>NC_090930.1:885334049-885959049 GCF_040938575.1 Ambystoma mexicanum
CAGCGCCATTACAGCCGGCGCAAGTACTGACGGCCGTAATAGCGCCGGCAGTTAAAGCGCCGGAACCCAATCGCGCAATGAAAGAGCTATCACGAATCCGGTGTAGGCGCTAGTAGCACCAGAAAACCGGCAGATAATCAGCTGAAAATACCCCCAGCCAATGCTGGGGGTAAAAGACCACAGTAGACAGCAAAAAGTGCCAAGGTGAAACCAATGCCAATCAGAGGCCTACAAAGAACGCACCCATGCACGACACACACTTCCAAACATCATGCTGCCATTTGGAGCCGGGAGCCCTGACGTGGGCAACTACCTGCTGCGCATGGAGACCCAGAGGCCAACCAAACAGTCCAGGGTACTGGGAGCACGCGGTGGTTGGGATGAGGAAAAGGAGCAGGAGAGTAACACCAGCAAGGCGGACAACCATCCCCAGTGCCAGGCCAATACCCTGGGCCCTGACTGATGGGCAGTCATTGACCGAGTATATGCTGGACATGGCAACCACACAGTTGCCAGACACAATCCAGGCAGACATAGGTAGCCGAACGACAATCAGCACTGCAGTGACCCCGCTCGTGTAGCTTGAGTCCATGCCACACCACCCTCGGACTGGCAGCTA
This sequence comes from Ambystoma mexicanum, assembly GCF_040938575.1. Taxonomy (NCBI): domain Eukaryota; kingdom Metazoa; phylum Chordata; class Amphibia; order Caudata; family Ambystomatidae; genus Ambystoma; species Ambystoma mexicanum. The sequence goes on from NC_090930.1 coordinate 885,334,669, forward strand.
CCAACTCACCGGTGCCATGATGCATGCCATGGTCCAGCCCACCCTCAGTGCCGTGGTGGGACAGGTGCTGGACGCACTGTTGCTCCCCACCCTGTCACACCTTAGTCATCCCACCCTGGCCACCCGACAGTCACTGCAATGGTGCACGAAAGTAGGAACATCCACAACAACACAACACACAAGTTGCTTGATCCACGAAAATGTACATCCCTGAAACAATGAGTCCTGATCGGCCAACACATGCCAGGATTAGTGGACATAACAGTGCAAATTGGCAAACGCAACAATACCGAAAGAGAATACCAATGACACATGGCCCAACAAAATGTTGCATGCACATGGAGATGTAAGTGTCCCCTCATCCAGCGACAAGGGACGGACTTGATACAACTAGACACAGGTGTGGTGCTTACAATAAGTAGGCCATCGATCCGATGCTGCCCCTAGCACACCACAATGGAATTGACCAAATGACAAGTAGTGCGCATGTACCACATGAGTGCAATACACATGAAGACTCACACATACATTGTAACAAAGCTGCCAGTCGACCTCAGATGATGCAGGTCCTGCAAGACGCAGTGTGCATGGCAACAAAGCAATGTGATAGCAGGACCTTATCAACGCAAACGTGATTCTGCTTCCGACGTCACTGATCACTGAGCCCTGTGCACCCACTGAACCGAACTTGTCCTCTTACCTGGATTCCGTCACCTGCAGCGAATCATGAGGTCCCCAGCACACATGGATCATGACCCCTGTGCGTCATCCACACACTCCAGCTGAGCGTGCATACAACATTGTGTAGGGACGTACACATATATGCGTTGAGAGGGCATTTGGACTGTTGATGGCACGCTATGATGGTGTGAGTTTAGGTGGTAGTGGTCGTGGCCCTCCTCCAGTACCCATGCTTGCACTCCTGTGCTGGGATAGTATGCCACATACTCTGACACGCAAGTCATTTAGGCACTTGCCACAGTCCTCCCCATCCCGGGGCACGCGCCCCACTGCAGACACCCTCTGGGTGATTTCCCGCCAGATCTGCGCCCGACGATGCCCGCTTGTCTTGCGCTGCTGTGCACCATGTAGTTCTTCATGGTGATTCACTGCCTCCTCCACAAGTACGGCCAGCTCCTGGTCACTAAATTTGGGTTTCCTGACCCTGCCCAGGGCTGACTTGCCCCTAGTGCGCACCTGTGACATTTTTCACTCTTCATGGGGGTGGATGGCTTGCAGGGGCTGTGATATTCGATGGATTGTGATTTCCAAAATGGCTGTCGCTTTATTTCTTGTTCCGGCGGTGACGCGTTACCCGCGCGCTAATAGCGTGTGCTATTGGCACGGCGGTAGCACACGGTGCGTTGGATTTACGGCGAGCGCTATTTGCGTTAACGCCATGTCCCTGTGCGCGTGCACACGTAATCGTGATCTGGCGGGCTTTCAAACGGGGGGCTTGGCGTTAATGCAAATACCACTCAACAGGAAATCTGCCGGATTACCGCCCAACACGTGATGAGGCCCACTATGTTAGGTGATAACACAGCTTCATTACATAAAATAAGGTGCAGGAATATATATTTACATTTAAATAATAACACTTTGTCCTTTGGCTATACTTATTCAAAGAATGGCAAATATATACATTCTATGTGGTACCACACAATACTTAAATTCAGTAATAGATGCACTAACTGCAGAAAGTTTTAAATAGGCATGTGAATTCTTAAATGAGGTGTAACAGCATAGAATTGGGAGGAAAGGCAGGTTAGTTGTGAACAATGGCAGAAGGATTTATTTAGGCAGATAAGTAATTCTGAGTGAGGATCCCCCCACCTGGGCAACCTGTAATTAAAAAGTTAGGGAGTAACTTATCTTGTCTTTTACAGCCCAGTCCTATAATGTTCAATAACCTTGTACTTTCTTTTAAAAAGGTTCTACCACCCCAAAGTACCTGAGAGGCCACAGGAGACCAACTCCTGAGGCTAGAAGATGCTCTTCCTCGTCACAGTATTGTTGGTGCCTTGGCAGGCGAAGTGGCAGAGTTTCTCGGTTTCACTCGACGATCCCCTCCGAGAATGGACCCCACTTGGAAGAAGGAGCCACTGGGATGCTTAGTCCAAGAAGAAAAATGGAACCAGAGTCTTTCTGAATTGCAGCAGTTTGGCTCTTTGCAGTGCTCTCCTTTGGTCGACGATTTCTCAGACTGTAAAAGTCCTGTGACGATGAAACTTGCTGTGGGCTACTTAAAGGCTTGGCAGATGTGAGTAAGACCCCTGGCACCCTTTGATGAATTCTGGCGGCGACAGGTGCATTGGTCACTTTTGGTGTCAGGTTTTGGATTTAGACGGTTGTCTGACTTTCGGTTCTTCGGTGCTGCAGCCGCAGCATGGCCCTTCAGATGGCTTCTGGCGACTTGAACTCAACCACTAGAGTGGACCTCAGACCCTCAACAAGTCTGGACCCACGGGATGTCCCCACGGGATGTCTTTGTTAGCTTCTTGTGGTGGGAAACCAACCAACGGAACTTTCTCTGCACTCAGCAACTCTGGACTATCTCTAGTTGGAATAAGTAGTCAGTGATGATGGCAAGGATGTCCTCTGAAATGTTCTTAGGCAGTTGGGAACGTTTGCTGCTCCGGGTGTCCAGCAGCAATATGCCCATGTACCTCCTCTTCTAGGTGGTAGACAGCAAAGGCTTCCAGCGGTCACGAAATGCACCTCCGGAACCTGGGTGACACCAATGGACTTCAGCGACTCGAGATCTCCAGGCACTCCTCTTCTGGACTCACGAAGACCCCTTCTCAGGACGACAGGTGCACAGGACTGGCTTCCATGGCACTTCGGATGAAGAGTAGCCAGTTGCACTGTGGTCCCTTGTAGCTCGGGGAGAGGTCTCCTTCGCAGGTTCTCTCTGGATCAGTCTTTGCAAGAACATGGTAGCTTTTGGATTACACAAAGAAAATGCAGCAGCCGACTTCTCCACCAGGTGTGCTTCAAGGAACAGTTTCTTCTTGCTTCAGCTTCGACTTCAGCTTCTGAACAAATCGGTGAGTGAGAGGTCCCCTGTTATACACTTGTGGTCCCCATTCACTCAGGCTGAGCCGGGCTCAGTCAACCAATCACACAGGCAGCCAATCAGGCTCACAGGCATTCAGGCCATTCACTCCTCCCAGGCACCCATTACAAAGCATGTGGATTGGGGTAAGTACCCAGCCTTTCAGCACACTACACTGCATTTGTGTCAGTTTTATTCAGGGCTGTCTTAGGCATTGTGTTACACACACCACACTCAGACACCCATAACACAGAATATGAGTTTGCTCCATTCACCCAGGTACCATCCCTAGGGTGTACCCACAACACACCGCCCTTGAGAAGGCTCCAGTCAGTCTGAAAGGAGGCAGCCCCAGAGCCATATATGGTATTTCCACCCAACAGCCAGCCAGGAGGAAGAGACAGACTCAGGGCTTCCCAGGACTTTGGGAAACAAGGTAAAAGGCAATAGACACCAGAGGCCACATACTGCCATACTGGTATCCCATGGGTGTTGTTCACCAAAAGGAAAACGTGAAGAGCTGCACTGCCAGAGATCCAGGCTGGAACTCAGTGGTAGAAAACATAGAGAAAATACACACAGAAAAGTGGTAGGACAAGGACTAGGAGGCCCTGTCCCTCCAAAAGCATTTCCAGCATCACACAGTTCCATAGTGCTTTGTCTGCAGTAACAGGGGCAAGAAGCACGTGACAGGGACAAGTACTTCTTGCCCCTGTCATGAGGATCCGCTTGAAACCAAAAGTGCAACTCCTGGTACGACTCAGACCTCGCCACCCTTAAACGCAAGTGCAGGGTGGCTGAGAGGAAGTGGCATGCTTCCGGTACATCCTCTGATAAACTGGACTGCTGTCTGCTCCAAAGGCAATACCGGCTCTCTGTCTGCACCAAGAAGAGAGCCCACATCCAAGTCTGCGTCTGCGGCATCTAACAACTCGGCTGAACTCTTTAAAATCTGCAAGGAGCTGGCCAATCCTGCTGCAGTTTCTACCTCTCCTGTCCCCTCACAGGCCTTCTGCACGGCCCTGGCTTCTCATTTCATCTCTAAAACTCAGGACATCCTGTCCTCTCTCTCTTCCTCTCCAGTATTACCCAAATTGACCTTTTACAATTGACCTTTTGTCCTAATTGACCTAATTATACTGGTCCTAATTAGGGCTGTGCCGAATAGCATATTTAGTATTCACCGAATACCAAATAGTTTGTGAACTATTCGGCCGAAGCCGAATAGTTGCTTTAATTAATAAATCATGTTCCAAACTTGAAATAACACACTTATTTTTTTTAAAAAACATTTTGAATGTATTCTATACTTGTATTTCTCTTCATTGTAATCAATGCAGCATTTTTATTTAAAGTATAAAAGCTAGAAAAAAAGCAGATTTAACCTTCATTGTCTGATTGTCTCAGCCCCTACTTGGCCCATCCCAGGAATTCTCTGGCTTCCCTACTCTACATCCTACAAATACCACCAACAGAGCATAGCTCTCTGACTGTCTCATACAGAGTCCTCACACCTATCTTTACCCGCTGTTACACACTGGCCCACTTTGGAACTGGAGAGTTTACCCAATATAAATTCCTCTGAGAGGTCTGTTATGTCAGGCAGAGCAATATGCCCCCACCTAATCGAGCCTTGCTAGTCTCCACTACCTATTGTGAATCCTTAATGTTTCTCTATGGGCATAGCCCATAGGAACAAATGTAGATCACTTTTCACTTAACCTCACCACTCCTTCTCACCAATACACAAACATATGCACCTTATCATTCCTGATAAAATATCAGATAATGTTAAACTCAGGACTCAAGTCATTAAAAAAAGAAAAGGGGAGACTATGACATACACAATCATACACAATGGGAAGTGACAAGACAGGAACTGAATGTCTCCTAAAGTGAAATATGCACATTTCTTTCAGTATGTCTTTTCCAACTGAAGAACGTGCACATTGCATATAAACATTTGCCAAAAGAAAAGATTTTCCTATATTGTTGCTGGCTAAGTATAAAAGGTGAGCACCTTTCATTTCTAAGAATATGTAACAAAACATGCCCTAGAGTGCAGATTAAAATATAAGATATTTTACAACTGTTTGATAGCCATTTGTCTGGTCTTGTGCCTAAGTATCTGGTCTAATTCTATTCAGTTTTGCAAACTGAAGTCTATATTTGCCTTTCTGAGTTCTCGTTGCATTGTATTCGAATGAGAATGACAAAGTATTCGGCAAGAGCCAAATAGCAAGAAAGTATTTGCTCGGAGCCGAATAGCTCCTTTTCAGCCGGAATTCGGCCGAATACTTACTCGTAGCCGAAGTTCGGTACACCCCTAGTCCTAATTGACCTTCTGCACAATTGACCTTTAATTATTTTAGTTATTTTATATATGTATTGGGTTGGTTTTGGATTATAAATAATATAAGGGGATTAGGTGGGGAGTTTCAGGGGGGTTTTGGATTGGGCAGGGGGTTGCAGGGGTTTCCCCCTGCATATATGTCCTAATTGACCTTTTAAATCAGGTCAATTCTCCCAAGGTCTATTCTCCCGAGGTCAATTGTGAAAAGGTCATTTAGTATACAACCTTCTCTCCCCCTCCTCCCTCTACACCCTGCTCTTCCTATTGCCCCTCTTCGGCCACCTCTCCTCCCTTCTTGCCTGCCTTTCCCCTGTTCTCCCCAGACAAAGTTTCTAGAAAAGTCTGATCTATGAAAGTCTCGTCAAAACAGGTTCACCCCTGTTCCTCCAAAACCATCAAGGACCACATTGACACCTTGGCCCCTACTCTGGCGGACTTTTGCTACCACTGCTTCACCACTGGAGTCTTCCGTTCCCCCCTGAAGCACTCCCTTGTGCACCCCCTTCTTAAGAAACCCTTGTCCGACCCGTCCTGCCCAGCTAACTATCACCCAATCTCCATCACTCCTTTCCTGTGCAAACTCATGGAAAAGCTGGCCATCTCTCAGCTTAATCTTCACACTGAATCTGTTGGTAGTTTCCATGACCATCAGGCTGGCTTCAGAGCTGCCAGAAGCATGGAAAGTGCTCTCCTGATCATCCGTGAAGACCTGCTCTCCAACCTCGATTTCCAACACACCCTGTGTCCTCATCTTACTTGATCTCCCTTCTGTCTTTGACACAGTCAACCATGCCATCCTGCTCAACCGTCACTGTGATAACCTGCGTATCACTGATCAGGCCCTGGCTTGGCTGACCTTTTTCCTCTCTGATCGACCCTCCGGGGTCCAACTTGGGTCGTTCCTCTCCTCTATCTCTATCTCTACCTATGGTGTTCCCCGGGGGTCTAACCTCTCTGCCTGAGTGTTCAACCAATACCTGGCACTTCTTGCCCACTGCATTGCTGCTCTTTGCCCCAACTTTCACTGCTATGCGGATGACACGCAACTCATTTTCAGGCTCCCTTCCACCACTTCTTCTCCTTCTCTCATCTCTGACTGTCTGTTTGCTATCCAGGAGTGTTGTGGCGCCAATGATCTCTGCCTTAATGCCAGTAAGACTGAGTTTCTCCTCATCGGCACACCCACTCCCTCCTTTCCTATCACACTCTGGCTAGCCTCTCTTGGCCCTCTTCCTGCTCCCACCTGTGAGGCTAAAAACCTCAGGGTCATCTTCGGCTCCACACTCTCCTTCTCTCCCCACATCTCTGACGTCTCTAAGAAGTCACAGTACCAGCTGCCCCTCCTCAGAGGTATTCTCCCTTTCCACTCCTTCCCCCAGAAGCTCACTGTCTCCAGAGCTCTGGTCCTCTCTAGGCTGGACTCCTGCAACAGTCTCTTTCTAAATCTGCCTGCTTCTACTCTCCGCCCTCTGCAACTCATCCAGAACAGGACTGTGAGACTTGTCCTTGCCCTCAAGCCCCGGGATCGTATCTCTCCAGAACTGAAATCTCTGCATTGGCTCCCAGTGGCTGCGAGGATTAAGTAAGTTCAAAACCCTCTGCATTGTCCACAAGGCCTTCTGGGGCCTCAATACTTTCAACTCTCTCTTCCTAAATATCTTCCTTCTCGAGCTCTTCGCTCATCCGCTTCCAACTCCCTCAGGGTCAGTCGCTTCTCCAAAGCGACAAGTTGGTGGTAGATCTCCTTATTCAGCTGGGGCCTCTCTCTGGAATAGCCTCCCTGCCTCCCTGAAACTTGAGGAGAACCATCTCTGGTTCCGTAAGCACCTCAAAACCTTCCTCTTAGCTTCTGCTTTCTCTCCTCCTCTCCCCTGCTGAACTCCTGGCTGAAACTGAAACTGCATTAGTCACCTGGCTACCCTCTGATCTCGGGTCCAGGTCCCTTCCCCCGCCAGTTGCACACCTGCACTTGAGGACTGTTTTCTGTATCCCTAGAGTCCCCTACCAGTACTTGACACCTGATGTCCGCACTTACCCTTGCACTTGCCACCAGCTGGCCGAACCTTCTACTTATTGCTTATTTATTCTATTTATTTTCACGGTCGATCCCATGTACTGCACTGCCCCCTACCCCCTGCACTTTTCCCCTTCCCCTATCCCCTGCACTTGCACGATCTCAATGTCACCTGGCCTAGTAAGATCGTTGTCTGTCTTCCCTCTGTTCCCCCTCCCCTGCCTTGTCGCGCCTTGAAACACTTGTGTATAGGCACGTTATAAATGCCATATCATATCATATCGTAAGTGGGGTGGCACAGAAAGTGTGAATGACCTAAGAGATTCCACGATCTTTGGACTTTTGTTCTGATAATAAGTACCCTACTTGGCTGCTCTAATGCCACCATGTCTCCTGCTACCCTAGCTCAAAGAGACTCAATTGGTTACCAACCTGATGTTACCTCTATGTTTAAGTAGTATGGCTTTCCTTTGAAGCAAGGGCCTCCTCCCACGGATAACAAGGGTGCTTCCCGAGTTGAACCCAAATGATTTGTTGTGGGTGACACTCATTAATAGACAGTTGATACTCAAAAGCCCTGACCACTGAATGAGTCACTAGAACCAGTTTGACAATAAAATGACATCAAAATGTTTTCGGCAGAATAAATCTATATTACCATAGGGCACTATGTTAAGCCAAATATGGCTTATATCTATTTATCAAGCTGGCACCATGCCTTGGGGGTACACAATTATACATTAAATAGGATCAGGGTTTCCTGAAGTAAAGACAGCCTCGGACTGTTTTACCATGCAGCAGGCTGTTTGTGGCAATGCACTTGTTACACTGGAACTGCTATGTTGCCAACCTACGAGACAGGTGACAGCACCAGTTACAACATATGTTTCAGCATGGGACATTATGACAGTGAGGTCTGATTAGCAGACCTCACTTCCTGAGATTACCAGCATTCTTTTGCATTAAAAATAAAATAAAATATCAGGGTAGGACACATTTATCTCACATCCTTCAACACAAGCCAAATCAGATGGCAAGTATTCACAATCCATGCACCCATAGCAGAATTTGTCACGATCCCAGTCAGTGGGCATAGCTCTGATTCAGGCTTTCAGGCTGGGCAGAGAACATTAGATACAACAGCAGGTCAAAGGTGTGTTTTAGCCTGGCACACATGGCATTAACTTAATTCTCAGCATACACTTCCATAGACTTTTGAGATGTTTTACAGTAATTCCATACACTTAACATGGCCGCTGCAAGGTCCTTTTATAAGTTGCAGCACGTTCTATTCATATTGCAGAGGGAGCTCTTTAAGCCCCACCTCCGCTGTAACGCGCGCTTTGCGCCTGCTCCACTGACAGCGGGTAACACTACCAGCTTTTCTCCTCACAGAACCTGTAAAAGGAAATAATAGATACATGAGTTTTACAGCAAACTACAGAGTTCAATAAGTTAATAGAAAAGACTTACCTGTCTAAGGTTATCTCCGAAGCAACTAGCTTCCGTCAGAAGTTTCACTCACAGCCGCAGCATCTTCAGTCAGCAGTCTCTGCTCGTAGTCACAGCATCTTCCGTCAGAAGGTTCACTCACCGCTGCAACAGTCAACAGTTTTCTTTTGTAGTCGCAGCAACTTCAGTCAGAAGTTTCTTCCGCAGCCACTGCATCTTCCAAAGTTATTTTTTCTCAGCTTTGCAAAAACCTGCAGACAAGACATGAGGTATTTAAATGAACAATAAACAAATTTAATAGGTAAAGAAAGAAGACGTTTACTAAGCATTTTACTTACCTGAAGGTTCTTCAAGTTTTCACCTCACAGTGGTTTCTGCGCGCTTCCCTGAAGGCTGCAGTTGCTCCGTATAGGCGAACTTACGTTTTAAAAAGTGTTCTCATCCTGAGTAACTCCGCAGCCCTCGGCAGCCATAATTCCTTTTCCTAAATTCAGAGAACCTGCACTAGAAAGACAAGAGAGCAAGTTATTAGAAAGAGAGATCTATCCAATGAAGGAATTAATCCAAGCCCTAAAGATTACAGTATTTTCACCAGCTACTTATCCCCAAGGCCCATTCTTATAAAAGTTAAGACATTTTGTGACAAGAGACTGTAGAATACTTCAGCTACCCAAGTTACCATTGTTTCTTCACCTCAACACGCCCCTCTAGAAAAGCAGGATGGAGAGCTCCACAAAAAATAAGCACAAGGGAGGGATAAAAAGAGTACACATCTCATGCAGTAGTATCTTAGTCAGTAGATGTTATAGTGTTCTATTATTGTTATTGTTGTTTAAACAGAAAGAGAATCCAAAAAGTATCATGCACAAGGTCCACTGGCTGAGAAGGCATTACGCTCCCGAGGTGTCCAGGTAAGTGTTACAGAATTTGAGTATTGTAAGGAGTGGTACTGAAACCCTGAAGAGTCAAACTATTTAAGTGACAGGAGCACAAGTTTGCTATTAAAAGGAGTGGTGACCCCAGGAAACCTGATGTACAGCACAGGTGACCAGCAAATGGTAAACCTGACAAAGGCCCTTATGAACCCGTGGATCACAGTAAGTTAAGAAAGAACAAAACAAAACCAATCAGCTAGATGAAAAAGCGGAACAATAAGCAAATAATTATTCATGGTGTCAAATGCTGCAGATATTTCTAAAAGTATGTGGAGGAAAAGGCAACTGCAATCAGTCTGAGCAAGATTGTTGTTCCAGGTGAAAGGAGGGCTGATTTCGTCCCATGACATGGCAGAACCCAGATTGAAAAGGTTCTAAAATTCCAGCATCGTCCATATGAGTTTGAAGTTGTCTGAATACTATCTTCCCCAAAAACTTGGAGATGCATGGGAGTCCTGCAATGGGTCAAACATAATTAACTCAGAAGGGCGCCTGAACTGAACACTTCAACTCAGTAGCCAGGCAACAAGAATTAAAAGAAAGATTGGTAAACATGGGCACTCAAGGGGCTAAAGTTTTGGCATGTTCTTGTGTAGCAAGTATAGTCATGATCACAAACGAGTTAGAAGTGAGTCATAGAGTGGCAAACAGAGGTAGAATACCACCTGGCGAAGTCCCAAACAAAAGAAATAAGGGAGAGGAGGGGTTGTGAGATGGATTTGACAGCGAGCACACTGGCAGAGGTTGATCCTGGTGCTTATCAATTTCACCCTGAATAAACTCGATCTTGTAGACAAAGAACTTAATTTGGGACTCAGAAGAATCTACAAATGGAATTATATATCCCTTTATATATGAAGCTACCAAAAAGTCCAGAAACAACCTTAAGCAACTGTTAGAGACTTTTAATTGGATTTTTAATTTTTTCATGAAGGAAAGGTTTTGTGCAGGTTAAAATACTCTTTTTGTAAGAGATGTGAATGAATCCTCAGATGTCCTCTATTTGTCCTGGAGTCATTTATGTTTCTGCCTTCGGGCCAAAAGCTTTTGATTCAACCAGGGAGTGCTTTTGTCCTTCAATGTGATTCTTTTAAAAAAGGGACATCTTTTTTTATTTTGTATAACTCTGTTTATTTGGTTTACAATAAAAAGTAATTAATAAACTGTATCACTACACACCATTTGCAAAATCAGCTTGTCCGGGCCATCGCCCTGTGTTGCATACAATAATGCAGTTGCGATCTGAAAAGAAATGACTCCGGTGTCACCATCCCTCACAAACTTCCTGGAGCTCCATTGGGGAAATAACACAATTCTCTCCACATTCTCTTGGTCATTCAGCAATCCCACAAGTGTCCCAGATCTAACCAAATTCATGGAGGCATCCTCGGGACCTATAAATACATTCTTCCATTGCCATGCAGTTATCCTTGTCTATCACCAACTTAGAAAGTCCGGGAGCCTCACACGCTTCCCATAAAATGGCTATATTCCTCTTTGATACAATCAGAGCACTAGCATGAGCTCATTCGTAAATACTCCACCTCTCCCCAAATTCCCAACAAGAACAGTTTTGAGTCGGCAGGGAGCGGCTGAGAAAAACGCCATGGACACTTGTAATAACCCAGCCCAAAAACACAGAATTTTGGGACACCCCCATATTGTATGATAAAGCATCCCTTCCCCTGTATAATAATGTAAGCAGTTAGGACAGCAGATCCCTGGTGTACTATGACCTATACAGGATATCTAATTGTATAGGTATACAGCAGACCGGGATAGCAACTGCAACTCCTCAATCTGGGCAGCAAAAGCATTTTATACATCGCTGCCCTCCCCATCAAGGACACCAGCAGCGCCGACCAAAATTTTGAATCAGCTACAAACTGATCCATTATAGGTGTCCAATTGCATTCCAGGAAACATGGACAGTTGTCAGGAATTGCCTTGTACCGGAAATAGAGGGGACTTGTTGCAGTTAACATGAAGACTGCTATGCTGTCCATATATCCATAGAATTTCCATTTATCTGGGTATGGACCTTTGGGGTTCTCCCACATACAATAGGTCATCAGCATATAATGACACTCAAACTTCGTGCCCCGATGGCCACACAAAACCCTTCATGAGGGGGTGTCCACAGAGCCACACCGCCAGAGGTTCGATGGCCAGAATAAACAGTGCTGGATAGAGAGAGAAACCCTGTTGCGTACCGCTCACCAGAAAAAACGGGCTTAGATATCCTACTGTTGACCCGGACCTTTGCCATAGGTTCTTCATACAACAGCTTGACACATTGCAGGAATTTCAACCCAAAGCCCATGCCCCCCAGCACCGCCCAGACAAATATCCAATAAATAGAATCAAATGCCTTTGGAAAGTCAATGGCCACTACTGCCAGCAGATCCGTAATGTCACCTGCTCTATCCAAGGCCACATGAAGTCTCTGAATATTCATGTGAGTTGCTCTATGTAATAGGAACACAGTTTTGTCTGGCTAGATCAAATTTGGCAAGAATTTGTTCAGTCTTGTTGCCAGCACTTTGGCCAGGAATTTAGACTCCAGATTGCGGTGCAAGGTTTATTCCTCTTAGGTATTGCAATAACAGTCACCTGTTGAAGATCCATGGGCAACTTATCTATCTCGCTGCTGCTTTGAAACATAGCTACCATAGGGTCAAATACATCCTTGGTAAGCCTTTTCCTTAATTCGGTTGGAAATCCATTAGGTCCAGGGGCCCTACCTGATTGTAGCAATTGTACTGCTGCTTTCCCTTCTTCCCAGTTAATATTCGTGTCCAGGGCCTCTACTTTCCACTCTGTGATCTCTGGCAAAGGGATCTCCCCCAGGAGATCAGTATATATGTCAACCACATATGCTCTGTCTGGATCACATATCAGTGTCTAGAATACTCTGCAAACAAATCACATATCTCATCTGCCTCCCTGATGTCCTCCCCTTCCGCCTTAGTCACACTATGCATATAGCTAAATGATTGGTCATGCTGTTATAGCCACACCAGTAGTTTCCAGGCCTTATCCCTGACTTCATAAACTCTGGACCTTGAAGCCATGTGAGCTTGTTTCGCAGTATCCGTGCCAGGGTGCGATATGTATCTCTCATTTGCAGCAAATAATGTTGGTTCGCCTGGGGTCAGTCCTCAGTAAACTGCTGCTCCAGGCATAACATCTGTATTTTAGCATCCAGCATCTTCGCTGGCCTCTCCTTTTCACTGGTAGCCATGGTCGAGATTACCTCCGACCACAATACTACTTTGTATCCCTCCCACAATGTCCCGGCAATATTCACTGAAGAGTTGTTCATAGCAAAATATTCCATCGTCCTCACACGTAACTGGTCCATCACCTCTGGGAACCCTAGATAGTATGCATATAATTATAGGAACTTCTAGGAAAAATGTGAGACCTATCTTCACTCAAAATTATCCATGTGATATTCATATTAAGTATCTGTAGACTCACTTGCGCCAACAGCTTAGAAAATAATTCTCTCAAATAGAAAAAATATCATCATTAATTCCTAATGCTACTGTCAGTTATAAAAAAAAAACAAGCTACCGCCATGAAACAAAATATATTTGTAGCCTTCAAAGATTTTAGACAGGCCTTCAACTCCATAGACAGAGAAACACTACGATGTAAGTTAAAGGAAGAGCAGTGTCCAGAGCATATTTTTAATGCCATCCACAAATTATATACTAATACATCCATTCAAATAAATTAATGAAAGAAGGTCTTTTAAGTAAAGATATTTATACTTTTAATGGTTTGAAACAGGGTTGTGTTTTAGTGTCTACACTGTTAAACTTTTATATTAGAGATTTTATTACATCCTCACAGAACATTTCCACCCAAGATAGGATGTTTTAAATTAGATTGTTTTATACTGATGACCTGGTTTTTATCAACTGACAAAGAAAGGTCTCCAAAGGAAGCTGAATGCACTTGAAAAATACAATAAAGTCAACAGGCTAGTCATAAATGAATCTAAATCGAATGCCATGCTGTTTACTCAAAAAAGCAAAAAACAAAGTTCAAGTGGCACCTGGCTGAACAACCATTAATAACTGTGGATGAGTACACATATTTAGGTCTGTTAGTGAGTAATAACCTAGCAGAGCAACCATATAAAGAAAACCTCTAGCATACAATGATCACTCTAAACTCGCAAGGATTACTAATTCAGAAACCTTTGGACAAATTCTCATTCGTACCTGCTATAGATTTTTATAAACAATAGGTCGTTCCAGCAATAGAATATGGCACAGCAGTAATCTACCCAAAAATTCAGCCTAATTGGGATGTGCTTTAAGGCAAATACTGGCACAGAATACTAACTTTATCACAAAGTGTGCCGATAGCACTCTTACGCTGTGAAAACAGAAATAAAATATCGAGGCTGAGTACCCCAAAAGAAAATACACCGAACACCGGTTACAAAGGAACATACAAAGTACTTTATTCTCTACTGAATTCAATTACAAAAACAGTACAAGGTCAGATAGCTATCGGCCCTCAGTACAACAAAACAAACTCCAGCGTGGTTCAGTGTGTTCAGTGAGAGACGCTGTACATTAGAATGCATTAGCTTTTTATACATTTTGTGGGCACTATGTCCAGCCCTACTTCGGGTTAATATTCTTCTTTATGCTTCACCAATTCTAGGGTTCGTGCCAAGTCTCAAATAACCGCATGTAACTGATTTGTTTTTAATACATGTAACAATAAGCGTATGCATTAAAGGGATGGTCTAGTAAAAAATTTTATTTAAAAAATAGATAGGCAACATAAAAAAAAAAATACTAGCATTCTCCGTTTTAAAACTTCCTATGTAAAATTTTGAGCTATTCAAGCTCAAAATTCGCAAAAGCAAGCACATGGGCGCATCCATTTTGTGAAATGGAGGCCCTCCTGTGCTGGCTTTTGCTTTTGCGGCACTAATGAAGGAAAAGCCAGCCAGCTATAGTAAACAAAGGCTACCGCTGGGTGGCTTTCCCTTCATTAGTTTTCTTCCTATTCCGACAAACCCTCCTTTTGGCCTATGTCAAGTGCTAGGAACTACTTTGGCTCTCCTTGCGAACAGCTCAATGCATCAGTATCCCTGTACCCTGAATCACTATCTGAAATATCTATTGCCATTAGGTCTTTTACTAATATATCTTTTAACACATATTCTTTGGAAGTTTTATCTGAGGCATACACCTTATGTCCTATCGAACTTATCGCCTGTGCGCACCATCCCCCTAGCATCGAACACATACCAGGCAGACACTGAATACAGCAACAAAGGAACAACAGAATTCCCAAAATAATTAATAAGGCCGAAAGTACCTTCCAACCCCAAGACCGCAAGAAGTCCCAGAACCAAGCGCCAAGATCCCAATTTCCCTCGGGAACATGCACTTCGGAACTAAGGACATGCAGAGTCTGTATTGCCTTGAAGATAGTTGGCGAGGAATCTGGTACAAAAACACAGCAAGCGGACCCCACTAATTTGCATACTCCACCATGCTCAGCTAGAATGACATCTAATGCCATTTGATTTTGGAGTGCTACTAATCTTATTGCTTTCTGCTCTAATGTCATATTGTAGAGTATATCCGTGGTCCGGTTGATGGTTCTCTCCAGTACTCTCGCTAGTCTCCTGATATCTTCTGAATTCGCTATCTTCCCCCAAAATGGCATAATTGATTTCGCTATATCTCCCAAGACTTGTGCTGGGGTGTCACCATTCTCGTCCTGCCGTGGACGAGCCTTTGATATTTCTATAGTACTTGCTATGAACACCCCAGGTAACAGGATCCCTAAATAACAGGTTCCCTGCCAATCCCTGGGCAACCATGGAAACGCTACATTACTACAAACAAAATAGACAGGTTCGCCTACATACAAAGGTCTGTCTTCCCCAGTCAAATTTGCAACGTTGGCACAACCTTTAAAAACTCCCATTGACCGAGTGCCATTCCTCTGTATGCAGAAAGAAGCTGAATCGGGGCTATGGTTAACAGTGTAAGAAGGAGGTATGGCATCCTTATTGCCTATCAGAGCCATTTTAAAGGAAATCAAAGATTGAAAGGGACGAGACAGTCTATCAGAAGGCCTAATAGAAGCAACATTCGGTTTACTCCTACTTGCAAAAAGAGAGCATCCCAGGGGAGTCAAAACACGTTTCTCAAAACTATTCAAATTGGTGCCATCAAAGTTCCCTGAGACGCTATCATTCCATCGGCCAAAGAACAGTGCTCTAAGAGAAGTATAGCAAGCAGTTGTCAATGGTAAAGGATGAATATACCAACCTAGCCCCTTATCCCCATGTTGCGGTAAATGTGAACAGACCCAGCAGTTGGACCTATTATAAATGGCATGTGTAGCGTTCATGATAAGTAACAGTGTGTTATTATGATACCTTTGTCTATGCTGGGAATCTCTAGGAGACAAAGTATGCAAATGTACAAAAGGTGTGGGGACAGTGGGTACATTTTTAGTCGGTAGCAAAAACTCTAAAGGATGAGTTTCTTCAAGATACCAAAGGCCTACAACAGTGACTATTATAAAACTAAATATTATTGCAAAAATACAGCAATATGTTTTCGGGGCCCAGGCATTTTGTCCATTGTCCCGGTTGGTCACCCCCTTATTTACAAGTCCGATATGTGCGGCGGCGGTAGCAGGCATTGCAGTCTTCAAACGGAAACCCCAACGTTGGTTGTTGGCGACCCCCCGGTCGCGCGATTTCTGTGTCCTTCCACAACCCTAGCCAACAGAATCCCCTTTCTCAAATTTGGGCAAAAGCAAGCCCTCGATGACTCTTTTCCTTCCTCGAATGCACAGCCGAACCGTGCCGTATGTCTACCAGATGCACAGCAGAACCGTGCCATATGTCTATTTTCTCGGACGCAAGTGATATCTGGCTGTTCCTGGTACTGATTGATCCGGAAACAATGTGTCGTCACTTCCCATTGGAAGCAACGTGCCAGGGGCAAATGAGGGGGCTGAATTTGAAACGTTCGTTTCTGGGTGCAAAATGTGCGGAGAGTGTGGAAAGAAAATGGCAGCTTCCCCAAGCCTCCTGGGCTTAGAGATATTCTCCGACACACTCTCAGTGCTGCTTACTGCTTTGGGATCATCAGTTGCAGTATCAGCGAGGGGTTCTGCTCTAACGTGTGGCACAGGGTGAGGAAGTTTCCTGATGAGTGACGCGTGGATCCAGTTCTTTTGCCCAGCTACCCGCACCGCTGTCTGGGTGAACCAACAGGACCTGGAATGGCCCACGCCAGCGAGGCGCGGGGCAGGAGGTGCGCTCAAATGATTTAATGAGCACCCAGCTCCCCGGTCGTATGCCGTGGCCCGGGCCTTCATATCACACAGGTAAGGCCTCTCGTACCTGGTGGTAAATCAAATACAGGTTTTTAGTCAATTGGCTACAATAATCTGAAAGTAGTACATTTTCAATATTTTTCAAATTTCGACATTTTGGAATATTCCAGATATTGGTAGGTCGCCCCATTACCACCTCAAATGGAGAGAGCCCAGTCTTAGTTTGAGGGGTTGTACACATAGCTATTAATACGATCTTAAGGCGTCCGGCCATTTTAGTTTGGTGCCGGCACACGTCTTAGCAAGCTTGTTCTTGATGATACCGTTGTGTCTTTCTACTAGTCCGGCGCTCTGAGGATGTCTGGCCGAATGGAACCGTTTGTCAATTCGTAACGCTGTACATATCTGAAGGATTACAGCGGCGACAAAGTGTGGACCATTGTCCGACCAGATAACTCTCTGCAAACCGAACCGGGTAAAGTACTCCTTTAACATGATTTTCGCAGTGGTCATGGCTGTAGCATCTTTAACAGGGAAAGCCTCAACCCATTTACTAAAGGCACAAATGACTACAAGGACATATTTTAAATTGTTGCATCGCTCCATTTCAATGAAATCAAAGTGAATTACTTCAAATGGGACAGAGGGTAGCCCAAAACTTCCCCTTGGGGTTGCTGTCCCCTTTCCCACATTATGTTGTAGGCAAATCATACAGTTCTGGACATAATGCTGAGCAATTTTTGAAATTTTGTCATTTACCCAAACTTTTTCTAACATTTTCGTCATCTGTTGGACACACACATGCGTAGGACCGTGTGCCATTACAACCATCATCATCACGTAAGCATCAGGAAGTAACCATTTACCATCAACCGTGTCCACCCAACACCCATCATCCTCAAGTTTTCCCAAACCCTCAGCCCGCCTCTTGGCTTCTTCTAATGTGGCATCGGCTTGGATATCCCGTACAGACCCCACGCCTTCATCCATCACATAAGCATTTTCAGTCTCCCTGGAAACATATATCTCCGAAAAGAGATCAGTGGCAGTTTGTCTAGCTATTTGATCAGCGAAAGCATTTCCTTTTCCAATGTTATCTACAATCTTTAGATGTGCTGCGCATTTTACAACTGCTAACTGAGTAGGGAGCGCAAGTGCTGAGAGTAGTTGCACAATTAGGGAGCCATGTTGAATCTTGGTGCCATGCAAGGTTAGGAACCCTCTTTCCGACCAAAGTCTCCCAAAGTTGTGAACCACCCCAAAGGCATACTGACTATCGGTATATATATTTACTACAAGCCCTGCGGAAAGTTCACAAGCTCGGGTTAATGCTATAATCTCTGCAGCCTGCGCAGAATTATGCGTAATTCTCTTAGTTTCCACAACCGTGCTCAAGGTAGTGATTGCATAAGCGGCTGTGGATGTACCATCCGGAAGTTTAAAGCAGGAGCCGTCACAAAACAGCTCTCCTTGCGGATTATCCAAAGGGGTATCTTTCAAATCAATCCTGCCCTTTGTTTCTTGTTCGGTCGTATACAAACAATCATGTGAGTCTTCATCGCTGCAAGTAGTATCTTACAGAAAAGGTAGGAGTTCAGCCGGATTAAGGACACAACACCTCTTAATTTGAATGTGAGGGGCAAACAAGATCAATTCGTATCTCGTCAACGGTGCGGAAGTGAGGTGTTGCGTTTGAGTTTGGTTCAATAGAACATCTACAGAGTGAGGCACCATCAGGGTCAGATCATGGCCTAGGACCATTCCCTCACTCTGTTTTACAGACGCGGCAGCAGCAGCGACAGCGTGCAAACATCTTGGCAAAGCGTATGCTACAGGATCAAGGGCGGAGGAATAGTAACCGCACGGCCTATTCTTCCCTCCATGTTCCTGCGTTAATACAGCCAAAGCACATCCATCACATTCATGCACAAACAATACAAAGGCCTTTTCATAGTTTGGTGTGCCCAAAACTGGTGCAGAGCATAATGCAGTCTTAAGCAAGTCAAACGATTGCTGGTGTTCCGAGGTCCACGGCAACGGCGAAGAAATGCCCTTCTTCGTCAAGGCCAGCATCGGTTTTATCACTAGTGAAAAATTTGGGATCCACAACCTACAGTAAGAAGCCATACCTATCAAGGCCCTAACTTCATTCTGCGTATTTGGGACAGACATGCCAGAAATGTGTTTTATTCTTTCAGGTGTCAATCTTCTTCCCTCCTTTGACAGGAGATAGCCTAAATAGGCGACCTCCTGACAACAATATTGAAATTTTTTAAGCGAAACTTTGTGACCATGCTTAGCTAGATGAATAAGTAGTAACACAGTGCCCTCCTTACAGGCACTCTCAGAGTCAGCAGCCAGAAGCAAATTGTCAACGTACTGAAGCAAAGTACAGGTAGAGGGCAATTCAAGGGTATCAAGTTGTTCTTTCAAAGCCCTACTATAAATACTAGGACTCTCTGTGTACCCTTGAGGTGCACGAGTAAATGTAAACAAGCGTTCCCCTAAGGTGAACGCGAACAAATATCCACTATCCTTGTGTATAGGAATACTAAAGAACGCATTCTTTAAGTCCACAACACTAAAGTAAGTAGCTGTAGCTGGAATCATGGTTAGGATTGTCGTCACTTCAGGCACAATTGGAAATTGCGGTGCCACAACTTTATTAATGGCACGTAAATCAATTATAAAATGGAATGGGATTACATTATCGCCTTTCTTGTTCACGGGTAAAATCGGACTATTACACCAACTTCCTGAAATTTCTTCAATCACACCGCGATGCACAAAATCGGAAACAATAAATTTCAAAGCTTGCTCGCCCTCAACCAAAATCCTATACTGGGGAATGCGTGGCAGCTCAATTCCATGTTTCAAAACTATCTTAACAGGCTCAATCTGTAAAATACCGACATCATTGTCGTCGACAGCCCACAAGCTCTCTGGTACATCTATGAATTCTGGAGGCAAAGGTCTAGGCAGAAGATTGCTGTGGTGAAATCGTCAAGCGCACTCCATCAGAAGAACAATAAATCACTGCATTTAATTATTTTAACAAATTCAACCCCAGCAAGTTCTCCCCGCAATCCGAAGTCAAAAGAAAAGGACACTGGTCCGTGAAGGGACCCAAAGAAATAGGTACCGGCATAGAGACCGGACAAACAACTGGTGTACCGGAAAACCCTACAGAAACATTGGTTTGCCCTGACAGTGGAATGTTTGGAACCCGCGAACGATCAATGGAACACTTCTGTGCTCCAGTGTCTATCAAAAACTGATGTTTCCTATTTCCCACCATCATTTCAACGTAGGGACCTTTCTGATTGACGGGAATAGGTGTAGGTTCCAAACCCTGCTTCGGGCAATCCTAAAGAAACAGAATATTATCAAAAGGAAGCTCTTCAGATAAATATACAGCGGAAGGATGATCAAATATATTCCTAGTGTCCGCACTCGGAGTCTGATTGTCCTGTGAAAAAGGCTGTTGAGGGTCCTGTGTAAACTGACCTCTACCAGGGCCCCCTACACCCGGGCGACTTCTAGATCGCCTACACACATTACCAATTGTATTATTCGACCTCTGTTGAAGGACAGGGCATTGTGCTTGCCAATGACCCTCTCGACGACAATAAGCACATTGATTAATATTCACAGGACCCAAGGGCACATTACCCTGCGGGACATGCTGACCTCTAACCTGAGAGTTACCCCCTCTGGGGCCCCTAACAATTTGCTGCAATAGCACCTTCGTTTTTAAATCGCCTTTCCATTTTTCAATCCTATCTTTTTCATTATTGACACGATTCTCATAGTACTGAGCCATGTGCAGTACTTCTGATTGCGATTTCGCCTGCCAAGCGCTCTTATAGAACATAATCTGTGACTGGATGTCAGGCAGCAATCCACGTACAAATGTGTCCACAAATAATCTGTTCCCAGATTCTGTGGCTAAGTCTTGTCCACTGAAATCTGAAAATACCTGTTCAAACCGATTAAAGAACTCGGTAGCACCCTCAGACTTTCCTTGGACACAGGCCGTAAGCTTGTCCCAAATAATTCTTTTTTCGGGAAATATGGTTTTTAATTTAGCAATAATTCTATCAGGCAGAGTTAATATCACCTGTTGTGGTCTTTCGCCAGCTGGCCTTTCCCCATCGAGTCTAGTTATATTCGCCCATGTATCTCCCAACCCGGGTACATCGTCAATAGTTCTAACTTGTTTCCATAAATCTACGGGCAGGAGTACAGGAAACAATAAATCAATGTCACCTAAGGTGAACACTGAGGATTGCAAAACAGATTCCATCTCTTTATAGAACCCAGTCGGGTTTTTCCTAATATCAGGAATAGACTGTCTAATGGTGTTCACCTCCTGTCGTGAAAACGGGACGTGAACAAACTGCGATACCTAATGTGCGGGAATGTTCACAGCGAGTATACCCTGAGCAGCATCGGCCGCAACCTCAACCTTCGTGACAAATGTCGGAGGAACCTCTCTCATAGGCAACTGAGATGTAGGTAACTTCGAACGCTTACTAAGCAACAGAGCCAAGTCGAGCGCTAAAGCAGTCGAAGAAGTGTCAAGTGAAAAAGCTCTCTTATAAATGTTCAATAACTCTGTGGGACAACTAATCTTCCTTTTTACACATTCATCCTGCAGGTACTCTACCATTACCTGTATCACTTTCCTCTGCATTTCCAACGTATATTGACTATACATGTCATATACCTCAACTGGAGTTATCGATATGTCTGAAATCCATCTAATCGCATCTTTCTTACAAATTCGCATTTCCTCGGATATCGGTTTGCGACACGGAAGGAACCGTTTCTGTACATACATACTTTCCTCTTCATCATCCTCATTCCGTATCCTTTCTAACTCCTTTCTATACTCAGATAACCTCTTAACATGCTCATTTACCTTCTCCAAAGTGTCTCTGGAAAGTGCTAAAGTATTTAGATCCCTTAACCCTTGCAGAACATCCGCATTATTTAATCTTCCCCACATTATACATAACTGAATCCCCAAACCTTCAATAAAAACATTTTTCTCAGGAAAATTATCCGTATTAAAAAGTGTGGAAAAAACACTAGCTTGATCATCCTTCTCCATACAATGCTTAGCCCATGCAATTAATTCACGTTTCTTCTCCGGTGGTACAGTACTGCGAGTGACAACCTTCGAACCTGCACCACGATCGATTACAAGCGGCCCAAGACCACTTGGAAGAGAGGGAGCAGGCAAATTCGATGGAGGAGCTATAACTGGTGTGATAAAAAGAGGCAGAGGAGCAGGTGAAAGGACAAAAGCCTGGGGAGTAGGAACAACAGGTTGAGTAGGAAGTGCAGGAATAACAGCAGGAAAAGGTACAGCAGTGGGAAGAGGAACATACGGAGGTGGCGCAGAGGCACCAGGCCTTCGTTCATTTAATATTTTGTCAATAAACTCATCAGAATCATGAAGATCTTTGGACGGATAGATTTTCTGAATACCAAGTGAGAAAGCCCTTTCCATATTTTTAGCCGATTCAGACTGTTTATCCTGGCCATATAACAACGCTTTTTCGGCATTCGTTTTATGACGGTGTGCATGTTTCTCTCTACTCTTAAACTGTTGTAACGCTTTTTTCCAATTCTGCAAAACATAAAATGCTGCAGGTCTAGCCTTTTTCTTTAACAAGACTGACTCCAAATATTCAATGCGAGGGATCTCAAAACTACCATTGATTGGCCACTGAAGTTCGGAGGCATGTCTGGTTTGTCTGTGCCAAATATCATTAAATACTATACTTCCAATGCCATGCTTACAGTACATAGTACAT
The DNA here is from genome assembly GCF_040938575.1 of Ambystoma mexicanum. Lineage (NCBI taxonomy): Eukaryota > Metazoa > Chordata > Amphibia > Caudata > Ambystomatidae > Ambystoma > Ambystoma mexicanum. The sequence continues at coordinate 885,357,644 of NC_090930.1, forward strand.
GCCGGCGACCCCTCCTTTGGTGCGGGATGGCTAAATTCCAAAGATTGTCTATCACTGTGGAATAATGCCCTAAAGCAGGTAGACAATTTCCCAGGCATATCTCAAATTCTTGGTGTTACCTGGTCAATAATTGTGTCTGCAGATACAATGCGCCAAAATTCAAATTGTCAGGGTTAAATTAAGAATCGGGTCACGACTCACCTGATCAAACCTAAGGAGGATCGATCGGTACTTCTAAGAATCTTACCTAACTAATCTTACCTTGTGTATGGTGATTTCGGCAAATCTGCCAGCCTCGATAAGTGGACCCTCGTCAAGATGCCGTCTCAGACCACAGGCTAATCGTCCAGGGATCGGATCGTGCAGCACTGCTGAGGTGTCGCGTCTAATCCAGGGGCCCCTTTCTTTTTGTCACACCGTCCGATCCCAGTCCGATAGCGTGTGTCAACCTTCAACAATCCGGCATCAATCTTGAGGGTCCCTATTCGGGCGCCAACTGTGAAAACAGAAATAAAATATCGAGGCTGAGTACCCCAAAAGGAAATACACCGAACACGGGTTACAAAGGAACATACAAAGTACTTTATTCTGTACTGAATTCAATTACAAAAACAGTACAAAGTCAGATAGCTATCGGCCCTCAGTACAACACAACGAACTCCATCGTGGTTCGGTGTGTTCAGTGAGAGACGCTGTACATTAGAATGCATTCGCTTTTTATACATTTTGTGGGCACTATGTCCAGCCCGACTTCGGGTCAATTCTAGGGTTCCTGCCAAGTCTCAAATAACCGCATGCAACTGGTTTGTTTTTAATACATGTAACAATAAGTGTATGTATTAACTGTGTATTCTAAAGTTTTGCATTGCAGGTATTCTTAAACATAAATACAATGTAGTAAGACAGATGTTCTTTTTTCAATATGTTAATACATTATCCTAATATATACTCGTGGATTAGTTTCATTGCATGAGTAATCCCTTTACACATAGGTCAACGAAGGACGAGGTCTCAGTTCATGACCTCAACAAGTAGCCTGCAGGCAGATTACACATTAGCGTTGTACAGAGGTCAAGACGGCCACGTTGTATTTTGCAATGACATCGTCCACCATTTTAGCTCACAGGGTGACTTTTCCACAACAAATCCTAAAATGGCGGTTTGACCCAAAATGGCGGCCTACATGGATTAAAGGTCAGGACCTTGCAACACAGTTTTCTCTCGCAAGCGACTTTCGAGCAGCTTGGCGTAGGCCAATATTAAATATATTTTCTATAATGGAGGCACGATATTCTTCCTATTCCGACAACACTATGAAATGGGTCTATCATCACCTTCTACTACCCCTGATTTTAATGAAGAGTTCTCTCATCTTCGTAACCTTCGTAAAGGTCCAAATTGCACCATGTTGGTAGCAGGAGCTCTTAACTGATGGTACAGCAATCCAGCAGACAAAGACACCATCAACCTAGAAATACTACTGAATAATATTGAATTCCACGTCACCAACAGAGAACCCACAATGTAAAATGGGCAGCAATTAGACTGGGTAGTGACAAATAACTTAGATACATACGACTACAAGACGGAACCCTGTATCTGGTCTGACCACTTTAGTGTCACTTTTCAAATCATTCCTCCATCTCCCAGAGATAAAACTCCAAATCCACCGTTGAAAAGTGCAAAGGAATTTTAAAAACATCAACAGGGAACCGTTAGAATCCTGTTTAAAGGATACCAATGCTAATATCAAAGACGAAGACTCCTGTGATGCCATGATGACCAATTTACTTGACCATCTTAAAGAATTAGCAGACCAGAATGCCCCCCCCCCCTCAACTTAAAACACTCAGATCCAATGTCAAACCTCACACTTGGTTCTCAAAATATCTGTCAGTACTATAAGGGGCAAAGAGAAAATTAAAAAATGCATGGAAAAAATCCCACCGTAGAGAATAAAGAAAAATGGAAGAATATAGAGTTAAGATACTAGAAAGAGATAACAGAGGCAAAAAAGCTGTATTACAATAATAAAATCTTATCAGCGGGTAATGCTACAGGCAAATTATTTAGCATTTTGAAATCTATTGAGAAACCTAAGGCAATCTCACCTCCCTTCACTCGGTCTCAACAGGATTGTGAGAATACCCAAAAAGCTTTTTTCCAGAAAATCGAAAAAGCTAGAGATATAATCACTAAATCTCAATTTAACAAACCTAAAAACTTAACTCTGCCCCCTTAAGAGGCTATTGACAACATCAAAACCTTCAAATGTTCTAACATCACTTCAGAGGACATGGAAAAAACACTTGCCTCTATGAAGCCAACCTCTTGTGCTCAAAACATCTTACCAGCAAAAATGATACTAGAAAACTCAAATATCTTTGCACCCTTATTATCTAAAATTATTAACACATCTTTTAGGGATCAGTCAGTCCCTCAGGATATAAAAAGGGTCACTGTTACTCCATTGGTCAAGAAGCCAGGCCTGGATCCTAGAAACCCTAGCAATCTCAGGCCCATTACCAATTGTAATTTCCTACAAAAAATTATGGATAGGATAGCTACTTCGCAATTACAGGTGCATGTAGAAGCATCGGAATCCCTTCATTCCCAACAGTCGGATTTTAGACCAGCACATAGTACTGAGACTGCCATGATAGATCTTCAGACAAAGGTGCTTAGCATCATGGATAAAGGGAAAGCAGGCCTTCTCATCCTACTGTATCTCAGTGCTGCATTCGATTTACTTGATCATAATTTACTCGAAGTTGCTCTGGGCAAAACTGCTAATTGTTCATCGGCAGCTAAAAGGTGGATAATGTCATTGTTAAAAAATAGGACATCACGGGTTCACTGGGGAGATAAATTCTCGACAGAAAGAGAAATTCTCTGCGGGGTCTCACAGGGAGCCAGCATGTCCCCCCTGTTATTCAACTTATATCTTAGATTCCTCTGGCACTTATTAGACCATATAAATATCTTTTTCACAAACTACGCTGATGATACTCAGCTAGTGATGGAACTCTGTGGAGACCACAAAAAAGATAATGATGATCTACTTAGCATCTATTCCAGTATAAAACAGTGGATGGACACGAACTGAATGTGCATAAATGGCAATAAGACCGAGCTAATGATCTTCGGTGCCCATCAGGCCAGAAACTTTCTCTCTCCAGAATACAGCTTATTTCAGATCGAAAACACACAGATCAAGGTTCTCGACAAAGTTAAAACACTGGGTATGATGATGCAAGCATCATTAGGAGCCGAAGCGCAGACGCAATATATATAAAAAACATGTAACTATTATATTCGACTTCTTAAAGCCATCATACCATACATATCAGAGGACAATTGTGCCACTGTGGTTAGGGCAACCATTTTATCCCGCTTGGATTATGGGAAGGCACTGATGGTAGGGGCAAACAACAAATGTCTCCAAGTTTAACAGATCATACAGAATAATGCGGTCAGAATTATTAAACGCATACCCAAATTCGACTGCATCAGCAACTCCAGGAAAGCGTTGCAGTGGCTTAAAGTTGAAAATAGAAATCAATGTAAGGCTCTTACCCTAGCACACCGCTGCATTCATGGGAAGGCACCAGGGTACTTAAATCTAAAATACACACATACGCACCTACCCGCACTCTAAGATCAGCAGATCAAAACATGATTGCGGTAGCCAAGCATAAACGCAAGCTAGGTCTTGGTAAATCCTTTCCGATTGTTATAGCAGGACTGTGGAATAACTTGCCTATTAACATAAGAAAAGAAGCAAATTATTTAGGCTTCCGTAAGCAGGTGAAGATCTTTAACTAATTGCCTTCTTAAAATCATTCAGATACCTTCTTTAGACATCTGCTCTGTCTCGTTATTTGTGTTTGTCTCAGGTGTCCATGTATCTGAGCCCCGAGACTTGCGAGTTACCGGCGCAATAGAAATTAATAGAAATAGAAAGGCAATGGTAATTTGGAAAACCATAGCACTCCTAAGGAAAAGTGTCATTTAAAAAAATAAAACCACTACATTAATGCCTATGTTGGGTCAAATTTTGAATGATCCAACACTCAAAACAGTATATACATGGCAAGGTCATTATAGAAACATCATGATGGAAGCAGACATCCTATTACAGCTGCTTTTAGATGATCCAGATAAGGCCAAAACAAAGCTATGGGTATGGGATTGGAGGCAAACATGGGAAAAATGCCAAACATATCAAGCATTCAATGAAAGTGACTTTCAACTAAAGAGCTGAGAGGAAGTTGGCCATTATTTACTTAGATTTCTCAACACAGATTATGCCCTCACAATATTAAGACTACGCTTAAACCTATAGCCAACCAGAACCCAGCTGGCCAAATAGTCTAAGAAAGTGCCCATAGATACAAGCTGTCGATTCTGCAGAAGTTCTGAAGACCAAGAATCATTGAAACATTTATTAGTTGAATGTACAGTGTGAAGTTTGAAACGTCGTGAATATTTTCACAAACATCTTCAATTTCCGCTTTTGATGCACGATTCAATGTGGTCAAAAATTGTAAATGCATCATCTATAACTTTGAATATTGCCACTCTGAATTTCATACTCATGCTGAACTGAAATAAGAACGAAAACTAACATGCTGGAGAAAGTAAAATTCTGGTAAAAATTAAAACGTATTGATGATATCATTGCAAGGTTTTGGCACAATGATAGCGGAAAAATTACTCTTGTTTATTACCTTGCATTAGCATTATTGTGCTTAGAGAATAATTTGTGAAGTGGTCATTATTACAATAATTTTAACAAATATTCTTCAAATGTTTTTATTATAGTTCTGTACCTAAAGAATTCGCATAATTTTAGTGAAATCGCTAAATCTCACTCTAGGTTTAGATTCAGTTTTATATAACTTGTACCTTCTCATAAATATGCATCAAAAGAAAGGGCAATGGAATATGCATCTATAGTGCCCAAAATAGAGGGTTTTTTAGCATGTGTCATAAGTATTGGTGGTTTAACTCTTGACGAAGACAAATGGTTCATTATTAGTATATGTGAGATGAAAATAATACATGTATGGAAATTAGAGTTGTAGACTATAGACAGATAATGTTATCAGAAATAATATTGCTTATCACAGCAGTGAACAATGATGACATGTGAGCACTGGCGATTTTTTCAATATTTTTCTCACACTTTCCAATGCCTACATCAGAAATATGAAATGTTAAAAGAATTTTTTGAGTAAAACTCATGACATTGTCAACCTTGGTTAATATTCATTTGTTATTGTATGTGTTTTAATGTGTTAATAAGAAGAATTGTGATATTTGAAAAGTTGTAATGTACAACTGAAAAAAATTAAGTTTAAAAAAAGTACGCACTTATTCTCCAAGAAGAGTCTTTCCCTCTCCTTGTCCTTCCCACCGTGATCAACAGCGGGAGTGATCGGAGATACCTCTTGGTAAAAGTTGCGCTTCCCTAACTCCATGGGAGTTCGGGCTGGGCACAAAGAAGTAATCAATTCTTGATGGGGTGAGGTGCACCCCAGAGTGAAAGGAATAGCCCAGTTCCTGTGGGTGCAACATGCGCCATACATCCACTAGTCTGTTTGTGCTCACAATCTCACTAAGCTTTGTGCGACCCCCGACCACTTCTCGCGGGGCTGGAAAAAAGTCCTGACCCCTGTGCATGACATGATTGAAATCACCCCCTATCAACCAGTGGTCAGCTCGGTGTTGTACAAATAGCCACAGAAGCATGCACAGGAGTTCCGCGTGTAGCGGAGGCGTAGCATATACACAGATCAATCCCAGAGTTACCACCTTGAGTGAGCCTATAACCAGTATGGTACCTCCCTCCCATGTCCTGTGTCACCGAAGATACAGTGAACTGTGCCGGTTTCCGAATCAGCACCATCACCCCCCCTTGAATCCTGTGTAAAACCAGCATGCATATATAGTCTGTAGTTTGATCTCCTAATACAATGTTCTCCGTCTGCATCAGATGCGTCTCTCGCAGGAACACAATAGTGGGTTTGTACCTATTCAAAGTTTGTAGCACCATACCCCGCTTTATCTTGTCACAAATATCATTTATGTTCCAAAACATACATTCCACCTCAAAATCCTCCCTTGCAACCATTTAAACCACAGCGTACAAATATGTAAGCACATCTGCCCAGTGACGGTGAGCCAAAACCCCCAAATAATACATGTATGCCATCCCCTTAGTGACCTATGCCCCATCCGTGGAGTGAAGAACAAAACAAAACTCCCCTAATCCCAACAAACACCCTCTTCCCCATACAATCCGTGAACTAGCTATATCTGTTGCCCAACCTTGAATATTCACTATAGATACGTAAGTCGGGGTATGCTCTTATAAGTGCCAATCCCCTCAGACCCACCCCATCTAAGCCCTCCCATTCCCGGATTCATTCCCTACCCTGCTGCAGCCACCTGTACATCACTTCTCAAAGGTGTGGCCCAATATAGGGCCTGTAGTCCAATAGACTCCCTTACAAGCCCTACTGTCCATTGTGCAGGTGCGGACCACCTTCTCCACGCCGACACAGTCATGTCCCACTAGAGCACTCCGCTGTGCCCATCCCCACGGCGTCCTGTGTGTTGGTGACATTCGAGCCGTCTACCACCTCTTGTTGTTTCATCAAGGTCCTGCTCGACTGTGCAAGGACTTTGCTGGTTCTTTCTCTCCTCTGGCCCACGCTGGTTGTCTGCTTCCACCCTTCCTCAAGAGATGCTCCATATCGTTCCACCTACCGCTATCCCTTTACAGGGAGCCCATGGTGTCCATCCATTCCCACACTTCTTCTGGACTATTGAAGAAGGATCTGTCGTTTGTTAGGACCTGGCTGGGTAGAACATCATATATTTTAGGTTCTTATCTTTCACTTTCCATTTCGCTGCATCGTAGGACTATCTTTGTTGTTGCACCTCTCTGGTGAAATCAGGAAATATTAATATTCTAGCACCACCCATCTCATATACCCCTCCTCTCCTGGCATCCTGGAGCACAGCATCCGGGTTGCAGAAATTAAGAAGCTTAGCAATTACTGCTTGAGCTGGGGCCCCCATCAGCGGCTCCCTACCGGGGACCTGATGTGCCCTCTTGATCGTGACCCATTTCAACAGTCCTTTTGCACCCACCATTTCCGCTATGATCTTCTCAAGATACAGTTCCATGCAGCACCCTTAATCTCCTTTGGTGATTCCAGTAAGCGCATGTTATATTTTCCAGAGCGGACCTTGGCTTCCTCCGCCCTTGCTTCCAGGACTCATGTGGCTGCTGTAAGTGCATTTACTCAAGCTTGGATGGTTGCCACTGTGTCTTCAGTATCACCCACCCTTTGTTCCACTTTTGCAACTCATTGCCTTTTTTAAGGTCAGCACCCACCAGGGACACCTCCACCCCTACTGATTGAATCTTGGCTTCCAGCGAAGAGCGGGAATCTTGTATAGTTGTCATAATCTGCTCCAACGTCAATGAAGTTGCCTCTGGCGCATCTGAGGTTGGCTCACCTTGTGGCAGCTGGGGCATTCCAGTCTTTTTATAATTGCCTCCCCTGAAGCGGTCTAAGCTTTGCTGCTGACCCATGACCATGCTAATTGACTGGTGGCAATGAACAGTCCAATCTGCCCCCACACATTGTAGTTCTGATGCGTACCATAGTGGAGGAGTCCCCTTCTGCAGCCACAATTCTTATAATTGAAAATCATGCAGTTCTGTCCTAGTTGCTTAATCCTTGTTGCCAACGTTGTCCCCTCTGGCACTTACTGTTCTGTGTCCGACAACTGTGACCTCCTCCTGCCATCCACGCACTCCTAGATTATGCCGTCCACACACTCCCAAGATGCACTATATCATGTCTTGTCCGTGCATCTTTTTTGTCACCTGGCCATGGCCTCCCCTTCCGTGGCAGCCTAGAAGACTGTCCGTGCTCCCTTTTATCTTCTGCGTTTCCGCTTTGCCACCACCACAGCACACCTTATGGTGCCCACTCCAGCCTCTTCCATAAAGGGGCTGCCAATCTCTGCTTCCCAACCCTCTGGCTGCCTTCTACACATAGGGGTTGGTGGCCTCTTTTACAGCCTGCACGGCAGCGGCACCATACACCGAAGGGAACACAGGGTGTCTCACTTACCCTTGACCGTCCTCCTTGTCCTTCTGCCTCCTTCCGCGCACACAGACTTACACCCACTGCTGATAGTGTCTCCTTTCGACCAGGCAGAGGTCTGGTGCTGAGCTCAGATTTCTCTGTCCTTTACTGGTTTGATGGTCACCTTATCCTTTAGATGCCAAGATGGGGTGGGGCGTTAAGTGAGACCTGAGCTCCTCAGCGGATCTCTTGCCGTCAGGGCCTCTATCCTCCCTACAGGGTTCATGCTTTTTCAAAGATGGCGGCCAACCCTAATAGTTCACCAGGTCCGTGGCCCTCCACTTCTGCTGCATCAAAGGTTCCGGTACTCCCACGTCAGCTGGTAGTCTGCAACTATTCCTCTCACACCGACAAGGGTCTCAGCGGGGGAAGGGGTCACAACAGGATTTAACAGGATTTATTTGGGTCGACGGAGCGGAACTCAGAGAGCTGCATCCGACGCTCCCGCCCTTTGCCACCAAAAAAAAGGACATATTTAAAGGAGCAAGTTTATTAACTTCATCAGTCAAAGCTAAAGAAAAAGAGTTTGAACAAGCATGACATAGTGAATGCTAAGCTGTAGGAAATGGTTCTTTAACATAAGGTATTGCAATGTGTTGTTTGCTCTACATGTCTTCCTTGATGGACCTAGTAGTGGAGTTGAAAGTCTGTCAGAATGAATGATGCCAAACAGGCTAAAAGTATGGACATACCAAGGAACAAAAGAAGTATCAAACTACTGAATAACTACATTTCTAGATAATCCAGTCCTTTTGTCTGAGAGAGTACAGTTGATAATAATGTAAGACCATGGAATGTATTAATATCACAGAGTTGTTTTCCTTGCCACAGCTTGAATGTCCATCCAGAAAGTAAAAACTCCAAGAATCAAAAAGATGAGCAACACCACAACCAGAGGAGTAAAGGATTTCAGTCATACTGCTTAGTAATAGAGCCTCTAGACTGTGAGGGCATTAACAGAGAAGCACCTTACCATTGAAGTGGTTGTTGATAGTAAACCTGAATGCCAGTTATTCTGTTGTGTCCAGCCAAGGCGCTGGGCAGGTTAGCACACCAACTCCAGATGTTCTTTAAAAATCACTATAAGAGACGCTCCACTTTTGCCCACTTGATACACCCAGTGTAGGCTAAAGTCTAATAGATAACACCATACTATTTTCAGGGGCAAGCCAATTTTTGGTGAGAAATAAAATGTCAAGTCTGTAACCCTTGATACACTGAGATCATGCACACATTTGCAAACAGATGATTTGACAATTCACACTTAAACTCATAGGTTGCTGTATAAGTGGAGGAACCGTCAAATTATTTCTCCAGACGAGTGGTGACATTGGAACTACACATAAAAGAACCTGTATACCCCAATGGGACATGCTTAGCTATACCATTCTATTATTCTAGTGTAATAATCGTAGTGTGAACATCATTATCGTAAGAAGCACTCGAAAAACAACTAAAATGGCAGACCGTATCCAACCAAAAGTTAGAAAAACAGTAGGATAGACATGGATCCTGAGTGTGAGTGAATGGGCAGTATAACGCTTTGCACATCAGTCCAGGCCCAACCAGGCACTAAAAGGCTTCACCCAAGTCTGTTAATCCCTATGCAGCAAGCAAAAGATGTAATGAAACAGCGTGACCACAAAGCAAACTGGGAAATGTAGTCCCTCAACCAACATCAACCCAAATAATAACGAGAAATAGCTAAAAGTTGGCTAAATTAAAATAAATAAAATCTAAGCAGTCAATGATTACTTTCTGTTTGGCGTATGTAGTGTAAGGTGGAAAGAAGGAAGATGATGACTGGGTTAGTGTGCGCGTTATTAGAGACTCTTTGGCCGCTTGGTTACTAGTGCCTGTTTTAAGGGAGCAATAGCAAGTCATTCTCATACTATCTTGTGGCTATTCGAGATTGCGTGTATCAACAAAGCATTCTCTTGCTTATGTGATAGTTATGGATGACTTGAATCTGCTTTCAGTACAGAGCACCTTAGGTGTTTCCTTGATTGTTGTGTTATGATGTTATGTTATGGAGACTTATAAATCGCACGGTCACCCAAAGGTATTATGGCGCTACAGCGAAAAGCACCGGATTGGCCGACCATCAAACTAGTCAGACTTCAAAACAGATAGGTCTTCAAGGCCCTTCTGAACGCCAAATGATTGGACAGGTGTTTCAGTGCCAGTGGGAGAGCATTCCATAATTGGGCTGCGACCACCGAAAAAGCCCAACCTCCAATACAGGAGCGACGAAAAGGCGGTACACACAACAAACCAGCCGAGGCCGAACGTAATGTCCGATTAAGCAGCTAGTGGGAAAGTTTAGCCCAGAGATATTCCGCCCTGAGGTGTGCAGTAAACGATGAACCAAGCAGAGTGCCTTAAACCTAATGCGTTGAGCCACGGGCAGCCACTGCAAGAGCGCAGAGCTGGGGAGATGTGAGCCCATAAGGGGATCCCGTAGCCGCACGCACAGTCAATTTCTGGAGGCGCTGCAACTGCTGGACAACACCCTTAGGTTGGCCCAAATATAATGAGTTACAATAGTCCAAGCGGCTCAAAATCGTGGCGGCCACCACCGGTGGCCAAAGATTCTGTGGTATTAATGGGAGCACATTTCTAAGTGTGTTGAGGAGAAAGTGACCGGTCTGGCAAACCACAGATACCTGTGCCTCCATGGAGAGAGTAGCATTGTTCACTTTCACAACCGGAACAGGAATAGGGCCCAAAGTGGATGGCCAGAAGGAGGACACGCAAAGAAAAGGATTAGGAGGAGAGCTCACAACCAACACCTGCGTCTTGGTTCCATTAATTTTAAACCAATTGTGGTTCATCCAATTTCCCACGGCACACAGGCATTGATGGAGGTACAATGACATCTCAGCGTGCATTTCTGATTTCGGTGTTATCAGTCTGTGCGCTCTACCCACTATTGTTCTGTTTATAACGCTTTATGTTTTTGTATTCATTTAATTCCTGACTGATCCAAGTTACTTGGAGGTCAGTGGCTGCATGGCTCGATAGAGACCGACATTCACCTATCAGTCGTAGTAAGAAAGGGGTTTTCTTTGTAAGACTATGCGCATTCAATTAAACAATCTCCTCCCAAGTTTTCAGTTCTGTAATGATTGTTAGGTACACACTTGTTGGTGATTACAAATTGGTATGTTTTAATTCAATTGTTTCACATTCATCATAAAACAAAAAATAATTCACATTGTATCATTCTTTGGTGAACTTGTCCCCATAGTGACATTTTTAGTGAAATTGTGCCATTCTTAAGTAAAACATTTCTCCGCTAGGAGGCATGTGCTATTGTTTCGCCTTTTCTTGGGCTTTGTCAAGGCACTTAATACATTGTTTGGTGTGTCATACATTTTTTTCTCATAAGATATATTCTTTGCAATCTTTGTTTGGTATAAAACAGGTAAATTCCATTAGTTCACAAGACGAGGATATATTTCTCAATTCTTTTGTTTCTTGTAGTTCCTAAAGGAACAGACCTCCATGGTTCTGAGGAATTAAGGGGTGGAGAAGGTTTTGGTTAGTTCTGGCTGTTGGTGCACAGGAAGGAGGTGAGGCACCAACAGTTTAAGAGACTGCTGATTTCTCAGTTTATGAAAAGGATATCAGGACGCTCACCATGTGATCGGGTGATACTTCCACTTTTCTGGGGTCCTGTTTACGATTGAGCTGGCTGCAGCTGCATGCAATCCATCTTCTGGCTTGTGCCACTCTTGGTTAGGCGTTCCTGTCTGTGGCTGATTATATCATTCTCTAAGGTTTAATGGAATAAAATACTTTGTTGTTGCCTTAGTTAGATTTGTTCGGTACTCATGGGCATTTATACAGACCTTACTGTCTATTTTGTTATTTTCCGTTTGTCATTATCTAAGTGCTGGTTGGCCGTGGGCGTCGGGGTCCCAGTTATGTGCTCCCCTGTGCCATGTCAGGTGCAACTAATCTGTGGGGTCAGGCTGTGACACGTTACTGTGATTGGAAAAGAGCCTGCTTTCTAATTGTTGGTGAATTTTTTTTTGTGTTAGGTGCAAATACAGAGCAATGTGCTCTTTCAGCACGTTGCCTGGCTGTATTCTTGTGTCCTTTGGGTCAGACTCAATGAGGGTTTTTCAGGTTTGTGTGATTTCATATAGCTAGTGCCATACGTGTAAAGCATTTTGTGACAATATTCGTTATTACCATTGCAAGTGTCTCATGTCCATTTTATTTTCTATAACTGGTGCCGTACATGTAAACAATTCTTTTGACATTGTCCGTTATAAGAATCCATTGCTGTGTCTCGAGACCAAAGATATTTTACTCGACATTTGTCATTGTGGATAGCATCAGTGAGCAGGATCCCAGTTAAGGGCATTCGTGTTTGTGAATCATGCAGGAGCATGTGAGTTTTATCGCTGGGTTGACCTATTAGATTAGCTCGTTGTCATGGGTATCAGGCAGGTAGTTGGGGCAAGCTGGGTGGAGGCTTGGCAGGCCTGGCATAGGCACACAAAAAACCCATAGCAGATACCTCCTTTTAATTCCTTCCTAGTGTGTGTAGTAACTTCCTGGTTACCACTTCCTGTTGCCAAACAGGAAGTGCAAGACAATTCATGAGTTCTCTAGTGTTTGGGTGTGGCTGGCTATATAAGCCACACCCAAGATTCTTCCAGTGCTTAGTGTTGCTTACTGTGAGCTGCATCAGCAACACACTTGCCGTGCTCTGGATCAGCCAGCTTCTGCTTACCTGCTCCGGATCATCCTGCTTCTGCTTACCTGCTCCGGATCATCCTACTGCTGCTTACCTGCTCTGGATCCTCCTGCTTCTGTTTACCTGCTCCGGATCATTCTGCTTCTGCTTACCCGCTCCGGAAGAACCTCCATGCTTTCTCCACGCCGCAGCTATCTCCGATCAAGAGGGGACTTCTACACTGGCACCTGTAATAACAAAGAAGACCTGCGTTAGCACGCAGAATTCAGTAACGCTGTGCATACTCATCAAATCTTCCCGCGACGCTGGATCCAGGTCAGTTGTACGAACGCAAAAACCCCTGCAAAAGAAAGAAGAGACATTATTCATTGCGCTCGGCCAAATAATGCAGAGACTTATTTCACTGTGCTCTCTCTCATAACGCGGTGCATACTTACCAAAGCCTCCGTGCATACTTACCAGAACACCAAGTCTCCAGTAGAGCTGAACCAGGACTCGAGGCGCTAATACCACATAATCCACTCCTGCAAGGGAAAGGGAGAGACATTACCAGGCGCGCTCGAATTTAAGAAGCTGCGCATACCTACCAGCAGCTGACTTCTACACGCAGCGCTACTCACCCACAAAATACCTTGGCAAACAAAGACACTACGGACAATTCAGGGCACTCAACATCTTCCGCGCAACCTTCACTTGTGGAAAGGACTTTCTAGCCAGTGAAGAAACTGACGCCTTGAACACTCGGCCTCGCTGTGAAGGCATATAACAGCGTGTGGCATCTGAACTCAGCCAACAGACATTAGCATCATTCATATGAGAGAATCGCGCCCCTGCGAATGCAAGATGTAGTGCACACCCTACTAAAAATCAAGGTAAGCCCTTAGGGGACATCACAGCACACAGTAAAGGAAAGGGAAGGGCCCATGGGAATCAGGTGAATTCAGGTCTGAGTGTACATCTTGTATTTAACAGGTATCCCTCCGGGTGAAACAGGGGAAGTGAGAACTCGGGGTCAAGGGAGGCTCATCCATCGCTCCTGCAGAGACACAGGTGAGTGTGACACTCGTGCAGTACTTTGCAGCAGTTACGTTTGGCATTAATCTGATCCAATTTTTCTGTAGTATTCTATCATTACATTGATACCCAGTATATTACTAGTTGCTTATTTAGTCTAAGGCATTGGTTTCTGAGTTTGTCTCGTTCTACGCTGTACCTCAAATATAATGAACATATATGTAGCCCAGGTTGAGCTATTTAGTCTTACCTAGTGTGATTCGTCCTGGATTCTGCATTGGCTGCCGTCTGCTGGAGGCTTCATTCGCTTCTAAATGCGCGCTGCTTGTTTACCTATTCAGTCGCTTTCCATAACTTTGCGACCATGTCATGTGACCTCGCTGCTTGGTCACATGTACGTGCTTTTTTTATATAGAGTCCTGTTTACTTAATCAAGAACAGCAATCTGTTCTGGCAGTTTCGCCAAAGGCTGTTTTATTTCAAGTAATAAAGTTAAGCAATGTTAGAAACCGAGAAGAATTATCTCATAGCGCTCTGATTTTCTTGGTCTAGAGACAGATATCTATTTTCTTGTTTATTTTTAGGAGCCGTTGAATTCTGCTTAGAATATGTAAATTCGGAGGGCGACTGGTTTTGTGAACTTGTCTTAACTATTCACTGGTTGGATTAAATCAGATCTGCTAACTTGGTGTATTAGCCCAAATATTAAAAGTAATTTGGGTTTGGGTTGGGGTATTATGTTACTCTCGATCATGCATTAGTAGATAGCATTGGAGGGACACCATTTGTTTTCGTTACAATTTGATCATACTTGGATAAGGGAGAGAATCCTGATTCAAATGTAATCATCCTATGTGGTTTGACATAGATTCCACTTAGTGTAGTGCTCATCTTTGTTGACTGGAGATAGTGGATTAGGGTGTTGGGACTCCCCAGATAACACTTCCATTTGTTCAGATATTCTCACAAAAAGTGATGCATTTCTGTATCAGTGTTTAATCCTTCTGTTATTGCTCTTATTTTACAGATTAAACGACATTTGTTTTGGCACAAACATTTCTCTCGGTCTCCCATTCTTTGATCCTGGCATTATATGCTTGGCTCCAACCGGATTTCTGAACACGAAAGAAATATCTGCTAAATGGTCACCATGGCGGGGCTCTCCTAGAAGGAAACAGCTGGGCCTGTCTGGTCACTGGAGGGTACACCTGGCATGCAGGTAGTGGGGCAAGAAGCCGGTCTGGTCACGGCATACTATCAAAAAGGGTACCACAGCTTTTCCCCTCTCTCCCTGAGTTAGTGGGATTTGGTTATGGGGTTTCCTTTTCTGGATCAATGGTCCTGCCTGGATAGGGTCAGCTATGCTTTTGGCCTTGCAGTGGAATCAGGAATCTGTAGGCCGGCAGGATGAATTTGGAATGTCTGGATACGCGGGAGCTGGAAAATTCAGAAGAGTGTGTGTCCTTTGTCTCTGTGAGCTTCCCCCTTTGATAACGCAG
The DNA here is from genome assembly GCF_040938575.1 of Ambystoma mexicanum. Taxonomy (NCBI): domain Eukaryota; kingdom Metazoa; phylum Chordata; class Amphibia; order Caudata; family Ambystomatidae; genus Ambystoma; species Ambystoma mexicanum. Next base: position 885,373,039 of record NC_090930.1, read on the forward strand.
GTGACATCACAGGATTTATTGTTGGGGCAGGCTTAGGCTGGACATGCCTTTAACAACTGGATAGGTCAGCCTATGTATGTTGCCTCCTCCCTAGAAGCAGATTGGACTGGAGGAGGGAACTCAGTTTTATTGGGTGTGTTTTTATGAGGTAGAGAGCCATCCCACAGTTACATTTGCCAAAAATCAGTTCTGACCTAAATTGCAAATTTTTACAGTTGTGGCACTCTTGCAAATCACATAGACAAATGACATATTTCATACAGAGCATGGCAGTCCATCTCCCAGGTCTGTACAACAATTTTTCGTTCCTCTAATAATCTTTTGTGCTTTTCAGTGGGAAATACTCCACTTACAATTCCTCAATTTTATACAGGTGTACCTATTATCACAGAGCATGTTAGCACTAAATTTCGAAGTTATCCCATGAACACTTTTCCCATGAATTACATTATTCTACCGTTTGTGTCCCATACGTGCTAGGGAAAGCCACAATACCTTGTTTTAATGCCCCCCAAAATCATATTTAAACTGTTAAACTCTCGCATTACTGCGTTGTCCGGTTGCAGAAATAAAGCTTTAAACTTTATTAATTCAAAACAATCTTTTGCCCCAAATGGTCAGCATTGTCTCCCAAATAAGGGCATAACTTCCAAGGTTGCTCTGGATTTTGCTTTCAGGCTCCCCAGTTGAAGTTGTGGGGCAGTGCTGTTCACAATGTCGCACCTAAGTGTCCTAGAAATCCTTTGTCTCTTAACTGCAGAATGTCAAAAAGTCTGACGAGCTTGTTACATCCTCCCCCTTGGTCTATTCATCGTTTCCAGATGCTGGTCCCCTTGGGGCGAGGCAGGTCTTGCTCTCAGGAAGCAGATGTCCTTTGAAGCCAGGCCAGGAAGACATGTTCTGTGGCTTTAGTATACTTAATTATTTCTTTTATTTTTTCTGAACCAGAAAGCAAACTGTGGGACTTAAATATCCTACATATGTTTTAAAACAAAACCCCCATCACATTCTGTGCAAAGACAGTGCCTTAATTCCACAATTTACTTTCAAACAGACATCCTTGTTTGTAAAAAGCAACCATTTTTACATGTGGGGAATCTTCCTTTTGCTGTCACTTCCAATGCGTCTTTCTCTTACATCTAGATTATAAACATTATTTGCAGCCCTAGTCAATTTCTCATACACAGAAATCTGTTCAAGGCAAAGGTACACTGAAACTGACATAAGCCCAGAGATATAGGGCTTCTTTTGAAGAGTTTAGCTATGATATTTCGTTGCCAAAAGTCAAGCGTTTTTAAATAGGGCTGAGAGTGATGATTCCTTGCTATTTCACAGATCTTGCCTGGCACAGCATGTTGTTCATTGAGAAATGCCCCTTTTTTGTTGGAGCAGAACCTGAATATGGCTGGGCATAGCTGGGTCTCACTTGATCAGAACTGTGTATTGTTGAACAAATGAAAAAGAGCATCAGGTGCGGTCACCTTAAATGTGAAATATTTCCCTTTTCAATGGGAAATTTTGAGCGAGCAGCAAAACAGCGCTGCTTTTCAATTGTCTTCTTTTGGTGCACATAAGGAAACACACTGGCAGCCTTTTTCGGTGTGTTCCCTGTTCCATCTTGCTCAATAGGTGCTTGGAAACGACAGTGCAGCCATAATTTTTGTAGCTGCAAAATGCAGTTTTGATGCAAGGGAATGTCGCTCTGCAGAGCCAGCGCAGCCATTTCGCTGGTAACTGCTGAAGTGCAGATTTGTGATGGAGGGGAATTCTGCTGGGTGGGTAAATGTATCCCACAATGTGACCAAGCAGCAAGGTCACATGACACAGTCACAACGTCATGGGAAGCGACTGAGAATAGGTAAATATGCAGCGTGCATTCAGAAGCGAATGAAGTCTCAAGCAGATGGCAGCCAGCGGAGGGCCCAGGATGAATCCCACTAGGTAAGACTAAATAGCTCAACCTGGGCTACACATATGTGCACTATATATAGGGTACAGCGTAGCACGAGACAAACTCAGAAACCAATGCCTTAGACTAAAAAAGTAACTAGTAATGTACTTGATATCGATGTATTGATAGAATACTACTGAACAATTGCATCAGATTAATGGCAAACGTAACTACTGCAATGTACTACACAAGCTAATCTAATAGGTCAACGCAACAATAAAACTCACAAGCTCCTGCACGATTCACAAACACGAATGCCCTTAACCCGGGATCACGTTCGCAAAAGCTAACCACAATTACAAATGTGGAGTAAAATATCTTTGGTCTCGAGACACAGCAATGGATGCTTTTAACGGACAATGTCAAAAGAATTGTTTACACGTACGGCACCAGTTATAGAAAATAAAATGGACACAGGACACTTGCAATGGTAATAACGAATATTGTCACAAAATGCTTTATACGTACGGCACTAGCTATATAAAATCACACACACCTGACAAACCCTCATAGAGTCGGATCCCAAGGACACAAGGACAAAGCCACGCAATGTGCTGAAAGAGCACATTGCTCCATATTTGCACCTAATACGAACTAGAATTTCACCAACATTTAGAAAGCAGGCTCTTTTCCAATCGCAGTAACATGTCACAGCCTGACCCCACGGTTTTGTTGCACCTGACAAGGCACAGTGGAGCACATAACTGTGACCCTGACGCCCACAGCCAACTGGCACTTAGATGATGACAAACGGAAAATAACAAAATAGACAGTCTGGTCAGTATAAATGCCAATGAGTACCGATCAAATCTAACTAAGGCTACCACAAAATATTTTATTCCATTAAACCTTAGGGAATGATATAATCAGCCATAGACAGCACTGCCTAACCAAGAGTGGCACAAGCCAGAAGATGGATTGCATGCAGCTGCAGCCATCTCAGCCGTAAACAGGACCCCAGAAAAGTGGAAGTATACCCTGATCTCAAGGTGAGCCTCCTGCTTTCCTTTTCATAAACTGAGGAATCAGCAGTCTCTTAAACTGTTGGTGCCTCGCCTCCTTCCTGTGCACCAACAGCCAGAACTAACCACAACCTTCTCCACCCCTTAATTCCTCAGAACCACAGAAGTCTGTTCATTCAGGAACTACAAGAAACAAAAGAATTGAGAAATATACCCTCATCTTGTGTACTAATGGAACTTACCTGTATTATACTAAACAAAGATTGCAGAGAATGTATCTTATTAGAAAAATGTTATGACACACCAAACAATGTATTAAGTGCCTTGACAAAGCACAAGAAAGGGCGAAACAATAGCACGTTCCTCCTAACGGAGAAATGTTGGCACAAGTTTACTTAAGAATAGCACAATGTCACAAAAAATGTCACTATGGGCACAAGTTCACCAAAGAATGATAAAATGTGAAGTATGTTTTCTTTTATGATGAATGTGAAACAATTGAATTAAAACATACCAATTTGCAATCACCAACAAGTGTGTACCTAACAATCATTACAGAACTGAACACTTGTGAGCATTGTTAATTTGAATGCACATAGGCTTACATAGAAAACCCCTTTCTTACTACGATGACATCTCAGCCTACTCGAGATCTAAGTGAATCGTGAATCAGGATCTGAGTGCCATCGGCATAAGAATAGCACCTGATGCCGAAGGAGCGGATGAGACACAACAATGGGCAGATGTAAATATTAAAAAGGATGGGAGACAAGGCCTTGCCCTGCGGCACCCCACAACCCAGTGAACAAGGTTCCGAGAAGAAAGGAGGGAGTGACAGAATTTGATTTCTGTCAGCCATAAAGGAAGTAAACCAGCCGTGAACTTGACCAGAAATTCCCACCTGAGCAAGGCAGGAGGGCAGGGTATGGTGGCCCATGGCATCAAAAGCCACCGAGAGGTCGAGAAGTATCAATGCGCCAACCCCCGTGGCATCCACCAGCCTAGCCATATCATCCTGGACTGACACCAGAACACTTTCTGTCCCTCGACCAGGCCCAAAGCCTGACTGGGCGCAGTTGAACAGATCAGAGGTCTCCATAAAAGATGACAAGAGTGGAGAAATCAAAGCCTCCAAGAGCTTCATAAAAAAGGGTAGAAGTGAAATAGGGCGATAGTTGGAAAGGAGTGTGGGATTCAACAATGGCTTTTTTAGGAGGGGGATCACAGTCAACACCTTAATTTCAGGTGGGATGCAGCCTGTCTGGCAAGAGACATTAATAGCCAGTGTGATCTCACTCAGGAGGTCAGATGAAATGTCCTTCATCACTACTAATGGAACCTCATCAGATGGAGACACTGACTTGATTTGATGGATGGCGGCAGAGATCTCCGACTAAGAAAAAAGAGGGCAGGGAGACCATCCTCTAGATGCCGTCGAGCCATTTAGGCCTAGTGGTACACTCACATCACAGGATGCCGTCGCACCCACTACTATATTAGCTCGAATAGTCTCAATTTTGGTGGCAAGAAATTGAGATAAATCGTCATAGAGCTCCTGAAAAGGGCTAACCGTAGGCACAAGGTTAGCAGAGGATGTCAGTGATTTCACTACTGCAAACAGAGTTCTGGGCTGACCCACACATAACTAAATGTTCTGAGTTAGATAAGCTTTCTTTGCAGCCAATATTGCCACAGAATAGGTTTCAGCACAGGCTTTATACTGCAATCTAAGACCAGGGTCATAGGCTATCTGCCATTTCCGTTCTGCCTGACGTAGTTCAGGTCACGCAGATGAGGGATCCTTTCTACCAATGTAAATTACCATTTCCGAAAAGGAATTTATTTCCTTATTTCCCAATTATTTAAGAGGTAACCTGGTGCGTTTGCCATTGCTGCAATATTTGGGTTGAGAAATGTTATCCTAGGCATGAACGGGTGAGGGCTGTTTCCAGTTATGATGAATTGCAGTACCACAAATACCTTTTTGCTTATTTCTTGATGACTTAAGCATTTGAAAATGTTAAGCTGGTTATAATGGGATCTAGTGGGAATCCTAGCACTTGTCCTGTTGCTGGACGGCCAGGCAGAGGGAAGTTATCCTAGGCAAATGGCAATGTTTATTGCCACCAGTTTTATTGTCATAGGAATAAAGATATTTTCAATCTGTAAATCAGATCCGGCCTCATGTGAGATGCTAGAATTAGCATTATTTTCCTTCCTATGCTCTAGTGAAGAGCTAGGTTTTCAGGAGGTTTTACCAGGTCAGATGGTCCTGCTGTATCGTAATTCACCTGGGCATGGTGATCCAGATGTTAGTGTGAAAAAGATAGTGTACCCTGAGTTATTCTAATTATAAAATCTTATATAAAGCAGGTGCTAAAGTATATAATACATGATAGTGTTGTATGGTCTCATAACATAGGCTGGGTAGTAGGTCTAGGCTGACCATGGGGGCCAGATACCGCCATCTGCTCTATGATGTACAGCCCAGAAATGATACATGGAGGATCCCCCAGGCACCCAGTACATTTTATGGATTTATTTATTTGGTGTTTTGTAGAGTGGCACAGACATGCAAAATACAGAACACTGTGAAAAAAATTTCAGAGCATCACATTTCATAGAGCCTGCCTTAGAACATTGCCACCACAACACTCCGCTAAAGGTTCCGTCATTAGTGCTTGTAGGGATACTCGGGGTGGTGAGAGAGTAATGACCTCCCTGAGGACACTGGACAAGAGGACATTTAGCTGTGAGTGTCCTTTGATGAATCTGTTGGTATCATCACTTCTTTCATGGCGATGACCTCTTCCCATGTCGCCAGTGGACGGCAGCCGCTACCTGATCCTGACCCTGGGGGTCGTTATGTGATGGAAAATCACATGGGGAGGCAGCCTCCAGGAGAGCTTTGTGGTATCTCTCCAATTCCCCATGCCCTAATATCCTATTGTAAAACGTTCCCTCTCCCCCCACCCCACGAAGGGTAGTGGACACCTTTTGTTACACCCCTCACATTCTAACTGGCCTTGTAAAATTACGAAGGACACTTTTTCCATTTCTACCTACTCTTCTTCCAAACCTAGTTTGCCTTTAAAACCCATTGCAAACATTCATACAGTGTTTTCAGGAAGGGACCGCTATTCCCACAATCCCCACAGCACTGGGACGAGGAAGAGGAGCAGAGTAATGCAGAGCACAGTAATCCACGAGCACAGGCAGCGCTCTAGAGGCAGCGAGTGCACACCTGTCCCCGGGACATTTAAATCACTGAAGCAAGAAATGCAGAGAGGCGGCTGGCAGGAGCGAGTTGCTCCTCTCTGTGCGAAAGGACTTCTGGAAGGAAGTCAGCAGAGCCAACCGGCTCGGGAACCTGAAGGGAGAAGCCTGCTGTAAGCGGATGACATACGACAAGAAGGCAAGAAGCCAGAATAGGGCTCCTGGTCGTTCGCCGGCGTCGGAGAACAGCGTTTTGCTTACCGGAATCCCATGTAAAGCAGACAAGTGCAGCGGAAGCCTCAGTAAGCAGGAAAATGCTGGAGAAACAGTTGCAAAGCATAAAAATGTAAGCGACTGTCGCCGGCGTACCACAGAAGAGACGAGAGACGCCATCAAGGACCGGTCATCGAAGGGACAGAGGGAACACCGGGGCGATGTGCTAAATTGAAATAATTGCTCATAGCAAAACCAAGAGAGAGAAAGAAAAGCAACAATTTCCAAAACAGGAGAGGGAAAGACTGAAAGAGCAGTTTTCTAAGAGGAGAGACTTTCAAGTGTGTCAATGCATGTTGCAAGCATATAAGAGAGAAACTAAAGAGCCCACATTTAAAAAACTAGGTATATTAGCCAAGAAGGCTAGAAAGTGGAACCATCAAAGTTGGGAGAGTAAGAAGGAACTCACATATGAAAAGCCCTGGCAGAAGAGTACACTATGCAGCTATTCATTTGTGCAAATGAAAGAAGCCCTGGCAGAAAAGTGCACCAGGCAATTAAACGTTTGTGCATTTGAAAGAAGCCCTGGCAAGAGAGTACTCCAGGCAGCTACAAGTGTGTGTTTTAAAGAAACCCTGGCAGAAGAGTATAACTGGGGCCTACAAGTGTGTGTTTTCAGGAAGTCTTGGCAGGAGAGTATACCATGCAACTGTAAATGTGTGAGTCCAGAAAGCCTGGCAGGAGAGTATACCTGGCAGTTGAAAATGGCGTAAAAGAATTCCTGGTTGGGAAATACACCAGGCAAGTTGGAAGTGAATAAGAGACCAAAAAAATAGCCACAAGACCGTGTTGGTTTAAGAGACTTGGGAGAAAAACACCTGGCAGGAGTGTACACCAGGTATCCCAACCACACATAAAAAAGAAGATAACCAGTTTGAAGGTATCTTTTGTTGTCGACCGAAGGGAATGTCAAGAACTCTTATTTGTAACCCAAGAAAGTGACAAAGAATCCAGGGGAAGTGAATAACCCACTGGAGCAAGGACACCCATCTGTCATAGACTTCTTTTTGTGGGAGTTATTCATGTTTCCTTTCTTTTTAAACATTTGCAAAACACTCAAGGCCAAGACATTATCCTTTACACCTTTGAATTCATGTGTTTAGAGTATGAGGGTCACAATAGTACTTTGGACAAGGGACAGTTTTGTTTTGAACATTCTGACACCGACAGATCTTTAGTTTTGAGTTTAGGTAGGAAACCTTGCTAGTGCAGGGATAGCAAGGCCTTTTCCCAACCCCTTTTATGCTACAATAAAGGTCCTTAGCCAAAATCATGCCTAACTTGTGTCTGAGTATCATTCCTCACTCCTCATATATGCTGTCAGGTGTGGGATTCTGACCCAGCTGACAAAAACTGGGGAAGCCATCGGAATTCCATATTAATTGTGCCATTGGTATCTTAAATGATACTCACTATTCAACAACTAGATAAAGAAGGTTTTGTATGTGAAATAACCATGAATGAGACCATCCTTATTATTAAGCAAAGAATATTGAATACGTTTCATTCCCCATTAGATACCAACGGCACCTTTTTCAGGGTCATCCTTTGTTAGACACTTTAAGAGTATCGGACTATGATATCAAACCAAACAGTAGGGTCAATCTAGTAGTTAAAGCCGGGATAGATCTTCCCTCCCTCGGATACCTGCCGGGAAAGAAAATCTAGGGGAACCTACTCCACAAAAAGGCACACCTGACCCAAGAGAAATTGACCAGCCTCAAAAAGTAGAAGAGGAGGTAATTTCCTTTGCAACCACGCAGACAGATAATTTGGTTCAAGATCCTGATTTCTGTAGTTTTGAACAGGATATCAGCATTGTTGGAGAGAAAGAGACCAGCGAAACCCCTGACATAGCAGAACACCCAGAGATGGCTACTATAGAAAATCAGTTAACTCACTTAACTACCTATCAGATCGAAAACAAAGATCAGTTTCAAACCGGGCTGGATCTAATTATTGCCTGTCACCAGAGACCTATATTACCTCATGGGGTGTTACAACTTTACAAGGAAGGGGTAGACAATGGAAATGTTTTCCTCAATTTTGAAAGCTTGGCACATCAATTGCATTGGGAAGATGAAGTAAAAACATGTTTTTTGGCTACTGTGTTGAGAGAGGAGCTACAGAATTCATATCAACGGTGCAATCCTTAGGGCACAGCCACCTTTGAAGAAATAAAACAAGGATTGTTACGAAGGGTGGGCCAAACAGATTATTTCTATAAACAAACACTATCAAGTTAAATTCAGAAGAACCACCTGAAGAAATGGGGGCCTAAATACTGTGGCTTTATGACTTGGTAAGAAAACTTTGCCCGAAGCACTGGAAGCCATGTCGAGCAGTTTGTAAATACCTTGTCCCCCTATCTAAAAAGGGCAGTCCTTCAGTTGGACAGACCTAGTTTAATAATGGCTGTAGAAACAGCCCAAAACCATGCCAAAGCCAATAAACATTTAAAAAGCCTACACTGGAGTGAAGAACCCAGAAAAGATCAAAAGGGGTTTTCCTGTTCCCTTTTCCTTGTAAAGGATATGAACCAAGATAGCTCCCATAAACCAATTTTAAAAGATCTAGGGAGGGGAGAAAGAAAACCGATGACAGGCAAAGAAAGAGGGGAAATAAGGCCCGAGGAGGGACGGACCCTTAAATTCACCTCCACCACATATTTCACTTGTGGACAGTCAGGACATTTGGCCAGGCAATGTCCATTAAAACAATTGAGGAACCCATGGAGATTGGTTACATGACGGGAAGGGAGTGGGACGAAGGTAGCCTTCCTGGAGAGGAAGCTACTGAAACTTCCAGTAATTTATTCTGTGGAGTTATGTCATTTCAAACCCACAACAGCCACCGTAAATAGGGTACCAGTGAAGGCATTCAGTGACTCAGGCAGCAAACAGAAACGCTAAGAGCTGACTTGATCTCTATCAGAGATTTGGAAAGAGGGCCTCCTATAACAATTACATGTGTCCATGGGGATGCCGAGGTATATCACAAAACCCCAGTTACCATCCGAGTCCAAGGGGAATCCACCCAACTAATTGCTGCAGTTATCGCTGGGTGGCCGGAAGAAACGATAATTGACTTCCCCAGTTTCGAGAACATACAGAAAAGTACTAAGAGGACCTCCCTCCCATAGTCCCATTTTTATTCCTGAGAAGAAAATGGATTTATACCAGAAGACCCTATCTGGAGATGGGATACTGAGGTGGAAAAAGAAAATCCTTCCATAGGCGGAACCACTCACCAACATCCAAAGTAAAGCCCTTGGGCGGGAAGCCCGGTCTTAAGAGGAAGGGTATGTGATGATTCCGATGGTATCATCACTTCTTTCCCTGCGATGACCTCCTCCCATGTGACCAGGGTAATGCACCTGCTACCTGATCCTGACGGCGATTATATGAGGGAGGATCACATGGGGAGAGGAAGCCTCTGGGAGAGGGTTGCAGTATCCCCCTATCCTTTCTAAAGATACATCTCCAATTTCCCATGCCCTATTAGCCTATTGAAACACCTTCCCTCTTCCCCCATGGAGAGTATGGGGGGAATAAGTACAAATCTTATGTTACGGCCCAAAAGCCAACTCTCAAAATCTAATCGGCCTTGTAAAATTACAAAGGACACTTTCCAATTCAATTCCCCCTACTCTTCTTGAAAACCTAGTTTGCTTTTAACACCCATTTTAAACATTCATACAGTGTTTTCAGGAAGGGACTTCTATTCCCCCAATCCCAAAAATATTGGGATGAGGAAGAGGAGCCGAGTAATGCAGAGCAAAGGAATCCACGAGCACAGGCAGCGGTCTACTGGCATCAAGAACCGGCGAGTCCACGAAGGAACAGAGGGAACACCAGGGCTTATTGGCGGCCACGCCAAACTCAAATAATTAATCATAGCAAAACCAAGAGATAGAGAGAAAACAGAGAAAAGGAATGGTTTCCAAAACTGGATATTGAAAGACTGAAAGAGCAGTTTTTTAAGAGGAGAGACTTTCAGGTTTGTCATTGCATGTTGCAAGCATATAAGAGAGACATTAAAGAGACCATATATGAGAAACCAGGTATATTAGCAAAGGAGGCTAGAACGTGGAACCATCATAGGTGGGAGAGTGAGCAGAAGCTCACATATGAAAAGGCCTGGCAGGAGAGTATACCAGGCAGCTATAAGTTTGTGCCTTTGAAAGAAGCACTGGCAAGAGAGTACACCAGACAGTTGCAAATGTGTAAAAGAAATCCTCGTAGGGAAATACACCAGGCAAATTGGAAGTGAATAAGTGTCACAGCGCTCTCCCCCTGGCGCCTATGGAAGAGGTGGACGATCCGCCATTGACGTTCTGCCATGTTTTTTCTGAGGAATGTGCAGTAACATTCTAGTCTTTCCCAAGATGGCTGCCCTTCAACTGGTTATCCTTCGCTTCCGTTCTCCGAGTGGTGCGTTGCAACCCTTCAGACTTTCCTGCTCTTACGGGTAAGACATTAGTGCTAGGTTTCCCCTCTGCCTTCTAGCGCTCATTCCTCTGACCTTTCTCCTCTCCCTCTACCTGCCCTTTCTGCCTTGTTTTTGTCTCGCTCCTCCTGTTACCCTGCAGTTTCCTAGTCCCCTGTCCTCTGCTGTTATCCTCGCGAAATTCTGCTACTCATCTTTGCTTACACTCCTCATCACTGTTGCCATTCTATGTCTCCTTCTATGATACTACCCTTTTGGGAAGGAGCCCTGCCTGCTTTCTTTGTGTTTCATAACGCTACGAATCTACAGGGATCATATACGGAACCAACGCTACAGCATCTCATGTTTTCTTTTTTGCCTTTATTGGCTTTTACCCCAGACTCGGCTGCACCCAGAGTGAGGCCTCTTGACTGCCTTTTCATTTGTCGGACATAGTGGCTTCACTTTGTGACAGACCATATCGCTTCCAAGAGAGGAAGACCTCTAAGAAGAAGGTGATATGGGAAGGATCCCCCTCGCCATCCATCAAGGAAGACTCACGTGAGGATCAACTGAGAGATCCTGTTAATCCTGGCAATAAGACACAAGAAACAGCCAGCCAGGACTTGGAACAAAAACCCTGACAGGAGAGTGCACCTTGTATCCCAATCACACATAAAAAGGAAGATAACCAGTTTGAAGATACTTTTGTTGTTGACCCAAGGGAACGTCAAGAACTGTTACTTGTAGCCCAAGAGAGTGACAAAAAATCCAGGTGAAGGAAAGAGCCCTCTGGAGCAAGGACACCCATCCTTGATAGACTTCCTTTTGTGGAAGTTATACATTGTTCCTTTCTTTTTGAACATTTACAAAACACTCAAGGCCAAAATTATCCTTTTCACCTTAGAATTCATTTGTTTAGAGTGTGAGGGTCACAATAGTACTTTGGACACAAGACGGTTCTGTTTTAGACATTCTGACAGATCCTTAGTTTTTTTTCAACTTGATATTTTATTAGCATTTAAAGTAACGACAAAGACATCAGACATCACATATATATATAAATTTGATACAGACACACATTTAGCAAGGTCTCCCCTAGATGGTACTAGGTCGGGAGAGGTGCCCCACTTCCTGGGGATTAAGATAGTTTGTTTGGTGTTAGCCCCTGGTCACTCGGCTCACTCCAGCCAGCGGGTCATTGGCGGCTTCCGGGTGAGTCCGGGGAATCTTGCTGCATAGTCCATGAATGGGGCCCATGTATTTCGGAAGAGATTCAGGGTTCCCGATCGCAGTGCTGTAATCTTTTCGGCCACCACAATGTCCCAGCAATTAGACCACCATATCGGGATAGAGGGGCCCTCAGGGTGTTTCTTTCCAGGGCGATTTTGGCTGCTGTCAGCAAATGGGTGCATAGACGTGCCAGCTGACCTGTCAGTGGGAATTCCCCATCGCCAGTGTCTCCCAGCAATTAGATCCCCGGGTCCCAGGGAATTGCAAGACCTGTAATCGATTTAATATGGTCCAGCACACCCCTCTAGTAATTAGTCGCCTTTGGGCAAGTCCAAAGAAGGTGGAATAGCGTTCCCTCGGAGGTACAGCCTCTCAAAGAGTTCGGAGGAGTACTCGGGTTTGATATGTGCAGCTGTTCCGGTGTAATATAATATCTGTAGCAGACCTTATACTCGCACTCTCTGTTGGTAATGCTTTGGGTGCTTTTGTGCAGTCTCGCCCAGATCTTTTCGCAAGCTGTCCTGTCCATTGTTCGTCCCCGGCCTCTCTCCCACTTGACCATTTATTTTTCTTTGGAGCTGGGGTGACTTTGTCCTGGAGGCGATACAGGGGGGAGACTTTCCCCTTCGGGGGGGGGGGGGGTCGCTGTTAATGTTAGTTCTAATTGCGTTAGGTCCCTGTAGCCCCTCTCCTTAACAGTCCTCTGGGACACACAGTGGCGGATCTGAGAGTAGTGAAACCTCTCCCCTTGGGAGATTTTGAATTTCACTTTGCAATCTTCTAATGTGAGAGGATTGCCCCCCTCTAGGAAGTCGGAGATTTTTCGGAGGCCCCCTTCTTTCCAAGCCGAGAAGCTCTGGGAGTGGAGTCGCGGAGAGAACTCAGGGTTGTCCCACAGTGGTGTGAGAGGGCCCATGGTCCCTTTAGACCCCCATTTCCGGGCTGCTGCCTTCCAACTCGCCACTATGTTAATTGTTGCAGTGAGGGGCGTTAGGTTTGTCTGGGCCTTCAGAGACAGATGCTTAGTTTGGAGTTTAGGTAGGGAAACTCTGCTAGTGCAGGGATAGCTAGGCCTTTTCTTTAGCCAAAATCATGTCTAACTTCTGTCTGAGCATTATTACTGACTCCTCAAAGGTCCAAGAACAAGTTAAAGAAAAATTGTGAAGCTTCCGGGCTTACAGAACTACTTAAGTAAACCCTCTAGTCCTAAAATCAACTTCTCAGGTTGTGGATTCAAGCCCTAGCCTTAAATGCCTTAGCATCTCCCGACCACCAAACTTCTCTTTACAAGTTTCGTTTGAGGTCCCTGCCCACACTAAAAGAGAGGCAAGCACCTGGTTATAAAGCTGGAAACCAATCAGTTGGTCAGGGACCCCCATTTAGAAGCTGTCAGAGATAAATGTATCTGAGCGTTGTGTTAATAGAAACCTGTCTTTGCAGCATGAATCGCTTGATGCTTCATTTCTGTAGTCAGCTCCCTAAACTGCTGTAAATATCACTAGTTGGTTTGAGTAGAGATACTTTTGTAGATCCCATTCTTGTATACTGCAGTCACAATTAGCGCATTTTGCCGCAAATGTAGTTAAGTGGTTAGGTTTAGGTATCTATTAAGGGTGGGCAGTGTGGGGGGGGTGTGAAGGGTCTCCCCCACTTTTTCTTTGCAGTGAAACGTGTAAAAAATGCTTTCGAGCAAATGGCTCTCAAACACATTTTCTCGAGGTAACATCATACTGCCCTGCAGTCTACAATTGTGGACAGCAGGAGCCCTTACGACTTCATTCAGGTCAGAAAGAATTCAGGATGTTTAATCTAAACCGCAAACAGTGGCTGGATGGAGAGGGCGTGGCTAGCCGTGATATTAAAAAGTCGTGTTCCGCACAAGCTCACCGCATGATCCTTTTAAACTAAATATGTTTGTGCATTGAACGTAAAGCAGAACTCCTAACTTGTAACAGCCCTGTTCTTAATCTCAGTGGCACCCTCCGCACTGATTCCGGAAGAAAGCCTGAAAAAGAAGAAAATGGCTGTGTTCGGTTGGCAAAGACCAGTACCAAAATGGCGGGTATGATCTGGCAGGGTGAGCATGCAGGGCAAATACTCCCTGAAAGGAGCCTGAGCATCCAGTGAGGCCTCTGGAGCTAAGCAGGCCATGGAGGGCGCCAAGGAAGAGGCATCTGACAAGAGTGAGGGCCGCGCTGTGCTGGCTCGGCATTAAGGGATGCACAGAGAGGAGCAGCTTAAGACAGAGGTGAGAGACTGTGTCCCGCATGTGCCCCCGGCCCAGAAGCAGGCAGTGCTTCCTTGCCTAGAGCAACGCAGGAGGGACCAAGCTGCTGGAGACACTCTCTACCAACACGCTCCAGCAAGCGCTTTGGTGTAAAGCGCTATATAAATAATAAAATACAAAATACAGATAACACCACACTGAGAAGGAAAAGGAGCAGCTTCCCTTCCCCAACTGTGCGGAGCTTGATGTAACCGGGACACATAAAAGGACGGAGGAGACACAGCAGGAAGCCCACTGAATTTGAGCACATTACAGAGACAACGGCACAAACAATTGCAGTCACACCAAAAAGAAGGAGGATTCAAATAACAGCATATAGTTGCAGGGATTCCTGAAGGAGGTCTGCAGGACCAGTAGAGGGGAAGCAAAGAATGCCTGGAACAGAAAGCAGGGCTGAGAAGAGGTACAAACACACAGAACAGGCACAAGCTGTCACACTACCTGGATGCTACAAAAGGAGCCACCTCCAGCTGCATTGATAGTGGAGACACTGTAGAGACATTGGGGGGACATTGAACATTGACAACATAAATAACACGCAAGAGAGAGGAAGGAAGGAAGGAAGGAAAGAATGAAAGAAAGAAAGAAAGAAAGAAAGAAAGAAAGAAAGAAAGAAAGAAAGAAAGAAAGAAAGAAAGAAAGAAAGAAAGAAAGAAAGAAAGAAACAAACAAACAAACAAACAAACAACCAGGCTCTAAGGTCCCGTATGAACACCCGCAGGAAAAAGATCAGGAACTTCCGCAAGAGAGCGCCAACAATAGAATCATGGATGCCATAGCAGCCCTGCGGCCCTCCATGGGGACCCACAAAGGAGAGGTAAAAAGTGATGTGAGCTTCCTGCGCCAAGATGTGTGTAACCTCACTGGCAGAGTGGGAGAGATAGGGAAAAAAAGCTAGAGGACGTTTCAACCTGTGCAAAAGAAGTACAAGAAACAGTCCAAGATATAAAAGTAAAAGTCTGGATGTTGCAGGACATAGCCGAGGATGCAGAGGGAAGGGCAAGGAGAAGCAACGTCTGAATCCTTGGGTTACTGGAGGGGGCAGAAGGCAGAGATCCCACCACATACATAGAAAATATGCTCCTTCAGGAAACCGGACCAGGGGCTCTATCACAAGGGTTCACTGTGGAAAGAGCACATCGGGCACTAACGAGAACCCCCCAAAAATTCTAAATTACCGGGTCAAGGAACAGATCCTGGTCTTTTACAGGTCAGGAGGAGAGAGCCACCGTGAATCAATGTTACTGGCAATCTACCCAGACTACACCATTCAGGTCCAGAGGGGAATGGGCCAATTCGTCCCAACAAAAGAGATACTCCGATGCCACGGCATAAAATACATGCTCCTGTACCCAGCAACGTTAAAAATAATCTACGAAGGAAAATCCCTTTTTTGGATGAAGATTGTATGGTGCAGATGCCGGAGAGAAAAGAAGACAGCAAAGAGGCCACCAAATGATTGGTATCAGTAAAACAGACAGTTGACGTTGAATGCAGGACCCAGATTTGAAAGTGACGGTGGGGGGCCCAGGAACCAGGTTTACAAGACTTTAACTCGAACAGAAGACTCTCTGAGTAGACCCTTCCTTTGGTAGGGGAAAGGTGCAGTAACAGGGAACCCCCACCTTGATGTTCTTTCCCCAAATGGGTGTGTTGTCCCTTTTTTTTTTTTTTTTTTTTTTACATTTCTTTATTGGTTTTAACAACACAAACAAAGCCATTATCATTTATCAAATGGTATACTTTATCAGAAATAAAAGTCCCCTCCATTACCCTCCCTCCCCACCCTCTCCCAAGACCACGGTTAGTTCCCAGTTCTCCTCGAGTCTGTTTCCTGGATTGGGCTGCCCATACTGCTTGAGGCACTATCTGCTGCCCTGGGATGGAGCAGGGGCACCGTTAACGCTACCCAACGGTGCAGCTCCTCACTGGAGTCCAGCCTCTGTACTTGAATTGCGGTTTCTCATGCTGCAGTTTCAGCAGTAATCCAATTCGTAAGATCACCCCACCACTGGGCCTCATTCAAACTCCTGGGTCTTTTCCATCCCATGGCTATGCGCCTTTTTGCTGTTATGTATATTAGGTCTCTGAGTTTGTTTAAAGGCTTATTTTTCCTATTGCACCTATATCTGCCCAGGATACAGGCTGTAGGCTCATGCACCTCCACTTCAATGTCTGCGTTAGCCACTCTATCCTTCACTTGTGTCCAGGAAACTCTTATCACTGGACAGCCCCAGAACATATGGGTCATTCCCGCCTTGGGCTCGCTGCATTTGGGGCATACTTGGATTCCTGCGCCTGTGAACCTCGATATGACTTCAGGTGTGAGGTAAGCCCCGTAGATGATATATAGTTGGATGAGCTGCAAGCGGGCGTTTCTGGAGATTTTTTGTGATAATAAGATATTTCCCCCAGTCTTTGTCTTCAAATACGAGGCCCAGTTCGGTTTCCCACTTCTTCCTGCATTTGAGTTTGTCCCCAGTCGTGCCCAGCAACAGGGCCTCGTAGATCTGTGAAGTCTCGTGGCCTCCCTCGGCGGTGTCTAGCATTGTTTCTATGCACTCGTTCTCCAAGGCCTGGTCGACTGCCTCCGGCCATCTGCTTTTCACGGCTTGCACCACTACCCTGTGGAGCAGGAACTGCCCTGCTGGAAGACCTGTGGCTTCGCTGAATTCCATGAATGTTAAGGGCTCTTGTTCTTGGATCAAGTCTCCCAGTGCGGCCACCCCGTAGGGTTCCCACTGGGTGCGTGTTTCAAGTTGCCCCCATGAGTGTTTTGCGATAAGTGCCGCAATGGAGATCTGCGGGGAATACGGATCCGCCGACCCGACTAGCTTACAGGCCCTTATCCAAAGCCGGATCCCGAGCTTGGCAAGGTATGGGCTGTGTCTCAAAGCTCCCTCCCCGGCCCAAAGTAAGTCTCTTAGTAGCAGATGAGGCAGGGTTAGTTGGAGGAGGCGGGTATCCGTCGTTTCCTCATTGGCCATCCATCGCGTCACGTGTCTCAGCTGACTTGCGAGGAAGTAGAGCTCGAAGTTGGGGACCTTCAATCCTCACCTCTCGTAGGGTCTATGGAGTGTCTCCAATGCCACCCTGTGCCTACCCCCCGCCAGAGGAATCTCCTACAGAGTTTGTTGATGTCTTTAAAGAATGAGGGGTGGATGTTGAAGGGAACATTTGTCAAGTTGTGTAGCAGGTGGGGGAGAGCCACCATCTTGAGGAGACCCGCCCTCCCAGCCATCGAGAGCGGGAGCTTGCCCCAGAATTCCATGGATTTCACAAGAGAGTCTTTGGCCCTGACCATGTTGAGGATGTGCTCTGTGTTGGGATTGCAGTGTATAGTAATCCCCAGGTATTTGAAGGAGGTCACATGCCATTCAAGATCTAGGGAAGGGAGGGACCTATATTCTTCGTTGTGTAGTGCCCTAGTGGGTAGAGGCAGGACTTGCTCCTGTTGATCTGATCCCGGTATGTTTGTGGAAACAGTCCAGGATTTCTAAGATGTAGGGCAATAGGTGTTTAGGGTTATGTAGGGTATCATCTGCATACATAGAGACGAGGTGGGTCACCCCGTCTATCTCGATGCCCCCATCTGCGTATTCCTGTCTTAGGTAGGCAGCCACCGGTTCTGCGGCAATAATGTATAACATGGGGGACAGTGGGCATCCCTGGCAGGTACCTCTGTGGAGGGACCATTTGTCGGAGTATGTTTTGTTAGTGCGCACTCTGGCAGTTGGGTTGGTCTAAACCAGTTGGGTCCACTTTAAAAAAAAACGGGCCTGTCCCCAATTTCGCCATGGTAGCATATAACCACTCCCCCCTTACCGAGTCAAAGGCTTTGGTGTCATCTAATGACGCAACTGCAAGTTAATAATGGGGCAAGTGTTTCCTCGTAGTTCTTGTAAAACTCCCCCGGGAGGCCGTCCGAGCCCGGGGTTTTGCCAGCCGGCAATGATCTAATCACCACACGAACTTCATCAGGAGTGACGGGTTTGTCTAGGGCTTCGGCCATCTGCGGATCTAATTTGGGTAGCTCGATGACGTCTAGGACATCCTCGATCTCGGTGTCAGGAGAGGGCGGAGGCTCAGAGTAGAGGTTGCGGTAATAGTCAGAGAAGACCGAGTTGATTTCTTTTTGAGTATGTGCGGTGGTGCTGTCTGGTTTAAGAATGTGGCAAATGGGTGACCTGGGAGCTTCCCTCTTATAGAGCCAAGCTAAAAGCTTCCCGGGTTTGTCTCCGAGGGCATGGGTTCTTTCTGTGAGCTTAGCGTAGCTCAGTTTCCCAAGGGATTCGCAATGAGTTAGACAGGGTTGTCTGAGTTTGGTAATTTCAAGTTGATGTTCAGGGGTTGGGTCAGTTCTGCCCTCAAGCACACTCAGATCTTTCTCTGCGCGCTCCAAAGAGGTTGTGATGGATCTCTGGGCACCCCCAACTGCTGCGATCATCTCTCCCCTCATGACCACCTTGTATGCCTCCCATGTTGTGCTCATGTATTTTACGCTATGCAGGTTATTTTGCCAATACTCCTCGGTGCTATCCCTTATACGTTCCCGGAACGCTGTATCAAGCAAGGCCTCTGCTCTCAGCCTCCACGTGGGTACCAGGGGTTTAGGCGGGGACCCAGGCGACTAGCAGGGGGGAGTGGTCGGACAGCACCTTAGGCAAATAGTGTGCATCAACGAACATGGCCTGATGTGGCTGACTAGCAAAAAGGTAGTCTAACCTAGTGTGGACAGCGTGTGGTGGGGAGAAGAAGGAGTATTCACGTTGTTCAGGGTGCAGGTCCCTCCACAGATCTCTGAGTAGCAGTTGTTGAGTTAGTTTGGATAGTATTTTGGCGGGGGGGGAGGGGCGATCGTGCTTGTTGTCCGATCTGTCCTTTAATGGGTTAAGAATGCAATTGTGGTCGCCTCCCCACATCATGATTCTGTCTATATAAGGGCTGAGTCGCGTGTATAGGGAGTGGAAGAAAGCAGTTGCATCATGGTTGGGTGCGTAGGTGCTAATTAGGCATAACTCCCTACCCTCGTTGGAACCGCATACCGATGCCATCCTACCCTCATTGTCCGTTTTTGTGCTAGTTAGCCTGAAGGGGACAGTCGGGGCGATCCATATCAAGACACCTCTGGCATAGGAGGAGTAGGAGGACCCAATTAAGGTCCTTCACCATGTTTTGGCCAGGGCATCCAGTTTCTTTGAAATTAGGTGTGTCTTTTGGAGCACGGCGATTCCGACATTGCATCTTTTTAATTAGGCGTGGATTCGGCGCTGTTTAACGAAGCTGTTCAGGCCTCTGACATTTCACGTTACAATCTTTATTGTGTCAGCCATGGGTATTGTGCGGTTTGTCGTAGCCTCCAGGTGGTGCTCGAGGTCCTGCTGGTGATGAGTTGCATATGGGATTTTCCCATGGTCTCAACATTTCCCAATGTAGGTTCCCAACTTTTGTGCTAATGCCCTGTTTCCCACCACCCCTTTCAACTGTAAACGCCCCAAACATAGAACAGTTCCAGCGAGGTTCTCCTCGTTTTGACAGTCCCGTTTCCGCTCCGTTTGACCGCACATTGGTCTCCGGGTGCCCTACGGGCGGGTACCCTGAAGGAAATTTCCAGGGGGTGGAGTGACCTTTGGCTCCGATGTCTCTGTGCAGAGGATCCATTCAGCTGTGTAGAGGCTCAGTTTGCCTGCAGGCAGGCAGTTGCGAGTGGAAGGGTCCTGCCATGCGTGGCTAGGAAGGCTTTAGCGCGGTCTCCGCTTCTCCTCGACGTCAGGGATTTGTTGACCATCCATCCAGCCTCTGGCTTGTGCAGGTGTGTCGAACAGGTGGGCCCTATTGTTGTGTAGCACTTTTAGTCTGGGTGGGTACAAGAGCATGTAGCGCAGTCCAGCTGCTTTCAGTCTGGCCTTTGTGTGTATGAACTGCGCTCCGTTCATTTGGACATGGAAGGTGTAATCAGGGTAGATGGCAATTTGTGCAGAATTTCTTTGGTTTTGACCTCCTGATCGAGAAAACGCCAGTATCACCTCCCGATCCCTGTAATTAAGTACTTTCCTTATCACTGGTCTGGGTGGAGCACCTGGCGGTGGTTTCTTTGCTAGGGACCTATGGGCCCTTTCGATAGTGAAGCCTTGAGAGAGCTTCTCTGCGCCGACTTCCTGCAGCAGGAGGTTCTCAATGTAGTTAGTAGGGTCAGGGCCCTCAATGCCCTCCGGCAGCCCGAGGAGTCATATATTGTTCCGGCAGGCCCTCCCTTCTGCCTCCTTAGCTCTGTCCTCCAGGTTCTTGACCCTTTGTTGAAGCGCATCCACGTCTCGAAGGAGATGGGTTTTGGCTTCTGTGTTTTCCCAGACTTGGGTTTCTAGTGCTTCAGTTCTGCCGGCCAGAGACCGGACGTCCTGGCGCAGGAGGCCCAGGTCTGTGGCCACAGCATCGATTTTGTTCTCCATTGTTGCCTGGAGCAGCTTAATGGCTTTGAGAATCTGGGTGTTGCTGGGTTCAGCTGCTGCTTCCGTGGGATCAGGTTGAGTACCTGGCGCTACCATGTTTCAGCTCTCGGGATCTGCAGGTCCGCTGGCCGTGAAATTGTCTATAGTGGTTTGGCGTTGTTTGGACCTTGCACCCCTCCCGGACATCTTGTCAGGTGGTGTTAGGGAGAATTATCTGTTAAGGCTAATTTTCCAAACCTAGTGAGTCCCCCAGCAGCTTTGCTGGATTTTTGGGGTTTATTTTTTTCTCCTGCTAAGAGTGAGACTCTTTTTCTTCCACTCTTAGACATGATTTGAGATATCCTTTGACTTTGTAATGTGTTTTGTAGGCTATGGGGTCTTTTACTCCATAGGGTTTCATGTGGTTTTGGTAAGTGTGTTACACAGCACCCTCAGTGCAGTAACACAGGGGTGTCATAGTGACCCCCGAACATAGACTCCATACCCTGGGACTGACTACTGTCTCCCAGGGCATGTAAAGTCACCATTGACTTTACTAGTCTTAAATTGTGAACAGAACCAGTACAAACCATCATATTGTGGAAGTACTGGTAGGGGTAATTAGATTGCCCCTGGGTCTGTTTTTCGAGGGGGAACTGTGCAGTCCCCCCTCGCCGAGTTTATGGCTGGTGGCAGTGGTTACCACGCGAAATATTCCACCGGAATGTTTCCTATGGGATTTTCCCATTCATTTTAAATGCACCACTTTCTTTGGTGCAATGTTAAAGATACCACCGGGTTATTTATTTAATATTTATTGCCCGGTTGGGTCTTTTTGCCAGGACTCAGTTTTAAAATGGCGTTTGTGTTCGCCTCTGTAACTCCAAACCAAAGTCGAGCCCTTTGTTCCACTTTTTGGCGGGCTTCTACACAGAAGCCTCCAAAAGTGGTGCCACTCTGTCTGGGTCTACAGGATGTGTGGGAGGGGGGTTTAGGCACCCTGGACTGAGTTGCCGCGGCAACTCAAGTCGCACTCTTGTGTGATTGGCCCAGTGGTGAGCCGCCCGGCTCACCACTTAGCATGTTTGAGTGACAGCTAGGACTGATGAATGGGGGTTTTCTGCATAAAAGCAGGGCTTTGGGGACTGGAACTTGAGAAGTCGCCACAGGACCAAAGAATCCGAAGAGGGAGAAGCTAAGCCAACCTGCAACAACGACACCACCGGTGGAGCCCTGCTGAACCGTCTCACCACTTCCCAACGACAGAGAAGATCGTCATCCCGGAGAGTCTTCTTCCTCTGAACTGGTGGGGATAACCAGTTCGCCCTCTTTTTCACCTTCCAGGATCGTCTCATGGTCGAATCGCCCGTGCCAAGCACCCCGGCGGCCGGATAGCCACGCTTCACCACTACCGCGAATAAAAGTGTAGTACCTTTTAACCGGGAAACTCCGCGGCTGGTTTCTTCCCTGGCAGTGCAATGACCTCCAGCTTTCCTCCACATCGAGATCTCCTCTTCCCCTGGACGAAGCACCCACTTGCACCCGCTGCCAGGAACAACTGCCCCCGCTGGAGCTTTCTCACCATTTCAGGTACTGTGTCCCACCTGGTCTCCCTTGCAACAGACTGTTCAAGGTGTCCCGTAAATCCTGGACTTTCTATCCTGGGGTGACTTGGGACCTGCTAACTAACTTTTCCTGACTTGATCCAACCCTTTTTGAACTATCTGCAAAGACTCTTTAAAGTACTATTCAACTGTGTGATCTTGGACACATTCCACCTTGCTCTCTCCAAGAGTGGGCCTGGCCTATGACTTTCTTGCTCCTCAGTTTACTGCCTTTTCTGCCATGCTCTGGTTCTCTTAAAGTGTTGGTATTGTGTATTTTCCTAATTCTCCCTTTTCCCCTCCCTTTTTAACTAACTTATTGGAGTGCCATCTTAGGTTAAGCGCTCACCTCTGTCTGTAAATAAGTGGTGTTTTAACTAAGACTTGTTCAATAAGTAATCAGGGATGTATATATATTAATAGTGACTGTGTTTGAACTTGCTTGCCATATTAGTGTTAGTGTATATTACAAAGTGTATTTTTAAATAAATAATTATATACTTTTATACCCAAGCTCTGGTCAGTGTTTGCTTGTGCTACTGTATTTTAGTACCTATCTTGTATACTCTATATACTGTCTAACTCTTCTTGAGAGAAGTCTGGCTGCTCAGCCACAGCTACCAGGTAAATCTGGGTGGTACAGACTGCTACCAATTGGGTTTACTGCCAACACCTGTAGTCCTAAGCCTTTTGCAGTGGTCCCTAAGGGAACTGCACAGGTTTCTGCCTAACAGGCGGTGACATCCCCTTTCTCGGGGCGCAGATGGTGTGGGCGGGAGGCCACTAGCGAGGGATGCGGTGCAGTGTTTCGTGGCTGCAGCTGTGGAGCTGGCAGCGGTAACACTGCGTAGGAATGAGGGGGTAGTGTGGGCCCAGCCGGGTGCCGCAGGGTGCTGGTATTGGGTACACAGGGGACTCTGGCACTGTACCGTTAGTTGGCTGCACCGGCCTCAGGCGGCAGGGTGGGTTAGTGTGTAAAGGCTCAGCGTTGAGGGCTGCCTGTTGGATCCGGAGAGCGTGTCTCCACTGCCCGCCGTTCTGTATGCTGATTGTGTCCGCTGTGAGGAGTGTTGTGTGGGCCAAGGTGCGTTGCCTGCTGATAATGGATGGCGTCCCATGCGTCTGTGGCATCCAGCGCAGCGAGGCCAGGGAGATGTGCAGGCCCGACTCCCCTGGTCCGCCGGAGGAAGCGTGTTCCAGTGCGTTGGCGCAGGCCGGTATGGGGAAGTTTAGGGTCCTGCCACTCTAGTGGGCCCACTGTGCACTGGACGGCGTATCACCAATGCCGGTAGTTATCCCCAGGGCGCCTCCTCAGCCGGTGACAAGGGATGATGTGGGGGCTCTTCATGAGGGGTGACCGACGGCCCAGTTGGATGTCGGCGCGGCAGGCCGGTGTCTGTGTTCCCCGCACCCTCCGTCTCTCTAAGTGCCGCGGGGGAGAAAAACAAGCCGTTCCTTTCCCAGCTACGCAGGTTAGGGCTCTTTCGTCGGTTTTGGCGTATTAGTGTCTGGGCCGGCCCCCCCTCGCACCCGCTCACCTCCGTGGCACTGGCTCGCCTCTGGTCTCAGGATGAATCCAAGTGGTTCATCGAGGTCCACCGCAGCCCTCGGGTGTGCCCTTGTCCTAGGCAGCCCGCTCGCCGCAGGCGGGAGTCACGGGGCAAGCCGCTCCGGTCTATGGGTCAGGCTGGTCCACCCACGCACTCCGGTGCTAGTGCCGAATCGGCAGCCTGAGGTCTGCTCTTTGGATGGCGGGCGATATCTTCGGTGGTGCGTGTGCGCTCCAGTCCCTCCAGGGGATCAGCGCACGGGAGCCACCATTTTGGCCTTCCTTCTGCCACTTTTCGCTCACAAAATTGAAGTGTTTGCCGGCTCACCCAGGCTTGGGAGACGGCTTGCAGGGCTGCTAAATGGTGTCCGCAGCAGGTGGTGCAGCTCACGGGGTCTAGGGACACCTCTGTGTCTTATAAACAGCTTATTTTGGCACATCAAGCGGAGCTCACCGGAGACACGTCTTCTCTACATGGCAGCTAGCCACGCCCCCCCCTGTTGTCCCTTTTATTAATATTTTTTTTCCTAGCTCCTTTCTAGGGAGCAGTTAGAGTACCAGTTACCAAACACTTTGGAGTGAGGGGGGCAACTGGTGGCTGGGCCTCTACAGGTAAACCCCAGTGGGCGGAAAGTTATAATTTATGTTGGGGATAGTTTATTTAGGTTGCAACACTTCCGCCTTATTACTTGCATAGGCGGAAACATGGCAAAAACTCATAAATTGAAAGTCTGATGGGAAAGACAATGGAAGCCTGTTAGTGAGTGGAGGGAAAATGAAGAGGAGGGAGAAGACACCAAATGGCAGAGACTGTAAGGATTTCCTCCTGGAATGTGAGGTGACTAAATAACTCTGTTAAGAGGGTATGAGTGGCTACGTACCTACACCACAAACAGATATGCATAGCCCTACTGCAGGAGACGCACTTCACGCAGGAAATACAGTCCCAGGAAAGGGTTTGGGTCGGCATTTTCCAACTATGCAAAGAGAGTCCTGACTTGGGTGGCTCCCAAAGCGCCCTTCCAGCAGATGGGGGTCCAAACAGATAAGGAGGGCAGAATGGTACTTATGCATGGGTTCTTGGGCAGGAAGGAAGTTTGCACCTATGCACTCTACAGGCCGCAGTAGGCTTCTTTCGCTCCCTATAACCCAAACAAGCCCCCTTCAGAGGTATGATATGGATCTAGGGAGGAGACTTCAACTGCACATTGCACCGAGAACTAGACAGATCAGATGATGAAGTTCTATCCCCATCTCCTCCGACCAGGGCCCTGGCAACACTGCTGGATGATTTAGAATTACATGAGATCTGGAGATTGATACATGGGCCGAAGAGGCAATTCTCATTTTATTCAAGTTGGCACAAAATACACACAAGAACAGACTACATTTTCACAGGGAGAGACCAGCTGGGGGACTTTGTTAGTGCTTCTTATGAAGGATCACTCACCCCCTAGTAGTTGAGTGGATACTTACTGTCAGGTAAAGATTTGGGGTAGTACCCTTAGGGTGCACTACAACACCCTTAGCCTCCTGGCAATAGGGATCCAACCTTTGGTATACGTCTGAACTACACAGGTTGGTAGTCTGGGTGAGCAGCCAGGCTTATCTCAAGAGGGGTCAATGTGAGCAGTAGTGGAGTTACACAGAGATTCACAGTGACAAGTATTCAAATAAACAATAATACTCAAAGTTTCTTGATAAAACAATTATTAATTTATTTACCAGTTAGTTAACCAAGCCTTCTTCAGAAGGAAGCAATATAATAGCAACACTCAAATACACTCCAAAAATACACACTCTTAGGTTTCTCAGAATCACCAAATACCCATTGGGGATGGCACACAGACACTTACTACACCCGCAGGTGACTTAAATAGCTAGGAGATTGTGGACATTAATATATTACTGTTGCATTCAGAGTAGGCTTATGAGAGTGCCACAGAAAAGTGCTATTAGAATAAACAAGAGATCACAAATATTCTTAAGCAGGCAAATACTTTTGGACCTCTCCTACCCCC
Source organism: Ambystoma mexicanum (assembly GCF_040938575.1). Taxonomy (NCBI): domain Eukaryota; kingdom Metazoa; phylum Chordata; class Amphibia; order Caudata; family Ambystomatidae; genus Ambystoma; species Ambystoma mexicanum. The sequence goes on from NC_090930.1 coordinate 885,398,991, forward strand.
AATGTAGAGTAAGTAAGCCCCTTCCTGGAAGGACAGGTGCAACACAATGTCAGAGGAGAGAAGAGTCATTCAGTGCAGCAGGCTAAACCAATGTTAATAGGCAAAAGTCTATGTGGCTGAAGCACTTCTTGCAGGTAAGTAAAAGTATTGGCAAAATGTTTTAGAAGTCTTTGAAGAAAAAGAAGAATCAAATGTAGGGCCACAAGCTGTTAGGCTTGTGAGAGTAGAAGATGCAAGCAACTCTACAACAAGAGGTAAGTTCTCTTAGACTGTACATTACCTTTGGTTAGAAGAAAAATGCAGCAGATGACTTCTGTCCCTCTGGAGCTCTGCAGATCCTGGTGTTCCTGGGCCTCAGTTGTGGGGACAAGAGGGAGGACTTCTGTGGACTCCTGCACTGCAATAGGACGGTCACCGACAGCAATCTTCAAACACATGGCACTTCAGTGTTTCAGCTCCTCGCGTCTACCTCAAACAGCAGCACTGCGGTTCCTGGCTGTTGAGATGGGCTTTTCTTGCTTCTGGGGTCCAGCACTCTGTTGAGGTGGCTCAGGCTCGATCAGTCCTGCTTCCTGGGAGTCCGGAGGATCTTCCTGGAGCTCTTGGCCAACTTAAAAGCAACGCACAGGATCTGGTGTTCCTCTCCCTGGCTATTCGGTTACAACAGTGACTGCAGTGGAAATTCAACCAGCTCCGAGAGGATATCCAAGTGGCTTGCTTTGGAGTTGATTGGTCCCACCAACTCAAGGGGAGAAGTTGTCCTTGCAGGGCTTCTCTAGTTGAGGTGAATTTGGAGCTTCAGCACAGCCGCAGGGCTTCACCGGGCAAACCAACGGTCCAGGAGTTCCAGCAGGCGTCACTTCCAAGTTTGTCTTCGGATTCCTTCATCCAGTGGTCAACTCTGCCTTCTAAGCCAAAAAGCCTCGCCTTTTATGCAGGTTTCTCCAATTCATTCCAGCCTAACTGTCAGTCACCCAGCAGTGTGGTTGTCCTTGCCGGACAGCCGGCCGGCCAATCAATTCCTGTCTCCTAGGAGAAAGCACAGGGAGTTTCAAGCACCTCCTTCACTTCCTGCCCCCGCTAGACACCCTGGAGCCAGAGGCGGGTTTTACTCATGAAGCCCGCCAAAGACAAAACGAAAAAAGGGACCAAACCTGGTTTGGCACACAGAGTAAATCTCAAGAAGGACCTAAGCAACAAGAAATGGCGAAAAAAGAAGACCGGGCCATTTTGACAAAAATGGCACCCATGGGTGCTTCACTGCAGCTGCGAACGCAGCCCACAGTAAAAACACCTCACTGTAGTAAAAAGTAAACCACTGCCACCAGCCATTAATTGTGTAAAGGGTAACATAAAAATGTTACATGAGAATCTAGACAAACGGGATACTAAGTAACCCCTCCAGCACCCTATTGTAAGATAGTGTATGCTGGGTCTAGAAAGTTACAAATGTAAGTAAAGTCAATTTCACTTTACTGCTCTTGGAAACAGTAGTTATCCAAGAGTAAGGTATTTAAACCTTGGGGAATCGGAAAGACTTCCCTGTGCCACTGCACTGAAGGTGCTGTGTGACACAATGTAAAATGATGCCTATGGAGTTTGTCAGACTCCAAAAACCAAGAGAAACACAGAGTTTAAATGAAATAAAAATAAATGAGAGAGTAGGAAAAAGGTCTCACTCTCTCCAGGTTAAAAATTAAAAAGTCCTAGAGTGCAGCAAAAGTGCTGGGGGTCTCTAGGGTAGAGAAGAATTAGCCAATTTCTGTGAATTCTTCCTAACACTTACCAACCCCCCACCCCAGTACTCACGTGGAGGTTAAGAGTAGAAACCCTAAGAGATGGGCCCCTCAGGGAAGAGCTAAGCCGGCAGATTGAAGAATACTTCATCCTCAATATGAATAGCAAGGAAGGAATGCAGATCACATGGGAAGCCTTTAAAGTGGTGATAAGGGGCATAGCCATAGCCACGGGGCGTAGCCATAGCCAAGGTCGGAGGGATCTGGAAAGATTTAGAATGACAGCTAGCAGACATAGAGGCCCAGATTAAGAGGATAGAGGGATCAGGGGCCAAGACAGGGGAATTAGAAGGGAAACTCATTGAACTCAGACAGGACTGCCTCGAACACTGGGAAACGTTGGGGAGGTATAGCTACGCAAAGTTCTCCGAAAAATGACACAGGCAAGGGGATAAGCCAGGTAGGCTGCTGGCCTGGTTAACTAGAAGCACAGGAACTCAAGAAGCGATTGTCAAAATAACAGATGAATGTAGGGAAAGTTGGAGGTAGCAAAAAGAAATCAATGACATTTTTCGGTCCTTTTACCAGGATCTGTATGTGGACCTGGGAATCACCAAAAAGAGTGAAATAATTGAGATCCTGAGAGATATAGGTTTGACCACAGAATAGAGGGAAATGCTGGACATGCCACTCACAGTGGAAGAGCTTAAAGAGGCTTAAAGAGGTTATAGCCACGCTCCATACAGGTAAAACTATGGGGAGGGATGGCCTCCCAGCAGAGTTTTACATGGAATTTGTGGACGTAGTGACCCCAAAATGACTCTTGACCCTGAAGAGGCATATGAGAATGGGAGGTTGCCCGATAGCATGGAGGACTCCATCATACTCCCTATCCTGAAGCCTGGTAAGGATGGAAAAGTTTGCAAATCCTACTGATGGATATTATTAATTAACCAAGACACCAAAATCCTTACAGCAGCTTAAGCCAAAAGATTAAAAAGAGTGATCACAACATTGATGCAACCTGATCAAATGGGCTATGTACCGGGCAGTGCAACAACAGAAAACGTGAGAAGATTACATGTAGTAATAGACGGAACAAAAAAGGGCTGCACAGTGGTGGCGCAAGATGCCATCAAAGCGTTTGACTCGGTCAGATGGGAGTGGCTGTTCGCATCCCTGAAGAACTTCGGCATCGGGGACAACTTCATAAGGGGGGTCCAGATGCTCTACTTTAGCCCGACCACGAGAGTGCACACTGGCAGATATGTATATGAACAGTTTCTAATCTACAGAGGCGCAAAACAGGGCTGTCCCGTCCCCCTTGATGTACATCCTAGTACTGGAACCCCTAGCAATATACATGAGGAAGGAGCTCAAAGAGACATTACATGCCTTTATGTAGATGGGATACACCACCTCATATCCCTATATGCGGATGACATGTTATATATAAATCACCCCAGAGACAACCTAGATGGAGGTACTGGAAATATTTGCAGCTCTATCGGGGATCTCGATAAGTAAGACAAAATCCTGCTTATTCCCGCTAGCAGAATGGGTAGGGCGTGGAAGAGGGTCTACTCCCGTGCCTGAGACTGCAATGGAACGGGCCCATGCATTTAGGTACTTGGGAGTGGTTATTCACCATGACAAAAAAGACACATACCAACACAACACACTGAAGGCGAAATCTGGTTTGGAAGCCTCCATTACATTTTGGTAAAAGCTACCCCTCTCCTGATTTGTAGAATAGCACATTTAAAATTGATAGCCCTCCCCTGCCTGTTGTACCACTTTATAAATATCCCATACTCATACCCAGGGCCTTCTTTCAGGGCCTAACCTCGATGATAGGTATTTTTATATGGGAAGGCGGCAGAAGACGGAGAGCCCTAAATATCTTATGTAGAGAATACACAGAGGGTGGGCTGCGCCTCACGCACTTCAAACTTTTTACTTGGCAGGACAGCTTCAGCATGTGGCAGGGTGGCTTGCAATCACAAAACAGGCGAACATAACCCGATGAGCCCGGGTATCCTCCCATTCTTCCTAAAAGAGGTGCTGTAGCTTAGTAGGAAGAGGATCAAAGACCCCCCCCCCCAGTCTCCTGGAGCTAGGCCGGCAGATATGGGCCCGAACCAAAACGATTCTAAAACTCAAAGAACCCTACTCCCCACAGATCTCCCTGGCAGCCTATATGGAGACAATGAGGAACATCTAGCACAGAGTAGACTGCACTGGGATGATAAGGGGATAGCAATGATAGGGGATCTCTACTCCTCGAATGGGCTTCTGACATCCCAGGAACTGAGCAAAACCTTTGGGATACACAAGGGACAATTCATGATGTACTCTTGAATAATACACATACTAAAACACAAATGGTGAGACTTCCCAAACCATGAGGAAGATAACAAGGTACTGGGATTGCTATATGACACATCAGAGGGCGGACACACAGTGTCCCGGTCGTACCAAGTACTGTTAGAGGCATTACCCAAGTAACTAACCAAGGGGAAAAGCGCATGGGAAGCAGAGGTGGGCAGGGAGCTCACGGAAGGGGAGTGGTTGAGAGCGTTTTCATCCCCTAAGAAGGTCTGAAGAAATGCCAGTCTAAAGCAGATCCAATACTATATACTCCACAAAATATACATGAACCCTCAGCTAGTATTGCGTTTCTCTGACACAGAAGAAAAGGGGTGCCCGAGGTGCTGAGAAAGGGGAGCAGGTATGGGGCACATGTTCTGGTCCTGTTTGGTAATCCAGAGGTTTTGGCAAGATATAGAAGCAAGGCTAAAAAATGGATGCTTGACAGGATATAAATGGTCGCCGGAAGCATGCCTACTCAGGGTGTATGTACGCCCCAAAAAGGAAAAGCTGGAGAACAGGATGATAGATCTGGCCCGGGTACTAGCAAATAGAAGAATTGCAATGGCATGGAAGACAAGGGAGGGTCCACACATAGACAGATGGTGGGAGGACCTTAAGAGATGGTCCATGGCGGAAGCAGTGGTGTGGCATGAGGCACTCCAATTGGGTAGAAGGAAAAGCTCAGATGATATAATGACTTGGAATGCCCTTGTGCATGCTCTCTTCACCTCACCCAAAACCTTCTGACGAGCCAGGGCAACCAGGAATAGGTATAGGGCGACGACCCGAGGAAAGGGTGGACGCCCCGGCACCCAATGGAAGATCACGCGTAACAATGGGACAGAATGTCAGAGAACTGTCAGAAGGTGATAGCCGTGTTGTCAGTTTTAGTTTAAGTTGGGGTTAGGGTGCGATAGAGGAAGGAAAGGGAGGGGGACTGGGAAAGACTTTTGAAAATGGGAGACTTAATAGAAGATACTGTATTGTAAGCACTTGGATGATCAATAAACACTTTTTTTTTAAAACAGTGGCTGGGTGATTCCAAGATATTGGACGACCTTAATTAAAGAGCCTGCGTGGACCTGTGCTGACATGCACAAGCGAAAGAGATACCAGTAGGGGTTTAATGGCACTGGCACGGGGCAGCCAGTCCAGGAGCTTGCCTGAAACAGACCCCTAGCTGATCGTAAACAAGCAGTTATCCAGTTAATGGGCCAACCTGCACAAATCTAAAATGGAGAAGATAATTGTAGTGTCAGTGTCGGGAGTAGGAGGTGGACAGCGTGAGTTGGTGTATGGCGTTGAGGAGAAAACTGAGATAGAGGAAAGAGTGGGAAAGAGTAGAGGCGTTCAGAAGAGGGGCGCAGAAGAGAGCTTCAGTAGGAGGAGAGAAGTTTAAAAGGGCTGGGGAGAGTGGGAGAGAGCATAAAATGAAGACGAAGAGGTAAAAAGGAGTTGAGAAGAAGAGGAAGAAAGAGCATCATGAATGGAGGAGAGTTGTGCTTTAATGAGGGGCTGAGAAAATCAATAGGAGGAGGCCAGGAGGAGAGGAAAGAGGTAAGAAAAGGGTAGGATCAAAAGAGAACCAAAAATGGGAGGGAGAGGTGGAAAGTTAAAGACGAGCTGAAAAAGGGGAAGGACAAGGAGAGATCAATTTATATATAGAGAGAGATTCGCACCGGTAAACCTGTTACTTGCTAGTCCCTATATATATAAAAGGGAAATCTGTGGATATGTGTGTGTGTGTCCAAAATGTCCTGCGTACTTCCCAACATGCGACAATCCTGAACTTTGACATGTGGGTAGGTTCCATGGTGTAGACAATATAACAAGTGGTCTGCAGTACATACCCCTGTCATATGGCTCTTCGTGTCGTAGTTCTGTCGTAGTTCTACATTCATTGTTCCTACAGTTCAGCAGTTCATGAAAACTTCAGCAGTTCATTCTTCCTAAACTTTCCACACTATCAGCAGGGCCATCTTAAGCACTTTTGGGGCCCTGTGCATGGACATCTTTGGGGCCCCTCTCCACCAAACCAAAGGAATTAAGGGATCAAGAATACTGGTCGCGCCCCCCAACCGTCACGCTCAGAACCTTTAGGTTGATATGCTGTCTTGCAGCATAATAAGCATGTTTACTCCCTTTACGTCCTCTTATCCTCTTAATTCTTGCTCTAATCAGAATGATAAACAAGCAGTCTTTGAAGACCAACATTAGCAGTCTACGAAGAGGTTACTGTTCTAGTACATACAGGATCATTTTTATCAGTAAAATCCAGGAAGGTATGCAGCTTGTAGTATTAATGCAGGACCGTATGTAAAAGGTACATGTAACCCATAATCGACCGAGAACTCACATTAGCTGCCTCACAGAATGCAAAAGTGCTCATGCATGGACGGAGGAGACCAATTGGAAGGAAGGAGAAAGCTACACATACCGTAGCATGGATAGTGGATGCAGATTAGAAGCTACCATGAAGGTGTCTTCATACAGACAGGCTGAGATGAGAAGGGGGATATGTTTTTCAAATAGTGTTGCCATTAGATAGCAAAGGAACAAATGCCTGTGGTGTGCGATATAAATATGCTCACTATTAAAGTCGAAGCAACCCTATAGCCAGTGAAACCATGAATAAGTCTTTTATGAAGATCATACCATGAGAAGGAAATCACTCAGAAGGGCTGACAATTTTGAAAGGTTGAGGGACTGGCAATATTGAGAGGTTAGGCAATACAAGATTAAATGAGATGCGCAGGATCACAAATTGGTTAAGGGGTGAAGCTGTGATTTGTGCCAACTCTGCAATTTCTGCATTTGAACACTTTCTTTTCCAGTTCTTACCATGAACTAAAACAATCTCATTTTATAAAAACGGACTTGGTAAGTACAGAAATCACATTACCATACATGACCATTTTTAAACAAAATATTAAATGGAGGGTGTTATGCAAAATGGTAATGGTTCTAGCTTCATTCTCTCCACCGGCAAGGAAAGTATATACTTTCCAGCATACCAATCGTTGTGATTTAACAAATTTAATCTGGGTTTGTCTTTTGTATTTTAAAGCTTTAAATGCCTCCAAAACAATGGCTTGTGACATTATCACATATAAACATGCCTAAAAACCTTTGACTTATACCAAAAAGCAAACCGTGTGTCAAACAAGCAGACCTTAAAATATGCTTGCCTGAGGCCTGCGACATCTGGTCCGCTCTCTTCTGTCTCCCAATCCTTCCACCTAAATGGCCTACATAAGAAGAAAGATCAAGTAATGGGCTAAACGATTCCAGCAGCATGCAAGAAGGCAAACCTCACAGAAGACAGCACAGTAATATAAGATATATTAGATGATTTAACCAGGATCACTGTATCGTCTGCTGGCAAATTTAGGTTACAAGCATGAAGGCTTTCGTTCCATAGTCTTGGATTGTGATACTTATTCACCTCTTGGACTAACAGTTTATGCCATTGTTGGAGGTGATTGTCTAGGTTTTACAACACCCCATCTGAACAAACCAATTTCTAGACCTTCACCATACGGATATGTTAGTTTTTATAGCAACCCCTATCTGGTGCAGGTACATTGCTGATAATAGCAGATGTTGTTCTGCAAAACCAAGTACATATGCAGGAAAGTTTATAAACTTCAGACATAGGAAAAGCTCAGCCAGCCTTGCAGGTATGTAATATTCTAATTTTGCATATGAACACATCTCTGCAATGGGTGCTTCACACACTTAAATAACTTCTGAACCATTGTTCAATTTACATTTCACTGTTGCCTATTACATATGATCAACATAATTCCCACAGGAAGGAAAGCATGCTACAGAGTTGTGCCGTAAGGAACACACAAACTCAGTATACCACAGTGAACACAGAAAGCAATACATGATGAATTGATCAAGGCAGAATATAATTGTCAAAACAGAACGGCAATGGCTTTAGAGCCTCAGCAGCACCATATAAAATATCCTGATGTGTGCTATTTAAGACTCATGAACAATGGAATCTTACTTCTTCAGATCAGGCAGCCTTGTGGGGCCCCCCTCCAAGGTGGGGCCCCTGGGCAAGTTCCCCTTTTGCCCTCCCATAAAAATGTCTCTGACTATCAGCATTCTAGCAAACATTAGCGTCACTCACTCTTGAAGTCATGCATGTAATACAAAATGGTGCTTTTGTAGCAATGCAGGCGGTGACAGGAAACAGTGCATGTCTCTTCAATAGTGTTCGCAATGACGTCGGTCACATCGTGGCAAATCTCTCATGATAATTACAGAAATTATATTTCCCACAGAAGTTGATGAATGTATGCCATCTCAACAGTACGAAGCTTACATGCTTGAGCCCTACACGTTTGCCACTTATGTAGAGGTCACTGCTGCCTCAGCTGTAGATCGCGACACCAATAATGTTGCTGCACAATCTCAATGCTCAACTCAAAGTAACTGAAATCAATTTACGGGATTCATGCTTTTCTCTTTGTCAGCTTTATGTGGCTTGCTCCAGAGTTAAAAACAAAGACAGTTTGCTCAAACTTGCTCCTACAGGAAAGACTAGCTATATTGTCTACAAAGAAGCATTGGGTTAGTTCATTAAATAAACTTCAAACTAGGACTGAATTTGGAATTACTGTGCAAAGCACGGTTACACCTGCTAATTAACTAATAAACCCAGAAAAGCCAGGGCTTCTGCGCCCTTGCCAGATGGCAATCCTTTACAGTGACCGATGCAAATTCATCATGCCTGCCTCGTATAACCTGCACAATTTCTGACTTCACCTCTGGGCTGCCTGATCGGAGGTCAAAGACATCCAGGATCCACCATTTCGTGAGATGCTCATTTAGAAGGGGTCTTGGCAAAGGAATCCTTTGAGGTGTGTTCTCTGGAGCCCTTGAACATGATCAGGGATATGCGAAGGCTGAGGCGTCAAAGCGTTAAAGTGATGTAAAGGTAGGAAGTGGGGAAATGAAAGCCAGCGATGAAGCAGCCAATGAGTACAGAAGCTGCTGGAGCAGTAGATGACTGTACAGTAGCGCAGGATTGGATTAAAACAGTGCCATGAGAGAACAATCAAAACAGCAAAGCCTGGGAGCTGATTGGGAGGCATGGAATTATGGTCAGACCTACCCTGTATCACTATACTCTAACAAGGAAGAATGACGACCTAGAGGTTTGCTATTGCTAACCTAACACCCTTAGCTAGAATTACAGGGGCATCATAGTGCCACCACAAGACAGGACATTTAAAGGAGTTGTGATCAGCAGGTGCTTCCGAATGATCTGCCACCATGGAGCGATTATGCAGTGTATCAACCAGGCATAGGCACCAGATCATTTCATCCATCTAAGAAAATGTCAGCCTATGAGTAAAGTGGATAGTTAAGGTTGTAAAAGGGATCAGTCCACCACATCAGCAATATAAGGTACCTCGCCATGAGAGGTAGTGTTTAGTGGTTATTCAGACATAATCCTATGTAACAGCCTAGGTCATTGAGCTGCAGCAATGGCTGCCCCGACGTAGGATGCCTGTAAACGTGGCATAGGGCTCTAGTCACCATATGGGTCACAAAGCGAACATGGAGTCCCCTCCAAGAGGCTTAGGATAGATGCATGGAGCAGGCCCACAGCAAAGCACGGAATTGCCAAGGCGGCCTGCAGCCAAAGTTCTCCCGAAACATTCTGCAACCCATTTCACTGGCCCAGCATCCATTATGTAGTTGACTGTGCATCACTAGAGCACATACAACAGCACCAGGGGTATAACAATAGGGTCTGGCAACAGAGTACTCCAATATTATCCATGGTTAAGGGCAGTGCCGGATGCAATCACAAGCCCCTTAAGTTAAGTTATGAAGCAGGGCCGGCAGAGAAGCTCTCTACAAAACAAATAGTTAACCATATTAATTGGGTGCGTAATATAGAAAAAGTAACTTATTGGAGTTAATCAGATAAACTGGCCACTTTTAAAATGTCATTACATATTTAAAAACTGATATCTTGCAACAGTGTATCGAAGATAATAGATGGATGACCAGTAAAGCCAAATCACATTCACAACATAGTCTCTGTAGAAAAATATATTAAATACTGCACTCAAATGTAAATCCATTTGGAGCCTCGGTTTCAAAATGGGGCATAAGCTAAGTTTCTTATTTTCTTAATGTTAATTCTTTATTACCTTTCCTGACATTTGGTAACACCATGCTCAAACCAATGCACCTCAAACACATCGGATCACACAGTTGGTATTAGTCGAAATGTTGAGCACTTGATTAATTTTTGTTGTTGCTTTTTGTCACTCTTTTTAGGACCTTCTAGGGTCATAGATTTGAGACATGCTCTATCAGAGCCTTGTAGGTATCCTGGCGGTAACACCGCAAATCGAAATAGCGTTACTGCTACTCGGTCTGGCGCTATAAGTGCCGGATCATGAGTAGCGGTCCAGCAGCAAGTTCCCATTCCCCATTGGGTCCGTTGGACCCAATGGTGAATGGGGGCGCTAATAGCGCCAAAAACTGCCCAAGAGTGGAGTATTTTTCCTCCAGCAAAAAGAGATAAAACTCCAAGCTTTCGACCTTACCACTGCATTTAAGTCCAAACTTGTTATGAGTTGTTGCATATATAGGTATATAAGTATTGTAACAGTGTCCACTGCAAAGGTTGTATCTTTTTTTTAAAGGTTTTTTGTAATACCTTGTATTTATTAAACAATGTTGCATGACAGAAATTGACAAACAATAGTGGAAGTCATAGCATTGCAAAGCACAATCACAAAAGTTGTATCTTTATAAGTTTGCTAAATAAAATGTAGCTGCTTTTGTGACTGCACTATATAAGCACCTTGTTAGGTGGGTTTATACCTGGTAGAATGTTGCTGGTATTGCACCACTCAATACTTTTAGGCGCTTTATGATCTAAGACTGCACTGTCTCTCAGATATATCTCTATATTGCAATTTTACACTAAGCAAGGACTTCTTCATCTATCACAGTTTTTGCTACTTTTGAGCCTTTAGAGCTACTGTATTTTACTATTGCTTTCATTTTTAAAACAGCATTTCCGACAAGCATCCACAACTATACATTTACTGACCTTGTTAAGAAATGCAATAAATAAATTGGATAAAATGTGAATTGATCAGGTGTCTATATATTTATCTCCCAGCATCTTGTAAATAATCGGTGTTATATTGTACATATGTATGTATTTATTCATTGATAAGCCGCCGAAAGCCTGCAGGCATCAGAGTGCTGTGTCAAAAACATAACTTACAACATGAAATACAAAAGGAGGAGACACACCGTCAGCACAATAGGTATAACATAACAAAATTCATCTTAATGCATCCTTCGCAATGAGAAATACAAACTTTCGGGCTAGTCCACTATAAGTTTCAAATTTGATGAACCTCTGGGCTATTTGCAGTTACTAAGGTAACTTGGTAGGTTACTAGCCCCACATCCGACAGAACACAGTCCCTATTTTTCTTGGTACACCACTCGTCAATTTCCAACCTACGTAGAATTTTCAGATCTATGTGTCTAACCACCCCAGGCCCAGTTCGTTGACAAAGCCAGGCCAAGACTTTGTTCCTTAGTGACTTTCTGGGTTCTTTCCCAGTTGTCTTTTCAATTTTGGTAATGATGAAATTCCTATTGTCCATGACAAAGTTTCTTATAGTCTTGTCCCTAGGCCGTGGCATTGTAGACTTCCTCGCTCAAAGGTTTTTTGAAAGGGCATGGTTGCTGCCTTTCACAGGACAACCCGCATCACCAGGTCCTAGCGTGGACTTCCCAGGGTCTACCAGTAATGGAGAGTGTAGATCTCTCAATCTCTCATCTACTCCAGAGTAGGATGAGCGAAAGGCCCAGCTGTAGGATCAGAACCAATGATAGGAACCAAATCATTGGGTTTTAGCTGTGTAATTGTTGGAGCCCGATCCCCATCCCTCGATGGAGGGGTAGACTGGACAGGGATGTCAGAATTGGCCATATGATATTGCATCAACGGAGTGGTTATTGATCTGGGGTGATCTGCTCCTGGGAGTTATCCTCCGAACTGGCCGTTGCTACACACGCAGAGGTAGTTTGAAGCTTTAAAGCTGTAGATTACTTTCAAACCCCTCTGTATTTATTGTGGCTGTTATAGACAGGGGAGACCGGAGTTCTCCCCTCGATTAAATAATGAGTTAGCAGAGATGACAACATCGTCAGCTGTCCGGTAAGCATTGATACAGGCCTGTTTATTTTTATCATTACTCCAGATAGTGGTAGTACTAACATCCGGGGACAGATCCGCCCTTTCTGAGCAAAGCCTTTGCCTCCTGCATAGGCTCAGTGCCCGAGCCTCGGACAATCAATCCCCCTTCAGTATCATAGAAGAGGCCCTGTGGGGTGGCAGCAAGAGTTTCCATATCCCCACCCCCAGTTGTAACTGGGAAAGTAACGGGTGTAATAGGCATAGTGGAAAGGGATACGTTTCCCAAAACTTGCCTAGGGGGGGTCATAGTGTATGTACCATCAGTCGGGAGAGGCGCAGGCATTTTAGCATTGACCTTTTTCCCTTTTTTCTTCCCCTCATGCATGTTATATAAAGGGAATGGAAACACTTGGGGGAGTGTTCCATTTCTTACGAATGAACGCCCAAGAGGGTTTTCAACAGGAGACAGGCAGGGAGACAGACGGCAAAATCATTGGCCTGCCGACCGAAGCAAGAGCCCCCTCCAGAACCCATTACTCAACATTCAGCTCCACCTAGTTCTAGATACGTACACAGTTGCCTCTGTCCGCTTAGCCAGCAGGCGCAACCACAGCCGCACCCATTACTGCCGTACACACACCGTGCTTGCACAGGAATTAGAGGAAGGAACCCAACAACGGGAGGAGTGGAACATCAAGCCGCACTGCACCTAGAGTGTCAGCCCCGCCTCTGACACAACCGCCAACTCGCTAATGTTAACATACCACACATTGTGAATTTTATTGCACTGACGTTTGTCCTCAACAAGAAAATAATCAATTTTTCGTTGTACTTTTCACATTAAATATCTGAGAATTATGTGCCTCTGTAAATTGATTATGCATAGCGTCATGACTTAAATTAAATGAGGGCTCTGCGATTCATCCCCCAACCAGAAATGCAACGCTGTCTGCAACAACAAGCCCACTCCGCAGTTTGGTACAAGAAATATACTGTTTTGCTCAGAATATTTTTGTTTTATTTATAATAGGTACTGGGTCAAAATGTTGGTGGTTCCTTAGCTCACAATGCTGGGAAAGTGTCCTCAAAACACTACAAAATAATTCATACTTCAATGAAAATAAGTACAACTGCAGCATTCATGATTTGAAATTATGTTTCGATGAGCATCTGTTAAATTCAGTTCCTGGGTGCCAGGCATCACTTAGCTGGTAGAAGCTTTCACTGGGAAACCAGGAGCAAGCGCACATTGCACCACACATGCAACTTCCACATGAGATGCAGAATTTAACTTTGTGCCCATTATGCATGTGGCGCTGCCCGATGACTGGGCACGCACGCGGCGGCGTGACGTTGCACGCCGCCGCGTGCAATATAAATAAATGGGGCGTTCCCGGCTGCGGCAGAGCGACCGGGAAGCCCGAACCGAGAAGACGTCTCCCGCTGAGTCCTTAGGGGTTGGAGGGCTTACGGAAGGCGCTGGGGGGTCCTGACCAACCCCCAACAGTGGCGAAGAGTGGTGGAAACAATACCTGGGCCCGGCGGTGACTTGACCGGCAATTTTTGTTTACTTGCAGCGAGGTCGCCTTGAGACTTCACTCCAGCCCGCAGGCCGTGTGTTACCCACGCGGCTGGTGGCCATTTTGTGAATCAGGCCGTGAAACTTCTCCGAGCTCCGGTTTGAGCTGAGAAGTGCATCCAGGCCTAATTTTTGGCAATCCTGTCAGCAGGCAGTGTTACCTGCACGTGACTATGCCCAGGGGGTGATTTTGCATTTTCCTGGGTCTCCTACGTCGAGTGCAAGCAAGAAGGAGGGCTACAATGACTGGGCCTGCATAGCCCATATTTCTTTCTTGTCCTAATTTTTGGAGCAGCTGGAAGCTGAGGCTTCTCTTCATCTTCTTCATCATCAGACTGGTGGCCCCACCGATCTTCATCCTCTTCATCATCACAGAGGTGTGGTGCAGCAGCTGTTTTCTCCGATGGTGCTGGCTGGAGGCATTTTGACTTGGTGTTTGAATTGCGGCCCCTGTCGAGGTGGCAGGGGCACCCGAAGTCCTGGCAGCAGTCCCCGGGATCGAGCCAGGAGGGCAGGAGAAATCTGCCAAAAATGTGGGTATGACCTGCCCCACCCTTCTGAGTGCCCTGCGGCTGGAAAGACCTGTGGACGGTGTGGGCTACCGGATCATTTCTCGAGGGTATGCAAAGCTGCAATGCCAGTATTGGTACTGAGGGGCCCGGGACGGTCCAGTCTCAATCGCCAGAGTCGACCATCCAGCGTCGCTCAGGTGGATCAGACTGAGGAGGATGCCCAGGTGGAGGAAGCTAAAGAAGAGGAGGAAGAGAACATCTTCTTTGTCTCGAGTGTGGGGATCCTGAAAAGCAAGAACAGGAGACAGGTGCGTGGTCGAGGTGAACCGATCTCCAGTCCCTGTCCTCGTGGACACTGGGGCGTCGGTGAATGTAATGGCTCGTGGACACTATGATGCCATGGACCAGCCCCCCAAGCTGGCTGCTCCCAAGGTCCGCATTCTTGCCTTCGGTGGTGTTGACCCCATCCCTCTGGACGGTGTGTTCGTGGCAAAAGTAGAACATGAGGGATCCCAAATCACAGCACGATTCTATGTGACACCGGTGAGCACCAACACGCTCCTAAGTTGTGCTGCAGCGGAGGCCCTCGGCATCGTCAGCTTCGCCTACTCTGTCTATTTAGAGGACATTAATGACTTGCTCCAGAAGTATGCCGCGCTGTTCAAAGGGATCGGGCAGATGGCCGGTGACCCAGTGAGGTTACATATTGATGAGTCGGTGCAGCCCATTGCCCTGAAACATCGAAGGGTGCCGTTCCACCTCTGTGAACTTGTCGACAAGGAGCTGGACAATTTGGTCAATCTTGGCATTATAGAAAAGGTGGAAGGCCCGACGCCCTGGGTATCCCCGATAGTGGTGGCACGGAAGCCTAAACAATGCGATACGGTTAGAATCTGCATCGACATGAGGCTCCCGAACAAGGCCATTAAGAGAGAGAGGCACCTCACCCCGACGATTGACGACATCATTGCGGAGGTACAGGGCGCTCGTTTCTTTTCGAAACTGGACCTTCGAGCAGGCTATCACCAGGTTGTCCTCCACCCCGAGTCGAGGTACATTACCACCTTCACGACACACCGAGGGCTATACCGCTACAAGAGACTGAGCTTTGGTGTGTCCTCGGCGGCGGAGGTGTTCCAAAACATCATTCAGGGCGCCCTGGCTGATTTACAGGGCGTTTTGAACATAAGCAACGACATCCTGGTGTTTGCCAGAACTGAGGTAGACCATCTGAGGCGGTTGGCGAAGACGTTCGGAAGACTGCAATCCTTGGGACTCACCCTCCACAAAGAAAAGTGTGAGTTTCTCCGACCATCGATAGAATTCTTTGGTTTTGTATTCAAAGAAGGGGGGGTGTCTCCTGATCCCCGGAAGGTTCAGGACATAAAGAAGACGCAGCCTCCGGAGTCCGTATCTGAGGTGCGAAGCTTCCTAGGCATGGTCACATACTGTGGACGGTTCATAAAAAATCTGGCCTCCAGATCGGAACCGCTCAGGGCACTGACCAGGAAGGATGTCATCTGGAACTGGGGCCATCTAGAGCAGGCGGCTTTTGATGACAAAAAGGGTGCCCTGGCGGCTGAAGACACCATGTCCTTCTTCGATCCTGCGCTGCCCTCAGAGATCATCGTCGAAGCCAGCCCATTCGGCCTGGGCGCTGTGCTAACACAAATTGACAGCGGTGGGGGCGTCCGCCCGGTGGCCTATGCCAGCAAGGCCATGTCCGATGCGGAGCAGCGATACTCACAGATCGAGCATGAGGCGCTGGCAGTACTGTGGGGATGCCGGCACTTCCGGCTCTACGTCCTTGGGCGCCCGGTGACGGTGGTGACAGACCACAAGCCGCTGCTTCCCATCCTGGCAGGGTCGTCATCCAAGCCACTGGCATGCATTGAGCGGTGGATGCTTGCCCTTTTGGAGTATGGAGTCACCTTGGTATACTGGACAGGGGTGAACAACGCTGCAGACTATCTCTCCAGACACCCTGGGGCACACGCAGGCGAAGTCCAGGACGCCTGTGCAGAAGAAGCAGAAGAGCACGTTCGGGTGGTGGTGGAGGCAGCCACGCCAAATTCCATGCCTCTCCAGGAGCTGGAGGCAGCTGCAGCGCAAGATGAGTGCTTCCAGATCCTAAGGCACTCGATGCAACAGGGCTCCTGGAAGTCGGTGCTGGAGGCTCTGGCGGGGCGCACCCAGGAGCAACTATGGAAAGTCCGGGAGGAGTTATCGTTCTCGACATCTGGCCTTCTGCTCCGCGGAGATCGGATTGTGGTGCCCCAGTCGAAGGTGGACAAGGTGATCGCGTTGGCTCACCGTGGTTATCAGGGTGCCGCCAAGACCAAGGCACGCCTACGGCTGAAGGTGTGTTTCCCTGAGTTAGAACGCAAGGTGGATGACTTTGTGGCGGCCTGTGTTTGGTGCCAGGCGGCATCTCCCCTGCAGCAGGAACCTGCAATAGAAACAATGCCTAGGGGGACGTGCCCTTGGGAGATCGTTCATGCGGACTTTGGATCCACCACCATGGGCACCCATTTCCTGGTTCTGGTCGACGAGTACTCTAGATACCCCGAGGTGGAGTTTGTGGACTCTGTGGCGTTTGAGCACATCGTGGTGAGATGCAGAATTTAACTTTGTGCCCATTATGCATGTGGCGCTGCCCGATGACTGGGCGCGCACGCGGCGGCGTGACGTTGCACGCCGCCGCGTGCAATATTAATAAATGGGGCGTTCCCGGCTGCGGCAGAGCGACCGGGAAGCCCGAACCGAGAGGACGGCTCTGGCTGAGTCCTTCAGGGTTGGGGGGCTTACGGAAGGCGCTGGGGGGTCCTGACCAACCCCCAACAATGTATGATCCATTATGTTTTAATGTGTATAGGATGTGTCATAATTGTTCTTAATAAACATTTGCAAATACTCAAAGGTAATGTCATATATGCGTGTTTCTGATGCTTGTTAATCTGCTCAGAATCACATGCCGTGCATATGGTCCGACATCCAGTGATAACCGCAGAGTAACGCATCTTGTCTTTCGGGGACTGAAATGGGACGTCGGCATAGGCGTGTCTGTAACATTGTATCGCGACGTGCACTGTACCCAAAATCACTCACGCGCCGAGGACCTGCAGATTGTTTTTTCCACCCAGTTAACTGGTCGCCCTATAGCGGAGCTCTTACATAAGAGACATTGTTTATCTTTATTCCGGCACTTCGACAGAGATTAAGAACTTTGAAAAAGACTGCGGCCAGTTTCTATGGCGGTGGATTTCGGCACCTAAGATCCGACGGCTGAGGCATCCACTTGGCCGGGCCCTCTGGCCGGTCTACACAGTAGAGAGAATGGGGTCAGGGTGGCCATATCTTTCGTTATGTCTTTCCTCTTTCCCCCTCTTTGCCCTCTATGTCTGGTCATCTTTGTTTGTACCTTTCACTATGGAAAGGACTCCATTTAGGTTCTGCCCTAAGTGTAGGGTCAGATACCTGTGGAAAGACGAGCACGCAACGTGTAATTCTTGTCTCCCCTTAGATCACGACGAGAAGCAGTGTGCGGCTTGTAAGCTCCTTCGGCCTAAGTCCCTTATGGAGTGCTGTGTAAAGCGGTGCGCCACCTACGTTATATGGTGGGCTGTACCCTCCTCCCCCACCGCCACCCCCACCGAAAGTTGACAGGGGCTCCTCTGATGACCAAACATCTGTGTCGGATGTTATAGGCCTTGAGGCGGACACTTCTAGGTCCGCCACGCCCAGGCCCGACCCTTCAAGGCCTGATACAAGTCACGCTTCAGAGACAACACCCGGTGACAGGGGCGTACAAAAACAGCAACACACTAAACACACAACCCCACCACCAATTTTGACAGTTCCGTCGAAAAAGGTGAAAGCGCCAACAGGGCCATCGAAAATTTGGGTGGATTCCTCTGATCGGGTAGATCAGCAGCCTTCCCCGCATCCGCAGCAGCATCTTGCGACTGGGCACTCCAAAAACAAGGGCGCTACCCCTAAATCGGGTTTACATGCCGAAGCACGGTCATTCGACGCTCCGGCGGTCCCTAAAGACTCGGTAGGCCTAAAACCTACTGCTAGGCCTCCAGGTGAAAAATCTATCGCTAGGCCCTTTAACGCCGCGGTAGGCGGTAAATCTTCCGATAAGCCTTAAAACCCGTTAACTCTCACCGATTCGGCAGAGATTGAAGACAGCATCGCGAGAATTACTTCAGCGGCTGGGCTAGTACCTACACCGTTGAAACGCATGGGGAAAGGCGCGGACAAGTCTAAAAACATGCCATGGTGGCCCGATACTCGCAATAACTACGAGGACAGTCAGGAGCTTCTGTCCAACACCCTAGGAGACGAATTTCGACGCCAAAGAGCGGAACACAACCTTTTTCCACCTTTAGGCCCTTCTGGTTACACTAAGTCGACAATGGAGAAATTTGAAGGGTGCATGGATCGTCTTGAAAAAACATTTTTTTTTTTCTGAACAGCCTTCCCCTAAGAGATCTCGTGGGGAACCTGTTGTAAGATCGGCTTCACGGTTTCAAGAAAATATTGACTCTCAGCCCTCGTTTTCTGTCCATCATGAAGAGGTGGTCCTTACCAAGACATCTACAGCGAAGTAGAAGACCCTGCAGGACTACACTGCAGGACTGCACTGAGGACCAAGCGGATGCCATGGACAACTGGGAGGAAACCCAGCAAGTGGAAATGGAGCCATGGACGCTCCCCACGCAAAATCAGGACACTGATGATCTATGCCTGGATTCTCCTCCATCCACCCCGGCTCGCCAGGCCTCACCTGTAGACGACCAAATGGCCTTCAATGCCATCTTAAGGAAGGCAGCAGATCACTTTCAGATCACTACTCAAAAGGCGGTACCCGAATAAGACTCTGTGGAGGACATTCTCAAGGAGAAAACCCCCCTCAAGCCAAGCCATTCCCCTCCTAAATTCTGTTTAAAGAAGATTGGCCCCCTCCCTGGTGTCGCCAGCTCAAGCCAGGGCAGTGAACCCAAGAGTGGAAAAGCTATTTCGACCAGCCCCTTCGGACCCTATATTAAAGGCCATGCCAACACTGACTCCTTGGTAGTGACTACCACCCAGAAATGGGCAGCAGTACCGAATGCTACGGGGGAGGCAATCCAAGAGGTTGTATGCCCTAAGCGTGTTACCTCGGCAGCTGCATACACCACACGCATAGCGAATAACACCATACTGCTGGTGAGTTGTGCAGACGCTCAATGGAACCTGGTACAGGAAGGTCTCTAGGAGGTTCCTGAACCCGTCAGGTCCAGGCTTCTCACCATTGTGGCCGAAGGTAGGCAGGTAAACCAGAATATCATCAAAAACACTCTGGACACTGCGGAGACAGCAGGCAGGTCTCTGGCCCAGGGCACTTTACTCAAGCGGCATGCTTGGCTTCGTAACTCAGGGTTCATGACTGAAACAAAGGCCGCCCTTATCAACAAACCCATCGAAGAGACCAATCTCTTCGGAAAAGCGGTCGACAATGCCCTGGAGACGGCCAATAAAGAGCATGAGACTCTTAAGTCATTGCAACAGATAACTCCAAAACCTTCCCCCTAAAGGGGAGGTGGTTCTCGTCGGTCCTTTCAAGGGCAGTCCCGTGCAAATCAGAACAACTACAGCACAGGCAACTATAACTCTGGACAAACATCAGGAAGCCCTGCCTACTACCGACCAAGAGATCAGCGACGCAGCAAAGGCAGAGGTAGAGGCCCCAATCCCAGAGGAGCCGCAGCCTCTGGTCAGAAATGACCATTAGATCCAGGTCCCCTCCCATGTCACCCCGGTCGGGGGGCGTTTAACATCTTTCCTCAAGGCATGGGAGGGGATAACTTCAGACCAGTGGGTTATAAAGACGGTCACCCACGGGTGCTGCATGGAATTTGCCCAATACCACAGTTCAGACCACCACGCTCATGACGCCTCTCACCGGACCATATGCAGATCCTGAATCAAGAGGTGGAAGCGCTGCTGAGAAAGGATGTCATAGAAGCCGTCCCTATTCTTCAGGTAAACAAGGGTATTTATTCAGTGTACTTCCTTGTACCCAAAAAGGACCTCACCATGCGCCCTGTTCTAGACCTGCGCCCAGCAAACAAATTTATAAAACCTCAAATGTTTCCTATGGTAAAGCTACAGGAGGTGATCCCACTGTTGAAGGTTCATGATAGAGGACCGGCATTACCAATTCAAAGTGCTCCCCTTCGGCATCGCCTCAGAACCAAGAGTGTTTACAAAGGTCAGGGGCGTGGCTAAATGGCCGCATAAGAGGACGCGTCCGTGAGGAGCTCCCATGATCCGACATCGATCCTTCACATAAATTGCAGTTTCCAGTCGAAATTGCATGCCGGCAACGTTGCTGTGTGTGCATGAATACCTGCGACAGGCTTTGAGCACTCGAGGTGCCTGATCGGGGGCTGGTGCGGGGAGTTGCAGCCCGAGAAAGATACGAGGTGCCCACAGCTTGGAGATGGGCAAGATGGCGGCCCCGAACAAAGGGCCATAAACTGACCACAGCGCCGGAGCGGGAGCGCTCGCAGGAGCGGTGCTCTTGTGCCCGGCGCTGCAGTGCAAGGACATTGGTGCCCAGCCTTGAGGCTTGTAGGTGGACCCAGCCGGTAGGAGGTGGACACAGCTGCCCACACTGGGTTTTCGGTGATAAGGGTCCCTGCCGGGCTGCGCCTCAGTGCGCTGCACAGAGCGGGTACGTGTGCCCCTGTGCGCGTACGAAGTGAGCGGACCGGCCTGCACGGAGAAGGGAGCGCCGGCTCGCATTGTGACTCGGCTGCCGGGGAGAGGAAACCGGAGTGTCCCCTGTGCGGCTGCAGCGAGTCCCACGGCAGCGGAGCACACGGGGGCCAGGACAGGTCTTGCCTGGCCCCATCACTCCTGGGAAGGGATATCGAGGTCCCATAAACTGACCACAGCGCCGGAGCCGGAGCGCTCGCAGGAGTGGTGCTCTTGTGCCCGGCGCTGCAGCACAAGTACATTGGTGCCCAGCTTGGATGCTAGTAGGCGGACACAGTTGCCCACACTGTGTTTCGGGAGAGAGGGGTCCTTGCCGGGCTGCTCCTCGGTGCGCTGCACAGAGTGTGCGTACAAGGTGAGCGGACCGGCCTGCAGGGAGGAGGGAGCGTCGGCTTGCATTGCGACTCGGCTGCTGGGGAGAGGCGCCGGCGCGTCCCCTGTGCGGCTGCAGCGAATCCCACGGCAGCGGAACACACGGAGGCCAGGACAGGTCTTGCCTGGCCCCATCACGCCTGGAAACAGGACAGCGAGGTCCCAGAGGATTTGAAGAGGGCCCCCCCCAGGACAAATCAAGGACGGCAGGAGCGCCCTGCGGGAGGCACCTTTGCGGCGCCCGACCCCGGCGGGGGGGCGCTCACTTGAACCCGCACACTGAGTTGGGGGGACCTCAGCAGGACACGGCCCATTCACAGGGCGACCACCGGAGTAGATATGCACAGAAGAATGGTAGCCTAAGTGCCTAGGTCCAGAGGTGGACCTGGAGCGCCCTGAGTACCAGGCGGCACCCAAAACAGATAGGCAAGATGCGGCTGCCTGAGGCCAGTGCCGCCAGAGCAGGCATATGATTGATACAGAACTGAGGGCCACCACGACACGGTCCCTGTGTGGAAGGGCTTTTGGGGCACTGGAAGGGCTGAGTGGGCAGCACATGGGCCAGGCAGGTCGCACCGGTACTGTGGGACAGAGTTGAGCAATAGCCTGGACCCTGAGAAGGAAGGTCGCAGCCACACGTGGGAGGGCACGGCCCACCCTGACAGTGAGACAAGCTACCGGGACACTCAAGATACATTCAGGCCTGGCCTGGACACCTTTAGGGCACCTTGCACGCCGTGGATTTGGCCAGCTTGCCCTCGTCGCACTGAAATGTCCAATAAACCCCCCACATAAAGGGTCAAGCAGCCCACACTGGACGACTTTGCCAAGAAGCCACCAAGCACAGAAGGAGCCAGGAAGAAAGAAAAGAACCCCAAGATGTAAGGTCAGTGGCTGAGCGCACGGGGGCCCTGGAAAAGGAGGTGGCCCCGAACACGGCGGCCTGTGCGACTCATCGATCAGAACTACATGCCCTAGCGCAACGAGTGGGCAACCTGGAGAACAGGGCTGAGGAGGCGGAGGGACATGCCCGCAGAAATAACATTTGCATTGTCGGATTGCTGGAGGGTGCCAAAGGAACTAACCCCACGGAATTCATCGAGTCCATGCTACTACAGGAGATCCCCGGAGGAGCCCTATCCCAGGGGTTCGCTGTAGAGAGGCCGCACAGGGCCCTGATGAAAAAACCGCCGCCGGGGAACCCTCCTAGGCCAGTGATTGCTAAGATCTTAAATTACTGAGATCGGGAAAAAATCCTGGAACACTTTCGGAAGGGAGGCACGATACAGAGAGATGCTGTGCTTATAACGGCATACCCGGATTATACCTTGCAGGTACAACGTAGTCGTATGAACTTTGGGTCGGTGAAAAGGAGATTGCGGGAAGCTGGCCACAAGTACATGCTGCTCTACCCAAACTGAAGGTATTCCACAAGAGCAGAACCTTGTTCTTCCACACTCCTGAGGATCCTATGGGATGGCTGGACGTGCAGAGCTGCCCACCGGAATCGGAGATCCAGGAAAACGATGGCGAAGTTAAGTAGCGAATGTTTGGAGCTTCCTGGGCGCTGCAGCAAGTGACATTGGGACTGGAATATAGCATTGCAAGTAACGGATGGGGGTACAAGCCTGGGGCCGCAGTAATAAATATGATCTGGGTCACTGGAAACTTTTTGATAATAATGGGGGAGCCACACGGAGCCTGACCTCATAACCCCCACCTAGTAGCTTATTTAGGTCACTGGTAGTCCGGTGACACCCTGCTGGGCTCTGGTTCTGGGACTCTAGAGAAGAGCCAAACGCGGGGGGAGCCTGAGATCCAGGGATGGAGCTGGGCATGTGTTGGGGTTGGGACCGGGGTTGGGGAGGGAGGGGGGAGGGTTGTGGGGGTGTGCAGTGGTTGAAAGTTGGGAAATTGAGAGTGGGGATCGGGGTGGGAGGGGCGTTGGACGGGAGGGAAAGGGTAACAAGCCAAGATGTGAATTTCCAAAGGCGGGATAAGGGATGGAGGAGGAAGGTGGGACACTGCAGTTATGGCGCCAGGGTGCCTTAGAGTGGTCACCTGGAACGTCAGGGGCCTAAACAGCTACCTGAAACGTAATAAGGTGATGATGTACCTGAAAAGGATGAGGATTGATATAGCGTTGTTACAGGAGACCCACCACACTAAGGAGAACCTAGAGGTGGTCAGGAAGAAATGGAAGGGGTGCATGGAGGGAGCCACGTACTCGGCATATGCTAGAGGGGTTATCACTTGGGTGGCACCGCATGTACCGTTTCAGCTGCTACAGGCTGAGGCGGACCCGGACGGTAGACTGCTTGTTGTTAGAGGGTTGTTAGAAAACCGGGAAGTGTGTATTCTGAACCTGTACGCCCCTAACCATGACACAGCGGCCTATAACAGGACGCTGTATAGCAAAATCAGCCCCCTGCTGGGGGGCGAGATCCTGTGGGGCGGAGACTTCAACTGTGTTCTTAACTTTAAGGTAGACACATCGGATGGTAAAACAGACAAGCCCACCCCAGCAGCACGGGTGCTACATGCCCTCCTGAGAGATTTCGACTTAACCGACATCTGGAGGCTGCTGCACCCCGTTGATAGACAATACTCGCACTATACGGCACCGCACGACCTTCACACGAGGCTGGACTACGTGTTCACCTCTACGGGGATGGCAGAAGAGATCGAAAGCGCGGAATACAAAGCCAGGGTGCTTTCAGACCACTCCTCCCTGATCCTGGAGTGGCGACACCAACCCCCAAGGGCGAGGATCCCCACCTGGAGACTCAGGGCCGAGGCCCTGCAGGACCCAGGATTCCGGGAGGACTTAAGAGAGGCGATCACCGAATACTTCGAGATCAATACTGGCAGCGTTAGCTCCATGGGGACCGTGTGGGAGGCGTTTAAGGTGGTTATGCGGGGGGTCGCCATATCGAAATCCATGGGACTTCAGGGAGGCTTAGAACAAGAGTTGAGGAGAATTGAAGAAGAGTTGGAAGAGATGGCACGCAGAGAGGGAACTCCTAAAGAGGATAGAGATAAGATAAGGCAGCTACAACAAGCTAGTAGGGAATGCTGGGACAGGCTATGTAATATAAGCTACAAGAAATATGTGGAAAGACAGCATGCAGGAGAAGACAAGCCGGGCAGGTTGCTGGCCTGGCTATACAAGAGCGAGAAGCCGCGATCGGTCATCAGGGAAATAGAAGGGGATGAAGGGCAGACCCGGAACACCCAGGGGGAGGTGAATGTAGAGTTCTTAAAATATTACAAACACCTCTATGAGGACCCAGGTGGTCCAAGAGACCATGCAATCAAGGAAACGCTGGAGGACATGGACCTACCAACTCTAGATGATGCGGAACGGGCCGACCTAGATGCCCCTATTACAATAGAAGAACTCGAGATGGTAGTCCAGCAATTGCCCACCTGTAAAGCCCCTGGGTTGGACGGTTTGCTGAGCGAATTCTATAAAGCCTACAAACAGGAACTGCTTCCCCCGCTGCTGGCCATGCTTAATGAGTCGTACGAGCAAGGCAGACTACCGGAGTCTCTAAGAGAGGCAGTGATTATTCCACTCCTGAAGCCGGGCAAGCCTAGCACGAGCTGCGGGTCGTATAGACCCCTCTCAATGCTTAACCAGGACAGTAAAATCCTTACTGCCGTCCTAGCAAATAGACTGAAGGCCGTTATTGGTAAACTGATACATGTAGACCAAACAGGCTATGTCCCGGGCAGGAACATAACTGAGAACCTTAGGAGGTTACACCATATCATTGACCAAACAAGAGAAGACCCAGGAGAAATAGTTATAGTATCATTGGACGCGGTCAAGGCCTTTGACTCAGTTAGATGGCCTTGGCTGATTGCGTCCTTAGAGGGTTATGGAGTGGGTCCCGGGTACCGCAGTTGGGTGGAAATGCTATACAGCTCCCCGATTGCTAGGGTTAAAACGGGGGCTATTATCTCGGATAGATGGCAGCTCAGTAGGGGGACCAGGCAGGGCTGCCCGTGGTCACCTATGCTATACATACTGGCGCTGGAGCCACTGGCCATCTGCTTGAGACAACAATACGGGGAGGTAGGCATCCGTACTTCGGGGGGCATGCACCTTGTTTCCCTATATGCAGATGATATATTGTTGTATCTGCGCTACCCGGAGGAGAACATGCAGTATATACTGGAGGTGATGGAGCAATTTGCTGCCCTCTCTGGTATAGCGGTGAACCCCATGAAGTCCAGTGTGTTCCCCCTGGGGAGGTACAGGCATGTCCACCCTGAGAGCTTGCCAATATTGCCAATACCTTGGTGCACCAAGTCGTTCCGATACCTCGGAATAGACATATATCATACAGCGAGCAAAGAACATGTACACAACACGGTAAAGGCAGTAGCGGGAATCAAAAATAGCATGGGATTCTGGTCCAGGCTACCTCTGGCTATGGTGGGGAGAGCCGCTTTGCTCAAAATGGTAGTCTTGCCTAGAGTGTTGCATTTCTTTACTAACATTCCGCACGTAAACCCGAGGCGCTTTTTCGCAGGTCTCCACAGTTTGTGCCGAGGCTTCATTTGGAACAACTCTAGGAACAGGGTGGCCCTCTGGAAATTGCAAAACTCGTGTGACGGGGGGATAAACTTGCCGAGCTTTGAAATGTATTACCTGGCAGGGCAGTTGCAGTATGTCGCAAGGTGGCTATCTGATGATGAGACGGCAGAGTCTAGGTTGCTGGTTGGGGAACCGGCCCCCTTTTTTCTCAGGGAGGTGGTGTGGCTGCCCAAACCAAGGGTCCGGGAGATGGCAGGGCTTCTAGTATTGGGTTTGGAGCTGTGGCATAGAGCGTGGCAGACATCGGGACACCCAGTTCTGTTCTCCATGCAGGTGCCGCTGGCGGCGCTATGCACGGAAGACCCCCAATTGAGGCAAGGGGTCCGCAGGTACTTGCAACCAGTAGACCTGGCCACCCTGGGAGACTTATGGCAAGAGGGGGAGGCGTTAGAGTTTCTGAAATTGATAGAGGAAACGGGGTTGCACGAGGGGCAGTATATGACTTATATTAGAATGCTGAAAAGGGTGCGAGAAAGGTGGCCACCGGCGGTGCTCATGGCGCAACCGGATGCCACTATTTAGACGATATATGATGTCTCGGAGGGCGGGCATGGGGTTTCCCGTGTATATGAGCTGTTGGGGACCAAGGTGGGGAAGGAATTGACTCAACTGAGACAAATGTGGGAAGAAGAGGTGGGGGAGCCCATGTCGGACTGGCTCTGGGAAAGGGCCCAAAGATATCACAAAAAAGTGTCTCGGAACGCTAGGCTCCAACAGATTCAACTGTATATAACGCATAGATCATGCCTCACCCCCAGTAAGATCTCTAAGTTTGGACTTCAGGCGGCTCAGAAATGCCCTAGGTGTGGGGAGGTGGAAGCCGGACTGCTACACATGTTTTGGGCCTGCCCGGAGGTGGGAAGGTTCTGGTTAGAATTGAAAACACGCTAAGCAGGATGCGGCATCGCTATGGCGGTGGAGTTGTCCTGGGCGTGTATGTTGGGGGGGTTCCCTAGGCCACGTAACTTAAGGCATATAAGCAAAATGAAAGACCTGGCATACATCCTGGCCAATCGAAGGATAGCAATGGGCTGGAAAGCAGCCCAGAGACCAAAGATAGAGCTGTGGTGGGCTGACTTCCTGAAATGGGCAGAGGCAGAAACGACAGCCTGGTTCGAAATTATATGTAGAGGGGGGGAAGAAGAGGTAGGACTCCTAATTGAATGGAGACAGCTATTGGCCACCATGAAAGGCCTACCTCAGGCCGACCACAGTGATGTTGATAGAGACACCGAGATGGTGAACCCACCTGAAGGAACTTAAGCTGATAACAGGGACAATTTGGCTAATGTTGGGGGTGGGGGGAGGGAAAGGGACTTAAGAATTTAGCTTGCAACATTGGGCTGGTGAACTATTTGTGAATGTCCCGAGTTTTGTAATGTTTGGTGTGTTGTTACAAAATAATAAAAATGTGTTAAAAAAAAAAGGGTGTTTACAAAGGTCCTGGCAGTAGCGGCAGCACACCTGTGCAGACTGTCTGTCCCGGTTTACCCTTACCTCGACGACTGGCTCATAACAGAGGACTCTTACGACTCATGCTTTTTGAACACCCAGAAGACTGTAGACGTTCTGTTCAGTCTCGGATTCTCCATCAACGAGCAACAAATCCAGTCTAGTCCCCAGTCAAGTAAACCAATTTCTGGGGGCTCTAATCCGGACGAAGCATGGCCTCATCTTCCCCTCCAACAAGAGGGTTCAGAACATGCTTTTTCAGAACCCTCAATATGTAGCAAGTCGGAAGGTGACAGTACGCAAAGCCATGTGTTTGCTAGGGATGATGGCGTTGTGCATATACTTGGTTGCCTACGCGCGGCTGCACATTTGTCCCATGCAAGAGTGGCTCAACAACCAATGGTGTCATGCCAGTGGACAATGGGAAGATCTGGTAGTTGTCTCGCCAGCCCTCGTTCTCTCTCTGCAGTGCTGGTTGAGGGAAAACCTCTTGAAGGGGAAAACCTTCACCACCCCTGCAGTGGAAGCCACTCTCACGACAGACGCATCTCTCACGGGGTGGGGGGCTCACCTGCTTCAGCAGACAGCGCATGGAGTGTGGTCCCCACAAGTAGCATCCAACCATATAAATCTACAGGAGCTATTAGTGGTGTTCAAGGTATTGAAAGCCTTTCAAACACAACTACAAGTTAAGACAGTGCTGGTTTTGACAGACAGCACCACATCCATGTATTACCTGAACAAACAAGGGGGCACATACTCTCCAGGGCTATCCAAGCTGTCCCAGAACATTTGGATGTGGGCTCTCAGATCCAAGATGTTCCTACTGTCACAACACGTTCCAGGAGAACTCAATCTTCTAGCGGACGTGCTCAGCAGAGATTTCCCACTGCTCGTAGAATACGAAAAGCGTCTGCACGAAGACATCGGGCCTCATTACGACCCAGGCGGTCCGGAAATAACGGTGGCGGTAAACCCGCCGCCACCGTTGTTTCCGGACCGCCTGAGTCCGACCCCTGCAGGCAGGAGGTGATGTTCCCGCCAGGTCTGACGTGGCGGGTTTAACACTGCCCGCCTGCAGGCGGACGAGGAAACACCGGCAGCATTACGAGATGCTGCCGGTGTTTCCATGATCCCCATTCCCATCGAGTCCCACAGGACTCAATGGGAATGGGGATTAACACCATTCCGCCTCCGTGATTCCCGGAAAACCGGGGTTGTAATGCCCCGGTAATTCCGGGAATCACGGAGGCGGAATGGTAATACAAGTCCGGCGGTAACCAGGCGGTTTTACCGCCGCGGTTACCGCTGGGCTCGTAATGAGGCCCATCGTGTCCAACGTCTTCGCAGAATGGGGCTTCCCAGAGAAAGACCTGTCGCAACTCAGGAGAACGCCCAATGCCAAGACTACTGTAGAGGTGGTCCCAAATAAAGCCTGCACTCCAGTCGCCAAATTTGAAGTACCAGGAACGTTCACACCGAGATATGTGACATATGATGAGCAAATAAACCAGCAGAGAGCCGCAGTAGGGCTCTGCCCAGTACCTATTAGAAGAACAGCACCTGTTGACGTACCAATACCAAGAAAACCATGGACAGTAAGGTACCCATTGAGAAAACCTTACCAACAAATGAAACTAAATGAAGATCGTCTGAGTACAGTCCCTGAAGAAACCAAGAAGCCCTTAACGAAAGACGAATGGTGACGTCACGAGGGCCGGACTGACTTGCACATAGAAGAAATGACAACCAGAGAATGATGCAAAGACACGAAACGACATGAATAAGGTTATCGTAAACCTAAAGTGAAAGGACGATGTCGAAATGCAAAGAATTTTAAGCTGTAAGAAAGATGAAGATATTCGACCAGTTTACACCTGTAAATATGCTTGTAATCACAAGAAAGCTAAGAAAACAGTGTGGCTTGCTGTCCTTAGTAGAACAGTAGTGCGGCAAGCGCCATTATACATAATCTACCTCAAACGAAGTGCAGTATTATAAGTATATTTCTACTTTGCACAAGAAGCAGAATCAACACAGGTTACTAAAGGCCACACAAGAAAGCTTCTTATTTAGCAAAAACGAGAAGAGACGGCTGAAACGAAACTCAGCAGAGGCAACTCGTGCCAGGAAAGCCAAGGTCATACCAATAGAAGAAGCGAACAGTAGCTACATTTCATTGAAATTGAGAACAGAATATCCTGCCTCTAAAAGGTTGGGATAAGAAGGCGAAGGCAGGTGGCGGGTGAAATGAAAATCAAATACACAAATTGAGAGGAAAGAGACAAATTCATGGTGTCGAAATCACGTGACCAGCTGAGCAAGAAGAAGCAAGGGTTCACACCTACGTTTGGCACCTGACCAGGCAGTGATATCAGCACTTTTCCAGACAGAAGATGCAGTCTTCAGGCCAACCACATTGAAATAATTGACACATGGCTACTAAAGTGATGATTGATTGTAACCATAATCGGAGGAAGGCCGGGTAAGTAAGGGGCACCCCGCACCTGGCCAACCATTCTGTGTGCTGCTAAGCGAAGTGGAAAAGTATGCATGGGGTTGGTGCCGACTCAATCACAATTGACCAAATAATGTAGGGTCCTATAGTTAGTAGAACCAATGGGACGTCGTACTTTTAGTGACATCTACAGTAGTCATTTTTGAAGGAAGGGCTTAGACGCCCACCTGATAGTGTTTACCCAATCCCCTCACTCCGTTACCATATACAGATATAGTACCTATAGTAAAGTTACCTTTTCCTAACCAATAGAATTGCATGTTAACTTTTGAGTGTTACACGTCAATGATGATGATTTTTGAGTATAAATGTTACAACTTGTATGAAGTTTGTTGGAGTTGAAGCGAGGAAGATGATCGCATCACTGCTGATATCCATAACCCCCATTTTTTGTACTTGTCATTAAATGGACTCCCTTTGCCAAACCATTGAGCTGTCCTTATTGATTGGTGTTGGAGTAATAAATCTGCACCCCCATTGATCTCATGGGTGCAGCTATCTTGTCTTAAAGTACTTCTGAGCAAGCCTCGGCTCTATGGGCCGGCCGGGGGTCTCGGAGTACACTACGCCTCCAGGTACCCCCAGAACCGCTCCAAGGGGAACGGTCTCTGGATACCATGGTCAGGGAAATTTGTTTACGCTTTTCCCCGAATCCCCTACTCAACAAGATAGTGCACAAGATGCACCAGGAACCAGTCACCATGATATTGGTAGCCCCCATGTGGGCCCGCCAATCCTGGTTCGCTCATCTAATGGAAATGTCCGTCTCCCTACCAGTGAAACTACCTTGCCCGTACAACATGTTGTCTCAGGACAAGGGGGAGACCCTACACCCATGCCCACAAACTCTGAACTTAGCGGTCTGGCTCCCGAGGTCATAGAGTTTGGACACCTTCAGCTCCCTCAGAGATGCATGGACATTCTCAGGAAGGCTAGAAAACCTAACACCCGCTATTGCTATTCCAGCAAATGGAAACGGTTTGTCATCTGGTGTAATACCAAGGGCGTCAATCCCATCGATTGCTCACCCACACACATTGTGCTGTACCTAACCCATTTGTTAGACACAGGGTTGGTCTTCAACTCCCTAAAAGTTAATCTGGCTGCTCTTTCAGCATACACCACGTTGCAACAAAAGGTGTTGTGGTGGAAAATACCGGTATTAAAGCTTTTATGGAAGGGGTTAAGAGGATTTATCCTCCCATTTCTCACCCAGCTCCTGGATGTGATCTAAATGTGGTTTTAACCAGACTCATGTGATCTCCCTTTGAGCCAATGCATAAAGCAAGTCTAAAAGATCTTACTTACAAGACGGCCTTCCTAGTGGCTATCACTTCTATTAGAAGTGTTAGTGAACTACAAGCCCTTTCGGTTCTAGACCCCTTTGTGACAGTCCACAGGGATAAGGTAGTTCTGCGCACTCACCCCAGATTTGCGCCTACATTCATCTCGAAGTTCCATGTGAACCAATCGATCGAACTACCTACCTTTTTCCAGAACCCCACTAGCATGGCCGAAAGAAACCTACACACACTAGATGTGCGCATAGCAGTCATGTTCTACCTGGAAAGAACTAAACCACTGAGGAAAACAAACCAATTTTTCATTTCAGTGGCAGCTGGTAGAGAAGGGGATCCTGTCTCTAAATCAGCTATCTCAAGGTAGATTGTCAAATGCATCACACTATGATACGCTCTTGCTAAGAGAGAACTGCCCTTCAAGCCTAGAGCACACTCTACTCGGGTCACTGGGGCTTACATAGCATTCATTGCAAATGTTCCCCTAGAGTCCATTTGCAAAGCGGCAACCTGGAGTTCTGTACACACCTTTACAAAACACTATTACCTAGACACTCATTCTAGATCTGATTTTCAGGTGGGACAAGCAGCACTAAGACATCTTTTCTCTACTGTTCCTTCTCACAACCCACCTCCAACTCCAGGTACTGCTCGCTAGTCTATGCACAGCCTGTGATTCTAAGCAGATTAACAAGCATCAGAAGACATGCATTACTCACCGTAATAGCATTTCTGATGATTGTATCTGCTTAGATTCACATGCGCCCTCCATACGTCCCCGCTCGAGGTGGAAGGAACATAGACGTCTTACTACTTTCTCTCTTCATGTACTCACTCACAATAACCTTGTGCTTCCTCATGGCAGAAAAAATACAATTGGAGGGACCTCGGCGCGTGAGGGATTTTGGGTACATTACATGTCACGATAGGGATAGTGTTACAGACACGCCTATGCCGACGTCCCCTTTCGGTCCCCGAAAGACAAGATGCAATACTCTGTGGTTACCACTGGATGTCGGACCATATGCACAGCATGTGAATCTAAGCAGATAAAATCATCAGAAAGGCTATTATGGTAATTAATACATGTCTTTTAAGGCACCCGTTTGAAGGCACTCCTGGTAACTCTTAGTTTCAAGCTATCCAGGCTCCCCTAGGCTATAAGCAGGAGCTACATCAATTTATATCACTAGTCAATATATCTAAACATATAAGGTCAAGTTCACCTTGCTTAGTTGCACAAACATCCATGCACATATAAACAAATATGTATGGCTTTTATGAGAAGTCCAGTGGCCTGGCCTTGTCTGGAGGGGATGGAAACCCATCTCAGCCAGGTATTGGAGGCCTACCAGTGAGAGATGAGGGCCAGTCCTACCCCTGAGGTGGATGGTGACAGTTGAGAAGGCCCCAACTCCTGTATCCCCCTTGAGCCAGTATGTTTCTGGGCAGTTCATCCGTAACTCAACCCATGTCTCCATTACAAGATGCTTGTCAGCATTTCTATTTTCCTTTTTGGGAAACATCATCTGAAGAAGTAACCAAACAGAATCATCAGAGGAAGAGTCCTAATCCAGCACACTCTACAAGATATATATCAACCTACATCAGCGAACACCTGTGAGGAGAGAGCAGATCAAGAAGCAAAAAGGAAGCTGCAACACCCAAGCTCACCAATGATGCAAGCCTCAGTGGCCCACAACGGGGAGAGAACGAGCCACAAAGAGAAGCCGCATCCATACTTGGTAGGCAGAAGAACTGCACAGTGCTGCCGGGAAAAACCGGCAAGCATGATCAAGGACTCAAAAGCACCCTAGGAAATTAAGCACAAAGTGGAGGACACTACCCTCCCTCTCCCATAGAACTTACCTCATGGGTTTGCAGAACAAGAATTCATAGCATGAACATGAACTCTTGCATTCCTGGGCCGCCATTGCCATTCCACTAGAGGCTAGTGCAGAAAAGGTGGGTGGTGCTTAATTCGCTATTTATGACTTTTCATTTCTTTAACCCACCATGTGTGAGGAAGACAGGGCCAGATTGGCCAGGGAGACAAGATGAATACAGCAGAGGGAGGGAGAAATAAGCATGCTGCAGGTATTGGAGTTTTTCCAGGTAAGGTCAGAGGTGGATGTGGAGGATGACTAAGAGATTAGCAGAAGGGAGGAAGAAGTGGCAGAGTGTGGAGGCGATTTCTGGAGCAGGTGAGGTATTAGGAGAGAAAGTGGTATTGCTATATGAGTGTGCATGTTTACGTGGCTAGTGTAGTTAGAAAGTTTAATGTAAGGAGTATCTATGAATCAAAAGGTACTTAGTGAAAGGAGAGTGTGAGTAGATGGAAGGAGTGAGTAGTAGTGCATAGGAGGGAGTAGTAGTATGGAGTAGGGAGTAGTAGTGTGGAGAAGAGATGTAGAAGGATGTAGGAGTGTGGAGAAGGGAGCAGTAGAGTAGCGGAAGGGGGGTAATATCAAAGGGTGGAGGCAAGACCTAGAAGGAGTGAGAATATCAGAGGGTTAGGAGAGTAGCAGGAAGGGTGGGGAAACAGGTATAAGAGGAAAGTGTTATACTGGGAGTGATGAGAGTGAGCGAGCGTGCTAGACGGGGTCCTGAATCCAACAGGGTATTTGTAAGGTACCATTCCTAAATCCTAATAGAACACCAATCATCGGGAAAGTTAGGAAGTCTCTGAGGAAATTTAGAGAAATAAGATGTTCTGCCTTCATTTCCTCACCATTAGCAGACTATAGAAATAGACAGTAGATGTTAATCTTCCTGCGAAGCCCTAGCCATTAAACTCACCACCTCTCCTAATCATTTCATAACATTGCACTTCCTGTACCACCCCCCACATCCTCCTTCCACCTTCGAAGAAAACCTCCTCCAAGTCATGAGTACCACCCTCAAGCCTAATACCCACTCATAATCCTGGGAGACTTCAAATTTGGCTACAACGACCCCTCAGATACCCATGCCTCAGCTTTGGCTAAAGCCTGTGCCGTCCTAGGCTGCACTCAAAAGATTACCGATCCTAGACACTCCCAAGACCGCATACTCGATTGGCTACTGGATCTCAACTGTAACACTTCAATCACCTCTAACACCGCCTACCCAAGGACAAACCACCACGCTATAACTTTCAACCTACCCATTACACAGAAGCAAACCAACCAGATCCCATGCCTACTCCCTACTCTTCCGTGAAGTAAAAGGAATCTCACAAGTGAGTGAATAATCCTGCTTCTCACGACCAAGACACCAACAAACAAAAACATCGACTCTCTTGTAGACCAGTACAATTCCCTATTATCTAATGCAGTGGAATCCTCAGCCCCCCCCCCCAAGATGCATAAAGAAAAAAACACTAACCACAGAAATACATGGCATACCACACAACTCCACTCCCTATGAGCAAAAAAAGAGAGCTGCCAAAGCTACATTGGAGAAGGACCGAAGCGCTTCTAACAAGGCACTATTTGCAGTACAGCCTAACATATATAAACAATCGATTCTAGCCACCAAGGCAGCCTCATACAACTGTAGCATATGAGAAGCCATCTCAAGCTCACGTGAATTGTTCACATTCTCTGTGAACTTGAGACGCTCACCACACCTCCATCCACCGTCACCAAAGACGATACCTGGTGCAGCAACATTGAAGACACCCTTACCGAAAAGATCTTGCAGTTATGATACCAATTTAAGTCCAAAGTTCACAACCTGCCCATCAGCCCACCGCAAGCCCCAATCAGTGCACCCCCTGCACACTTATAGCTGTTCCAGTTCTCTCCCATCACCAAACTTGACCTGGCCAACCTCATGAAAAGCCTCAAGCCCTCACGGTGCAAAGGAGACATCTGTCCTGCCACCATAGTCAAAAAATGCCTGGCACTACTCAACCCCCCTCATCACAACCATTGTCAATGCCTCCTTTGCCTCCAACATCGTCCCCTCCTGTCTTAAAGAATCCTGCATCACCCCTTTGCTGAAAAAACCCTCACTGGATCCTACCATACACACCAACTATCGACACATCACTACCGTTCCATTCCTTTTGAAAATCCTAGATAGAATGGCATACACCCAAATACAAGCTTTTCTGGAAGATCACTCCATTCTCAGTCCCTGCCAATCCAGCTTTTGCTCTGGTCACAGAACTGGAACGGCCCGCCTTGACCTCTAAAATCAACTAGACAATGCCAATGATGCTGGAAAACTCTCCCTCATGATGTTTCTTGTTCTCTCTGCCGCATTCGATCTGGTAGACACAAGACCCTCTGCCATCACCTGACATCAGTCGCATACTTTTACCAAGAAGTAGCTAGCTGGGTTGCATCCTTCCTGGAAAACAGAAGCTTGCAAGTCTTTGCTTGCGAAGCCTCAGCCCCGCCAACCTCAATGCCATGTGGTGTCCCACAAGGTTCATGCATCTCCCCTATCCTCTATAATATTTACACTAAACCTCTGTTTGACTACCTAGACTCCCTGGGTTTCTCCTTCGTGAACTACACGGAGGATACTCAAATACTCATCACCCTGACAGGCTCTTATGACCAGGACTGAATGAATGTCAATGCCATCTACACAATTAACCAAACTTGGATGGCCCAACACAGCCTTTGTCTTAATGATGAGAAGACCGAGCTTCTCCTAGTTGCCCCTCAACCCGTCTCGCAAACCTTGACCCTGCCTACCGGCTCTTCCACATAGATGGCCATAGCATTCCTGTCTCCACATCAGTCAACACTCTCAGTATCTATCTTGACGCTTCTCTCAACGTGACCCACCAAATCAGCAACGTTGCTTCTGCTACACCCTACACAACAAAACGTATACGAGCAAGCAGACATTTCCTATCCACCACCAACCGCCTCTCAGTTGCCCATGCTCTTGTGCTGTCCAAGCTAGAGTATTGCAATGCTCTACTCTTTGGGACCTCAGACAAAAACCTGGACAGGCTCCAGGTCATTCAAACCAATGCCCTCAGAGCCGCCCTCGACTTGAACAAATCTGATCACATCCCTGAGCCTAGGCGCTCAGTCCACTCGCTCCCCATCCAGGAAAGAATACAATTTAAAATCCTCACGATTGCACACCGCTGCATGGTGAACAAAGCCGGACCTACCTCGCCCAGAGGATCAAGAAAATACTCGCCAGCCAGACCACTCAGATCTTCCAACAGCCAGCAACTACTCACCTCCAGATTCAGACAGAAACGTGCAGGTGGCTCAAGCTTCCTGACCATTGTGGCCAACCTCTGGAACAAACCCCCACCCCATCTACGGTCTCAGGCGTCCTTCCAACTCTTCAGAAAAAAACAAAAGACCCTCTTGTTTAACTAGTGGCTTGGACTGCTCCCACCTATACAACTGTACCCATGCAACTCGCGCCCAGATGCCAGAGGGCTTGGTGCGCTGCTATAAATATTCAAATAAAATCAAATAAATAAATATATCAAATCTTCTGCATCTACTAATCTTGGTGGTCAGGAACTCCTGGGTTAGGATGGAGGAGTTATACAGAAGGAGAGAGAGGGACGGGACAGCCTTAGGGCCATAGGGCCCATTAGAACTTCAATAAAGACCCTGTAACCGCTTTTAAAACTGGGAGTGATTTGTGGGCCATCTATGGCACAATTTTCTGTAACATGCTCAGGTGTTTAATTTTTGCATTGCAGTCTTCATCATAAACATTCCCTTTCAATACAAAATTAAATTCATGAAAAAAATAATTGTTAGCAAAGATTGTCATATTCTTAAACATGTTTCTTTGTCCTTTAAAATGGTATATAACTCGCAGCAAACAGTTGAGAAATGCAAGTGGAATATTCTATCAGGCTGCATAGATGAACTTATATTGGCAAACAATTGTATTAGAATAAGGATCGTATTATATGCACAGCACATTTCACAATGAATTTGGCTTTCAAGTTGAAAATAAAATCAAAATAAAATGTGAAATGGTTTTGATTTCCTTCTGGAGTGAGTGGTAGAAGTAAACACTTTAATTAACAAGCTTCCGAATTGGCTTTCCTTGACAGAGCCCCACTGTAAATGAACACAATCGTGACAATACACTACTTTTGGAGCCTTATTTAAGTGAGCTGTCACAGAGCATCAATCCATTTAATTCCATTTCCAAATCAACAAAAAGCACATGAAAAAAAATCAGAGATTTCAGGAGGCAGTTGGCTTTTTGAAACAAGCCCAGCAAATTTACTTTTGAGAAATGACAGCATCCTCCACCCTTTTCCTAGGATTCAATTGCTAAGGGATTGGGCAAAACTGCTGTCTCTGTTGTTCAATGAGATCCTCAGGAGAAAAAAGTTTCCTCCATCATGGAAAACCGCAATAGTTATTCCATTGTTTAAGGGGGGGCGATCGTTCAGTTCCAGTGAATTACCATCCGATCGCCCTCCTGGACATAGAGAGCAAGCTATTCATGAGAGCTCTTTTGGGGGAATTAGGGAATTAGGTGATTGAAGCTAAAATCCTCTCAAAATTCCAACGGGGTTCAGGAGGGGTCCCTCTACGACCCTTAATGGTCTTGCACTTAACATCCTGAGCGAAAACACAGGGTGCAAGGGAGAGCAACAGCTCTTCGGGCATGGGTTGACTTCTCGAACGCATTCGATCAAGTGGTGAGAAATCAGCTATGGTTGAATCTAAAAATGTGGGGCATCGCAGAGGGGATCCTGGAATTGTTGGTCGAAATCCATAAGGACACCACAATTAGAGTGCGTCTGGATGAGGAGGGGCATCTATCTGAGCCCATCAGAGTGGAGAGAGGTGTCTGCCATGGCTGCCGGGAAGCACCCCTCTTCTTCAATTTATACCTAGTGGACGCAGGGGAATGGTTGAAATTGACAGCGTTGGACAATCCAATGATTAATGGAGCTAAGATCCACTGGCTGGCCTACGCTGACGATGTGGTGCTGCTTGACACGACTGCTGTGGGATTGCGGCGCCTGTTGAATGGACTACATTGTTATGCAAAGGAGAATGGACTCGCACTTAATCCAAAATAATCCAGAATACTGTTTTTTAAACACAGGAATAAAAGGGCCACTTACCCTCATTGGGTGATGGGAGGTCGGCCTATGACAAAGGTTGAAAAGTTGGTCTATTTGGGCTATAAAGTTTATGCTTCCCCTGCAGTTTGTAAAGTGGAGCGGGACATTCATAATAAAATCTTGCCACTCATCTCCCAGACGAAAAAAGTACTCAGGAAATATTGTAGACTCTCGATCCTCCCGTTGATTAAATATTACCAAGCGAAGGTAATTCCTGTAGTCCTGTATGGATTGGAGGCAAAGCCCCTTTTTTGGAATGGGAACTGGCAAAGATGGGAAGGTCTCATTTGGAAGAATGTTCTCGGGCTTCCCATGAGTTTACCAATGTCAAGTCTTAGGGGGTCATTACGACCTGGGCGCAGATACTGGGCACCGGTAATGACACCAGTGCCGGTAATCCCTTTGCGCCCTATTCCGAGGTCCCTTTGCGGGTCCTCCCTTAACGCCTGGTTTTACCAGGTGTTATGGACCAGACCCGCAAAGGGATACCGGGGTCAATAACGGTACCGAAATTTGAGGTACCGTTATTGCCGCCTTGCCCCTTTCCATTGAGCCCTATGGGGGCTCAAATGGGAATGGGGAATGGCTCTGGTGAATGGGGAATTACTGGTCCCGCCGACCTCGTACTGGACCGGTAATTACTCCCTTCACCAGACCAGAGTCGGACCGATTTTGGAATGAGGGCCTTAGATTTTAATTTGGCCTGCTGTCATCAAAGGGCCAAGCCGGGTGGAAGCTTATCTCTCTCTTCCGACTTATTGTAACATCAAAAGAGGGGACGCTCTATGCAGATATTAAAGCCCACCTTGAGAATATGAAATCAAAAATGTTAACAAACCTGAGAACATGGGTAGAGGAGGAATTGATCAAAGTAAACATGGACATTAAAACATTAATTCAGAACAAAAAAGTTCTGGGATGAAATGGACTGGTTATTCACAATTGACAATATGTGCTCTTTGGGTTGGACAAATTAATTAATGAAAGTTGATAAAAAGCAGGGTTTTCTGGCAAAATATCTGGTGAAGTTTCCGGATTGGAGGATTATAAATAATTTCCTCAGAGCTCGCTTAAATGTAATTCACACTGGAGATGTTGTCTTTAAAAGGGGACTAGGGGACAGTTCCATCATTGTATGCCATGTCTGTAAAAACCCAGAGGAACAATCACTGAAGCACCTGCTAATGGGCTGTGAGGGTACCTGGCTGGTGAGATCTCTGCTCTTTACTAGATTCGGAGTTGGATCAGAGCGCTTTCTACCAGAGATGTTTTGGGACAGACTGATCTCTGGTCATGTCCAGGCACTCACAATAGCAATGGTACAGGTGCTGGAAAGATACAACATAGTTTGCTAAATATATAAGTGCAACAATTATGTCGCTGTCATAATGCTCTTCTTCTTCTCTGTTATTTTTCCTTTCTTTTTTTCACTTCTTCTCTTTCTATACCGCTTGAGAGTAATTGATTTTTCATGACTTTTATGTGGGTTATATGTTTTAACCGGATTTAAGAATATTTGTCAAGGAACATTTTTAGTTTATTGAAATTGGACAGTTATGTGTGTTCCTTCTGTAAAAGGTTTGATCAACCAAATACAATAAAAAAAAAAGAATATATTAAATACACATGTATATATACATGTGAGCATTGTATTCGCTCTCCCCTCTTGCATCTCCACTCTTTTTGACGGCTTACTCTGTTCTCTCCTCCTCTCCCTTTCTCCCTTTTTCTATCTCCTCCCCTCCTCCCCTTACTTTCTTCTATGCACTTACACAGAATTGTCCCTGGACCTAGTATGATAGCAACCTTGTCTACCTCCTCCCCCTTCCCCTTACTTGTCCCCCCGCCCTCCAGCACTATGTGAAATGTCGTCAGGCCTAGTACGTTACCGCTTGTTTTGTTCCTCCCCTCCCTTTCTGCACCCCTCTCCCTCACCTTTTGTTTTTCTCCGGCTCTACTGTTTTCATTTCCTTCCCACTCTCCCCCTCCCTTCCTTATCTATGTCTTAGCTCTTGCACTATCTGAAATGTCATCAGGCTGAGTACAATAGTTAATTTCACATCCATACTGTTCATGGCCTGTAAGAATGTGATTGTTTTTTTCCTTGTTCCCTCGCTTTCTTTGAAGCACTTTGAAACACATTGTGTATAGGCGCTATATGAATAAACTATCATATATCATTAATCAACCGCTACATTGTCTCATGACCCCTTCGACTGGTGCTGTCCTCTGGATAGGAAAGCAATAGACTTCCAAGATATCTGGTTCTCCACACCTGCTTTTGATTCCAGGTAGCAGTATGTTCGGCAGCTCAGATTCCGGTCACGCTTAATTTGGCATATCCTTCTGGGCCCACTGTCTTATCCACTTCTGCGTCTTAGTAGAGGTTTTCTCAGCCACATTTTGTGGGTCGGCAGGTAGCAAAGAAATTATCCAGTTACCCCCTCACATAGAGTCATGACATAGTATACTGGGCTAAACCCCAACGACTAGTATAATATGACAATACAATTTTGATTTTGATGAGTTATATGATTTGTTTCCTTCACTATCTCATACACACAAAGGCTGTTTCTCTCAATTCAATTGTCCCATGAATTTGAAGCATTATGAAGAGAGATGTGTCAGTTACAAGCCAGTCAACAGTTTGGAGCTGGAAACTGAATAATAGTATAATTTGCATTTTGAGCATTTAAAGGACACTGGTGTTATTAATATATCAAAATTATGGAAAAATTATTGATTTCAGAATATACATTTTGCATGTTTTTCATTCATCTAATCAAGCTCATTTCAGAACTATAATTGGTTTATTAGTGAGATGAAGAGGTACATTTTACAGAACAAAATGTACTTCAAATGAGTAGTCTCGATGCACATTTTAGCTTGGGTTTCAGAACTTCCAATGGATGCGCATACCGGTGCACAGACTTCACCGTACTGCGCTACTGTTAAATGATGCCAGTCCAAATGCTGGCTACCCACACTCTGTACAGCACTCCGTTGCTCTCATGCTAGGTCTGCGCTTTAAATAATAGAATAGAAATGTGAAATCTTGTCTTCACTTAGCAGTTGCAAAAAATATGTTCTGAAAGCATATTTAACTTGACAGATGACTGATTATTGATTTCTTGTTTATTTAGTTAAATAAGGTTTTTATATTTAAGTAGAATGTATGCAGTATATTCTTTGAAAATAATGGTTCAGTGTCAAAGCCTATCTAATCATCCTGCCCATCTGCCTATGAAAAACAACTTATCTTGACAGTAAATTACCATTAATACCATTAGTCAAAATTATGACTTATGAATTAAGAATTAAACTGAAACTTGCTGTGGACTTGGAAAAGGCCTGGCTGAAGAAGATAAGACCCCTGGATGCCTTTCAGTGGCGATGGTTGTAGTGGCAGAAGTAGGTGTTGGGTATCAGGATTTCGCGCATCACTGACCTTTGGTTCTTTGGTGCTGCAGCATGGACCTCTGGATGCCGTCTGGCGACCTGGACTCGACCACTGAGCTGGACTATGGAACCTCACCAAGGCTGGACCCTCAGGATGTCTTCTTTGGATTTAGGTGGCAGGAAACCCACCCACAGACCTTCCTCTGCAGACAGCGAACTGGGATCTTCTTGGATCGGAAAGAGTGGCCAGATGTCATGTCAGAGATGTCCCTTGAAAAATTCTTTGATAAGGTGGAACTTTCGCAGCTATGGGTGTTAGGCAGCACTATGATAGGGTACCCCCCCCTTCTAGGCGGTAGATAATAATCTGACTTCCTTTGGTTACAAACACTCTTCCGGACCCTGGGCAACACAACTGGACTTTTTCGTCTCAAGATGTCTAAACACTTCTGTTCTGGACTCACGAAGACCCCGTCTCCAGACAGCAGGCACACAGGACTGGCTTCCACGGTACTTCTGATGAAGATTAGCAGGTGCACGATGGTCCCTCGTAGCTCGGAAAGAGGTCTCCTATCCAGGTACTCTCTTGATTCCGTCCTTTGGTCAGCTCAGCAG
This sequence comes from Ambystoma mexicanum, assembly GCF_040938575.1. Taxonomy (NCBI): domain Eukaryota; kingdom Metazoa; phylum Chordata; class Amphibia; order Caudata; family Ambystomatidae; genus Ambystoma; species Ambystoma mexicanum. The sequence continues at coordinate 885,441,491 of NC_090930.1, forward strand.
AATTCGCATTCCTTGAAGAAATGCAGCTGCAGACTCCTTCCTCCGACTGGACCCAGGATTTAAGGTTCAGGTTTCAGCTTCAGTTCCAGAACAAATTTGTGAGTGAGAGGTCCCCAGTTACACACATTTGTTCGCCATTCACTCAAGCTGAGCCAGGATCAGGCAGCCAATCATTCACAAGTGCATTCATGCAGGTAGGAAAAATTAAGATGTTGTGGATTGGAAAAAGGTATGCTGTGCGCTATTGACCACTTCTAAAGTATGTACGTTAGTAATATAATTGATCTAGCCGGCAGCGTGAACTTCAAGTACCCTCCAGCTCATCCACCAAGAGCTGGAAAAACTAACAGGCCAAATTATGGGTGGTGGGTATGGATCACGCGCTCACATCAACAAAATCAGTGACCAAATTGTGATAATACTCTCAGAATGGACATTTCCACAAATACAAAAACATACATTTTTTTAATATGAGAAACATGAATGTATTCGAATGTTGGACAGCCGACACGTGTGACTCATGTTTCGACCTGCGGGTCGTTCTCAAGGCTGCATGAGTCCCATATACAAAATTAAAGAGTTGTTCAGTTCAAATTTGAATAACACAACATGTATGATATAAACAAAGAAATAAAATACAATATTTTATAATTACATTGGCACCAGTGATGAATAAAAACATACCATAATCCAGTAGCGGAAGGAGGGTTTCAAGTAAATGGTGGTCACACATAGAAAGGATTAAAAGAAGATGCCATGAGACTAATGCAACAACAAAAATCAGCAAAAACTATACCTAATTGCCAGTAGATAATCCCTAAAAGAGCCATTGTGTGGATGTGAATTAACTCAAAAAAATGTGTGGCTTGGATATGAAATAACATAAAAATAGATGTATATCGAATGGGAATAGTAGGTGAAAATAGGACTGGTGCAACTAAAAATTAGCCAAAAGGGGGAATTGCAACCCCATATTCGATGCTTGTATAGCCACCAAATAATGCGTAAAGTTTAAGATATATCACCAAATAAACAAACGTTGACCCATATTACATTATGTGACACTTGGTCAAATAGCAGTGAGAAAACAAAAGGAAGAATGGAGATTGACGCTCTTACCAAAACGGCCAATTCCTGTTCAAATACTATCTGTAAATCAAGTAGACGTAATAATTTCTCACTTCAAAGTACGTGAAATACTATAAATAATTGCAAACCAAACAATTACAAAAGCGTACCTGCCGGTCTTAGTTATGGTTTCCTCATTAAGTGGGATAGATTTCAGACATAAAACTGCCAACAGTTATAATGTTTCCATTAGTCCCAATAATCTAAATTCAGTTGCTTAATACATTGCAAAACCTAAAATTAGAAGAGATAACAGTTCCATCCATGTCTACAAGAAAATAGCCTTCTGGCAGTGATCGTACGTAGCATCACATAATACACATAAACTGTCACATCAGCATGTGTGGCTTACCCGTGAATCGGCGTTACGTATATCAGGGTCAAATCCCAGTGAAAATGTCAGAGAGCGCGGACCGCCACTCTGCGCTGTAATAAAGAATAACACGTCACATAAATGACGTAAAATACGTGATGACGTATCGCGTATGCCGTGTATGACGCCAGAAATAGTAAACAAAGTAATGCGATTCAATTCCCCAATGGTTTGTCCAAATAGTGAATAATTCAATGCAACAGAAGCGGATCATAGCGAGATGTACCACTGGGCACGGGCTGCCTTTCCGTGCATCAGTGAAAGAATAAACCGTCACAAAGGTGACGTGGATGACGCAATGACGTGACGCTAGACCGCGTCTGACGTCACCCTTGTAAACAGTAATACCTTAATCAAATATTCAATAGTTACCAAATTACAGCCATGACTGACTACTGCACACGCATGAAAACGGGTGGCAAGAACCTGAAGGCTCCAAACATTGGTATACTTTAGCAAGAATGTATGAGTAAAACGTAAAAAAACGGTGACTGATGGGGTCCACTCTTAGGTCCTAAATAATTATATCGAACAAATGGGAAAATTGGAAAATAATATTTTTTATGAAAAATAGAAAAAATAAAGCGGTACAAATATAGTATGGGAGTGACACTCACACCATGGGACCTTAAAAGTTCAAACCCATAAGAGTCTCATTCCAATGATTACAATAGTTATGCTAAAAAAACTCATTCCAATAATTACAAAAATTATAGTCAAGAAGTAATGTAGAACAGTGTCATACGACTCCTAGAATCAACATTCAATATGAAGTATTGTATTGCAAATACTAAATGTACTATAATGAAGATATATAGACTTAGAACGATATCAAATCGTTAAATTCAATACTATATTATAAAAACACATGCATTTCATGATCAGTGTTGAGGCCCCTTTCAGTGCACCTTAAGAAACAAATGAGTCTAGATTCCATCTGCCTGAGTCGGAGTTGAATATTACCCCCTCTTTTGCTCCTGCTAGCTCTCATAAGACCCACAAATCTGAGATTAGCTTTATCTTGTAGTTGATGTTCTAGTTGCCAATGAATGGCCAAGGGTGATTTGGCCTCAGGAACCCTGAGGCTTGCTAAATGTTCTCTAATACGAATTCTTAATTGATGGATGGTCCTTCCAATGTATACTTTACCGCACACGCAAATAATAGCATACACGATATAACATGACTTGCAATTGATGAAACTGTTGATTTTGACCACAGTTCCATACATATCAGTAAAAGCTTGACAATTTTCATAAGCATATGGACATTGATTGCAGTGGCCACATTTAAGAAATCCATTGGTGGCTTTGAGCCAGCCACCCTCAGAGCCAGTGACAGTGGTGTCCAAAAAAGAAGGACATACTTTTTGTTTAATTGTAGGAGCTCTGGTGAACATGAATTTCGGATTTACTGATAAAAAGGTGCTAGATCCTTAGAAGAATATGCCAGTGTCTCTTGACCAATTTATACAGGGTTGAAGAATCTTTGGAATACTTAGTGATGATAGAAATATGAGATGATGGGGGTCATTCCGAGTAGGGCGGTAAGGGTTAACGGTCACCGGTAATGAGACCAGTGCCGTTAAACCCTTACCGCCCTATTCCGAGTTCCCTTTGCGGGTTGGTACTTAACGTCTGCTTTTTGCAGGCGTTAAAAAAACAACCCGCAAAGGGACCTAGGAGCTAATTACGGCACCGTAATTTACGGTGCCGTAATTAGCGCCTTCCCCATTCCCATTGAGCCCTATGGGGCAAAAATGGGAATGGGGAAGGGCCCATGGTGAATGGGGAATTACCGCCCCGCCAACCTTGGAATGGGGCGGTAATTCCGCCATTCACCATGGCGGAGTCGGAAAAATAACGGCGTCAACCAAGGCGCTAATAGCGCCTTGGTTAACGCCAGGGTCGGAATGAGGCCCGATGTGTCCTTAGGTGCTCCTCTTTCCACCAATAAGTCATCCTGTTGTAAATCAACACATTTGGACACTGCTTTATTAATGATATGTTCTTTGTACCCCCTATTCACAAATCTTTGTTTAAAAATATTGCATTCCTTAATATAGTCTAAGTTCTTGCTGCACTTTCTTCTTGCCCTGTAAAATTCCCCCCTAGGTATGTTGTCAATTGTTGCCCTTTGATGGTTACTCTGGGCAAGCAATATTGAGTTCACCTCAGTTGGTTTGCGATAGGTTGTAGTGTAAATAAAATAGTTCTCAATGAAAATGTGCAGGTCCAGGAAATCAATTTCCAAAGGACTGCAGTTGCCTGTGAGTTTAATCACAAAACAATTGCTGTTAATATACTAAAAAAAAACTTTAAATGATGCCAATGTTCCCCTCCAAATGATCAGGATATCATCAATAAAGCGCCACCAAAGAATCAAGTTGCGACTATATACATCATTCTTAAAGACATGTGACTCCTCAAATTGTGCCATGAAAAGATTTGCAAGCGATGGTGCGAATTTCGCTCCCATTGCAACTCCCTTTCGTTGTGCATAGTATTCATTGTCAAATATGAAAACATTATTGGATAATACAAATCTCAAAAAACTCTTTAGCAGTTCAACATGTTGCGTATACGAAGCAGAGGAATTACTAAATGTATAGTCAATCGTCTCCACCGCCAACTCATGATCGATACTGGTATATAAAGCAACTACATCAATAGTGGCTAGCAAGTAAACGTGTTCCCATTTGACAGTTTTCAATGCCTGAAGAACATAAGTACTGTCCCTGATGTAAGACAACGTAGTTAAAACAAATGGCTTGAGTGCTTCATCCAGATACTTAGATAAACCCTCCGTGGCCCAATTAATAGCACTCATTATGGGTCTAATTGGAGGAGGTTTTTCAAAGGCCTTATGCACTTTTGGCAAAAAATACAATGTTGGCATGGTCGGTTCAGAGAGATAGAGAAATCTCTTCTCATCTTCGGGAAGAAAACCTTTGACATACCATTCCTGTATCAGGTTTCCTAAGTCTGCTACAATTTTCCAGGTAGGATTGGATTTAAGTTTGCAGTAACAATTGGGTGTGGCTAAATTATCTCTCCCCATTGCGATAAAGTCATGTCTGTTTAGGATTACTATATTGCCACCCTTGTGAGCTTCCTTGATAGTAATACTCTTATCATTAGTGAGATTGTCCAATGCCTTATATTCGGATTTACTGAGATTAAGTACCTTCCTGCAAATCGTCTTATTGCTACTGTCAAGCAGTATAGGTGCAGGTAGGCAGCCAATCAGGCTTAAAGGCATTCAGGGCATTCACTCCACCCAGACACCCATAACACCCCATAACACAGAATGTGGATTGGAGTAAGCATTCACTCCAGTTTCAGTCAGGGCTGTCTCAGGCATTGTGTCACACACACCAAAACCAGAGACCCACAACACAGATTGTGAGTTGACTTCAGACTCCATTCGTACAGGTTCCACCCCAATGGTGTACCCACAGCACACAGCCCGTGGGAAGGCTCCACTCAGTCTGACAAGAGGCAGCCCCAGAGCCATATATGGTATTCCATCCAACAGCCAGTCAGGAAGAAAGGGGCAGAGGCAGGGTTTCCCAGGACTTTGGGAAACAAGGTGTAAAGGCAATAGACACCAAGAGGCAACATTGGCCATCTTGCCTTTCTTCAGGAATCCATTGATTCCTATAGCAGGGCTGGGTGTCCCAAAAATGGAGAACCCCCAGAGCCACTGTCAAGTCTGCATGTAGCTGCCACCAGCCCATACCCTGCTTTGTGGGTCATACACAGTTGCCCAAAAACACACCTAATGGGTACAAGGGTGTAGCCCCACCCATGGGTGCCAAAGGGTATCCCATGGGTATTGTTCACTGAAATGAAAAATATAGAGTTGCCCTGCCAGAGGTCCAGGCTAGACCTCAGTGGCATAAAACATAAAGGAAACACACACAGAGAAGTGGTAGGACAAGGCCCTGTCCATCCAAAAGGCATTTCTAGTGTCACAGCCTAGGAATACAAGACCATGAATGAGGTGGTTTTAAGCCACAATGCTTATATTTCAATGCATCAGAGCTCTTTAGAAGCTGATACCTCACATTGTCAAACACAGCTGCTCAATTCATCTTCCAGGCCCCAATTCAAATGACATATTGCTACGTACCTGGTAATCATTTTGTATTGAGTGTATCAACAGGTCTTTGGGTGCAATTTCATAGGATCGTAATACTGCACAAAGTACTGTCGGTCACATTTAAAAAGACAAAATGTATAGCATTTTACTTCATGTAAATCAACCACTTTCATGTATTGCAATAAAAGTAGGAAGTGCATTTCTATGTAAACATAGAAATGTATCCCCGGTGCAACTTTTTGATCTGGTGTGATTTTATGGTTTTATAAATATTCTTACATTTTTATTTACTCAGTGATAGAGCACTGTCATCCAAATGGAGTTCTTTAGCTACATCTTCAACAGAGAAGAACATATGTAAATATGCCTGACTTATTTTTTTATTTCAGTAAAACCTCTACCCGCCCCCTCCACGCCATGCCAAGTTCTGTAGGAAACATGTTAGGGACAAAAGGAGTTCTCCTTTTCAGTCTGGGCATTTGAGATCACTTATGCCACAGGAAGCAAACTACAGCTTTAATTCAATCTGGTTTATAAAGTTCTTACCAGCCGGGTATGTCAAGAAACTCGGTTTCTAAAATCTTCTCCAAAATGTTTAACCTTAAATTTTCTGTGAACAATTGGCCTCTTCTTGCTTCTGGCCCTTCACCACACTCACCATACAAAATAACACAGGGCTGCCCTACAAATATTTGTGTTCAAGGAACAAGAGGAACTGAACCACAAAAGCAATCTAGTTCCTTGTTAAATACATTTGTAACACAAATCAGATATAAATATTATTTCATTCCAAAATGCAATTTGTTGTCTAAGAACAATTTGAATTATATACATAAAAAGACAGAACAATCACTTAATACATTTTTTTAAAGTTATACACCTATACTTAAAAAGTGCTTTGAAACAAAAAGTGCAAGGGATGCAGGACAGTAGCAACATAACCCTGCAGTAACATAATCAAAGAGAACAAAACTTTTGTTTCAATGAACAAAAACATACAAATATAAAAAAAAATCATATTTTGACACAGTACGTCCTAAGTAGATCTAGACATGTGCATAGCTACAAGCTTCAACATAATTTAAAAAATATGAACTGCATTTCCCCTCTTTTTAGATTATACATTGGAGACAATTCACTTTTGCATAAAACAAATGTTCTCAAATAATGCCAACTTATGTTTTGGCCACATCAGAATGTAATTGAATATGGCTTGACCTTCAGGGCTGAAACACAGATCAGTGATATGTTTAGATTCACCAGCAGATCTGTAAAATATCTATATACATAGATATACACATAATTAAAATCCCTTGTATAGATGTTCATGGTCTCAAAAAAGAGATTCCATTTTTTTTCCAATATGTTTTTATTTGCATTTTTAACAATAACATTTCCAACATAGGGGGGGTACCCTACCCCGCATTCCCCCACCCCTCACTGATATGGAAACTGTCATTGCTGAGGCACCACTCCTTGGAGAGGTCGTGTTCTGGAAATAACGATCTCATCTGGATCTGCCGTCGTGTTGGCTCAGTGATATAAGTCTTTCAAAATGTGTCTTCCCCCACAGGGTCTATTATTCCCAGGAGGCTCATCGATCTAGGACACCATGCGCGGCGTGCGCCCTCTCTTAAATATCGCAGTAGACATGACCAATCTGTGCTGCTATGTTCCCTTTGTATCGAGTAGGAGAGCCATTCCATGGCTAGAAAAGTCCAGATTTCTGCTACCTATTGTGGTCCTGAGGGGGGTCCCTTGCCTTCCACTTATGTGCCAGAACGAGTGCTGCTGCCATCATCATGATAACATAGAGTTTGCGGTTTGGTTTCGATGTGATGTCCTTTAGCCCCCTGTTGAGTCCTATCATTGCTAGTCCGCTGTTGGCTCCACCCTTGACCCCTAGAACTTGCTCTACTGCTTCCTGGATCCCTCTCCATTAGGTGTCTAATTTTGGGCATTCCCGCCATATGTGACTCCAGGTACCCACTCCTCCACTTTCCCTGCAGCATAGTTGTGAGGTCCCCAGGTATATTCTATGTAGTCTGACCGGTGTTTAGTGCCACTGGAATATTAGTTTCATCCATATCTCTCTAATTTGTAGGGATCTCGATCGTTTTGGGACCTGCTCCCATACTTTTGCCCATTCCGATTCCTCTATTGTGCGTCCCGTGGCCTCTTCCCATTTCTTCATATATGCTCTTGTCGGTAGGACTTCTTCCTCTTTTATGTGTTTGTATACTGATGTAACCACTTTCCAGTCCCTGGAGTCTGTGTTTAGGTACTTCTCGAATGGGATTAGTTGACGGGTCCCCGCTGCTTTCATTGTGGGGTGTAGGAGCCAGTGCCTCAGCTGGGTGTATCTGTACCTCTCCTTTTCCCCCAAGCCAAAGTCTGCCTTCCATTGTTCAAAAAGTGTAACCTGGTCTCCCACGAACATGCCTCTTAGCCTCTGGCTTGCTGCCAGGCCTCAAAGGCGTGTGTATTGTGACCCGGGGTGAATTGCAGGTTATCAAAACGAGGGATATGAGGGGAGGGCTAGGTAGTAATGTGTGCCCTTTTTACTGCATAGTCCCATGCATCTCCCACCGTTGTTAGAATTGCGCTACTGTACATTTGTGCCGGTCTGTCTACTTTGGGTTTCCATAAGATCTCCTCCATTCCTCCTCCTACTACAGCTCTATCCATGGGCCTCCATGTTTTCCCCCGGTCATCTTTTTGTCAGTCTCTGATAATCCTTGTTTGGGTGGCCGTATAGTAGGCCCTGAAGTCCGGTTCCCCCATTCCCCCTTGGGAAACTGAGGTTCTCATTAATTTGGCAGCAACTCTCTGTTTGTTTTTGTTCCAGACAAATTGGTTTGGGATTTTGTGGAGGGCTCTGAAAAAGGTCAGAGGGATGCGGATCGGGAGGACCGTAAAAAAAGTACAGTAGCTGCAGGAGTACCACAATTTCTAGAATGTTTATGCGCCCCATCCATGTTATTGTCAACGGGCCCCAGTTGACCATTTTATTTTTAAGTTTCTCCAGTAGGGGAGGGTAGTTTGCCTGGTAGAGCTCTCCCACCTTTTTGGCTAGTTTTACCCCTAGGTACGTTACAGAGTTTTCTACCCATCTATACTGGAAGGTCTTTTTGAGATTTTGTTCTGTCTTGGCCGTAAGATTTATTTGTGTTCACCTTTAATCCAGCCACTGCTCCGAATTGAAGGAGTTCTGTGTCCAGTGCCCTCAGGGAGGTCTCTGGTTGTGTCACTGTCATGAGCATGCCATCCGCGAAGGCCTGTAGAAAGGGTTCTAGGTGTAGGGCGTAAAGTATGGGGGACAGAGGGCATCCCTGCTTCGTACCTCTCCTAAACGCTACTGAGTCCGAAATGTGCCCGTTAATGGATAGCCGGAGGAGCAGAATTTTGGTAGTTGGACCTGACTCGTCCCAGGAATTTGGGCCCAATCATATCTTGCTCATGGTTGCAAAGAGGAATCCCCACTCCACCCGGTCGAACGTTTTTTCGGCGTCTACAGGGATTTCTCTCTTCTGGGTCTACTCAATTAGATGTAGTATTCTCCTGACGTTATCTCCACATTATTCAGGGACGATCCGTTCTAATCTGGTGTCCAAAATGTTTGTATGGATTTTTGCATCCACATTTATTAAGGCGAAGGGGCGGTATGACCTGCGCTCAGTAGGGTCCTTGCCTTTTTTTGCTAGTAGGATCACCTTTGCCTCTTCCATTGTTTTTGGTAGGGATTGTGACACTCCGATTTGGTTAAATAAATTTGCGAGGTGTGGTATTAGGATTTCTTTATGGGTTTTACAGAATTCGGCTACAAAGCCATTCGGATCTGGGGATTTATTAATGGGGAGGGAGTTAATTGCTGCCCTGACCTCGTCCCTTGTGATCTCCCCTTCTAAGGCTTCCCTGTCTTCCCTTGATATTTGTTGCAAGTCAATTTTGTTTTAATAGGCCTCTTGCCGTGTTGGTGATGGATTATTTGAGGTGTCTAACTTGGTGTAGAAGTTTATAAACTCTCTTTCTTTGTCCTTATTGTTAGTGGCGGTCTGACTTATTGGCTTTGATATAGTATTTTTGCCTAAGGCGAAGTAAATTGCGTTCCGCTGCCCTTGTCTGAATGTGGTCTAGCTGCCCTCGTATCGTCCTGTATTCTCTTTTAACAGCTAGGGTCTGTGCTGTGCCCATTTTAGCCATTGTGTCCTTTAGCTTATTCTCTAGTTGAGCCTCTTCCAGCCTCTGTTCCCTATCCCTTCTTGATTTTATAGCTATGATTCTCCCTCTTAGAGTTGCCTTGAGGGTGTCCCAGCATGTTTACGGCTTGGTATCCTTAACTTTATTATGCTGTGCGAATGACCCCGCTTCTTCTGCTACTTCCCGGGCTAGTACTAAATCTTTAAAAAGCGTGGTCGGATAGCGCCACCTCCATAGACCTAGCAGGCTTCCATTTCTCCGGAAGGTGAGGGTTGTTGGGGCATGGTCTGATAGTATGTGCGTACGAATAGAAAGTATAGCTCTCCCTGTCCCCTTCCTTCTCCCTCCATGCGTCGACAAGTGCTAGTTCCTGGAGTTTCCGCTTGAGGTCCCCGGAGTGCTGCACCTGTGTTCGCTGGGGGAGCCTACTCCTATCCGTTGTAGGGTACCAGGCCATGTTAAAGTCCCCTGTAAGTATGATCTGGGCTTTCGCAAACTTTTCCAGGCGAGTGAGTGCTTTTTGGATGAAGGCATCTTGGCCCCCGTAGGTGGAGGCGTAAAGTGTTGCCACTGTGTAGGTCTCCCCCCTCCTCTCCAGCGTTACTGCCAAATATCTCCCCTGGTCATCTGTTTCCTTTCTCCTTATATCTAGGTGGAGGCCGTCTTTTAATGCTACCAACACTCCCCCTTTCTTGTCGGGTGGGGTGGCCTGAATGATTCTCCTGTAACCCCAGAATTATATTCTATGTGTGTCCTGGGTGCGGATGTGAGTTTCTTGTAGTGGGACTTTGTGAGGTTGTTCCCTTCTAAGATATCTTTCCACCTTCTTTCTTTTGATAGGTGAGTTCAACCCATTGACATTTATTGATGTGATTTTCAATTTTTCAGTAGTATCCATTTATGTTCCCTCAGGTGTGTGCAGTTGCCAATTCCCTCTTGCCGAATCGCGGGCGTCCCTTTAGTATCCCCCCCCAGAGATGACTCTCTCCTCTGGTTGTGTTGTCCCTGGATCCCCCTTCACCCCCTCCCTTCCTACTCCCCCCCCCCCTTCTTCTGGGTGGGATCAACTGGCTCTCGGCTCTCCGCGAATTGTGGTCTCAAGAGTTGAACCCTAGGGAACCCCCAGGAATGCCCCACGCGGGATTTCCCAATCCCGTTCCAAGATCCCCTCCTCGCTCCCTCCCCGCTAGGACTCTTGGTATCTCATCTGATTAACATTTAAGCACTGCACTTAACTGCAGTGCTTAAATCTCGCTGTGGCTTTGGGGTCTCTAGGATCTCTTAAGGGTTCTGGGGTGCGTGCTTGCTTTGGGTCCTTCTGGTTCCGGTTTCACTAATTTCGGCTTGAGGGGCCTCCCTCCTTTTGGGATGGTTACTTGGCTTGCGCCCTACCCAGGCGAGCAGTCTTGGTGGTCCGCCACTTAGACTTCGGCCTTCAGTTTGTGCCCCTGGGGGGGCTTCTGATGCTGTCCGTTTCCTGGCTAAACATTGGATTCTTGGAGGTGGGCTGGTTTCCCACCTTTTTTGTTTTTCACTGTGGACCATTCCCATGGTCTACGGGCGACAGGCTTGCTGGTTGGCTGCCGGTTGTCAGGAGGGGCCTGAGGGTAGAGGTGTGCCCACTAAGCCAAATGGAGAAAGGGCACACAAGAAGCTGGACTACAAGGAGTCCTGTATACAAGAAAGGATAGGCAACAGAGGCTGTGAACAAAAAGGTGCAGGGAATACAAAGATACAAACATGCTGAGTTCCCTCTTGGGGTGTACGCAGAATGGGGAAATAATGTTCCACGGACCTTGGGAAACTCCGGCCTTCTGCACAGATTGCTATTACAGGGGCCCACTCTGAATGCTCATGGCTGGAGCAACAGCAGTGGGTGTCTGTACCTGAACCCTAAGGCACGAACAAGGTAACAGTACTCACAAGACTGAAGCCTGTACAGGTTCAGCAGGAACCAAACAATGACTGCTTCCTGAAACAGGAACCAGTACACTGTAAACAATGGCACGAAGTACAACACTGAAAGGCCACAAGGGAGGTGCGAGAGATTGCCTTCTGGAATCCAACAGTCAAACTCTGTACATAGGATTTACATAAAACACAAGTGAAGACAAGAACAGAAATCTTCCTTCAGCGTGTCCATTTGTTTCTGGCCAGATGCAATGATTTTTTCCACTAACTCTACCAGGAAAAACTTGAGTAAGGCGTGAGTTACCGGTCTATCCCGGTCTTCTTGTGTGGGGTCTGTGCCTTGGTCCGTGGACCAGTCACTTGTAGAGTGGCCCCTAGTCTGGTCAGTTTCTTTGGCCCATGTTTTTTCTAAGGGCCCTTCTTGCATTTTTTTGTATTTTTTTGTGCTGATGGGGTCTCCTTGTTGCTGTTTCTCGACATTGTGTGTCGGGGTTGATAGCTTCCAGCCTATGTTCAGTCTCGTTCTCCCAGATTTATGCCGGGGTCCGTTGTTGGCCTGTGTGGCCTGTTTGATCGGGTCCGAGGGTATGGGTGCTCCCTGCTCCTTGCAGATTCTGGCTTGTCCCCCCTAAGGGTTCGTTTGTGGCTGAACATCTCGCTGTGGCTTGGGGGTTCTCTGGCATCTCTTAAGGGTTCTGGGGTGCGTGCTTGCTTTGGGTCCTTCTGGTTCCGGTTTCACTAATTTCGGCTTGAGGGGGCGAGCAGTTTTGGCAGTCCGCCACTTTGACTTCGACCTTCAGTTTGTGCCCCGGGGGGGGCTTCTGATGCTGTACGTGTCATGATGCCTACCCCCGGGGAACCAGACTAGGTCCAGCAACCCCAGAAGCAGGCATCAAGTTATTTTGAGCAAGCCAAAAAAAACCTGCTGGGGGCTTTTTGGGTGCAGTACTGGCGCCTGGAAAAAAGAAGCATTTTACGCGCGCCGCCTCGCCTGCTGCAGCGCCGCGCTGAACTCACCGGCCTTCGCAGCATCCTCACAATCCACTGCATCCTTCTGCACGTTTCCGCCACACTCTGGCACCTAAGAGGAACACAAGAACAGCAAAGGTGAGCCAAGGGAATAAACAGAGGCAATAGTAACTACCCCCATAGACTTACCTGATTACCGCCGGGGGTACTATTCCTCTTCACGGGTCGGCGCAGTCTCCATTGCATCTTCGCCGTACCCCGGTCCCAAAGGGGAACAAAAGGACAACAAGGTGAGACAAAGGGACAAACAAGGGGGACTCTTCTCACCACAATAGACTTACCTAATTTTACCGCCGGAGGCATTATTCCCCGAACTTCATATTTTCTCTCCACATCTGAATAAAGGAGCAAGCAACAGGTTACATTCTGGCCTTATTTTATTGAACTGTGTAGGATAAGCCAAATCCTTACCTGAACTTCGTCAGCTACCACGAGGAACTCTTCGCTGGGGTCAAGCTCTAAACTGCAAGGAATCGGACAAGAGTGAAAGTCAGACATGTGAACTCTTACGAACTACATACTTTTCGGAGTCAATAGTGTTCTGGAACTCACCAATTCCTTCGAGCCAGTGAAGCAACTGGTTATCAATGCGCCCCTGCGCTCAATCTTTTCAAACCATCAGGTGAGACTATAAGAGGGGACATCAAAGGTGATCTGTGGGGAGAACAGCGGGGGTGGGGGGATTTACGCTCAACTCCACAGGTGGTTAATTCCCTTTCTCCATTTGCAGAAGAATATTCCTACGGGCCAAGCAAACGAAGCTAGGTGGGCCAGTCCAGTCCGTCATCTCGGCCCTACGCGTCACATTGGTGGAGACCGCAACTGTCCAGTTCAGATCGACGTCTCTGTGAGAGCCAGGTGAGCGTAACAGAACGTGAAGCCTACCCACAAATTCCCACCTGGGTGTTATGGATACCTCAGAGACTGACCAATTGGCCCAATTACTAGGGGAACTGAGGGCTGAAGTGCATTCCGCCCGTCAAGAAACCAATGGTCTTAGGAGAGAACTGATTTTGTCAAAGGAGCGAACTGATGACCTTGCTAGGCAACTATTGCAAAGCCAGGCTGGACAAGCACCCTTACCTGGTTCCGGGGGAAATCCAGCTCCTGTGTTATCGGGTAACCCTGTGCAAATAAACCTACCAGGAAATATTCCATTAGCTCCACCCGAACGCTTTGCCGGAGATCCCAAAAGGTTTGCCGTGTTTATGAACCAATGCCGGTTGCACTTTTTATGCAGACCTGGAGCCTCCCAAACGATCAAGCCAAGGTAGCCTTTGTATTGTCATATCTAAGCGGTAGTGCAGCTGATTGGTCAAATCCACTAGTTACTCAGGATGACCCAATTCTTCGGGATTTTCAGGGCTTTCAAACTAGCATGGAAAGACTATTTGCCCGGCACTCCCAAGGACAGGCCCTGGATAACGAACTTTTGTCCCTATGACAGGGTAACCAGTACCTTCTATCCTACATCGCAACCTTTAATAGGTTGATAGTGGAAACTGGATGGCCTGAGGTAAAAACGAATCACGTTATTTCATCGAGGGCTTCGAGGAGAACTCAAGGATGTCTTGGCTCAAGTCATGAACCCACCTCAAGACTGCGCTGAATATATAGTCTTAGTGGTCCAGTTAGATCACAGACTTCAGAACAGAAAGACTGATCGAGCCAAGTTTGAGAATTGGGTGTTGGTCAAAACCCACGTTAACCCCAAAGGAGCAGATGCTTCAGAACCCAAGCAAATCGGAGGGGTTAAAGGACCCTTAACCCAGAAGGAAAGAGAAAGGAGACGGCAAATGCAATTGTGTCTATATTGTGGAACTTCTGGGCATTTTCTACGGGATTGCTGTCATGATGCCTACCTCCAAGGAGCCAGGTCCGACCCAGCAACCCCAGAGGCAGGCATCATTTCCCCCAGGGAAGTGCCAGCGGGCCCAAGCTGGGGCCCTTTGGACACAGTCCTGGCGCCTTAGGCGCCAGGCTCATGTTGGACCCCTGTCCTGGCGCCTTAGGCGCCAGGCTCATAAAGCTAGACATGTGTTCAAGTGTTTTAAGGTGCACTTACCTGATGCAGACCATGCTGCTACATCCAGGCCCTCTTGAGGCCTGAATGGAACTACTTTACCTGTGGAACTACTTTCCCCTGGGTGTGGTCGGGGAAGGATACATACCTGATCGGTGGAAGGATATATACCTGGAACTTCTTCCAAAGCTATTTAAACCACGCTCGATCAGCAACTCACGCTTCACGTTGTTCTGCTCCTCGCAGCTGGACGCTCACCGTGTCAGCTCCTGCATCTGGACTTCAGCCACGCCTGTCAGCATCCTGGGTCACCTGCTAAGAGAGAATTGGAAAGAAAGAAGACCTTATCTGCTAAAGCTGCATCACGGAGACTTCACACCGACGATCCTGAAAGGGAAGACATCATTTTAAAAGCATTTCGCTTCGATCGCTGCAGCGCTGCATTTCACTCACCTTTCCTGGGCACCTCCATCTTCAGCAGCGATCATCCGGATCCGCAGCCACTTCCCAGAGCCTAGAGAGAAAAAGACAAGAACACAAGGTGAGAGAAGGAAGGGAATAGGAAAAGCTCAGTTTCCTTCTAAGACTTACCTGTTGGGTCATTCCCATTTCATTTCGGGTCCTGCCGCTTCCTGGCATTCCGGACCCCGGCCCCTATGGGGAAAAAATACAAAGACATTGAATGAGCGAATGCAAAGACATTACCCGAACGCTCATCCAGAACTTACCTGTTATTTACTGGAACTGCACGTTTCACTTCGGGTCGGCGCCATATCTCCGGCATTCCGAACCCCGGCCCCTAAGGGGAAAAAGACATAAGCGTTAGCGCTTGCTGCAAAAAGACAATGAACATTATTATTAAGCTTGAACTTTTGAACTTGCTACAGAACTCTTACAGCGTCTTACCTGAATAGTCAAGCTTATGTGAACTCCCATCAAACCTCAATCCAGTGAAGTAACTGGGTTTCAACGCGCCCCTGCATCAGAAGCAGGATGGAGAACTCATCCTTCCAGACCCTAAGGTGAGACTTCACGGGGAATCGAGGAAGGGTATCGTGGAGGGTTGGAAGGGAGTGGGACGCTTGAGCTTTATTCCGTCAGTAGGAAATTCCGTCACGCACAGGGGAATATTCCTGCGAGCCAGTGAGTCCATCTTCAGAGTCCTGCGCTTCACCATAGAAGAAGCATCAGCACTCGAAGCCAGACCTGCGCCTCCGTGGGAATCAGGTGAGCGTGACAGAACGCGAAGCCTACCCACAATTTCCCACCCGGGCGCTATGGAGACTTCCGAGACAGATCAGCTGGCCCAGCTTTTGGGGGAATTACGGGCAGAAGTGCACTCAGCCCGCCAGGAGACTAACGCTCTCAAAAGAGAACTGATCCTATCCAAGGAAAGAACAGATGACCTGGCCAAAAGATTATTGCAGGCCCAGGCAGGGCACACTCCTTTTCCTTATTTCTGGAGATACTTCCACATCAATGGGTTTGAATAACCCAGTACAAATCAATTTACCTGGACACATGCCTTTGGCCCCGCCTGAACGTTTTGCGGGGGATCCCAAGAAATATGCCGTCTTTATGAACCTATGTCGTTTACACTTTCTATGCAGACCCGGGGCCTTCCCTAACGACTAGACCAAGGTAGCCTTTATACTATCTTACCTCAGTGGCAGTGCTGCCGATTGGTCTATTCCATTGGTAAATCAGGATGATCCCATTCTCCAGAATTTTCAGGGTTTCCAGGCCAGCATGGAAAGATTGTTTGCTCGACACTCTCAAGGACAGGCCCTTGATAACGAACTGCTATCCTTACGACAAGGTAATCAGGATCTTCTGTCCTACGTTGCCACCTTTAATAGACTGGTTGTGGAAACTGGATGGCCAGAAAACAAAAGGATCACATTGTTTCATCGAGGCCTGCGCGGAGAGCTTAAGGATGTTCTAGCTCAGATAGTAGATCCACCCCAGGTCTGCGCAGACTACATAGACTTGGTGGTTTAACTTGATCACAGACTTCAAAATAGAAAAGCAGATCGGTTCAAGTACGAAACCCGAGTACCGATCAAAACCCACGCTAACTCCAAGAGTACCGACGTAGCCGAACCTATGCAAATCGGCGGTGTTAAAGGCCCATTAACACAGAAGGAACGAGAGAGAAGGCGGCAAATGCAACTTTGCCTGTATTGCGGGACCTCCGGTCACTTTCTTTGAAATTGTCCGGTTAAACCACCTAAGAAGGTGGTTGGAGCCACTGATAACGATTTATTAACACCTGATTCGGGAAACGACCTAGCCCGACAAGCGTAGGGGTCCGCTTGCCGAGCTTGAAAACAAACTCTTTGACCTCGCATTTTGTCATGCCAATGGTGCTCGTGGACCCAAAACAGCCTCAGCTGTTGCATGCTATAAAAGCATACATCGACAGTGGAGCTATTGGAAATTACATAGACCGTGAATTGGCTTCCAGGATTAAGCTCCCTCTCTGCCCGAAAGTAACCCAAGATGTCATTACTACAGTTGATGGAACCGAAATAGCCTCAGTGCCTGTAACGCATTCCACTGTTGAAATGACACTGGTGGGTCAGGATGGACATCGGGAAGCAATCGTGTTTGATGTGATCAAGGCCCCACAATTTCAAGTAATTCTTGGAATTCCTTGGTTAGAAACACATAATCCCAGAATTGACTGGCGAGCAAAGAAGATAAGTTTTCCTGATTGTGACCCAACTTGTTACCCAAGAAATCCAGTTATGGGTCTAGCCTCAGCAACTTCCACCCCTGTACAGCTACTGTCAGAATACCAAGAATTCCAAGACGTTTTTCAGAAGGAACAGGCTTACACGTTACCTCCCCATCGGTCTTATGATTGCCAAATCGATCTGGTACCCAATGCTCAACTACCTTGTAGTAGGATTTATGCTCTTACGGAACCTGAGAACCTACATTTGCATCAGTATTTAGATCAGTACCTAGCCAATGGTTTTATTCGCCCGTCCAAGTCTCCTGTCTCCTCAGCTCTGTTCTTCGTGCCGAAAAAAGAGGGCGACCTTAGAACATGTATAGACTATCGCGCCCTAAATCAAATAACGATTAAGAATCGTTATCCTCTGCCCCTGATACCTGAGCTTATCGACCAGGTGAAAGACGCTTGTGTGTACCCCAAGTTAGATCTCCGAGGAGCTTATCACCTGGTGCGTATAAAAGAAGGCGACGAATGGAAGACTGCATTCCGCACCAAATTTGGGCTCTTCGAATATCAGGTGATGCCCTTCGGTTTGTGCAATGCACCTGCCGCCTTTCAGTACTTTATGAATGATGTTCTTCGGGAACTTATCGACGTCTGTGTCATTGTTTATATTGACAACATCCTGGTGTACTCCTCTTCAGAATCCGATCACAGAAAACATGTTAGGGCAGTTCTTGAGAAATTGCGCCAGCACAGACTATTTGCAAAGCTCGAAAAATGCGTTTTTCATACCACAGAAGTGGAGTTTCTTGGATTCATCCTGACACCTCAAGGAGTCCGAATGGACTCGCGAAAGGTGGACGCCATCCTCAAATGGCCATCTCCTAGCTCGGTGAAGGGAGTTCAGAGCATGCTCGGCTTCGCCAATTTCTATCGAAGATTCATCCCGGAATTTTCCCGAACAGTCCAACCCATCACAGCTCTCCTAAAGAAGAACAAACGCTTTGAATGGACTCTTGAGGCCGAACAAGCCTTTCAGGACCTGAAAACCAAATTCACCTCTGCACCTATATTGAAGCACCCGCACCCAGATCTCCCTTACATTGTGGAAACCGACGCATCCAGTTCGACCATGGGAGCTGTCCTGTCGCAAAGAGACCCAGAAACTAACCAACTACACCCTGTGGCCTTTTGGTCCAGGAAATTTTCTCCTCCTGAAATCAACTACGCAATTACCGACAAAGAGTTACTGGCTATTAAATCTGCTTTCAAGGCATGGCGTCACTACCTTCTTGGGGCCAGACACACCATCACCGTAATTACGGACCACAGAAATCTACAGTATTTAAAGACGGCCAAGGCTCAATCTTCACGACAAATCCGATGGGCTCTATTCTTTGCGGAATTTGATTTTGTAATTACCTATCGCCCTGGCTGCAAGAATGGTAAAGCGGACGCCTTATCCCGGATTAGCATGGAAGAACCCAATTCGAGTTTAGAACCTGTGCCAATCATACCTGAACAAAGAATGTTAGGCCTAACTTCGTTGCAAACTATTGAGGACATCCAAACGCAAGTAAAACAACTTCTAGACTCTTCAGCCTTACTGGAATGGAGTCAAAAGGGTCCTCATTACACCGTTAAGGATGACTTACCCTACTTCCAGGAGCGGTTGTTTCTGCCTAGTAAAGAATTGCAAGAACTTGTTATTGCCCATCATCATGAATCATTAATGGAAGGACACCCTGGTATCGCTAAAACGGAGGAAAAAATCAAACGCCACTTCTGGTTGCCTTCTTGGAGAAAAGACATAAAGTCTTTTGTATTGTCTTGCGGAATTTGCGCCCAAAACAAGGGTCAAAAGAAAAGGCCAGCCGGCCTACTTCAACCCTTGGATATTCCACCGGCACCATGGCACACCTTGTCAATGGACTTTATAACTGACCTGCCTCCTTGTGCTGGTTACAACACTATCCTTGTAATTGTGGATCTATTCTCCAAAATGGCCCACTTTATCCCTTTAAAAGGTTTGCCTTCAGCTTCCACCTTGGCCAAGGAATTTCTGGAGAATATAGTTCGCATACATGGTTTCCCTTCCGTATTAGTCTCGGATCGTGGAAGTCAATTTATCTCCCATTTTTGGAAGAAGTGTTGCCAACTAGCACAAATAGATGTGCAGCTATCCACCAGCCACCACCCCCAGACCGACGGACAAACCGAGAGAACCAATCAGACTCTCGAGCAATATCTTCGGTGCATGTTACACCAATCCGAGTTAAATTGGAAAGACATCCTTTGGATCGCAGAATATGCATACAACAATTCAGTGCATTCTGGAACCGGACAAACTCCTTTTTATACTTTGTATGGTCATCATCCTCGGACCTCTGATCTAGATCCACCTCTGACCCTGGAAATGCCCGCAGTAAATCATCTGCATTCCACAATAACCCGAGCCTTCAAAGAAGCTGCAACTCATTTACAGCAAGCCAAGAAAAAGTATAAAGAAAACGCTGATTTGCACCGAAGTAAAACTCCTCCTTACCAAGTAGGAGATCAGGTATGGCTAGCAACGAAACATTTACCCCTCAAGGGCCCGCGAACCGTCAATCCCAGATTCATAGGACCTTATCCCATCAAGGCTATAATCAATCCCGTGGCCTTTAAACTGGGTTTACCGTCTAACATGCGTATTCATCCAGTTTTTCATGCATCACTTTTGAAGCCAGTACAACCAGGGACCCGACTGTCCAAGCCTCCAGACCCAGTTCAAATTGAAGGGGAATTAGAATTCGAAGTTAAAGACATTTTAGACTCCAAGGTGTTAAAGTCCAAACTCTTCTATCTTGTTGACTGGAAGGGATATGGACCTCAGGAGAGATCGTGGGAGCCTAGTAACCATGTTCACGCACCTCGATTAATACAAAGGTTCCACCGGAGATTTCCGAACAAGCCAAAACCCCCGGAGGGAACAACCTTGGGAGGGGCTTTGAGGGGGGGTACTGTCATGATGCCTACCTCCAAGGAGCCAGGTCCGACCCAGCAACCCCAGAGGCAGGCATCATTTCCCCCAGGGAAGTGCCAGCGGGCCCAAGCTGGGGCCCTTTGAACACAGTCCTGGCGCCTTAGGCGCCAGGCTCATGTTGGACCCCTGTCCTGGCGCCTTAGGCGCCAGGCTCATAAAGCTAGACATGTGTTCAAGTGTTTTAAGGTGCACTTACCTGATGCAGACCATGCTGCTACATCCAGGCCCTCTTGAGGCCTGAATGGAACTACTTTACCTGTGGAACTACTTTCCCCTGGGTGTGGTCGTGGAAGGATACATACCTGATCGGTGGAAGGATACATACCTGGAACTTCTTCCAAAGCTATTTAAACCACGCTCGATCAGCAACTCACGCTTCGCGTTGTTCTGCTCCTCGCAGCTGGACGCTCACCGTGTCAGCTCCTGCATCTGGACTTCAGCCACGCCTATCAGCATCCTGGGTCACCTGCTAAGAGAGAATTGGAAAGAAAGAAGACCTTATCTGCTAAAGCTGCATCACGGAGACTTCACACCGACGATCCTGAAAGGGAAGACATCATTTTAAAAGCATTTCGCTTCGATCGCTGCAGCGCTGCATTTCACTCACCTTTCCTGGGCACCTCCATCTTCAGCAGCGATCATCCGGATCCGCAGCCACTTCCCAGAGCCTAGAGAGAAAAAGACAAGGACACAAGGTGAGAGAAGGAAGGGAATAGGAAAAGCTCAGTTTCCTTCTAAGACTTACCTGTTGGGTCATTCCCATTTCATTTCGGGTCCTGCCGCTTCCTGGCATTCCGGACGCCGGCCCCTATGGGGAAAAAGACATAAGCGTTAGCGCTTGCTGCAAAAAGACAATGAACATTATTATTAAGCTTGAACTTTTGAACTTGCTACAGAACTCTTACAGCGCCTTACCTGAATAGTCAAGCTTATGTGAACTCCCATCAAACCTCAATCCAGTGAAGTAACTGGGTTTCAACGCGCCCCTGCATCAGAAGCAGGATGGAGAACTCATCCTTCCAGACCCTAAGGTGAGACTTCACGGGGAATCGAGGAAGGGTATCGTGGAGGGTTGGAAGGGAGTGGGAGGCTTGAGCTTTATTCCGTCAGTAGGTAATACTCCCTTTTCACACACAGGGGAATATTCCTGCAAGCCAGTGAGTCCATCTTCAGAGTCCTGCGCTTCACCATAGAAGAAGCATCAGCACTCGAAGCCAGACCTGCGCCTCCGTGGGAATCAGGTGAGCGTGACAATTGTCCTGTAAAACCACCCAAGAAGGTGGTAGGAGCTGCTGCTGATAAAAGCCATATGGAGTCAGACTCGGGAAACGACCACGCCCGACAAGCGTAGAGGTCCGTTTGCCGAGCTTGAAGAAGGATACTCAGACCTCACATTTCATCAACCCAATGGTCCTCGTAGATCCATGGCAGCCATCGCGTATGCACGCAGTAAGGGCATACATTGATAGCGGGGCCATATGAAACTATGTGGACTATGAATTGGCTTCCAGGATGAATCTACCTCTCTGCCGAAAAACCACCTCAGATGTCATCACCACAGTCGATGGAACTGAAATTGCCTCTGGGCCTGTAACTCATTCCACCGCAGAGATGACACTATTGGGTCAGGATGGGCATTGAGAGACTATTGTGTTTGATCTAATCAAAGCCCCACAGTTCCAAATAATACTGGGGATACCTTGGTTGGAAACACATAATCCTTGTATTGATTGGCGAGAGAAGAGAATAACCTTCCCGGATTGTGCACAAACCTGTTACCCAAAGAAAAATCAGAACGCAGGCCTGGCCACAGTAACCACAACAGTCATGCAACTACCTCCAGAATACCAAGAATTCCAGGATGTCTTCCAAAAGGAACAGGCAAACACCTTACCTCCTCACAGATCGTATGATTGTCAAATCGATCTCATACCCGGTGCACAACCCCCTTTTAGCAGGATCTATGCCCTTATGGAACCTGAGAACCTTCACCTACGACAATACTTAGACCAGTACCTTGCCAATGGCTTTATTCGCCCATCCAAGTCCCCTGCGTCTTCAGCTTTGTTCTTCGTGCCCAAAAAGGAAGGTGACCTCAGAACGTGCATAGACTACCGCGCATTGAACCAGATAACTGTTAAGAACCGATACCCATTGCCTCTGATCCCCGAACTACTAGACCAAGTGAAGGACGCTTGTATATACACTAAATTAGATCTCTGGGGGGCATACCATCTGGTACGTGTAAAAGAGGGCGACGAATGGAAGACTGCTTTCTGCACTAAGTATGGGTTATTCGAATACCAGGTGATGCCTTTCAGGTTGTGCAATGCACCAGCAGCCATTCAATACTTCATGAACAATGTCCTTTGTGAACTCATTGACGTTTGTGTTGTCGTGTATATCGATGATATTCTAGTATACTCCTCTTCAGAATCTGACCATGTGAAGCACGTCCGAGCAGTCCTTGAGAAATTGCGCCAGCACAAACTATATGCAAAACTAGAAAAATGCGTTTTTCATGCCACAGAAGTTGAATTCCTTGGGTTTATCCTGACCCCAAAGGGAGTCCGAATGGACTCACGAAAGGTGGACGCAATCCTTAAGTGGCCATCACCAAGTTCAGTTAAAGGAGTACAAAGCATGCTCGGCTTTGCCAATTTCTACCGCAGATTCATCCCAGATTTTTCACATGTCGTACATCCCATCACAGCACTCTTGCGAAAAAATAAACGCTTTATGTGGACTGAAGAAGCTGAAAATGCCTTCCAAGAGCTGAAAGCGAAATTCACGTCTGCACCTGTGTTAAAGCTCCCGCGCCTGAACTTCCATACATAGTAGAAACTGATGCATCCAGTCTAGCCATGGGAGCTGTCCTATCTCAAAAGGACCCTGAAACTGGCAAGCTTCACCCAGTAGCCTTTTGGTCCAGAAAGTTCTCGTCACCCGAGTTAAACTATGCGGTTACCGACAAGGAGTTATTAGCCATTAAATCCGCCTTCAAGGCTTGGCGGCACTATCTTCTTGGTGCCAGGCATACCATTACTGTGATCACCGATCACCGGAACTTACAGTATTTAAAAACAGCCAAGGCCCAATCGTCGCGTCAACTGCGATGGGCATTGTTCTTTGCCGAGTTCGATTTTATGATAACCTATCGACCAGGTTGTAAGAATGGTAAAGCAGACGCCTTATCCCGAATAGGGATGGGAGGGGCAGAAGTGAACCCAGAACCAGTACCTATAATTTCCGAACAAAGGATTCTTGGCATGACTACTCTACAGACACTAGAAGACATTCAGGTAAAGATCCAGTAACTCTTTGATCCTACAGCCCTGCAGGACTGGGTAAAGAAAGGCCCGGACTACTCTTTCACCAATGATCTGCCTTATTACCAAGGGCGGCTATTTCTGCCACACAAGGAACTACAAGAGCTAGTCATTTCCCGTTATCATGATACCCTAATGGAGGGTCACCCAGGTATTGCAAAAACTGAAGCTAAAATTAAAAGACAATTCTGGTGGCCCACCTGGCGAAAGGATATTAAATCATTTGTGATGTCTTGTGGCATTTGTGCCCAAAACAAAAGTCAAAAGAAAATACCAGCTGGATTCTTACAACCTTTAGACATTCCGCCTACACCATGGCACACCTTATCGTTAGACTTTATTACTGATCTACCTCCTTGTAATGGGTTTAACACCATGCTAGTTATTGTGGATCTTTTTTCCAAAATGGCCCACTTTATTCCTTTAAAAGGACTACCTTCAGCCTCAATCCTGGCCAAAGAATTCCTCGAAAACATTGTTCGCATTCATGGATTTCCGTCTGTGTTGGTCTCTGACCGGGGCAGTCAATTCATTTCACATTTTTGGAAGAAATGTTGTCAATTGGCGCAAATCGACATGAGATTATCGACCAGTCACCACCCCCAGACCGATGGTCAAACGGA
Organism: Ambystoma mexicanum; assembly: GCF_040938575.1. Lineage (NCBI taxonomy): Eukaryota > Metazoa > Chordata > Amphibia > Caudata > Ambystomatidae > Ambystoma > Ambystoma mexicanum. Next base: position 885,465,922 of record NC_090930.1, read on the forward strand.
GAGGACCAACCGGACTCTTGAACAATATCTGCATTGTATGTTACATCAGACTGGAGTAATTGGAAGGACATTCTTTGGATCGCCGAATATGCATACAATAATTTAGTACATTCTGGAACTGGACAAAGCCCCTTTTATACCCTATATGGGCACCACCCTCGAACCTCAGACATTGACTCACCCCAACACTTAGAAATGCCCGCAGTGGACCATCTACACGCTACGATTACACAAGCCTTTAAGGGGGCAACTGCACATTTAAAACAGGCGAAGGAGAAATATAAGAAAGATGCTGATCGGCATAGAAGTGATACTCCACAGTACCAGATAGGGGACCAAGTATGGTTGGCCACAAAACACATACCTCTCAAGGGAACGCGGACCTTTAACCCTAGATATTTGGGACCTTACTCTATTAAGGCCATTATCAACCCGGTGGCCGTCAAGTTGGACTTACCTGCTAATATGCAAATCCACCCCGTCTTTCATGTGTCACTTTTGAAGCCAGTGCAACCAGGGACAAGACTAACCAAGCCACCAGACCCCATCCCTATAGACGGGGAACCCGAATTTGAAGTTTAGAACATACTGTACTCCAAGATGGTGAAGTCAAAACTTTTTTATTTAATCGACTGGAAAGGTTACGGGCCACAGGAAAGGTCTTGGGAACCTAGTGACCACGTGCATGCTCCTCGATTGGTGAAAAGATTCCACCGAAATTTCCCAGACAAACCAAAACCACGGGGAAGAACGACTTTAGGAGGGGCCTTGTGGGGGAGTGCTGTCATGATGCCTACCCCCGGGGAACCAGACCAAGTCCAGCAACCCCGGAAGCAGGCATCAAGTTATTTTGAGCAAGCCAAAAAAACCCTGCTAGGGGCTGTTTGGGTGCGGTCCTGGCGCCTATGGCGCCAGGCTCATATGGAGAGTCAGTCCTGGCGCCACAGGCGCCAGGCTCATAGAGTAGAACTTACCTGATGCAGACCATGCTGCAAGTTTACCCGATGCAGACCATGCTGCAGAGCTCCAAGCCAAATGAGGCTTGGAAGGGACTATTTTACCTAGGGACTATTTTTTACTCGGGTGGGGCTGGGGAGGAATACTACCTGGGACTACTTTGGAGGCTATTCCTGCATCCAGCAGCGTAACGCTCACCGTGTCTGCAAGCCTGCATCCAGTCTTCTGCCACGTCCGCCTCGAATCTGCAGCTCCTAGAAAAAGGGAGGAACAGAAGGAGAAAAGGTTAGAATAAGAGCCAAACCTTCGATCCTTACCTGAATTCCGGATCCACCCGCCTTCGAGCTGGAAGAAAGAAGCATTTTACGCGCGCCGCCTCGCCTGCTGCAGCGCCGCGCTGAACTCACCGGCCTTCGCAGCATCCTCACGATCCACCGCATCCTTCTGCACGCTCCCGCCGCACTCTGGCACTTAATGGGAACACAAGAACAGCAAAGGTGAGCCAAGGGAATAAACAGAGGCAATAGTAACTACCCCCATAGATTTACCTGATTACCGCCGGGAGTACTATTCCTCTTCACGGGTCGGCGCAGTCTCCATTGCATCTTTGCCGTACCCCGGCCCCAAAGGGGAACAAAAGGACAACAAGGTGAGACAAAGGGACAAACAAGGGGAAATCTTCTCACCACAATAGACTTACCTAATTTTACCTCCAGAGGCATTATTCCCTGAACTTCATATTTTCTCTCCACATCTGAATAAGGTAGCAAGCAACAGGTTACATTCTGGCCTTATTTTATTGAACTGTGTAGGATAAGCCAAATCCTTACCTGAACTTCGTCAGCTACCACGAGGAACTCTTCGGTGGGGTCAAGCTGCAAACTGCAAGGAATCGGACACGAGTGAAAGTCAAACATGTGAACTCTTACGAACTACATACTTTTCGGAGTCAATATTGTTCTGGAACTCACCAATTCCTTCGAGCCAGTGAAGCAACTGGTTATCAACACGCTCCTGCACTCAATGCAGGATGGAGAGCTCATCTTTTCAAACCATCAGGTGAGACTATAAGAGGGGACATCAAAGGTGATCTGTGGGGAGAACAGCAGGGGTGGGGGGATTTACGCTCAACTCCACGGGTGGTTAATTCCCTTTCTCCATTTGCAGAAGAATATTCCTACGGGCCAAGCAAACGAAGCTAGGTGGGCCAGTCCAGTCCGTCATCTCGGCCCTACGCATCACATTGGTGGAGACCGCAGCTGTCCAGTTCAGATCGACGCCTCTGTGGGAGCCAGGTGAGCGTAACAGTACGTTTCCTGGCTAAACGTTGGATTCTTGGAGGTGGGCTGGTTTCCCACCTTTTTTGATTTTTGTTTTTCACCTTGGACCATCCCCATGGTCTACAGGCGACAGGCTGGCTGGTTGGCTGCCGGGGGGTCAGTTGGTCGCTGTCATCGATTCCCAAAAGGCTTGTTTCTTGCTCACATGACATGACTTTGTGCTGCTTCCCTTGCCATTTGAAACTCAGACCAAGAGGGTGTGTCCATCTGTATCTGATTTGTTGTGATCTCAGGAATGCTAGAACTGGGCCCATCCGCCTCCTTTTGATAAGGGTTATTTGCGCTAGGTCTTGGTACAAGAATATTTCCATGCCATTGTAGGTGACCTGCTTTGCTTTTCTTGCCTTGGCTAGGATTTGTTCTTTGACGGCGTAGCTGTGGAAGGCCGTCAGGACGTCTCTCGGTCTGGCCCCCGGTTCCAGCCGACGCAGCCCTGTCAAATTTGATCTCCGCTCCTGCTTCCACGTCCAACAGGTCGTTGAAGATGCTCTTGAGCACCTGGGTTAGGTCCTGGTCTTGCGTCTCCTCTGGTAGGCATTTGACCCGTATTTTGGCTCTACTGGATCTGTCCTGAAGATCCTAATTTTCCTGGCTTCCTATTTGGATACTGCCTTTCTCTCCAGTGCCAAGATACCTGTGCACTCAAGAAATGTACCTAACATAACATAACTGCCGCGGTCCGTGCAAAGTCATTGAGTGTCTGCCCCTCTTTTACCCCTTTACGTTGGGGTGGGGTCCGCTGGTGTACCCCTGTTCGTTCCTTGAGCATTCTCCTTTGCTTTGGGGGACCGGCCCAGGTCCGGTGTCTACAGGTATGTTTCAGGCTTTGGATTCGTATTTCTTGTCCAGAGGTCCTGGGGCTCTGTACGTGCCCCCTTTGGTCTGTCTCCTTTGTGCTCTGTGCAGAAGCGCTAGGAGCCCGCTTATCTCTCCCCCCTTCCCTGCTGTCCTCCTCCTCCGGGGGTGTCGAGGTCTAGCTAGTCTGTCTTTCCCTGTGAGACCAGGCTGCTTGTGCTTGCTGCAGTCCTCCTCAGATCTCCTTGTGTTGTTGCGGGAGGTCCGGTGGGTCTGAATATCCCAGAGGGGATCTGCCTTATGATCTTCCTATGCCTTCTCCCCGGGATAGATGTGGGTAGCCTTGTGTGGGCCTATTACTCGGCTACCGTTGTGTAGCTGTGTGCTCAGTTGGGCTTTTTGCTTTTGTATGGGTCCCAGCCTCCCGTCCCGATGAGTGAGAGTGCAGAGTCTGTGAGAACTGTGCCGTTGGCCCCCCAAGTCTGGGGGTGGAGGGGAGATATTTTCCGTCTTGCCAGGTGTGGAGTGTAATGGCAGTTTTTGTAGGCAGAGCGTCCTATGCTTGGAATGGCCACTGGCATTACAAGCGTCAGTCGGGCATCCTGGTTACTCTTTCCGCCCTGCGTTGCACCGCCGGCCCACCTCGTTAACCTCGCCTGTCCAGTTGGGTGACCCGTGTCTCCCTGGGCCGTGGATTAGTTTGCCTGGGGTGGGCAATGGACCTGGTTCCATGTTCCTACGTAGGTCCCCTCAGCGGTCCCACCGCTTCCCTGCTGGGCTGTCTGCAGCGGCAAGTGATAGCTGATGGGGGGGCCTCCGACAGGGTCGCTGCACCTTCTGATGCGCGTCGCTGGCGAAGTGTTGAGTGGGAGACCGCTGGGTTGGGGGCGGGTGATGGCCTCTCAGTATGCCCTTGTCCCCCTGGTATGCACCTCTCCACTGGCTAGCGGATCGTTTCACTTTCGTTTTCAGGCCATGCGGTGCTGGTTCGCCACACAACGGTCTTGCCTGCTTTCCTGGTATAACCTTGTCGGACGGCGGGGTGTCACGCAGGTCCGTTCCCCCCTGTGACCTGCAGAGTCAGGGTCCTCGGGCTCTATCTGTTGCACCCCTCAGAGCGCTCCTTCGTCCCGGCGACAATTGGTATTATTTTTAGCTCCTGGGAGGGCTTAATTTGCAGCTCTTCATGCTTAAAGTTTTCCGTGGGCTGGGAGCTCGGAGCCGCGGTGTCTACAAGTGCGCGGTCATCTTGGATTCGCAAGAGATTCAATTTTAACCAATTGAACTATTCTGTTTTTGTTTTACCTAAAAGTACTTTGAGCTGTAGGGTTGGGATACAAAATGTTAAACCAGTTTGTCTCTCAGGGGTGATCGTTTCTTCTTTCTATTAGCTGTTGCTGTTAATCTTCAATGCCACATTGATCAAATCTGAAGTATTTGCAGGTCTGTTTCCAATATTTGCCAAGTCGTCCTTCATCGCTTACACCTTAGTACAAGATATTCACAGCCGACTCATTAGTCCATCGAGCCTCAGAAAATAGTATAATAAGCCCCAATTTCCCTGATGTGATGTAAGTATGGGCACAAGCTTTCTCAGTAGTCTTTGTTCTCAGATATAAAATCTACTGGGCCTTTACTCATACTCAAAGGGGATGCCAAAGCAATTGCGTATTTCACCAAATGGAACAATATAAAGGTAACCATGCCCTTATCTGGCTGGAAATTCTGAGGCCTACGCAAAAAAATGTAACTCGCATTGTGTCAAAAAAATATGAGAAGTTGTCCTAAATCCCCCTAAAGCTAGCTGGCATAACCACGGTTGTTGGGTGGTTGCTTGATCCTGTGGCATAAGCATTGGAAATAGAGCTATGGTTTCCTGAACTGTGTTTGGGGGTACTTGTGACTTAGAATGGGGGAGGACGGGCATGGTGTATTGCACTCTATAGTGCAATGCATGAGCTCTATCCATAAGTATGATTATTTCTGCCATTGATGTTTCTAATTTAATCTAATCTCTTGAGTGGCATGTGCTAGTTCTAACAGCAGGGTCCCATCTGTACTCATTGGGCCTAGGAGTACTATTGAGCCATGACTACAGAATGTTTATATGTGAGCAATGCCTTTAGATTGGAACTCTCCTAGACCCATTATTTCTGCCATTGATGTTTCTAATTTAATCTAATCTCTTGAGTGACATGTGCTAGTTCTAACAGCAGGGTCCCATCTGTACTCATTGGGCCTCATTTCGAGTCCGGCGGTAACTGAGCCGGAAAAACCGGCAGGTTACCACCGGACACGTATTACGATTCCGCCTCCGTGATTACCACCGGCTATAATTCTGCCAAAATGGCTACATTTTGGCAGTAGGATGGCATTACAACCCCGGTGACCCGGTAATTCTGGAGGCAGAAGTCGGTAAATCCCCATCCCCATGGAGTCCCATAGGACTCCATGGGAATGGGGAAGTGGAAACACCGGCACCATGCTGTAATGGTGCCGGTGTTTCCACGTCCGCCTGCAGGTGGGTGGTGTTAAACCCGCCAGGTCAGACCTTGCGAGAGTGACACATCCCGTCAGCAGAACTGGAGATCAGCCGGTCCGGAAACAACGGTGGCGGCGGGTTTACCGCCACCGTTATTTCCGGACCGGCTGACTCATAATGAGGCCCATTGTCTCTGTTTTTGGGCCTGAAAATCCCTCGCGAAGAGCCTTGAATACAGAATGTTCATATGTGAGCAATGCCTTTAGATTGGAACTCTCCTAGACCCCAAGTGGTTGGTTATGTGAGCTTCCAAAACCTTAACTCAACCCCACTCCTGGAAAAGGGGAACAAAACAAGGGGAAATAGACTAGTCTGTCACCCCTGGAGACCTTCTTCAGTGGGTCAGTCTCTGCTGTAGTAAAAGTGGTCTAGTTTGCCTGAAACCTCCCAACCACTATCAGCTGTCCCAGATCTTCTAAAGGTTGTAAACCTTTTCCGTCTTTTGGTTGATGTTGTTCCTGTTCCTTAACCTGTTTCCATTAGTATTTCTGATAAATTCACATGCATTATATCTACCGCACCTACAAGGTCAGGTGGCTATCATCATCAAACATAAGTTAATGTTGAGTATAGTAACTCATAAAATGTACACAGGCCATAATATAAAAGAAAAGGAAAAGCATAAATCAATAAAACCAGATAGTCAAAACATATCTAAAAATAGATCCATCGATACAAAGAAAAAACATGGATAGTTAAATGGCTCATACTACAAAAAGGTGTATTGCAAATCTTATCATAAACATACATTATAAATGATGTACTAGGCCAACTACAAAACAAGATAATTACATTTCATTTTGTGTCACAGATATACATTGTAGATAAATAGTGTTCCAGAAACCAACACTTAAAAAGTGCATGGCCATCCCAAATGAGCTCTTATCAAATGTGCAACTGGTAGTTTGGTTGTCTGATTATGCAGCCTGATTCATAGCAGAAGATAACTTACACAAACACATCACAGCAAATCAGGGTGCAAGCTCTGTAGTTACATTTCTAAGATAGTTATCATGATCTCTCTTGGTGAATATACTCGGCAGGTATACTAAAACAGTACTCGTACAATGCTCTGTGGCAATACGTTGCTCCTCGTGCATACAATAGTATGCCTCTGGTGCAGGTGACTTATCTTTTTTAGTAATAGCAGCAACAATGTGAAACAGATCATTCATTGTAAGACTTTATAATGAATCCTTCACATAAGTCAGCCAGGCCCATTGAGAAACATTTCCATGGGCAACAGGTCCTTAATTATTTGTCTATTAAATAGTGCTTTGGTGTCTGCCCATGTAGATAACTAAAGTAATACTGGGGTTAGTGAACGTTTTAATGATATAGGCATCAATGGGTTTTTAGGTAGAGGATTTTCTTAACTGTTGGTTTAGGAACACTCTGAAGACGTTTAAAAATGTTTATTCCTCAAGATCCAGCTCTGAAAGAGGGGCAAAGGACCACACGCCAGAAGCATATCTGACAAACCCTGACAAAGGTTTGGAATCATACACTTTCACGTCTAGTAGCTCTGCTTAGCCCCAAAGGTGTAGGAAAAATAAAAGTCTGGAGTTTGCTTGATTGACCTAGGAAAAAAACAGTTTTACCTGTTTCTCCTATGGATTTGGAAAAGAGAAATGAACACCCAAATTATCAAACTGGGAAATAACAACCAGAATTTTTAAAAAAAAGGAGTGTTTCTGGTTTTCTTCTGATAATACATGATATGTGATTTGAAAGTATTTATTAAAATAACCCTCAAGGATTGGGCCTCAATAAAAATTTAGTGGTATTTCTGCAGTAAATCTGCCAGAATTCCACCAAACGGTTTTACTGTTACCGCCACCTGGTCTGGCAGAATTACCGCTTGATTGCAAGTGGCGGTATGTCAGTGTTAGTCACCATTTATATTTTGGCGGAATTACCATCAGCTATAATTATGCCAAAATGGCTGCATTTCGGCAGTAGGATTGCAGAATTACCTTGAGCATTTTGCTGGAGGTATTTCCTCTGCCCGACTGCCAAAACCATAGTTTGGGGGCGGTACCGTAATTTGGTGGTAATGCAGCGGTAACTCTATTACCGCTGCATTAATGCCAATTTTAGCTGCATTGCCCAATTTATAATGAGTCCCAAAGTCAGCTACTAGTATACACCCTGATATTGTTTTTGATAGGGTAGGTTGGACCTATCTCAAAATGGTGCTAGGTAAATTGCTTTGTGGTCCAAATGTTCTATCCCTTCTTGATGCTCTCTTTGGAGGGGCTAGGGCTCATGTATTGGTATGTGGGGGGACCTCATCAGTCTTCTTGGTGGAAAGAGGGGTCACGACAGGGTTGTCCATTATTTCCTTTTCTCTTTGATGTTTTTATTGAAAACCTAGCTATTCTAATTAGGCAGGATCCTGAGAGAAAGGGAATCAGGTGTGGTGATAGTTTGTCATAGGCTCTGCTCTACTACACAGATGACCTCTTAGTTCTTCTCTCTGACCCAGAGACCTTGTAGCCCCTTATGACAACTTTTAAAAGAATTTGGGGAAGATTCTATTTTCAAAGTGTACAAGGCCAAGACAGAGGTCTTCCCGATTATGATGTCTTGTCATAAAGGCTTAGTCCCGCGGCCGAAATAGGGGTTCACACATTTGGGGGTTAAGGTTAACAGAGATGCTCCCAGCACCTAGAGACACAAGTTCACCCGAAATTATCTAGGATTAGAGCTCAGTGCAGGAAATCTGCCTTTATAGGGGAAAATTGGGACAGTCAAAACAACTCTTCTACCAAAGCTACTTTATCTCTTCCATATGATACACCTCTTCCACTCCCTACCATATCTCCATTTGATGTGCATAAAGTCTTTAAGGAATTCTTGTGGGGAAGAGGTTAGCCCTAAAATAGCTTTGTATGTCCGATGTAAAATGGAAGCATGGATTCCCCATGGTTAAATTATATCATAAGGCTTACATGCTTCGCTCAATTCACTAATGGGTGAATGCAGAGTCTAATGATGCCCTGAACTGAGTTATTATATGTACAAGATTGTGGAACGTGGCCCCTAGGATGGAAATGACATTGCTAAGCTCTAATTTTGATAGTTCATTTGGTTGTGGGTTGTCTTGGTTGCAAAATCACAGGTTAGTGTTGAGGCATAGCCCATAACTCATTTATTTGGTAGAAGAAAGGGTTGGTTTAACCTGGATATCTTGCTTTAGTTATTTTCAAATAAATGATTTTCCACGCAGTTTGATGCGTATTGGCGCTTCTTTGTGAAAGGAGTTTGTTTATTGGTTTTGAGGTTTTTTAAGTACACCCTTATTTAAGGTACATCTGCGGCTCTTATGTCCCCATGTGGTCAGCCGACACGTGTTTCGACCCGTAGGTCTTTCTCAAGGCTAGGGGTTGTGGTCCGGCGCTCCCTATAGGGTCCTGGTGAATGGCATTCATCAGAGGACCCAGAACATACTACAAGCACCAACCATGCATCCCAGGGCCCAACAGGAGCCACTGTACCTACAGAACCAATTCAATCTCCACCAGGACCCCATAGGGGACAAAGAAGCGCGAATATGCATCAAACTGCGTGGAAAATCATTTATTTGAAAATAACTAAAGCAAGATATCCAGGTTAAACCAACCCTTTCTTATTATATGCACACCCAAGGGACTGGTGCTGCAAGATCTTGAGATGGGTGAGAAGTGCCTCCTCTCAGCGGAAGCATCATTTTGGGAAGATCCTGCTTTAAAGATAAACAATCGGATGTTCTAATGGAAAAGCTGCCAGAAAGCAAGATATAGAGACTAAATCGGGATAACTTGCTTGACTTTTTAAAAATGTTAATACAAACTTAAACAGGTAGAAGCTTCCTGTTACCATCAGCTCATTAGTTTGCTCTCTCTTTACTGTTTTAAATATGTAGGTGCATAACCTCTTACTCTCCCACCTCCTCCCCCGTCTCAACAAATTCTCTAAATCATCCCTTTGTCTGGTTCAACCATCCACAATTTGTTACTTCCTTCAGGAGATGGTCAGCTAGTGACGTGTCGTAAGGCAGGAGAGTGGAATTCTGATTTGGTCCAGCCCTCACCCATGGAAAGTGGATCCCAACCTCTGCTATACACAGCAGAAATTAATACACCATCTGTATTGGTCTAGGTGGGGGATGTGGTTCTGTAAACTGCTCTCCTCTAATGACTGTTGGCGTTGTAGGAGAGTGATAGGTACAACTACCCACATGTTTTTGGATTGTATAAAGGTTAAAACCTTCTGGAATCAGGTACGTAAGAGATTGTATCTGATCCTAGGGTTATCATTTGTGAGGTATTCTGTTGACTGTATTTTAGGTCTGCTGCCCCACGTTTGCAGATTCCCTTGGCCAAAGTGAATTGGTCATATAGAGCACTCATAGAGGCCAATAAACAAATACTGAAGCATTCGAAAAGCAGTAGGAGACACTTATGTAACAATTGGCTATAATACATGACTCCTTTCTGTTTGGGGGAAGGTTGCTCTCTAAAGGAAAGGAAACATTGAGAAGTATGAACTCATATGAGATTTGTTTAATGATCTTTAAGTGTGACTAGTTTGGTTTGGTGAGTTGTTTGTTTTCTCTCTTTACCCTTGTTTATCTTTCTTTTCCCTTTGTGTCTTGTCTTCAGCCTCTTCCCTGGCACTTCTCTTAAGTGAAACACAGGAGGGTAAGATTCAAACATTGTTCTATGGTTCCCAACAAGGGATGGAATCCCAACTGACAGTCGGATAGCATATGATAGTGCACCTGCGTTTGAGGTTTGCTATGTTTAATGTTACCAAGCACATTAAATGATAGTTCACTTAAGGCAATAGGTCGATAACATACAGGGCTTGTCAATTAGGCTTTTAAAATATAGGCACAATTGCTTGAACTATCCAGGTATCTGGCAATTGTCACTGAGAAATATAACCTCAGGTCATTCAACAACTGTAGGGCCCACAGGTCGGTGTTGGCCTTATAGAAAACAACTGGCATCCCCTCCAGTCCAGGAGCTTTCAATGACCCCATAGTCAACATAAGTCTTGTCACTGTTTGTATAGTCAATTCCTCAGCCATCTATACCTAGCCAACCTTGTCCTACCCTCTTAGCAGCTCAAAGAACCACACTGTCTACAAGATTGCCACCCCCTTATTAATATTATAGAGGGTTAGCTGTTCACCCTAAATAAGAAGTTTCCAGCTTTGACTAAAGAGAATTCCATGGAAGGAATGTTGCGGTTCTAATACTATAGGAAAGCTTCAGAAAACAGTGAATATAACAAAGAACAGAGATGAGGTATCCTCGCCCTGGTAGACCCGCTCCCGTGAATTTCTTGTCAATGAAGGACTGGTTTGAATGGAGCTGCTCAGCAGCAGACATGGATGCACACGCTTACCTAAACGCATTATGTCAGGATTCATGAGCAGATGCACAAATAAAGAAGTCCTTTGCGTTCCCTCCACAACCTGCAAAGGTTATTCAGGAGCTGTAGCATTATGCAAAGGTGACGAAGACTAAATGAAATCCAAGATGGTTTCCCACATAGAAATAAGCATGAACTATGGACCTCGGCGCAGAACCGCTTGCTGACCTATTGCAACTGGAAAATGTTTAGTTCCCTATGAAAGGGAGCCATTTTAAATTCTCACTTTCCACATATGTTTAGGTTAAATGAGTCAAAACAGTTAGTACCGTCATGCGTGTGCCCATCAGAGTATAAGGAGAAGAGTGAAGCCAAGAGAGGTGCAAGAGCCAGGATCTGGAAGTTTGAGGTGAAGGATTTTGCATATCTGAGCAACAGGACGGAAAGCTGCAGACAGGAGGTGGAGGAGAGAAAGGGGAGGAGAACAGAATGAGGGGGAAGACTGGAGAGAGTGAGCAGACAGGTGGTAAGGTAGACACGTCAGATCAGAACGGAAGAGGTATGGTGAACATCAGAGACAGAGAAAGTGAGGAGAGAAGGTGATGGAAGAATAAATGTTAATGTAGGTTGAGACATGAAAACAACTAAATGTGAGAAAGTGGGAATAGGTCAGGAGGTGGGTAGAATGAGGAGTGAAGGAAGTGAAAGAGAAAGTGGAGGAGGAGTTAGGTGGGGAGAGAGGGACGGTGTAACGTCTGGAGAGAAGAGGGGAAGACAAGTGCAGATAAGAGAGGGGTATCAGAGGAGAAAACTATAGTGTGGCAAAATGTCAAGGAGGGGTGGATAGAGGAGCAGCAGGAGGAGAGAAAGATGAAAGCCAGAGGGTGGGGATGGATATGGTTAAGGAGAAGGAAGCAGCCAAATGAAGAAGTCCTGAGAAGAAGGGGTGGTAGGGACCCGGGCTCCTGGAGAGAGGACTAGCTTGGTGGTGGAGTATAACCCGAAGTGGGCATTGACAGCTTACCAATGACTTGAACCAAATAACCTCAGATCCAAACACAACCCTCCTAAGGATCTCAAGGTGTGTGACACCCAGCCTACATTTAGACTACCTAAGGGACTTGGGGTGGTGCTTCCAGATTTGAAGAACAAGTGAGGCATACCTGATAACGTTAACAAAAGCAAAGTAAGCAACTCAAACAGGCAAGAAAGAAGTGAGGAGCACTTAAAATCCCAAAGGCTGTGAGTGAGCTCTTGTGTTTTCCGCTAGAGGAGTGGAGCCTAAGTGGGAGAGGGAAGGACTGATGTAAATGGTCCTGAAGAGAAGCTTGATTTGTTTATGTTCTGTTGATTTCCCATCAAGTGACCTTGGCTAAACCGAATACCTTAGTTTTCTATTTGTATAATAAAAACCTTTGAATGCTATATCTTGGCTTTGAGCCATCTGTTGATCCCTCTACCTTTGAAAATAATCTGTAAATTAAAAGCCTTCCAAGGGTTTATATCATTCTTTGATACTACTATGGCAGTTATATGTACCTAGGATTGCCAGTTCCAACACGTGAGTCTATGAAAGATACCAATGCTTGAGAGCTACACTTGCCGATAAATAACTAATTCATATAATGAAACGTAAAATGGAGATTGTAGATGTTTGAAGCGGAGGATGGAAGCCCACAGCAAGGCAGGCAACTGTGTTTCACATGAAAAATGCAATTCTAGAGTATTTTTGATTGTTAATTATGTGATATTAACAATAGTTAAAGTACTCATTTTGTGTTTGGTGGTAAATTGGCTGAAAATCTGCCGATTTACCACGAAACTGATTTGACGTTACCTTCAGTCGTCCTCTGGCATTACCAAAGGATTTTGAGTGGTGGTAGGGTGATGGAAATGCCTATTTTAAGAGTCCATAAGACTCCATTGGTCTTTTTGGCTGAGTTGCTGCAAGCATTAATACAGCACAGTAAATCCACATACCAGAGGTACATTCTTCACTTCAAAGCCAAACTCAGAATTCGTGTTTTGGTAAAAACTGAACTAATTCTGTTACCGCCCAAAAAGTGTTAGTAACAGAATTACTGACACTTTTTTTACCGCACTGCCGAACTCGTCATGAGGCCCACGTAGTAACTACAACAATTGCTGAGGTGCATTTCCAGTGTGTTATGGTTTGGATTTCTGTACATAATGTAATATTTAAAAAGTGCTTTCTGATTACTTATATCTGCATGTTAAATAGTTTTATTTTTCAATTGTAGGTTCTTAGCCGGAACTCGTTTCTCAATTTGTTGAAGCCAGATGTTAGCAAAGTGGAACTTCTAAAAGATGTTCAAAGCAAACACGAGCTTTTAGTGCGACTTGTAACACATGACATTGAGCAACATGATGAGGACGATGAAGATATTGAAGAAATTGTTTTAAAAGAATCATGTTTAATCGGAAGTGAAGACGAATTACACTTCGAGACGCCACTGGCATTTAAGGCAAAGCTACAGAGCATTGAGCCTAACTCAACTGCAAAAGATTGCGAGAAACATAGGGATTCCACTTATTCAGCTGTAAACCTTGAACGGAAAAGCCCCCTCTTAAGCGTCCACAGGAAAGCAAAGTTAACTAAAGCTTCCAGTGACACAGATGAAAGCAGTAGTGGTTTCGATGTGCTCCCCTTCAATTTCTCTGATGAGAAGAACGAGACTCCGCTGATTGGACTTCAGAGCAGTCCACCAGGTAAAATAGGCAGAGAAAGGGAAAGACTGGACATGGCCGCTGGAATTCTTGCTTGGGATTCAATTCGGACCTCACGCAGCAACGTTGTGAAATCATCAAAACACGACTTCTTCAAATGTGACCCGTCTGACGCTGTAAGTGAGAAAGTGCATTAATTTACTCTGTATGAACATGAAATTATTTTAAAATATTTTGGCAACATTTTTGTTTATCGTTTGCATTCATTTTCCCACCTGGTTTATTGTAATAAGTTATGCATATGCAAGAACCGGTTCAGTTATGAATTCTCAACCCCCACCTACCCATAACACAACTCTAGATTGCACTGGACCGTCCATAACAGTTTTATGCGCAAACCCCCAAACCTTCACTCAGCGGCAGCCAAGTGGGGGGACACAACCCCTAAACCATTTTATAGTAGAACCGTATGCGCACCTAATCCTTCCAAAATTGTTCATACCAATGAACCCCAGAAAAGGCAGTCTAATCAAAATTCTCAAGTTAAGTGCCTTTGCCCATGGACCCCATCTATGAGTGCCCTGATTGCCTCAGGCAGGGTTTTGGCACCTAGACCTCGCTCAGGAAAGAAGATGCATCATGGGTCAGGGTAGAGGTGCCTCCAGAGGAGGTGTTGCAGCCTACACCATGCCCTCCGCTGCCCCAGGTGTGAATCCTCTATGAGTTTACCTTCTACCATCAATTCCTTCTGGAAGGCATATTATCCCAATTCAGCAGGAATGGGGTGTTACCACTTCCGACTCCTGGGCTTCCAGGTCATGAACCAGGGATACTATCTCACTTTCTCTCATCGCCCTCTGAACAGCCCACTGGATGGCTAGTTATTGCCTCTGATCCTTCTCCTGTTGGAGGATTTCCATCAGCTTCTGGCAACGTGGGCCATAGATCCAGTACCTTGCTCAGAACAAGGGAAGCACTGGTATCCAACCTATTTTCTGGTGCCGAAGAAAGACAAGGGCCTCTGACCCCATTCTAGATCTGCAGCTTTTGAACTTGTACTCACGCAAAGGCAAGTTCAAAATGTTCACCCTTGCCTAGATATTTCAGTCCCTATACCTTCAGGATTGGTCTCTGTGTAGCTCGAAGTTGCATACTTCCTTGTGCCCATACACAAGAAGCACATGAAGTACCTCAGATCCAAAGTGTGAAATTGCCATTACCAATTCAAGGTCCTTACATTTGGCCTTCCTTCGGCACCCAGGATCTTCACCAAACTGCTGGCAGTGTTAGCGGCTCACCTCAGACGGGGGGGCATCCATGTGTTTCCCTATCTATCTGGACGAATGGCTCGTCTGAGCTCGCTTCCCAAACCAGGCATCTAAAAACGTGTGCTTGACGTCCAGCCTGTTACAAAGCTTAGGCTTCTCCCTGGAACTTCAAGAAGTCTCAAGTTTCATAACCCCAGTCCCTCTGATATATCGGGCGGTCTTGGACACTCGCCTTCCCGCCTGAGGACAAAGTAGCAAACATCTACAAAATGGTTCATGTCTTCCAATCACAAGAAAAGGTTCCTGACTCAGCCTTTCTGTGTTTGCTAGGTCTCATGGACTCCTCCATCCTTGTAGTGCCAGAGGCCTGTTTGCGCATAAGGTCGCTCCAGTGGCTTTGGAGTTGCCAGTGGTCTCTGTTTCAGGAACGAACATCGGATATTCTTCAGGTCCCAGCGAAGGTGAGTGGAGACCAGGAGTGTGGTCCCAGAGAGACAACTTACTGCGAGGAGCGCAGTTCCGACAACCTTGGCCATGACTGAATCTAGTCACAGACACATGCTGAAAGGTTGGGGTGCTCACCTCCAAGACCTTGCAGTGAGTGACATGTGGTCCCCATCGAAGTGCCGGGAGCTTATCAATTTGCTGGAGTTGGGTGCAAGCAGGCTGGCCCTACAAGAAACTACAACCACATGTATTTTCTGATCTGATAAGCTTTTATGGTACCACTTAATTCAATCCAGAGTTCCCCTCCAATACCCTCTTCATCCGTGACTGCGATTGCCTGGTGTAACGAATCACAGGTTTTGGTCACTTTTCCCCAGGGTGAGCCTTTCCTTTTGAGGTTAGGAACGTGATCCTCCTATGAAATAATCCCCCTAATGATAGCAGTAAGCAGGACCTCACAGGCAGAGACTCCCCCCTGAGGGACAGGGACTCCCATTCCGCAGAGGAACTGAAGAAGAGGAGTGGTGGAAGAGTAATAATGATCACTCCCAATACTGTGATGAAGAAGAGTGAACTGAGGATGTAGAACATTCATCAGACAGAGAGGAGGGACTACAACCCTCCTCTGGGGAGGATACAGCAACCTTTAATAACATCTGAGGAAGGACTCCTCTTAGCAGAAGACAGGAAAGAAGCCTGGGAGCTTCAGACCAGTCAAGTTGTGGCTGCACTGCAACACCACACAACCGACCGTCGGGAGGAAGTAAGAAGGTGCTGCTGGCCAGAAACCACAAAGGAGACTGAGGCTGATGAGCAGAGGTGAAGGAAACTCCATGAAGAAGAAGCAGGCAAGAGCAGCGACGTGACCCTGAAAGAGTGGACTAGTGGGTTCTACAACTGCGTTGAGACCGTTGAAGCCTGGAAGCCACAGAAAGAAGCAGAATTCTTACAGAACGAGAGAGTAAGTCGCCTGGATGTCGTGTGAAGTCCCGCCTTTGAGAACAGGCCTGACAATGCTAATCCCTATGAAACAAGGTAACCATGATGGTGGGAGATCCTGAAAGGAACACAGCAACTGGGAGTGCTGCCATCATACTCGTCACAGTACGTGGCCCGAAGTTAACAAGTGCAACAAATACCCTGGTCCTCAGCCTAATCGTCCTATTAGTCAGAAAGAAGTTAAGAATAATCAGTTCCCTGGGACTCAGCCTTCTCGTCCCAGTATTCAGAACAAAGTTAAGAAGTGGAACAAATACTCAAGTCTACTCGTCCCAGTGAGAATAGGAAAGGTCAAACAGAAGACAGTGAGTGTGAAAAAGAGGTATATGATACTCATTATCTGACACACAAAGAGTTGAAGAAACAGAGTAACATGTAGAGTAAAGGGAATACGAACAGGGATTCACTCTACCGGTTGGAACCAGGAGGAGAAGAACTTTCAGAGTTACTGAAGAGAGACTTTTGCCCAGCATTTCAAAAATGCACAAGGCTAAATAGGAAAGGCCCAATAGGAATGCATGCAGGGGAAACAGAGAGTGGGAAAAGTCCCCTACAGGAATCATTTACTTAAAGATATTGCTCAACAATATCTGAGAATTACATATCAAAACCAAGGAAGAACATCTAGGAGAAGGGAGTCATTTTCCTAGACATTTGTTGTTCAGAAACTGAAGAAGCCTATTCAGGAGAGTTTCTACCAGTTTGTTGTTTTTGTATAGTGGTAGGGACTAATTAGCTTAGAGTTGGACGGAGGACAGACTATTCACTTTTGGACTTCACTACTGACAATTAGCTCCTTGGTTAGATTGGTTAGGTAGGGAACCCCTCCTAAGTTAGGGATAGTAACGCATTTTTTTCGGATTATTTAAATAAAGAAGTGTAAAATTACAATTGGTCTGCCTCCTCCTTCTGACTTACCACACTGGGTACCCACGCACAGTGTCCATCTCTCCTGTGGTTCGGGTGAACAACCCTCTTTTTGTCTTGTGATCAACCTTCCTGCTTTCGTTTTCCTTCTAGGGTCTCTCTGTACCCACCTGCTGGTTTTGGCTCTTCAGTTGAAAGTCGCCTAGTCCACTCTCAAGCAATTCCTAGACCTCTCCTGGGGTACTGAAAAAACACACCTTCTTATTGTGTAACACTTTAAACTTTGCTGAGAAGATCAGCATGTATCAAACCCTTTTGTACTTGAGTTCTTTCTTGGCACTGTGACATGTTTGACATTATTTCTGGACCTCCCCTGTAAAGTCTGGAAATAGCTATATCCTCTCTTGTGCTCTCTCAAATCACTATGTTGCCAGGCCTTCTGGAGCAGGGCATCCTGTTCTCAAGCATAAGAGGAGGTTGCTGAGACTCTGTTTGCTCGGTCCACTGAGAAAAATGATAAAAGGCCTTTCCGACCCATGTGCCATGTTAGCCAGTTCACCAGGAGGAGGTCCATGTAACCGCCTTCAATTCTATCCAGGAAACTGATGATCGGAATATTATTCTGCATACATCAGTCTATCTTCAGCTCTTAAGAGATAGCATTGCAGGGTATGGGGTCGGCCCGCAGTTGCGAAAGGTCTTCTGCTACCTCCCTAACTTTTCCTTTCAGAGACCACTTGGAGCTGCTGATCTCCATCCTTACTTGTGCCAGCGTAGGTTCCTCATTTGCCCAAATTACCATGCATAAAGGGATTTCACCAAGCCAAGAGTGAATCATATGTGGACACAAACTCTGCAGGCCCAAAACAGCTGGGAGGTCATTGTTCTCTCACAGTAGGCCTAGACTGACCTCAGCTTTGATATTGTTGGAAGCAAATCTTGCCTCGTTTGTCCCCTGCTCTTCACCTTAGTGTTCGCTCTCCAAAGGTCTCTTGAGGCTGAAAGCAGTCCTCTTCTGGGTCTTCCTCACTTCTGGGTGGTTGCCCATTGAATACAATCCCGGGCCCCATTAAAATTCTCCTGTACCATACTGAGCTCTCCCTGCCAGCAGTCATCAGTCCTGTTGCTCTGGGACTGGCACTGTCTCAGGTAGCAAAGGGATACCCGTCACCCAGCAGGACCAAGGAGAAAAGAGAATGTAGGGATCAGGTGTTCACCACTATGCCTAGGGAAGCCACACTCTGCACTACCCGGGAGCCCTGTCTCATTGCACCAGGCATGCATCCAGGGCTCTTTAGTCCTGTTCTGTATACTGCTGGTCTCCCAAATATCATTTGGGGTCCTCCTGGGTCTCCTCGAGCGCCTCTGCTTCTTCCATTTTTGTTACAGCCTCTCGTTGGCAGCGGCCATTTCCAGGCCTCTTGCGCTCCGTTCCAAGGACTCACTAGAGGGGAATGAAGCAACTGCTATCTCATTCACACTGATCGGAGTGGGGATGCCAGTGCTGTTTCTCTCTACCTTCTTTGTTTGGTATGAGAGGAATAAATGGCAGGATTCTGGGTGATAAAAGCCAAACTCATGTCCTCGCCATGAGGCTGAAGGCCATACCCTCTCTAACTACAGGTTTAGCTACCTTCAAACCACCACAGGAGCCACATCTCCTTTCTCATTCAACTGAAAGTATTCTTTCAAGCTGTCCTGAAGCTCCTTTTGTTTGTCAGTGTTCCTGGAAAAAGATGAATTAAATCGACATTTGCACCCAAGGAAGGGTGCTCAGCCAGTCAGGTGGTTTGAAATGCCCAAGTTCCACCAGCCACATTCCCTGTACGCAGACATCTGTGTTTCAGAATGTAAGCATCATGGCCTCCAGTCCTCCCCAGTCCCAAGTCCTCCCCTTACGTCATTGCCAACGCCCCCATCCCCAAATACCTGCCGGCCCCTGACCCTGGGAGTTCCCTTCCTGTCTGCGCCAGACCACCACAACAGGAATAGACTTGGACGCTTTTGTTATTTAGTATGCTGGCGGCCATCTTGGCCATGTTAGCTGAGGCAGCAGCTCGTTGGCCTTGTAACATAGGGGTTACCATATTGTCAGAACCGTGCATGCCCGGGGGACCAGCGGCATGATTCCACCATGATGGGGCGGTAGTTTCTAAGATAATCAGGGTCCAGTGTTGGAATCTTAAGAAGCGGGAGGATTTGTCTGGTCTTGAGGGTCGAGGGGAAGGTGCCATGAGTTAGGGAGAGGTTGATGATTGTTAGGTAAGGGAAGAGTGCTTGATTCAGAAGGTTCTTTAGTACAGAGGCAAGGAGGATGTCATCCGAATACCATGTGGCCTTGAGAGATGCTCAGGTGGTGGCAGTGAGGTCTGCCATAGATAGTATCTTGAAAGTTGTCCAAGTAGTTGTGGTTTTGCGAGACAGAATGTGTAATGTAGTGTGCTGTCAGTTGTGGCGTTGATGTCTATTTGTTGGCGGATCATGTTGATCTTGTTGTCTAAGAAATAGTTGATGGCAGTGGATTTTTCGATCAAGGGGGCTGGGTGTGGGTCAGGCAGAGGGTTGATGCTGTTCTTGATGGCTTTATAGAGGGCTCTGCTTTCATAGTTGGCCTAAGCTATGGTTTTTTGCTAGTAGTTGGCCTTGGCAGTGTTGATCAATTGTCTGCGTGGGGCACAGAGTTCCTTGAGTAGGGCAAGGTCATATGCACTGCAGGATTTTCGCCAATTGTTTTCTTGTTTGCTGATGGTTCATTGGTTTAAGTTGAGTTCATGAGAGTACCAGGGTGCGCAAGGTTTAGGCTTGAGGGGGCACTGTTTAACTGTGGAATGGTGGTTTATGTTCTTTGTGAGGGTGGGGTTAAGTTCTTGGAAGAACGAGTTGCAGTCCTGGTTCAGGTAGATCAGCCCATATGAGGCATAGTGTGGTTAGGTCTTCCATGAGAGCCTCCACTGGGGAGTTCTTGAAGGATTGCAGGGCTTGTTTGTTTGGATTCCAATGGGTTTGCTTTAGAGGTGTGATGTGGCGTCTCAAAGGGGATTGCCAGATGGTCTGACCAGTCGAGCAGAATAGGAGAGCTCTGCTAGATATATACTCCTTATTTTTTCCAATCTTTCCTCCTTAGCTACAGATCTGCTTTTCTATGGATTGGTGTTTTTTTCCCCAAATTGTCTTGACCCTAATTTTCAGATACATTATGACTCTTTATTGGACCATGAAACTATATTGATGTGATTAAGTTCTATGATTATCTTAAGGTAATTTAAATGAGAAGCTTGATGTTTTGTTGAGTGGCTTTGTATTATCTAAATTGGTTTATTTTTATTGTAAATGTTACTGTTATTTCAGTTTGTATTTACATTTTATTCTTATCAATCTTCATTTGTATTATTGACAGAAGACTGGGTCGCTCCTGATGAAGGGAATTTCTTCTCAAAATCATTGAGCATCAATTTGAATACTTTGCGCACTGATTTGAATTAATCTAGAGATTGGGTGTCCATTCTTGAAAACCTCTTCTCGTAGTTATTTTTCAAATCTTACATTTTTTAACAGTTGATATAAATATTACCTTACATTACGCTATATTCCGACTGGTTTTTCCAGCCCCAAGTTGTGCAGGGGACATGGGTATCCCAAATCTGGGATTCCACTTTTTTCTCTACAACCTGCATGCGAAAGCTGTTTTACCTTCCCTGCACCCAGGTTGATTTGTAAATGTGGTAAATTGTTGGTATTATATCTAACTTTGATGTGCAGTTGAACACTCCTCTTGATTCTTTACCACTGGTCCAGACCAGTCACCCAGGTTTAGGACGCTATGCTGGACCATTTGAAGAGCCAAATATCAGGTACGAGCGGATCCCTTCATTCCAGTCTCCACCCATAATGATATGCCTTTAAGCATATCTCAAGTCCCTTATAAGTTCACAAAAGAAAGTCATGTCTTTTCAATTAGGGCCATGCACAGATATAAATATCATCTTTTGTGTGCCCACTCTTCCAGACACCATTACCCATCTTCTTTGAGTGTCCTTCCACCTTTGGGCCTTTATGAAGGGTAGGGTCCGCTTAGAAGAGCCACAAAGCTCAATTTTTTAACTGTTGTAAAGCTGTGGAATATCTGATCTTTCCATTTTTCCCCAACTTCTTGTGTTGTTCCTCCGACAGGTGGATCTTCTTAAGGAGAGCTACATCTGCTCCGGCTTTGCAGGGATAAGTCAATATATTTGTCCTCTTGATTGGGTTATTAACACTATTAACATTCCATCTATGGGCTTCTAAGATGTGATTTGTCATAAGCACTAGTGTTTACCATTTGTGTCATGCACCAACGTCATTGTCTTTCTGCAAGAAAGTAATCCATCTACAGAGAGTTGAAGGCTAGCCAGTAGCTCCTGCAATCGTGCCTGCTGTTTCCTTGAATAGGTATTACACTCAAAGAGCGTAAAACTAATTACATTGGACCTCATCACGAGTTGGCGGGTAGCCCTTAAATGTGGCGGTAACACGCAGCAGTAACACTATTACGTCATTTAAGGGCTGGCCCTCTTATGGGTTGGGCGGAAAGTGTGCAGTTTTACCTCCAGCATTTTGCTGCAGGCATAAATCCTGTTGTCTGCCCGTTTTGGGCACTATTAGCACAGCGCTAATTGCACCATTGGACCCAATGGGGAATGGGCAATAACCGCACAACCGCTATTCATGATCAAGCGCTAATAGCGCCGGACTGAGTAGCAGTAGGACTATTTGCTCTTGCGGGCATACCGCCAGGCTTGTGACCAGGCCCATTGTATCTGATCTATGAATGAAAACAAATGATTTTTCACAGCCGGTAAGGAGTTCAGCTGGGGAGCTCCTTGTCTATCCTTAAGTGGTCTCTTTCTACACAGAGCATAGTTGTGGGGTATTGGGAGATCTCAACTGATCGTAAAGCAATGTACCTGGATCTTATGGATCTCCTTTAGATCCGCCACATAATAGAGATGATCTTTGATGTGAAACCGTATTAAAACTGGAGCGATTCCCCATTAATAGCATATCTCTGTCTTGTGCAATTTCCGGTCTGTATCCTGGAACCTACTTTGCTTGTTAAGAGTACTTGGAGCAACATTTTCGTTAAACCACAGTTTATTTTCCTCCCGTTGAATCTGCATTGTCGCTCTTGCAAGGTTCAGCCCTTTCTATCCTGCTGTGAAATGGAGAAATCTTGCTAGTCAGTTTAGGCCGTTTCTCTTCTTTCAGTGTCGGTATAATCTCAGTTTTATTTTTTAATTGCACACATAGGGTGTTATCCAATGCTTGCAGTACAAGTCACTTCACCTTGCCTGACTTGGTTACACCTTGCATTCTAACATTCTAGATGCCCCTTTATATTCCAGGTGCTCTGGGCAGGTGTAGGTTGGCCTTTGTTTTGTGCATTTTATCGATGTTTGAGATTTGATGCTCTTGTCTCCACCTCAAGTATTCTACTGATCATATCCATAGGTTTGCAATTCTTCCAACTTATGTCTGATTGTTACGATGTTCATAGCCACTAACTTCAATTCTGCATACATCGCTGCCTCTAACGCACCACTCTCTGTGTCCCCGATCTGTCAGACTATTCGTAATCTGATCCTGCTAGACCTGCTTGCTTGCTTCATTTATGTTTATTGCTAATATTATCTTATTTCTGGATAGGAAAGCAACTGGATTCTTGGGATCGAAGGGACTTTTTCTAGTTGTTTGACTTTAAATGCACTCTCACCTTACTAATTCCCGTATGGCACTTATGAACCCTTTATCCTTCACCTCTGCTGTCCTTTTAATGAAAAACACAAACCGTAATCCACTTTGCAAATTATTCAAAATGGTATGTTATTCACTTCTTGCTGGAGGTAGAGATGCCTACTTCCAATTTGACCACCACCTTCAGTCAGCGTTCTAGTTGTTTATTTTCCAGTGCCCTTTGATTCAAACACGGTCCCACAGGGGGGCGGCCACTGAGTTGATCTACTCTTTCCAGGGACCCAATAGAAATCAACAATTTTATTGTGGGACTTAACTGTATTCTATTGGTGGTGGTGATGTGTGTGCTGGGTGGGTGAAGTTGAACAGTTTTTGTTGCAGATGTCTGGTGGTGGGTGGATCGTGCCCCGAATGTGATACATCTATGTTCCGTTGTGATGGAGTGCTTGACGTTTCAGCAACGCAAGACTGACACCAAGTTAGATAAGGGCTTGTAGAGTTTATCATATGTCCTGAGATTCCTTCTGTGGCAGGCCAGGTCCCCTCCTTTTGGACTCCTCAGGTGCCCCCACATGCCTGTCAGGGGTGGGTTATAGTTTTCACAGGAGATGATGTAAGTCTGTGAGAATACTGAAGGGAAGAGCCAGGTGTGGCAACCATTCCTGAAGGCGAGGTGATACCCAAGGCGTGAGTCACTCCAGAGCGACTGCAATTGTGGAAAAGCCATACAGCAGCAAATTCAACTGTGAGACTCATGCCATGAAACCTAAAGGACGAAGATACAAGTATGAAAGTGCCAACAACAGCAACATTCAATTGTGAGACCCACACCCTGGACCCTAGGTGAGGAAAGTGCAATTATGGTTGTGCAGAACAACAACAAACTTTCAAATGTGAGATACACACCAAGTGGGGATTCAGAGGAGCAATCTAGCTGTGGAGGTCAGCCCGGCAATGCAAGTGCGTCAAGCACAAAAATTGGCTTTTGGGATTGGCATTCTTGATGCTATCACCAAGAATGCCAATCCTATGTTTGAAGGAAGCCAGGTATAGGGCTTGTGCTCTTGGTGGTGGGCAGGCACTAAGCACATTTGTGCTCTGGCTCTTGGCAGTGTTGTGTCATTTGAGTTCGTACTATTGGGGATTTGTCCTGCATATTGTGACTCTACCAACTGTATAATATCATTATTGTTGTATTTGATGCTAGACATTGCATAGTATAGCAGGCTATACATTACAAATGGTGAAAGACACAATACATCGGACAAACAGAGAGACAGATAGACATAGAGACATAGGCTGTGTGCGCCAGGTTTAGGGGGAGACTAGTCTATCGAGTGACAGATTTTGCTAAAAATGTGGATAAATGACCAGACCTGTGGATACAGATATAGACAGATGCATAGAGAGTGATGACTAGCTACAGATGTAGACATAGAGATATGCATTGAGATAGATGTATACAGACAAATGGCTAGAGGGATATAGGGTGATGCATACATGGAGATGAATAAATGACGATGGATAGATAGTGATCAATGAAAACATTGATATATATGAAAAGAGATGCATAATGACATGCATATGTATAAAGGTATATGGATAGGAAGAGATGGATGTGCACATTGATATACATAAAGAGATACATACAGTAAAATGTATAGTGAGATATGGATAGACATAGATACATGCATAAATGCTTATGTATATTGAATGATAGATCTATACATAGACAACTAGGTAGAAATGAGACATCCATTGTGCATGCTGCATATAGACATCT
Organism: Ambystoma mexicanum; assembly: GCF_040938575.1. Taxonomy (NCBI): domain Eukaryota; kingdom Metazoa; phylum Chordata; class Amphibia; order Caudata; family Ambystomatidae; genus Ambystoma; species Ambystoma mexicanum. The sequence continues at coordinate 885,490,702 of NC_090930.1, forward strand.
ATTGACAAGCAACAATATAATGAGATATAAATACACTAAAAGGCGAAACAATAAATATAAATATGCGTTTCGACATAGAGATGAATGTAGATAGAGAGCTTGATAGAGGGCAAAGTATGGATACATGCAGATGCAGAGCCACAGAAGGATATAGGTAGATGAATATACATGTATAAAGATTACTAAAGATGTACACAGAGCCAATGATGGAGCTCTATGGAACTGTTCATATCGAGACATGAAAACACAGGTCGTCAAAGACAGACATAGAAGGATGTATACAGTGAGATATTGGCTGCATAGATGGAAATGGAGAAAAGGAGGTGGGTGGATATATAGAGACGTATACATATAGATGGAGAACACTATATATATATATATATATATATATATGGAACATATATATATATATATATGGAAACATTTATTGTCATAGAGGTATTGAAGAAGAGTGGAGGAAGAGTCCGTTTATACTGCTTAAATGCCTCAATGCCTTTGCAATGCTGATGAGAGAGAGGCAGTTGCAGGCTGGTTTCGATTTCAGAAATGTTTATGTGATAACTGGTCGGCCCAGACACATGGGCATAGATGTTTACCTAATAAGGATGACATATAGGTTATACCCCAGACGTATGGTTATGGCACCCTTTGTGAAACCTTGTTGGTAATATTGGCAGCACTGTATCACATTTACTATTGGTCTCTTTCAGACCTCATCAGTGTCTAAGTACACCAAAGTATAATTGACACCACGGTCAATATATTTTAGGTTGGTTCTGTTTTTCCTTATTTATGATAGATTTGTTAATGCTTTTTTTAAGCTTCTTGTCCGATGGGGACTTCATTCTAAAAACTATTTCATATAATGTTCAATATGACCCCATCCATGTTAATCTATGAATATTATAGGAAACTGTTTTTATATATATTCATGTTGCATGTACACACACACACACACCCCTTAATTGAAAATAACAATAAGTATCATATGTTGATCTTGATTTGTCTTCATTAAACATCTGCTTTGTCTACTCTACTCACAGTCATTTACATCTGCTTCCACACACTGCAATCGGCAGCATACTTTACAATCAAGTGCATGTTTGTTGCAAGATAAAAGCCAAGTAGCCTTAGCCTTTTTTCTCTGCGTTGTCCAAGGGCAGACCCACAATTACTAGCAACCACTCAAGTAATCATTCTTGTCCTGTCTGCAATATACTTTGTAATGTGAGCTTGGTGTAGAGTTTCTTATTCAGTGTAGTTATGGAGGTTCGAGATGCTGGATTTTCCGTTTTATGCCACAACAATATATTCCAGAGTATTGCACTGGCCCCTCAGGCCAAATGTTTTAAGTCGTCCATTGTGTATGTGGTATAAGATTGACATTTTTCTGTATATATATTTCAATGTGAGAAATGCACATTCTTCGGTTATTTAGACATGCATTATGAAAACTAATGTAGAGGAGGAGTCAAGTACCCCCATCAAAAGCTCTGCCCCCATATTACCGATATGCTGGGAACCGGAAATTGCCACACAAGCAGTACCAGTGAGGAGGCCTGTACCACAAAGAATCTTTGAGACAAGGTATCGATTAAGAAAACCCTACACGCACACACGAAGAAATAGTGCTTTTCTGGTTGGGGTTCCAGAAGAAGTGTTCATCTGAACGAGAAAGGAGATTGGTGACGTCATGCGAAGTAAGAACTGGCGCACCCAGAAAAGACATGCAAGATAAGAAGATATCGACACTGTATAGAAACTGATGATGAAGTATAGAAGTTAAGCAACATTTTGGGATCGTAATGAAGATGCTCGTGCAAAGAAGCACTGAAGAAAATGCAAAATCATTTTAAACTTGTACAGATTCCGTAACGCAAGCATGACAAAGTAAACATAAAGGCTGGCTATGTAGTGAATAGATTGTGGCGATGTGCCAATGTATACATATAGGAATGTATAGAACCTGGATATTCCACGATGCACTTTAGCAAGGCTTGAAAACCCCATGATTGGAAAAGATTTCAGTGTGGCACAGTTGGAAATAAACTGATGGCGGATGAGAAATTCAAGAAAGGGTTTGCTGGCCCAGTACTAAGAAGTCGAGCCCACAATGATTTGTGAGCCTGTCAAAAAGGTTACAACGAATGTGAGAAATAAACAAACCTCTGTTTGAAGAGGAATGAAAAAACACTGAAGGCATCAAGTTCATCATTTAATAATATATGCAGCAAAAAGCTCTAAAGAGTGGTCTCCAGTCACATGGTCGAGATAGAAATACCTTGGTTCAAGCTACACCGAAACCAGAAGACAAGACGGTGCCATACTCCCTTTATTTCTCAGGCACAGAAAGCTTCTGCGAGGCCAAGTTCAAAGCCTTAATTGACTGGCAGACTGTGGAAGTGATGATAGATGTTGGGCTAATTGGGTGGGGAGGCAAGACCATGCCAACCCTCCATGCACCTGGGATGCTAGCCTGCGTGCTGCTAGCGTGTGGAATATTCCAGAAGGGTACAAGTGTGCCAACCAATTGTAGAGGGCCACGTATGAGAGAGCCCTATAGTTTGTGTAACCAATAAATCATTGTGTATTTTGTGACGATGAAGATGACGTGCACTTGGAATGGGCTTAGTTGTCCACCTGACCTTACAGACACAATCACTACCCCCGTCAGTATGGAACGTATACTTAGATGTTCCTTGTAAACCAACCACAAGTCCCCGTAGGTTTTTGTAGTTTGCCACGTAGTGTGACGTCAGTATTGACGTATTGTGACTATAAAAGTTGTGTTTTTTGTAATATGTGTTGAGATCGTGCTGTACGACATTGGTTGATATCCGTTGTAACTCCCTGTTTAAGATACTTGATATTAAAACAGAACCAAGATTTTGCTAACTTCCTGAGTCGTTTTGATTATTGATGTGTGAATAACTTCTGCATCCCCGTCCACCTCTAAGTATTGCTGCCTCGTCTTAAAGGATCCAGGTCTATGGGTTAATGTGGTAGGAGAGGTAGGATGGTTAAAGTCCCCATCGGCCCAGTAAGCTTTTAAGGGTCTCAGACTATCGGGCATCCTCTACCCTTTAGCTGGAGGACCGCGAGGCTCCCTGTGGATAGCGGGCAGTAGTAAAAAACGTGCAAATCACTAAAAGGTAGGTGGGACGGGTCCCTCTTTCACAGAATCCCCCTCCCGGTTTCTACAGGCAGCTGAGCAGACGAAAGGCTACAGTGTACGGTTAAGGAGGAGACTATCCCGAGGGTCAGGAGCTGAAAAACAAATGGTTAGTAGATTGAGAAATGTGGTAAAAGAATATTGCATGAGGAAAGTGATAATGGGGAAAAGTAACGGAGGGTTGGTTGGGTGTTCAGTTAATGACAAAGAGTGTTAAGTAAAGTATACAGACGAGGAGCGATCCATACGAAAGCACAGAATCCTGTGTTCAGGAACGCCAGAAGGAGTTGTTTCAAAATCCAAGTGGATATTTTAGGCTGCAAACAGATAGATCTGTTAAAGGAAACAATTCAAACTCCCTATCAGGAGTCACTTTAGAAGCAACGAATAAGCCACGAGGAGCGTTGGCAGAGATATATGTGGGCCGGCCAGTTCGTCTATGTGTATTGTGTGTCATGTATTTCTATGTGCAAAGGAAAAAGTGAAATGTCGAAGAGCGACAAATAGCAGATTGTGTTTAAAGAGGAAAGAGTAAAAATTATATATTTATTTAGTCAATTGAGAATATTGATTGCATAGGTAGACTGAAGTAAAGTGAGACATAGAGGTTTGGAGTGGCGACAATTGGTGCATGCTCATATTGTATTGTTTTTCTGCAAAGTATTTTCTGTATACAAGAACGGTAAGTATTGACATTCAATTGAGACTTGTCACAATGGAGGATGTTACTCCGCTCAAACACCTGTGTAAACAGTTGACGAAACATGCACCTAAGCTTAAGCAGTACAGTGCAGAATGGGTTAAGGGTGCAGCAGATCAAATGGTCATGCCATGGCCACGGGGGGAACGCAATCAAAGGCAGTTTTGCAACACATGACCATGTATTTGCATGCTGCATATACAGGAAAGAAATTGGAAAATAGGTTAGCTAGTCTAGAGCTCTGGAAAATGTACCAGGAGGAAAGGGAAGACCCGCCTCCTGAAGACTGGATGCCTAAGCAGTGTAAAGAGGGGAGTGTTGAGCCTTCTGCTCCCCCTACCGCGGCTGAAGTAAATGGCGAAAAAGATGAAGGAGTATATCCGCAGAGAGAGCTTAAAGCAGTGGCAGGATATAGCAATCCAACGTATGAGCCACCTTCTTATAGCAGTGAAGAGAGCCCAAAGAGAGCTCCAAAAAAAATATCTCTAAAATCCCACCGGACAAAGAGAAAAGTGAATGACCAAGTGTGACCCTAGATATAGAAAGATAAATTAAGAGATGGAAAGGAGAGAAAGATAAAACGGACGCGATGGTGCTTCTACAGAATGAGTGGATGGGCGGTCAGATATTGCTCAAACTTGATGGGAAGAGCATTGAAGAAGTACAGCAAAGGGAAGATCAGGACGAGCAAGATAAAAAAGACAGGGAACGGGAGAAACGATTGAAAGAAGATGAGGCTAAACGAAAGAGTAGACAAAGGTGAGAACAAATGTATCAGGAAGAACAGCTAAGAAAGGAAGAGAGCAGAAGAGCAAATAAAATAAGATAATAGGCAGAGAGCAATCGAGACAGGCTACAAAAGAAAAGAGAAGAAGAAGAACAGAAATTAAGAGAGAAAAGAATGCAAAGATGACGAGCTGTGTAGGGAAAACGAGAGAAGAGAAGCAAAGAGACAGGGGGAAGAAAGGGTTAGCGAGAAGCAAAGAATCGAAGGGCATTTGATGAGGAAATGGAACGAAAGAGAAGACAGAGAGCACGTGACATTGATCGCATTGAGAAAGAATTTATGGAACCGAATCCAGTACTAGCATGGGAGGACATAGAGGAGTTTCTCCCGTCACAAGAACCGGTGCCAGGGCGCTCTATGATAAACTTAGGGGAGGATTATGAGATAGGAGATATCGGACACAGAAGAGATGAGGCCAAAAAAGTGAATTGAAAAATAAAAGGAAAGATGATCAATTGGTGATTTCCCAGCTGCGAGACAAGGAGGAAAATCTGTTAAATAGAGTAATATAGAGCACCGAGCTTTTTCTTTGGACAGGATGACTCTAACTAGAGACGAGAAAGAGGACAGCCATACGAGTTGGGGGCAAGATATGTCAGACGAAGACCGCAAAAGGGGAGTAGGGAACTGGTGCGTGTGGTCCTGAAGGATGTTTTCAAATGGACAAAGAAGTTAGGTGGTTAGATCTGGACCTACCGAAAGAAAGAATACCAGAGCCCATGGCGTGCACAAAACGATCCAAAGGGCGATCTCATAGTGAGAGGGGGGTATCGCCACCATACGTGAGCAAGGTAAGGTCAATGCCAGGAAGAAGGCGATCAGGAACCATTGTCCCAAGTATGGATAGACAGACAATGGGAGCCGATTGCGATTTTGGGATTTCACAATTCCCTTTATTAGAGAAAGGAGGGGCCAGACCGCAGTACATACCGTGGCCATAAATGAATAAAGATGGTTTAAGATGAAAGTTGCCCAGCTTAACGTCAGTGCGGGAAAATGGATATATGAACTAGAGAAAATGACTGGAGGGAATACTCTAGCCATAGGGGACATTAAGGGTCTCCTAGCAGCTATCCTTGGGGACAGGGCTGATGATATGTGGACGAGAGCAGGATACTTGAGTGTCACTGCACAGAACACACCACAGGATGGCGCGCCATTTAATAATTGCAGCGCGGCTTTCTGGAAAACGCTTAGAGTGCAATTTCCTGATACGTCAGATAAGGGGGCAATTATGGCACACATAATGCAGGACGACGAAGATCAGCTTGCTTATATTAAGAATTTTCAAGAGCTGTGGTCCTTGGAAACTTGAGAGTCGTAGGGAAAATCGATACAGGTATTCTATCATATTCTATGTCAGTGATTGCCAGAGCAGGTATAGAGACAGCTTAAGAAACTGGTGGGTATGGAAGCGAAGCCATGGCCAGAGATACAACTGACCATTGCGCACCATTGCCGTTTGTGGCAAGAGAAAAATCAGAAGAAAGAGGATAATAGGAAGGTCGAGGAAACTAAACTAGTGCAGAAGAAATTGTCCAAATATGCTCTAGAAGGGTCAATGCTGACTAGTGGAGAAGGGTCAGGATCACAATAGACAGCAGGTATGCCACAGGTGAATAACCAATGTCAGTCAGATCAAGGAGGAAATGGGTTTGTACTGTGAGGCAGAGAAACAGGTTTCAGAGGAAGGGGAGGCTTCCAGAATAATCAAAGGGGCTTCCACAATAACCCAGGTGTTTTTCAAAATGTACAAAATGATAACCAAGGCATGCAGGGAAGACAGGTTAGGAGACTTCCTCCTGTATGTTGGACATGTGGAATGACAGGACATATAGCGCGAACACGTGAGAGCCAAGGGTATGTAAAGAATGGGCAATTCTCAAGAGGGGGACAGCTTATCCTCCAGCATATAGCTCACAAAGCAGGGATGGGTTCACCCAAAATCAGACAGTGTATCAGATGCAAGTACCGCGAACGTAACATGCTTTGCAATCACGGCAAGCAACGTTGAATCCACCTCAAGGGCAGTTACAGCCCGCACCCATGCAGATACAGCAGAGTGCAAACACGGGGCAGTTATTGACTCCCGGAATATGAGGTGTCACCGTTGAGGGTGGGAATCCTTTCACAAGTACGGGGATAAGTATGTACACACAATAGGACAGCTCACAGGGTGACTTGATGTATTCAGTACTATCAGTGATGCCAAATCCTCAAGAAGAACCAAGGGTTGACGTTACAATAGGAGGCAAACCCTTTTCTTTTTTAGTAGACACTGGGGCAACTCGCTCATGTATACGAGAGGGAAAAGTTTAATTGTCGGGAAATGCCATGAATGCTCAAGGGCTCTCTGGAGCCACAAGTAGAGTTCCTTTTACAGAGAAATTGCCAGTCTCTATGGGAGAATATAATATGTCTGTCCCATTATTGTACTCGAGACAGACTCCTGTTAACATACTGGGTAGAGATTTAATGAGGATGTTAAAAATGACAATTTCATTCACTGATGATGGTATAGTGTGTTCAACACCAGGAACACATTATTCAAATGTAAACAAATTCATCATGGCATTTACAGGGCAAATAGCTTTGCGAGGGATGCCACTGGAGCCTGAGGTTTTTCACTATGGGGTATGCATTTTGTTAACATGGCTACCTGGTTTAGTGGGTTCAGTTATGAGAATACCTGATGAATGTCTGTTCAGGCCCCAGATACCTATGGATGAAGGGACAGGTTTTTCCCTTGGAGTTACAGGCAGCCATAGTATGAGGGGAATTGGCCATGCTTGAAGGATGGGCAGACCGTGGAGAACAATGATTGCCATCGGGGGAAGGATACAGATTGACTGATGTCACTGACGAGGATAAGTTGTTATTGTTATTGTTGTTATTGTTATTTTGCATTTATATAGCGCCTTATATACCATTGGTATGGTCTGAAGGCGCTGGTAGGTTGAACGCCCTTGGGAACCGAAGTTCATATCAGTAGAGAGAGTAGAGAGAGTCAAAAAGGTGCGTGTGAGCACCGGGTATGTGTACAGCTCGTGCAGTATCAATGTAATAGCTGCTTTCTAGCGGTAGGTGTGGTGGTTGAGAGGTCAGGAGTATGTGTTCGTTCTGGCAGGATTAATCCAGATCGGATGTGGCTGCGTTAGGCCTGAGGAGAACGCCTCGCTGGGGGGTGTGTAACCAGCAGTGATTATTTAGAATGATGTGGAGAGAGCGGCGAATGTTGATATGAGAACAGTTATACCGAATGGTGTCATAGTATCTCTGTGTTCTAGTTGAGTGGTGATGTAAGGAGAGAGTAAGCGTGTTGGTGAGATATGATGGGTTTCATGCCCTTTCAGAGACTTCTACTTCACAGGGAGGCTATTGGGGACACTTCTAAATTCAACTTCATAGAGAGGCTATTGGGCACATTTCTAAAATCAACTTTCAGGGAGAGGCTATTGGGCACATTTCTAAATTTAACTTTCACAGAGAGGCTATTGAGCACAATTCTAAATGCAACATTTCACAGCTATTGGGTGCACTTCTGAATTCAACTTTCTAAATGTACTTCTAAATTCAACTTTTCACAGAGAAGCTATTGGCTACACTTCTAAATGCAACTTTCTAAATGTACTTCTAAATTCTACTTTTCACAGAGAGGCTCTTGGGCACACTTCTAAATTCAACTTTCCACAGAGAGGCTATTGGGCACACTTCTAAATTCAACTTTTCACAGAGAGGCTATTGGGTACACTTCTAAATGCAACTTTCTAAATGTACTTCTAAATTCAACTTTTCACAGAGATGCTATTGGGCACACTTCTATATTCTACTTTTCACAGAGAGGCTATTGGGCACACTTCTATATTCTACTTTTCACAGAGAGGTTATTGGGCACACTTCTAAATTCAACTTTTCACAGAGAGGCTATTGGGCACACTTCTATATTCTACTTTTCACAGAGAGGTTATTGGGCACACTTCTAAATTCAACTTTTCACAGAGAGGCTATTGGGCACACTTCTAAATTCAACTTTCCACAGAGAAGCTAATTGGGTACACTTCTAAATGCAACTTTCTAAATGTACTTCTAAATTCGACTTTTCACAGAGATGCTATTGGGCACACTTCTATATTCTACTTTTCACAGAGAGGCTATTGGGCACACTTCTAAATTCAGCTTTTCACAGAGAGGCTATTGGGCACCCTTCTAAATTCAACTTTCCACAGAGAAGCTAATGGGTACACTTCTAAATGCAACTTTCTAAATGTACTTCTAAATTCAACTTTTCACAGAGATGCTATTGGGCACACTTCTATATTCTACTTTTCACAGAGAGGCTATTGGGCACACTTCTATATTCTACTTTTCACAGAGAGGCTATTGGGCACACTTCTAAATTCAACTTTTCACAGAGAGGCTATTGGGCACACTTCAAATTCTACTTTTCACATAGAGGCTATTGGGCACACTTCTAAATTCGACTTTTCACAGAGATGCTGTTGGGCACACTTCTATATTCTACTTTTCACAGAGAGGCTATTGGGCACACTTCTAAATTCAACTTTTCACAGAGAGGCTATTGGGCACCCTTCTAAATTCAACTTTCCACAGAGAAGCTATTGGGTACACTTCTAAATGCAACTTTCTAAATGTACTTCTAAATTCAACTTTTCACAGAGAGGCTATTGGGCACCCTTCTAAATTCAACTTTCCACAGAGAAGCTATTGGGTACACTTCTATATTCTACTTTTCACAGAGAGGCTATTGGGCACACTTCTAAATTCAACTTTTCTCAGAGAGGCTATTGGGCACACTTCTAAATTCAACTTTTCACAGAGATGCTATTGGGCACACTTCTATATTCTACTTTTCACAGAGAGGCTATTGGGCACACTTCTAAATTCAACTTTTCACAGAGAGGCTATTGGGCACCCTTCTAAATTCAACTTTCCACAGAGAAGCTATTGGGTACACTTCTAAATGCAACTTTCTAAATGTACTTCTAAATTCAACTTTTCACAGAGAGGCTATTGGGCACCCTTCTAAATTCAACTTTCCACAGAGAAGCTATTGGGTACACTTCTATATTCTACTTTTCACAGAGAGGCTATTGGGCACACTTCTAAATTCAACTTTTCTCAGAGAGGCTATTGGGCACACTTCTAAATTCAACTTTTCACAGAGATGCTATTGGGCACACTTCTATATTCTACTTTTCACAGAGAGGCTATTGGGCACACTTCTAAATTCAACTTTCCACAGAGAAGCTATTGGGTACACTTCTAAATGCAGCTTTCTAAATGTACTTCTAAATTCAACTTTTCACAGAGATGCTATTGGGCACACTTCTATATTCTACTTTTCACAGAGAGGCTATTGGGCACACTTCTAAATTCAACTTTTCACAGAGAGGCTATTGGGCACACTTCTAAATTCATCTTTTCACAGAGATGCTATTGGGCACACTTCTATATTCTACTTTTCACAGAGAGGCTATTGGGCACACTTCTAAATGCAACATTTCACAGCTATTGGGTACACATCTAAATGCAACTTTCTAAATGTATATCTAAATTCTATTTTTCACAGAGAGGCTATTAGAGATGTCATCTAAGTGCGGCATATGCTTACAATCACCTTACTGCCTAGAAGTGGCGCAGTCTAATCAGTGTGGTTCTCTAGGGCAATGGTGCTGGTTAACATTAGACTGCAGGCTATTGAAAGGTAAGTGAGAGTGGCAGGAGCTTTCTGGAGTAGAGTAATTGCTCTACCCCCCACCCAAGCCAGCACTTACAGTTTTGTCGGTGTCTGGTGGCTTCCTTGGCTTCCCCTGCGGACACCTGCTGACACTTCCTGGAGCCGCCCTTGGCCTTGGGGCCCTTAGCCGCTGGGGCTGCCGGGCAGAGGGCTGCCTTGGGAGGACCAGTGATGAAGGGCTCACGGCCCAATCAGAGCGGCGGTGGGCGGGTTGGGAGGCGGGAGGGGAGCGGGAAGCAGGAAGAGGGTGCGGGGTGGGAGAGGGACGCTCGGAGGGCCTGGGGGCCCAGTTGGCGCCCGGAAATCGGCGGCATGCCCGGATGGGCCTCCTTACTTCGCGTCGGCTGCCTGCAATGAATGCAGGGGCCGGTGCGAGGAGGGTTGCTAGACCCTTACAGCTGGGCTCACGGCCCAATCAGAGCGGCGGTGGGCGGGTTGGGAGGCGGGAGGGGAGCGGGAAGCAGGAAGAGGGTGCGGGGTGGGAGAGGGACGCTCGGAGGGCCTGGGGGCCCAGTTGGCGCCCGGAAATCGGCGGCATGCCCGGATTGGCCTCCTTACCTCGCGTCGGCTGCCTGCAATGAATGCAGGGGCCGGTGCGAGGAGGGTTGCTAGACCCTTACAGCTGGGCTCACGGCCCAATCAGAGCGGCGGTGGGCGGGTTGGGAGGCGGGAGGGGAGCGGGAAGCAGGAAGAGGGTGCGGGGTGGGAGAGGGACGCTCGGAGGGCCTGGGGGCCCAGTTGGCGCCCAGAAATCGGCGGCATGCCCGGATGGGCCTCCTTACCTCGCGTCGGCTGCCTGCAATGAATGCAGGGGCCGGTGCGAGGAGGGTTGCTAGACCCTTACAGCTGGGCTCACGGCCCAATCAGAGCGGCGGTGGGCGGGTTGGGAGGCGGGAGGGGAGCGGGAAGCAGGAAGAGGGTGCGGGGTGGGAGAGGGACGCTCGGAGGGCCTGGGGGCCCAGTTGGCGCCCGGAAATCGGCGGCATGCCCGGATGGGCCTCCTTACCTCGCGTCGGCTGCCTGCAATGAATGCAGGGGCCGGTGCGAGGAGGGTTGCTAGACCCTTACAGCTGGGCTCACGGCCCAATCAGAGCGGCGGTGGGCGGGTTGGGAGGCGGGAGGGGAGCGGGAAGCAGGAAGAGGGTGCGGGGTGGGAGAGGGACGCTCGGAGGGCCTGGGGGCCCAGTTGGCGCCCGGAAATCGGCGGCATGCCCGGATGGGCCTCCTTACCTCGCGTCGGCTGCCTGCAATGAATGCAGGGGCCGGTGCGAGGAGGGTTGCTAGACCCTTACAGCTGGGCTCACGGCCCAATCAGAGCGGCGGTGGGCGGGTTGGGAGGCGGGAGGGGAGCGGGAAGCAGGAAGAGGGTGCGGGGTGGGAGAGGGACGCTCGGAGGGCCTGGGGGCCCAGTTGACGCCCGGAAATCGGCGGCATGCCCGGATGGGCCTCCTTACCTCGCGTCGGCTGCCTGCAATGAATGCAGGGGCTGGTGCGAGGAGGGTTGCTAGACCCTTACAGCTGGGATCACGGCCCAATCAGAGCGGCGGTTGGCGGGTTGGGAGCCGGGAGGGGAGCGGGAAGCAGGAAGAGGGTGCGGGGTGGGAGAGGGACGCTCGGAGGGCCTGGGGGCCCAGTTGGCGCCCGGAAATCGGCGGCATGCCCGGATGGGCCTCCTTACCTCGCGTCGGCTGCCTGCAATGAATGGTTAGAGACGACCCGTCAGATGATGAAGTAGTGTTTGAAATGAGCATCACTTATTGGATCAGGACAGAAAGAGGAGAGGTCCCACAGAGAATGGTAATGATGCAGCAGCGTCCTGCATTTTTTGATAAGGACATGGAGAAGATACCAAGCTCATTATGGACTTCGGGCCCCTATGATATAGGCCTGTTGAACGAGGTGGGAGAAGTCAAGATTAAGCTGAAGCCAGGAGCAATTTTACCTCGAGCAAGGCGGTATCCTATGTCTCGAGAGGCGGACAAGGGGATTTTTAAGTCTATATCAGCTATGATGGAACAAGGCATCTTAGTGACGTCAGAGTCATCATGCAATACTGCAGTATACCCTATCAAAAAATCAAAGGGGGGGCTCAGCGTTTAATTCAAGATATGAGGCTGATTAACCCGGATGTAGAGGCAGAGTTTCCTCTAGTCCCGAATCCTGCAACGATTCTGTGCAGTATTCCCCCAAAGGCACGATTTTTCACGATTGACTTGAAAAAGGAGTTTTTCTCCATCCCGTTGCATAAAGACTCCCAAGACCTTACATCATTTACTTTTCATCAGACGAAGCTGAAAAGCACACATTTACCTCAGGGGTACTGTGAGTCACCATCGATTTTCAATAGGGTCCTGCAGATGTACCTGAACAATATTGATTTGCCAAGTGTTGTGTTGCAATACGTAGATGACATTTTAGTCTGTAGCACAACAGGGGAAGAGTGCAGACGAGATTGGATTCAGTTAATGATTATCCTAGCAGATAAGGGATATAAGGTGAACAAAGAGAAATGTCAGTACTGCCAGCAAGAGGTGTTGTACATAGGACATCTAATTTTGCATGAAGGAAAGAAGGTTACACCAGAAAGAGCTGAGACGAATACGAAAATGTCAAAACCGCACACGATTAAGCAAATGCAACAGTTTCTGGGATTGTGTCATTATATAAGAGCCTGAGTATTTGATTATAGTTCAGACACAAGACCCTTGTTGCAAGCCCTAAAAAAGGCACAGGGGAATAAGGAAAAGATTGAATGGACTGAGGAGATGGAGGAGGGGTTTGATGAGTTGAAGAAAGCTATTTATACAGCTCCATTTTTAGGAATTCCCAATTAATCTGAGTTCTTTTTTTTTTGCACACAAATGGAACAGTCATGACAGCAGTACTCACACAGAGAACTACATTGGGGTACAAACCCTTAGCATATTACAGTGGGATTTTAGACCCAGTAATGAGGGGTCACTTCCCTTGCGAACAATCACTGGCAGCAGCCATGTTCGCCATTGAGAAATCTGCAAGCATAGTAATGGGTTGTTCTATGGTATTGTTTGTTGAACATTCATTATTTGGGGGGTACCCTGACATCTCAAAGAGCCTCTGCTTAGGTGGTTATATCGAATCCTGCCGTCAAAATAGTCAGGTGCAGGATAGTGAATCCTGCCACGTTTGTAGCGGAACCTGTGGCAGAGGTTCAACATGTGCATGACTGCGCTAGTCCTGATGATTCATATGACGACGTACCGCGTGTAAAAGAAAATGTGTTACCTGGAGGAGAGACCCTCTTAATTGATGGTTCTTCAAAAATTAATCAAACTAATGGGGAAAGACTGACTGGCTTAGCTGTAGTGAGATACAGAGAGAATGGAGAATTTGAAAATGTGGCAAGCATGAGGCTGCCGTCTCATTTTTCAGCAGAGGGTGCAGAATTGGTGGCGCTTATTATCGCGCTTGAAAAATATGAAGCAGAGGAAGTGACAGTGTTCAGTGACTCCGCCTATGTGACGTGAACCGTGCACGCAGGATTAGCACGTTGGAAAAGGAGGGGCTACCTCTGAGCGTATGGCACTCCAGTGTAACACGCAGCGTTATTGGACAGACTTATAAAAGAACTACAGCTCCCAGCAGCCATAGCAATGGCAGCACATACTAAGAGAACTGACTTTATTTCACACGGAAACCAAGCCGCAGACGAAGAAGCCAAGAGTTGCAACTTCTTCGGACATTGTGAGTTTTGACAATCCTTTTGCAAGCAAGGGAGAAATCATGGCTGTAATAAAAGGTTCGAGGGGATTGGGTCCTCCGACGTATTCCATATCTATGACATGTAATCACCACAGCTGTGCTGCTTCGGAAACTTTTTCGGCGTCTGCGTCCTGCGTCGATGACGTCGATGCGCCGTCGTCGAGGACCTCCTCCGACGTCCGACGTCATCCGATGTGATAAGTAGGACGCACGACGCCCATAGCCTCAGTTCCGTTTTTTCCGCGAACGTGTTGCTTCGTGTTTCTCGGTTCTAAGCCTCGACTCTTTGGAGTTCTGTTCTTTCTGGTTCTTCGAACCTGTTCGTTTGTGAATTTCCTTCGGCGATGTCTTCCACTTCGTCTTCAACCCCGCGTCCGGGCTTTAAGAAGTGCGGGGAGTGTGGGTCCAAGATGTCGGTGACTGACTCGCACGACGCCTGCCTCTGGTGCCTCGGGGAGGCCCACGACACGGATGACTGTGTCGACTGCCAGTCGCTCACGTCCAAAGCCTTACGCGAACGTAAGAAGAAGTTGTCGGTAGGTCGGGTGTCCAAGCCCCGGAAGTCGAAGTCGGCGGGGCTTTCGGCGGATGATTCGAGGGGTGACTCTCCGCGTCATCGTCGGAAGTCTCGTCGGTCTTCTTCTAGGAGTGGGTCTCGCCACTCCTCAGCCTCTTCGAGGCATTCTCGGAAGCGCCGTCACCGGTCGCCTTCCAGGTCCTCTTCCGAGGATTCTGCGCGGCACGTCGGTTACCCCACCAGCCGTGCGACGCCGGAAGAATGGGCTTCCTTCGGGAAGAAAATGTTGGCGATTCTTGAGTCGCAGGGTACTCAGCCGTCCGCGCCCCCGAGGGGGGTCGGCCGTGTGAGGTCGAGAGACGCCGCTCGCAAGAGTGGTCGGCACGAGTCACGGGAGCGGTCCCGTTCGGACAAGGAGGCTCGTTCTCGCCGTACCCGTTCCAGGTCCCGGTCCTCGACGCGTTCGAGACCGTGTGCTCCTGTGTAGTCTTCGAGGAAGACATCGACGTCTGAGGCGTCGAGGGCGTCGACAGGCTTTCTCGAGGCTCCGGCTTCGAGGGCCTCGTCGAAGCCGTCGACGATCAGGTCGTCGAGGGACACGCTCGGGGCTCCGGCTTCGAGGGCTGTGTCGACGCCGCCGATACTGGAGGCGCTGCATCTGACGTCGACGCCGATTTCCTCGACGTCGACGCCGATCCTCTCGGCGCCGTTGCCGGTTTTCTCGGCGTCGGCGCCGATTCGCTCGACGCCATCGACGCCTTTCGTGTCGGAGGTGCCCCGTGTCACGGGTGTACCCCCTAGGAAGGCTCTGGTTAAGAGCAAGCACTCTCGGGTGCCTTTTCGCCACCTGGAATATATTTCGGAGGCGGATGAGGATTCTGATGGCCTGGTTCCTAGTCAGGTGCCAGATGAAATTGTCTCGGGCCATAGTCAGTTTGACGATTTGAGGCAGTCACTGCATGATGCCAGTGGACTGGACACCTCTCCGGAGGTGGAATTTTGTAGGCCTGAGCCTGGCTCCCATGCCGATTCCTCGTACCGGCGCCTTATGGCTAGGGTGTCTGAGTATCTGGGATGGTCTGCTCCCCCGGGGGAGTTTGTGCAGGATGATCTGACGGACATCCTTGATGTTGGTCCCCCAACTGACCCGGTACTGCCGTTCCATATGGCTTTACAGAGAAGGGTGGCGGCGGCTTGGACTGCTCCGGAGAGTCTCCCGGCGGTGGGCAGATCCTTGTCGCGTAAATACCGTCCGGCCAGTAGCGACCCCTGCTACTTGACCAGGCACCCCACTCCGGAAAGTTTGGTGGTGCAGGCGGCCACGGCCCCGGCAAAGCGGGCGTCGTACCCTACCATCCCTCCTGATAGGGACGACAAACGTTTTGATGGCTGGGCGAAGAAAGTGTTTTCTTCTGGTGGTATGGCGCTTCAGGCGGCCAACTCCATTTGTGCCTTGTCGCGTTTCACGCACACTCTGTGGAACTGTGTTGCGTTGGCGGCTGAACATATTCCCGAAGGGGTTGAACGGGATGGTTTCCTTGCTATGGTCCAGGATGGTAAGGATGCCATGTGTGAGTCCGTTCAGTCGGGTCTGGACTTGGCTGAATGTGTCAGTAGGTCCATGGCGGCGAGCACCGTGATACGCAGGTTTGCGTGGTTGCGGAAGTCGGGGTTTGCTCCTGATGTGCAGTCCCGGCTCCTCAACATGCCCTTTGATGGTATACACCTTTTTGGCAGCAAGGCTGACGAGAGCCTTGAGAGGTTGCAGACCTCAAAGGCTGCAGCGAAGTCGTTGGGCGCTGCAGTTCGCCAACCTCCGCCTTTTCGTCCTAGGGGACAGCAGTAGAGGGGTGGTTCCTTTCGCTATTACTCATCCTTCAGTAAAGCAAGAGGAGCTGGCAGTCAAAGAGGCCAACGCAGGGGTACCAGAGGTGGACGACAGGGTACAGGTGGTGCCAAGGCCGCTCGGGCAGTTGCCTCTTTGCCCTCAGGTAACGCCGCAGCCGCTCCCATTCAGTCGTGAGGCCATGTCCCATGGTTCGCCGGTTGGGGGAAGGCTGGCGCAGCATCTTGTTGAGTGGCAAGCCATTACTTCAGATGTGTGGGTTCTGGAGATCATAACCCACGGCTACTGTCTTCCTTTTCGGCACAGGCCTCGCGACAATCCACCGGGGAACCTCTCTTTGCAGAGTCCGGATCCGCTCCTTGCGCAGGAAATTCAAGCCCTGCTGGAGAAAGGCGCCATAGAACTGGTGCCTGTAGCGGAGAGGAACAAGGGATGGTATTCCCCTTATTTTTTGGTTTCGAAGAAAGACGGGGGATTGAGACCCATCATGGACTTGCGCGATTTGAACAAACTCCTCAGGAAGGACAAGTTCAAGATGGTTACTCTCTCTCAAGTCCTCCAGGCCCTTCAGCTTCAGGACTGGTTGGTGTCACTCGACCTCAAGGATGCTTACTTCCATGTGCCGATCCATCCCAAGCACAAGAAGTACCTGAGGTTCGCGGTTGGCGACTCGCACTTTCAGTTTCGGGTCCTGCCGTTCGGATTGACCTCCGCCCCGAGGGTTTTCACCAAGCTCATGGTGGTGGTGGCAGCGCATCTCAGGCAAGGGGGGATTCACGTCTACCCCTACCTGGACGATTGGTTGATCAGGGGGAGCTCTCCCGAGCAAGTCCTGGATCATCTATCGATCGCCTGTCGCTCCCTTCACAGGCTGGGCTTCTCCCTCAATTTAAAGAAGTCCCATTTGACGCCAATGCAGCGGCTCCAGTACATCGGAGCAGTGCTCGACACTTCCCTGGGGCAGTGTTTTCCTCCCCAGGTGAGGGCTCTTCACATTCGGCAGATGGTGCACAAGTTTCAGCATGCCCAGACGCTCCCAGCGTTCGAGTTCTTGAGGTTGCTCGGCCTCATGGCATCCTGCATTCTTCTGGTGCCAGAGGCTCGCCTGCGGATGAGATCTTTGCAGTGGGCACTCAAGACGCAATGGTCGCAGTCCTCCGGCAGGATGTCGGACTCGATTCAGGTGCCGTCCTCGGTCGCCCGGGACCTTCTGTGGTGGGCCGTCGAAGGCAACTTGATGAAGGGGGCTCCATTTTGGCTTCCCTGGCCGGAGGTGACGATCGTGACGGATGCATCCCTCACGGGATGGGGAGCTCATGCCAACGGGCTGACAGTCAGCGGTCGTTGGTCTCCGTCGGAGTCCAGACTCCATATCAATCTGTTGGAGCTGAGGGCCGTCAGGCTAGCCCTGAAGGCTTTTCTGCCGTCTGTGCGAGGGAAGAATGTCCTGATCCTGACGGACAACACAGTGGCCATGCACTACCTCAACAAAAAGGGGGGGGCAGGGTCACTTCCTCTGTGCAGAGAGGCGATGCAGCTCGAGTTCTGGGCCATCCAGCAGGAAGTTTCGATCTCGGCAGTTCATCTGGCCGGTGCCGAAAACGTGACGGCGGACGCTCTGAGCAGGCAGAGCGCGATCTCTCACGAGTGGGAGTTGGCTCAGGAGATTCTCCTGGAGATCTTCGCCCTTTGGGGGACCCCTCAAGTGGATCTCTTCGCCTCCATTGTCAACCGGAAGTGCGAAAGGTTTTGCTTGCGGGAATTTCCTCCAGAAGGAGCCTTAGGAGACGCGTTCGTGGTGGAGTGGTCATTCCCGCTGCTGTACGCGTTTCCTCCAGTCCCCGTCATCCCGCAAGTGCTGCGGAGGTTACGGAAGTTCGGTTCCCGGATGATCCTCATTGCCCCGGCGTGGGCTCGAAGGACGTGGTACCCGGACCTTCTCGACTTATCCATCTGCCCTCCACGTCGTCTTCCCTACCGAGACGATCTGCTCTCACGGGAGGGGGGTCAGGTTCTCCATCCAGAGGTCAGATCCCTCAACCTTCACGCTTGGTTTCTGAAAGGTTGAGGTATAAGGATTGGGACCTCCCTGAGGACGTGATGGAGGTGTTGCTTTCGGCCCGAAGGCCGGCAACAAAGTCTCTGTGCCGTTGGCGTAAGTTCTGCGACTGGTGCAGAGTTCAGAATGTGGATCCTTTTGCATGTGACATCCCCATGGTTCTGTCCTTTTTACTTTCTTTGGCCCACAGGGGCTTGCAAGTGGGTACCGTTAAGGGTTACCTGGCGGCGCTGTCCATCTTTAAGCGCTCGTCTGAAGAGTGTTCTTACTTTAAAATCCCTTTGATTTCACAGTTCCTGAAAGGGCTCACTAATGTGTTCCCTCCGTCACCTTTCCTGGTGCCCGGTTGGGATTTAAACCTGGTTCTTAGGTTTCTTATGGGTGCTCCGTTTGAGCCTTTACATTCTTGCCCTTTGAGGCTGTTGACTCTGAAAACTGTGTTTTTAGTTGCGGTTACTTCCGCTCGCAGAGTGAGTGAGTTACAGGCACTTTCGGTTAAGCCTCCCTTCACTGTATTTCACAAGGACAGGGTTGTCCTTAGAGTTCGTCCTTCTTTTCTTCCGAAGGTAGTGACGGAATTTCATTTGGCCCAGAAGGTTGTTCTTCCGGCATTCTATCCTCCTCCGCATCCTGGTAAGGAAGAGGAGAGGCTCCATAGGCTTGATCCTAGGAGAGCTTTAAGCTTTTATGTTTCACGCATGTCCCGGGTCAGAGTGGATGATCAACTCTTTATTGGTTACGCTGGTAAGCGTTTGGGGCAAGCTGTGACGAAACAGACTTTGTCTCGCTGGATTATTTTGGCCATCTCGGAGTGCTACCGTTTGGCGGGTAAGGACCCACCGGCTGGCTTGCGGGCCCATTCTACCAGGGGTATGGCTGCGTCTACTGCCCTGCAGAGGGGTGTTCCTATTCGCAACATCTGTGATGCAGCCACCTGGGCTTCAGTACATACGTTTGTACGTCACTATTCCCTTGATTCCATCCGAGCACAGGATCTGGCCTTTGGCAAGGCGGTCCTTTGCTCTGCTATTTGATTGGCTATTCTACATTTTGATTCTAAATTCTTTCCCTCCTCCTTGCTTTGGTACTGCTTTGGGAGTCTGTCATAGATATGGAATACGTCGGAGGACCCAATCCCCTCGAAGAACAAGTTACTTTCTTACCTGGTAACGTTCTTTCGATGGGATGGTCCGACGACGTATTCCATATCGCTCCCGCCCGGCCTTCCCCGCTGCAGAATTTCTTTTGTGATTGCAGCTTACGTTCCGCAAGGCTTTGTCTCTGACTGACAGTTGACTTATGTCACACGTTCTGGGGGAAAAAACTACAACTGAGGCTATGGGCGTCGTGCGTCCTACTTATCACATCGGATGACGTCGGACGTCGGAGGAGGTCCTCGACGACGGCGCATCGACGTCATCGACGCAGGACGCAGACGCCGAAAAAGTTTCCGAAGCAGCACAGCTGTGGTGATTACATGTCATAGATATGGAATACGTCGTCGGACCATCCCATCGAAAGAACGTTACCAGGTAAGAAAGTAACTTGTTCTTCTAATCATTTCCAAAAGAATCAGTTAATGGAAATTCAAGGTAGAGCTCCAGAGGAAGAGAAAGAACTATGGACACAGAGGGGGTGTTCTTTATCCCCCACTGAAGCACTGTGGCGACAAGACAGCACTGGTAAACCGGTGATGCCTGTAGCCTTATTAAGGGTGGTGTTAGAACAGATACACTACCCTGCGCATGTCACTAGGGAAAGCCTTGCAGAAACTGTTGCTGAGGACTGGTTTGTAAAAAACCTGTTAAAACACATTGGGCCTCATTATGATGTTGGCGGTGACGGTATGAGCGGTGCCAGTAAGTCACCGGAACCGTTCATACCGTCCCGCTGAATTACGAGTTATGCACGCGCGTGCCTCACAGCCCGCCATTTCTGGCCATTTGATCTCTCCTGTATATATTTAAATGTTGAAATCACAAAAACATATCCAATTATATAGTAAAGCATACATGAATTTGTATTGTGTGTTTTGAGATTCGATAGCAGAATTGTCTTTTGATGTTTAATGAAAGTCCTAATTTCCTGGAGCTATTACTACCTAATGGTATGCCATTGTTATGATACAACAGTGCAGAGAGGCAAGGACTCCATGCTACATTCTATATCTAATCTAGTGGTCAAATCGTTATTTATATAGCTCTTTTGGCAAAGCGCTGTACATAGAACATATTTATCACAATTACCACCAAACCAAAGTCGGTACTCCTTTATCGACCTCGAAAGGATAAAAGGCTGAGTTGGACTTGCCGGGATTCGAACCCGCAACCCACAGATCATGCAGAGATTGTAGCAACAAGTCCTGGACTGGCTGAGCTATCTTATTGGCTAACATACTTCAGATGTTGGTTAACTGAGGATCGACTGAGGCATAATGATCACAGTACCTAGATGTATGATGAACCATTTATGAAGCGCTACATAAAGTTAAATACCTATCTGGATTATCACAGGGACAGGTTTTTCTGAGTTTCTATTTCAATTACCAAGGTAACTTTCATTTGTTTGTTTTTGAATAGCACGTGCACTTTTGGTTTTGGATGTTTTATTTGTAGTCTTGAAGATTTGAGAGGCTAGGATACCTGTGATCAGTGTAATGACAATTACTCACCCTTGAACAAAGACTCTGCTGCTACTGACCATTTATAGTAATGTACCCCATTGACTGCAAGGTTGAATGGATGTAAACTAGACTGTGCATAGTCATCATTTTACACACTGTTTTTATAATTAGACTGTAAATTAAATTAGAAGTGTAAAAATGATCTGCCTCTGAATGATTATTCACAAAATACAATTGTGCAATACTGGTTTGCTTTGACTGGAAAAAAGCATAACTTGTTAAAAGAAAAATCTCAATTGCAACTTAGTTTTCCATCTTATTAATTATATAATCCTAAAATTCTAGGAAAACATGCACAGTGCTTCTGAAGCTGATTGGAAAGAAACCATTCCTTTTATCAGTGTGCAGTTTATTTTTTGAAAGGCTTCGGAGAAATATATTCTGTTTCAGAGGTGGCTTGCAATTACATCCATGTAGATAAAAATCACAAGAAGCCTTCTGGTTTCTGTCAAGTAACCTGACCTTTGCACTGCCCTCTGCTCTAAACCTGTGTGGAAATGTACCCAGGAAGATGATAAAGCTGGCGTATTTACAAGATTTTCAAGCATAAAAAGGCCTCATACTTGCCTTATCTGGAGCCCTGGATACAGGTATATAATAGTGGTAGTGTTCCCCTCCTCAAGGTGGATCGAGGCTGGTCCATGCACACACTTGCGTTGTGAAGTTTTTGGTCTGAGAAGTATTTCCCAGATGGGGAGTATGTGAGGTGCTGAGATCAGATAATGGCCCCCATTTTGTGAATGAGGTTTTTGAACAAATCAGCTTATTATTGAGTATTACGTTTTCTTATGCTCATCACCCGCAAACGAAGGGGATATGTGAGAGACTGAGCGGTCTGCTCAAAGGGAGAATAGCAAAGTTGAAATTAACCCTGAAGAAGGGGTGGCTGCATTGCCTGTCCCTTGCATTATAATATTGAGAAATCAGCCTGGCGCAGACTACCAACTCACACCTCACAAACTAGTCACAGGGAGGCGAATGAGAACGCCTCTAACTCCTCCATCGAGGTCTAGGCGTGATGCCCAGACAACTGCAGAATTGTTAGGAACTGAGCTACGTAAGTACTTAACATGTATGACGGCTAGTATCTCTGTCATTTCAGATCAAATCAAGCGGACCGGGTGTCGGTCTCAGAGAACACAGATGAAGACCATACAGCAACCATTTCATTTCAACCCTTTCATTGTGGAGGACGTCACTCCATCAGCAGTCAAAGAAGACAACCTTGGATTTAAAAAGGAGATGTGAAAGTCTACGCTGGAGAGACCGACAAACCCACAGCCCATTCGGACGCAAGCCAAGGGGAAGAAGTTCAGCACGTGCAGACTAGATCAATGAATAGGAAGAAGGATGCAGAGACTATCCAGTAGATAGGCAAAGGAGTGCATTTGGACTGTGGCTCCCCTGAAACACTCTTTGTAACTACTACAGCAATGAGTGAGAAAGTTACTGTTCTTGAGCCACAGGAATCTATTGACATTGTACTTTGGAGTGCGAAAGTAAAGCCAAGGATGCCAGTCTTAGACTTTCTGTTCGATGCCTGGAAGAGGGCGCAGTTCCCAGACTCATTCCAAACTGAGTTTATCTTTCGTGGGCCACATGGTGCTCACTGATGCCAATATACACAGACTGTCTTCGTTTTTATACTCAGAGCTTACCCTGCACTTGTTGGGCTCCGTACTGATGTGCACACTTTCGCCCAAGATCCTAAGAATGGTCCAACGATTAAACGTCTTCTGGCAGCAATTGTAGACCAGATTAGACAATTACCTGAACATTTCTTTGAGCGCATGAATGGATCTTTCTAACAACGATGTTGACAATTTACTTGCTATGATCTTTTACTATTTGCTTGAAGTTCATCCTCATCTTGTTTGGTGTAAAAATAACACTTATGTGTTCATATGAAAGCCTATCAACCGCCCTGCAATCAGTCAGCTACTTGTGGAGATTGTGGAGTAAATTCAACGGCTACCAGAATATTTCCTGAGATTGCCTGAATAAAAAGAGTTTTTCCTTCCTTAAAAGTAATTACAGGCAATCATGTGGTCCATAAACCACCTTGCAATACCAGACAGTGGTCAAAGAGAGCGATGAGTGGAGAGAAATCGATGGTAGAGCATAATGTACTGGTGCATAATATATGCTTGCTCAGTGTTTATCGTTGTTTTCTTAATTCTACTGATTCACACTGGGCCCCATTACACGGTAGGCGGTAAGGGATTACTGGCACCGGTAAGGGCACCGGTGCCGGTAATCCCTTACCCCCCTACTACAAGGTCCCTTAGCTGGTCCCGTCCCTAACGCCTGGTTTTACCAGGCGTTATGGAAGGGACCCGTTGAGGGACTTCAGGGCTAGTAACGGAACCGCAAATTGCGGTACCGTTATTAGCTCCATTCTCATTCGAGCCCTATGGGGGCTTGAATGGGAATGGGGAATGGTTCCCGGAATGGGGACTTACCGGGTCCTCCAGGGTCGGAATGACCTGGTAAGTCCCTATTCCAGGAAAACGGACCCGGAATGCGGTAAGGGGGTAGCCATGGCGCTTATAGCGGCATGGCTACCGCCTACCGTGTAATGAGGCCCACTGTGTATTATATTGGGCCAAAGAAAGGGAGAGTTCTCTCAATTCGTCCTACTCCAGTAACCAATGCAGAGCTAGACATTGTAAGACAGCCTAGACCCTATGTGATTGTTCCTACGCCCGTGGTACTTGAGAAAGCACCTAGCTCTGTGGTAAATGGTTCTGGGCTTCCTTTTGGAGGGAGGTCTGTTTTTGAGATACTTTATGATCATCAGGTACAGACTCTTTTAGGAAAACAAAAGAAGAGACAGAAGAGGAGTGCAAGTGGGGATGATTATGAATTAAATGATTATTTAGACAGTACAGCACATTTGGGGAATAACATGTGGTATCAGCATATGAAAGGAGGAATACTATGTATGTGCACTCCTGCCTTATGCTATGGGAAAGACTAAGGTATTCATAGCCATCAAAATAGATGTCCAAACAGCTCATTGCCTATCTCACATCACACACTGCCTGCCAAGAGGTCAGTTCATGGGCCGAACAGCATTATTGGTATGGGTGAGAGAATGGCCATCTCCAGATGAAAATGATTATATTCAAGACTTGAAGACAAGAGCAAGGACATTCACCAGAAATCGTGTGACACCCAGGACATTACTGATGACATCACATGTTAAAATAATATCCCTAAAAATTCCCTGCCTACAAGGGGTTCTTTCTATTTTGTTGGTAGCAAGATTTCAGGGGTGATTGTGTAATGTTACACATGTAATAACTAGCTCACAAATGTACACTTAATACACACTTGTGCTAAAACAAACAATACATATGCCGACCCAATGCATCTAACTGAGCGGCACATACAGGGAAACTGAAGTAGGGTAGAAAGAACTAGCAGCATCCCACAGTTTATCTTCCTGTATACAAATTAATTGTGTGTTTGAGGCCTGCCATTGCCCCATGCATGTGCATCATGAGCTGAAACCAGACCCAAAGGAAAGTACTTTAAGAACACACAACAAGGGTAACGTTTTGGTATACAGCACCTTTTCAATTTTCATATTGTGCTGGTCAGTGAATAAAACCACCTAGCCTACATTTTTCAATGCACCAAAATAATTGAGGCACACATGTGATGTCATAAGTGATGTCATCAATGATATTTGTGATGTCATCTTTGATGTCCTGGGTGTTAGTCTTAGCAATGCACGTAGATGGTGCGAGTTATGGTTGCTTAGCTTAGTATAATGGGGAAATGTGCAGTGGTGTTTGGTTGCACTGTGAAGCATAACATTCCTTTAGTGTAATTTTCTTACTGAATGCACATATATATGTATGGCAGGGAAGGAAAAGAAAGGGGCTAAAAAAGTGATGTCGTCATTGATGTCAGCATTCACATTTGAGATGACATCTTTCATGGTCTGGGTGTTAGTGTTAGCAGTGCACAGGGGTGGTGTCAGGGTTGGGGCTTACTTTACCATAACTGGCGAATTTCAGGGGTTTTTCTTTTTTAATTTGAAGCATGAAGGGGAGGAGGAAACTTTTTTTTTAGTGAACTGTACAGGTTTTTGTTAGGACAACTTAACCATAACGTCCCCTCAACAAAGTTTTTTTTGTAGCGAATTCCACTGGTTTTTGGGAGGGCAACTTAACCATAACATCCCCGTAACAAAGATTTTTTTGTAGGGAATTGTATAGGTTTTTGGAAGGTGGAACTTAAGCATGAAATTGTGGCAATGAAGTCATTGAGCAGAATATACTCTGTAATCATGTGATTTTGAGAGATATGTAGTATAATCTACGTACTTGACATACATTTAACATAGAACATACAGAACCCCTCCCTATGATATTGGAAAGGGACGGACTGAGCGCCTGTTTGCGGACGGGTTGGACAGGATCAGCATTATCCAAAGAGGCAGGGGATAGCTGAAAATGTACTATTGTCTAACACAAAAAATTTGCAACGTAGAAGAAGGACATAAAGATATAAGTAGTAATAAGTAAATATGGAAACCTGAAGCTGGGAAAAGAAAACAACACATTTAATAACCATGTAGAATAAAGTGGATGGTACCATAAAAAAGAAAGGATGCCTCCAGCGTAATCACTTCACCGAAACTTGGCAACCTGGAACGACAGTGGATGGACGCAGTAGGACGAAGGGACATTACAGCAAAAGAGTGAGTACAGGTCATTTTTTTATATGGGTGATGTTTTTTTTGTGGTATGTGGTGCAGAAATAATAATTTCTTTCTGTTGTTTTGACTCAGAAATGGCTAGTACTTTGGAGTGGCTGGAGGAGTATTTCCCACATGAGGAAATGTCTGAAGACAGCGACAATAATGGTACAGAGTGCTCTGCATATGCAAAATAGTGACCAGTATTTTAGAGGCATTCAACTTATGTATTTTTTTTTAATAGACCAGGAAAGAAAAGAAGAAAGGGCAACAAACGAGACAGAAGAAGACAGGATAAAAAGGATAGAGCAGAAAATGGACATATTGAACGACAATTTTCAAAGTTTACGGGAGTTTGTGGAGGATTGTGTGAGAGGAAAAGTTTGTTATCATTGCCCCACCTACACCTGCCCTGCTTCTCCATTCCCTAGTGAACCATCCCCAAACCTTGAACAGGAAAATAAACATTTTGATGAAATATCCATCCCTTCTTCCCCTCACAAATCTTCTCCTCATAACCAGCCCGTATTGAATCCTAATTCCCTCTTATTTGTTTCAGTGTCCGCTTCCCCCGCTATTTCTTTAGATTGATATGTGCGTGTGTGTGTTTGAAATATTTTTGTACAGTAGTTGTAGAGAAAGAGTTTGTGTGTAGAATTTTATTTTAAAAAGACGTAAAATGTTTGCGAACAGCGCGCCTGTTCGACCTATCCGCAAGCAATGGAATGTGGGTGCTGTCTAATGTCAAGTAAGACGGATGTGATGTGTGACTGCACCATCTGTTAAAATTGTGCGTACATAAACAGAAAGGGGTGTCCAAAGGATATACTACCTCGGCGTACCACTTGGAAACGAGATAATACATGTTCGTAGAACACACCAGATGTCCGGAATGGGTGTAAATGAGGAAAATGGAAGTGAAGTGTGTGAAGAACAGTATAGCGGTCCGTATCGGGCGCAGCCAAAATGGTGCCATCCTTAGAACAGGCACAGTGGCCGGCAAGTTCGTAGGCAAACAAAATGGAGTTGTCTTAAGGACACTGGAACTGTCCGTACAGTGAACATAGCATGCGTGCACATGCGCAGTAGAAACGTAAGTATTGCGAACATCGCGCCTGTTCCTAACTGTCCGTCTCACTTGTGTCGCACTTTGAAGTAGTTTGAGAACCCGAACACTGTCCGTAGGACACTTGTGCGCATGCGCACGTTTGATTCTTTGCATTTGCTGTCCAGGAGACTTTCATGAAGGGGGTGGATGTGTTGAGGACGTCATCATGTGACCGCACCTACGTTGAGCGTGGGGACTAATTTCCGCGGTTGGTGTGCTTCCACAACAATACAAATGAACTTGTAGACACAAGGCAAAGTATTGTAGAGTGTAAAAATGTAATTTCACACATCCTAAGCAATAGGCCACCTCGGGACTTGCTGTGTAAAATTTGTGTACCGTTTTGTAGGGATGAAGACGGTCACGAGGCACACCCCTGCACCCCTACAAAAGGCCACACCCCCGAGCGCATCTTCATTGTCCTTCTAGCTATAGCAGATTGAGGTGTGTTTCCTTTACTGCTGTAGTGACCAAAAGGAAACTAATCGGTATGGCTTCCATGGCTGCTGTTGGGTCAGTTGTCTCTGTACCACCCCCAAACCTGCCACCACCACCACCTCACCAAGGGCCTGCAGAGCGATATATGGGTGAGGATGTAGAGATCGAGGAAGAAGAGGGGGAAGAGAATGAAGTGGAGGAACTCCGCACTAGGAGCACTCGGCGGGAGTCGTGGGTGTGGCGGTTTTTTTCCGTTTATGGGAAAGTACCAAAAGCACGTGCGAACCTGGTGAAGTGTAACCAGTGCAAGGTGGTGTTGAGTCGCGGGAGATTTGGAGCGTACAGTTTTGGTACGACAACCATGAAGCGACACCTCACTTCGTTCCACACTGCGGACCTTCGCAAGGTGGTGCCATGTGAAGAGCGTGGTCGTTTGAGTTCCTCCACAGCATCCTCGGTATCAGATCCTCCCACCACAAGAGGCACTCCTGTGGGGGAGCACCTCCCTCCAGCTGCCTCACAAGCCATTCGCAATGCTGTTGACCCTTACCTTTCAAAGGTGACAGTAGTGTTGTGATGCAGTACTCTGCAGGGGGAGAGTTTTCGAAGTGCTTTTGAGGCTGCAGTCACCGAGCACCGAGCACCAGAAAATCTGCTCCTTACCTAAATAAAGCTCACCCTAAATCTTTCTCTGTTCAGTTGCCCTTTTTTATCCCCGTGGCTGGTGTCCCTTCCTTACCCTCCTTTCGCCTCTTCTCCTAGTGGCCGTGTGCTGTTAAGCAATGAACGTAAAAACAAAGAAAATTACAGAAAAGGCTCTTTTCAGAGCCGCCTTTCTCAGTATGCGGAGTTCTGAAAAAGTTTGCGGACAGTCGTAGAGGAAAAAAGGGAGGGTGCAAGTGGAGGAAACGCAATAAAGTGTACGTTGGGAGTAAGTGGCGGCTCTGAAAAGAGCCTTTCGGTGGTGTGTTGTGTGGGTCAAAAACAGTGGATTGGGGAAAACAGATTGTCAGATAGGTTAGTGTGATTGTAAAAGAGGTTGCAATACATTTTGTACATTGCGAAGAAAAATCTGATTGCCAGCATATGTGAGGTGGACTCCATCTCTGCAGAAAATGAAAGTGCTGCGAAACAAAATGTTTTCATTGTGGAAAGAGGACATGCCAACATCTCTTAAAAATGCATACACAGCCTTATTCACATTGTGTTTCGCTTTCTCCATTTGTGGACCAAACGCAGAAGAAAGCAGCCATATTTGTCTTTGGGCAATACGGGAAAAAAGTATTTGACAATTTGGAAACATGTCCATGAGCTTCACGAGTCCTTCCTTCATTGCAAATTGCAAAGAAATTCCAGATACATGGCCAAAACTGTTTCCTCCACAATGAATGATTAGCATATCTGGAGGACGCTCTGTCAGTAAAGTAACACAAAGAAGTACCAAGTCCAGCCATCTCATGCCACGCACGCCATGCCAGTGCACTTCAGCATGTGGAAATCCGAGATTTGTAGATAAACTGCAGCTTTCTGCATGCACCTTCAACCAATGTATCCATGAGTCTCCCAAAATCCAGATAATCTGTTTTTGAGCATGGAAAGCCATGGCTGTGTGGTCTCCTGTGAGGGAGAAGACGGTCTTACTAAAGTAAGTCAGTCAGAACACACCTACTGAACTTTATGGACCAATCCCTAGCTCCGCTCATTCTCATTTACATGCGGCTCCACCCTTGAATCCCCGATGGTGATATGTGCTGGCTGCTAACTACCGCCATGTTCGCGTACATATACAGGATCAGAGCGTGACGATGGTACATTAAAGTACTATTCCCCTTTTTCCCCTTTAAGGTAGGCTCTGAAAAGAGCTGTTTTTTTAAATTTTTTGGCCAGATACCGTACAGACATCTGGTATTTTATGTATTTTTTTGTATTTTTTGTCCTTGCTTTACCCTTGCAAACATTACAGTACCTTCTCTAAAGCAAGCCTTACGTTCCAAAAGAACATCGCATTTCCCAAAGAAGATAGCGCAACACCATCTCCTTCAAAGTAATGCGCATTGCTTGGAGCAATGTTATCGTGGCTACAAAAAAACATACCAACTCGTAGCATGAATGCACGCATGCCGCGATTGATGATGCACCTCCCGATGCTTTGATCTGGACAGAAAACAGAAGTGTTGTTCCATTGTACTCTCGGGAGTAAACAAAACAAGCAGAACACAGTCTTCAGCTGATTCCGGCGCTACTTTGAGTTAGATTTAATGTGCGTGTAGAGGCAGCAAGGCATAGGTCTAAATCTCTCAGACTGCAGAGAGAGCAAAATTCGTACTACTTCAAATTAGACCTTATTCTAGCCTGCGCTCAAAACAGGAATTACAAATTTTCAAAGTTTACTCGTTGTGTATGTCCGGATAGACACAAAGAACTCTTGAATACGACAACTGTTTTGATTTTCTTAGCCTTCCCGGCCTTGATTTATTTTAAGTTGAAAGTAAGTCACTTCAATTTGAATTCAAAGGTTCATTCAAACTTGAGAAAAATAATATTAAAGTTACTGTTAACCAGCCTTGTCCCTTGTCCCGACACGTGTTTCCCCGCCTATTATATGGCGGTTCCTCAGGGGTTTTAATGGCTGAAGGTTCTTACTAAATCATATTCATTATTATCATGCATAACGGTTGATAATTGGCCATTACAATCCTAATGGAGCAAAAGAGAAATGAAAAACAAATAAATAAGAGGCTGTCAATGGTTTCAAATGTAGTCATGATGTAAACTTCACGGCTATTTTTGTAAATAGTAAAACAAACCAATTGAGCGAAAAAAGGGAAAATGGACTTACATGTGCAGTCTGTAAGTCAAAGTGTGATGCTTCTTAAATCTCATATTAGTTTCTAACACGGTGTCTCCATAACCAAGTCTAAATTGTGTAAGTAGATAGAAACAGAACGTTTTCAGAATCTCCATTTACGGAAGATTAATAGTTAGTTGTCGTGCTTATCCAAGTGACTGTTTAAAAAGAAAAAAAGGATTTGATGCATCTTACCTATGTATTCCCAAAAACCTGCAGTGTGTGCAGAGTGAACTCCAGCGGTACGATTGCCGAGCAAACTGTGGTTCGCGCTGACGCGTTTAGATTGGATCACGTGAGAAAAATAGAACGCTCACGCATCTCGGGAGTAAAGCAGAAAAAATGACTTTCGTTGTTGGGAAGATGGTCATGAGTGCTTCAACCAACTGTGCCAAATCTGCCAACAAAGTACGTGAAGTCAGGTATCCCAAATGGCAAGCACTGTAGTGAAAAATTACCACATGAGGAGTGGTCATTCTACACATGGCTCTGCAAACTTGCAGAATTGCTGCATCATTGGCATCAGTGTCAGCGCTCCACACCACCTCCACTCCTCGCACATCGAAATGGTGTGCCACATGCCTACTCTCGGCATAGTGTTGTAAGCCTTGCACAAAAATGTCTCCAAGCATCAAAACCCTGACCCTCTCCACCTCTGCCATCTTCAGTGTGCGCACTGTCTTTCCACACAAAAGAGTAATGTGAACATCTGATTGGCTGATGCCTACAGTCACCTTTCCATGCAGGATTTGCTGTAGAAACCCGTATGTGACACGCCCTACCAGCGGACAAGCTTTGCTTACGTGCGGCACGTAACTCTGTCCTTCCACCCTTTCTACAGCGGTACCAAAGAGAGTCCCTCATTGGACACAACTAAGCGGTCGCACAATCATCCACCAATCACATAGAACATCGCTAATTTTAACTCGGTCATCAACATTGCGCACTTCAAAATTACTGTCGATGATTTTGAATGGAAGTCGCATACCATTGCAAAGCACCTACTTCACAAGATACTGTGCAAGGATTGCAAATTTCTACGTACAGCTCGATACATGTCCACATGCATCAGTATAGAGTACAGGTATGTATATTTTAATCAGAGAACATGTGGAAGCCTTATGATTTAAATTAGACAAAATAATGCTGCTAAATGTCCATAGGGAATACGTAACAATGCTCCCCCTTTAAAGTGCAAGATTGCCGATTTGTCATTCACAAATCGCACGACTGCTTACTGTATACAGCATAACCTGTACATACGTTGGAAGCATGCCTGTTTAGGGCAGACCTCAATTTTGTATGTGAAAATGTCAGAGTTCTGTACTCTGTACGGCCTACAGTAATGCTACTTGCGTATGAGAATAGTAAGCGCTCCCGATTGTAGTGCTGACATTTCCGTCTGAGGGTCTCCCGATTTTTCGACATCGTGCTTTTCATTAACAAGTACAAAATGTTTCCCCATCTAGTACTTTGCCCTATCGCTTACAAACCTCTCTCCTATGCATAGTACACTTTGTAAAGAACAAGGCATTTCCATACCCTTAAAAGATTTAGTTATTTTGAAGGACTTTAAAGTACCATATTGCAAGTACTATGCAAAGACTGCAGAGAGTGAAGTGAAATGTGCATGTGCACTGGGTTGAAATATGAAAGTTCAATCCTCTGACAAAAGAAGCCCAAGTAATGTCTGCAGTATCATCACTGCTGCAAACACACAAAGTAATTGATTTTGTTTTTTCAATTCACAGACTACTCTCCTGAGAATCAACAGCATCTACACTGCAGACGACATATCCGAAGAAACCTGGTCATCTTGCACAAAAAAGTAAGTACAGTACAACCTTTATATTGTAACTACTCCTTAAAGAGGCTGTGTGGGTTATTTGTTTATTTTGGGCACCAAAGCAAGCATTGATTTGTAAACCATTCTACCTACAAATATCCATTTATTGAACAAAGAATAACAGGCAGAATGGCTGACAAATCCTTCTGTGTTTGGTACTGAAATAACATAGGTAATCCTTAGAAGGTTAGATTGGGAAAAGAAGTTGCTGTAGCAAGTTTTTGGCATTTCGGTTATTAATAATGGTTCTCGCCACAAGTAGGCCACTTTGTACTCTCATCTGAAGCACATTGTAGTAGTATACAAACAGTAAAGTCGCCTTACCAAATGATTGTTAGAGTTCACTGTACGTTGACACACCATGACAAAGAGCTTCCCCATCAGACTTATGCACACATGCACACACTTCACACATACATTGGACAACAGACCAAAGTCTATTTTTTTTCTCAACAGACAACAAAGAATGCCTACCAAAAAAGCAACTCCATAGAAAGGAACGCAGAATTAGAGCAAAGAAAAATAAAGGTGCCCAATGTAAGCATCCACCTGTTGTAGAGTTTGTAGAGAATCTTAGTACAAACCAGCTAATGCAGTTGGGAAACATAATAAAGGAAGTCTCAACTACCGAAACTGTACCTCCTCCATCAAAAAGTGTCACAAAACACAGAAATGTTGTCAAAAAAATGGCTGCCAGTACAGCTAACAATGTCCCTAATATTCCTGACAGTGTAAGAAGAACCCATAGTAAAAAAAGTATTTTAGCAAAAATGTTTCATCACAGAGTCCTTCAGAATCTACTAAGAAGAGTACCAAATCATCCTCACCCCGTAAAACGTACCGTAGAAAGTTAATTCTACAAGCACTCGTGGACAGTGCAATCCTTCTCAAAAGGAAGTTGTTCATATTAGGGTTAAATAGGATGAAATCACTAACAAAACTAAGTACCAAACTAGAAAGGAAACTCAGCAATAAACAGAATGTGAACAAAAATCATTTCTTGTATGTTTGTGGTGGTGAATGGAGTCACTCAACAACCACAGAGCCATATTTTAATGAAGAAGCATACAAACAAAATCAAACAAACACAATTGCCATCCATAGCAGTGGACGAGGGTATGAGAAAATAAATACTACCATCATGGAACAAGAAACACTGCTTACAAAACTATCTCCTGAAAACTCAGAATTACTTCTCGATTCAGCAGAACCACACCGTCCAGTATACAAATGGCCGTGCACATCAATGTGTGCCATTCCAAACAAAGCTTTCAAATCTTTACGTCAGTTCCTCAATCAATATGTAAATGGTAAAGACAAAAGTAAAATGAGAGTGCTGCAAAATATGGGTATTTGTACAGTTCGGAAAGACACAGGACTAAACGGACATTCATTAGCCTGCATTTCTGGGCCTATTTTCAAAAGTACCTTCCATGATATCAAAAGAATATCAGTACATCATTCCAATGTAAGAAATTTAGTGCATAAAATATATTATGCAAAAAGTCCAGCCTCAGAATTAGGCAATTTAAATACCACTCTTCTGCATGGTACACCCAAATACTTACAAGAAGAAATGGATCGTATTCAGAAAAAGTATTTTGGAAGAGAGAGCCACATAGAAAATGCAACAGTTTTAGAACATAGTAGCGACAATTCTGCACATAGCAACCTTCTATTACACACATACAGAAAAGAAATAGTAAAATTTTAAAGGTCATCGGCTGAAGTACCAAACCATGTGTGTGTGTGTTGCCGCAGAACGTTTTACAAAAGGAACACACAAAATTTGAACATAGCATACAAAATAGAAAACAATGAAGACTATAAATGGTTTGAATTATCTTTGTACCTTTTAGCTGAAAACAAATATGAAATAACTGAAAGTCTAATATGTTGCAGTTACTGTACTTCAAAATTAGACAACAACCACACTCCCTCACGTGCTATTACAAATAATTTGGAATTGTTTCCATTACCAAAAATCCTGCAACAGCTCAATTTGTATGAGAGCATAATAATTCAAACAGTTCACCCATTTCAAGCAATTATACGCCTTCATCCAAAAACAGCAAAATTACCTTCCTCTGAATTGGTGAAAGGCATTTGTGGCAAAGTAGTTTACTTGCCATTAGATCTAACGGAATATGTACACACTCTAGGAGTGAAACGTTCAATAGAGCATTCTTTAATAGTTTTGGTAAATGGAGTAGCAACAAAGGACAAAAATATTTGGCAACAATTAGTGGACTTACACAAAGTTAGACAAGCATTGCAATATCTAAAAGACAATAATGAGTACTACAAGGAAATAAATATTGATGAAAGCTTAAAGCAAACAACTGAAATAATTCAAGAGCCATCAGAAACTGGACAATTCGAACTTCTGGATCCAGCTACAGTATCCACTCTTTTGGACCATTACACAATTCATCCATTGCATTCCAATGAAAGCATAGATGATGCACTAGAAACTTACCAAATGCGACAAACCAAAAGGTCACCAATGAGTATTTGGGAAAAAAGTATAGAAGCATGTGCTTTTCCACTGCTATTTCCTACTGGCAAAGGTGGAAGATACGATGATAGACCCACTCAGATTGGGGCATCAGAATACCGCTCATTACGAATGTATTCGCAAGATCCCAGATTTAGACAAAAAGTGGAATACATATTCCACCTACTCTATGAAAGTGAATTAGCAACACTACGTTATGGAGTTGCACACATTCTTAAATCTGGAACGCACTTTAAAAATATGTTAGCTAAGCAGTTAATACAAAAAGTACAAGAAAAAGATGAGGGTTTACAATCAAGTATAACACATTTTTTTACAAACATGCGTGGTACAAAGGAATACTGGTTCAGAGGGCACGGAGACGTGCGTTGCATGATCAGAAACCTTGGACCACCAACTTGGTTTGTTACGCTAAGTTGTGCAAAATATACATGGGAAGATTTACATGAGTTCCTACGCATAGCAAACAGCAACAAAAACAACATTGATATATTAACACCTGGAGAACTTTGCTTTCTAGATCCAGTTAATGTCTCAAGATATTTCCATCATTGTTTCATTGCAATGCTACACTTTATTTGCAATAAAACTGTTCCTCCCCTTGGAGAAGTGCAACACTTCTTTTGGAGAAAAGAATATCAAGCGAGAGGAGCACCACACATTCACATGCTGTTATGGATCAAAGGTGCACCGGAATTTGGGCATGACAGTGATAGCACTGTTTTGCAGTTTATCCAAAAATATGTCACATGTGAAATCCCTTCACAACAGACACATAGTGAGCTGCATGGGCAGATTTTACAATTTCAAAGACACAAATGTGGCAAATATTGTCGCCGCAAATACAAAAACAAAGATAAATACTACACCAAATGCCGCTTTGGTTTCCCTAGAACAGTTACAGAAACAGGTGAAGTAAACAAATTCATGTCTTCAGTTCGACATAGTGTTAAAGGTAAATCACCTAAAAACACGTATTACATAAAAAGAAGGAAAGAATCAAAATATATGAATGATTACAATGCAATCATTGCCCTATTATGGAATGCAAACATAGATGTGCAGTACATTGCAGACAATTCAACTGCTGTTGCACGATGTGTTACAGCCTACTTAACAAAAGCAGATAAAACAGAGGTTCTAGACCTCTGGGATGACCTAGCATCAGACATAACAATATCACAGAAATTGTACAGCATAGGCATAAAAATGCTCTCTCATAGAGAATGTGGGGCCGATGAGGCAGCAGATCGTTTAACCGGCACTGCTTTGTATGGAAAATCAGACAACATAGTATGGCTCAGTCTTGGTCCTGCAAAATCTAGAAAAAGAGTGCTAAAATTATGTGAGGACATAGAAACAATTGCCAGAAATTATCCCAACAGCCAAGACATTCTAAAAAACAATTTACTGGACACATACTATCCGAACAGGAGTACCACTCTGAAAAGCATGTGTCTATACCACACAGCTCAAAACTTTGCATACAAAAATAATGTAAAACCCGATGAAAGCAAACGTAGATATAGAGTGACCGATTGTGAAGGGAGCTTAGTGAAACTTAACAAACGAAGCTTAATTAATCATGTGAAATTGTCATTAAAAACTCCTCAACAGAAAGAACTATATTACATGTCTCTGTTACAACTTTTCAAACCATGGAGAAAAGAGGAAAACATACTAGATAATTATGAGTGCTATGAAGATGCTTTCAAAGCAAATGAAAGCACTATCACCGATTTGAACTTAACGCAGTACAAAACAATGTTATACAATGAGCAGCAACAGGAAGAAGAACTTCAGGCCCAACTAGATAAAGACTCTTCCGACAGTAGTCAACCTTCTGTAACAGGAAGTCAAGAACCATTAAGACAATCACTAATTGCAAATGAGGCTGAAGTAGCTATGGCAGAAGTAGAAAACACCATGGGCCTCATTACATGGATGGCGCTAAGGGATTACCGGCACCGGTAAGGGCACCAGTGCCGGTAATCCCTTAGCGCCATACTACGAGGTCCCTCGGCGGTCCCGTCCTTAACGTGTGGCCAGACCACACATTAAGGAAGGGACCCGCTGAGGGACTTCAGAGCAAATAACGGTACCGCTAATAGCGGTACCGTTATTTGCTCCTTCCCCATTCCCATTGAGCCCTATGGGGGCTCAAATGGGAATGGGGAAGGTCCTTGGTGAATGGGGAATTACTGCCCCGCCAACCTTGGAATTGGGCGGTAATTCCCCCATTCACCAAGGCGGACTTGGTAAAATACTGGCGGCAACCATGGCGCTAATAGCGCCATGGTTACCACCGTCTGTGTAATGAGGCCCCATGTATCAGTATCAAGAAGATACAGAAGACTTAACTGTACAACAAGCAAAACTAAACAACGATCAGCGCACCATTTTTGAAGATGTAACAAAAAAATTGTACATGGTGTACAACACGAAAATAAAGAATGTACCTGCCAAAATTACAAACCTATACTGCTGTATGTCAGTGGTGAAGCTGGAGCAGGGAAAACATTTTCCTTTTTTTAAAATGTTTTTATTTTTGTTGGCAAAGGCATACGGCAAACAACTACATCATGGTGAGCATTAAATTCAGACCATACATGCATCAGATCAACGGCAACGTTACAATGAAATAGAGCAGCAAGTGAGAGATGATGGCATCACAGTACATCAGAAATGGTGCAACGCTTCAATGCGGAGTTTGGGATGACTCTTCCCCCGATGAAGTCTCATCTAGGCCGTGGAGATAGCTGTTAAAGGCAGTCCAAATGTTCTTGGAGCAGGATCGGGTTGGGATCATATTGATAAACTCTTCCTCACAATTGCGGGACCAGGTAAGTAGATTTAGCCATTTCTGGACTGAGGGGGGAGAGGGACTTTTCCAGTTTTGTAGAATACATTTCTTAGCCACAATGCAACCCACATTCAAAAATTTGGCCATAGATTGTGCCCCATCAGACTGCCACACACCAAACAGGGCTCCTAGTGGGTCTAGGTCAACCGGAGTATCACAGATCTCAGTTAATGTCTCCAGGATCTTACCCCAGAATTCTGTGAGCATCGGGCACCCCCAGAACATGTGTAGGTGATGAGCATTCTCCGCACCACAGCGAGGGCAAAGTTGAGGGGTGGTTCGGGCGAACCTGGAGATCTTGTATGGAGTATAGTACAGTCTATTGAGTAATTTATACTTAATGGTGCGATAACAAAAGTTAAGGGAAACCCTGCTAGTGTGTGAACACATCTTCCACCACATGTGCTGCGTGAGGTCCAGTTCTAGTTCGGTCTCCCAGTCATCCTGGGCCCTGGAGGGTTGGGGCGAGGCGCCAATTAGCAATATCCTGTATAGCGAAGAAACCACCCCACGGGCACCACCCGAGTTGGCAATGTAAGCAATCCCGGGCGACTCCGGGGGCTCAATGGGGAAGCTTGGCCAGGTGGCACGAAAGGCAGCCCGGAGTTTGTAATATTTGCAGAAATTCCAGGGCTGAACCGGAATGGCCCGGCCTCCATGCTTGTGGCGTAATTAATTGCCCATCTGGGTAAAAATCCACTAGAGCAAGGTATCCCAGGGTCTCCCAATGATGCGCCAGGGCCATGTCATGTGTGGGTTCTAGCCCGGGGAATCGCCAGGCAGGGAGCCACTTATAATATGGGTGGTGTTCGGCACAGGACTTGAATATTCGACTCCAGGCGTGTACAGAGGTATGGACACCGTCAATTTAATTTAACATGGGGGCGAGGAGGAGGGCCAGGGTACCAATAGGAGGCGAATTGTGCCTGAGCAGTGGTCCAATACCGCATCATGTCAGGGGCGGTGAACCCACCTTTATCATACGGGGGTGTCATGTCAGACCATTTTTTCCGTACTGCCGCAGAGTGCCATAAGAACTGCGCACAAGCCCCATGCAGTCTCGCAAAATATTTCTTTCCGGGCCAAACGGGGACATTGCAAAATATGTATAGCAGCTTGGGGAGTAGTACCATCTTGACAAGTGAGTCTGCCTGCCAGCGACAATGGGAGGGGGCGCCATCGCTCCATTTTGTCTTCAGCTTGTTGTGCCGCTGCTAAGTAGTTATCGGCTAGTAGTGTTTCTTTAGTCAGGGATATCTAGACCCCTAAGTACTTAACCTCTTCAGGGGACCAGGGCAAGGGGTACTCTGTGGCCGGCCGTGGAGTGGACCTAGTGAGGGGGAAGAGCTCGGATTTGGTGTAATTTATCATGAATCCAGAGTGGGTACCTATGCGGGTAATGTCCCGTAATATTGGATCGAGGTTATTGGTGGGGTCTCTAATGAATAGCAGTACGTCATCGGCATAGAGTGAAATGATTTCGGGAATGTCTTTCAACCGTATCCCTTTGCGTGAATGGCGCGCCCTAACATGATCCGCCATTGGCTCTATTTCCAGGGCGAAAAGAATCGGGGAGAACGGGCAACCCTGTCGGGTGCCTCTGAAGAGTGGGACTAGGCCAGACGTCTGGGAGTTGACTCGAACCCTGGCCACTGGTGAGGTGTACAGTAATTTAATGTATCCAATCATGTTAGGTCCAATGCCCATGGTTTCCAGCACCAGCCACATATACCTCCAGGACACCATGTCGAATGCCTTCTGGGCATCAAGCGTGACCGCAACTGCCTTGGTGCCTTGGTCAATTCGGGCCATGACATTGAGGAGTCTCCTAATATTATGGGACGTGGATCTCCCAGGCACAAACCCCGATTGGTCATCATGTACCATGTATGACATGATTGGAAGAAAGCAGTTGGCAATCACTTTAGCGAAAATTTTGGTATCAAGGTTAATTAGCGAGAGGGGTCTATACGACCCACATTCATCACCGGGTTTGCCGGGTTTAAGTAGTACCGTGATGGCAGCCTCACGCAAGGTGGGAGGGAGAGAGCCCAGTCGGAGTGCCCCATCCCACACCTCAAGGAGTTTAGGGGCCAGGAGTGCAACGTGCTCCTGATAAAATTCCACCGTAAGCCCATTGGGCTGGGTGCCTTGCCTTTAGGGAGACCTGATATGGCCTCAACAATCTCATCCAATAGAATCGGAGAGTGCAGTTGGTTTCTGGTTGCGGTGGAGACACAGGTTGTGGGAATCTGCTCAAGGAGGTCTCTCATATGGGATTCATTGTGTTCGGGAGGTTGGGAGTATAGTTCCGTGTAGAAGTCTGTGAAGACGTCCAATATCTGTTGGTCAGACCATTGCACTGCCCCTTGTTTATCCCTAACACAAGTGATCTGGGTATGGCCCCACTCTGCCCTCGTCAAGGCGGCTAGTGTTTTGCTGGGTCTATCACCCTCTCCATACTTCCGGGCTGCCTGAGGGCGGCTAAAGTACTGGACCTTCCTTGTGGCCAATTCATTAAATGATTGCAACTCTTCACTAATCTGGGAAAGGACAGCAGGGTCAACTGATGCCGGGTGTGCCTGTTCTAGTTCGTGCAATCTGGCTTCCGACCGGCTGAGGGCTGCTCTGATAGTATTAAGAACCCCCCCCTCCCTGGAAATGGCCATTCCCCTGATAAAGGCCTTAAAGGCGTCCCATCGGGTTGCCATTGTGGTGGTTTGGGATGTGTTGTGTTCAAAGTAGGATTGGATGTCGGAGAGGATGTCTGCCTTAAAGATGATATCCTGAAGGGCGGCCGACTTAAATCTTCACGTATTGATGGTAGGCGGGGGGGCACCAAGGTCCAGAGAGAGCAGGACCAGAGCATGGTCCAAGAGCGTGCGGGCAAGTATACATGTGTCTACCACTCTACCCAGCAATCCGCTTGACAGTAGAAACATGTCTATTCTAGAGGAGCTGTCGTGGACTGAAGAGTAGTTGGTGTATTCTCGTGTCTGTGGGTGTAGTGTCCTCCATACATCACGTATATCAAGGGTTGTGCAGTGAGCCAGCAGTCTACGTGCCGCACTAGTTAGCTGTCTAGGGGCCGTGCCAGACCTATCCAGGGTAGTGTCTAGGATAAAATTCATATCCCCACCCCAAATGATCTGCACCCCCGCATAGCCCAGCAGGATGGATGCCACCAGATCAACAAAATCGGGCGTGTCCACATTAGGCCCGTATTCTGTATTGGTTATTGTGCAATGCAGTATGACATATCTCCCCTCCGTGTTGATGTAACTCATGTGCAGTACAAACATGAGTGACTTGTGAATCATTGTCAGGACCCCCCTGGCCCGTGTAGAGTACGACGTGAAATATCTATTAGGGCCCTAGGATGGTGCCATACACTTTGTGAGGGGGCCTATGGCGTGTGTCTCCTGTAAATATAGTATTTTACATCCATGTCTGTTGGCGTAGGCCATGACTCTACGGGCCTTGGTGTAGTTGCTCAGGCCCCGGATGTTCCAAGACATTACTATATTAGGCATTCTCTGGGTTCAGGGTACATCCCAGCTCTGTCGCCGTACGATACATTCTCCATGTGAAACAACTCCATGCATGTGCCCCGATGCAGTGTAGTGCTTAATTCTGCCTCTGCCATTTCCAATAACAGTCCCCGGCCCATACCCTCCTCGCACCCGCACCACCCCATCCTTGTGGGTAATGTATCCACCCTCCCTTTAGA
This sequence comes from Ambystoma mexicanum, assembly GCF_040938575.1. Lineage (NCBI taxonomy): Eukaryota > Metazoa > Chordata > Amphibia > Caudata > Ambystomatidae > Ambystoma > Ambystoma mexicanum. Next base: position 885,532,027 of record NC_090930.1, read on the forward strand.
ACCAAAATCCCCAACAATACGGGGGTTAGCAATGGGTCCCCAACGTGGGTCCAATTCGCTAGTGGCCCAACTGGGGCCAAAACCCAACAATAACGTAACAAAAATGAACATTGCAATCGCAGTGGGGTGCGCTGTTGCCGTGAGGTGGAACTAGGACAGATACGGATAGCATTGAGTATCAGGCGGTACATAGAACATTAGAACGCATGCTAGTCATCTTGTCCCACGCCCGGCTAGCTAACAATGGGGCAAATGTGAGATCTGACGTGAGTGACTGAGGACAGACCTGCGGGGACCAGGGAGGGACCGCAGACGGCCTTGCAAAGGGCAATGCCAGGCATGGTTGTTGCGAGCATCCAGTGTGCATGCGTAATTGGGACAGTGGGATGTTGTTACCATCAGCACATTAAGAACAAACAATAATGACTAGGCTACATGATGAAAGATTAGATGGGATTCAGTCATTGGCATCAAGATCCTCGTTCGCATTGTGAAGTGGTATCTGAGATTCTATGAATTTCACGGCTTCCTCCTGGACAGTGAAAAAGTACAGTTTTTCCTTGAAGGTGAATTTGAGGCGAGCCGGAAAAAGGATTGCATAGGGGATGTTGCGTTCCCGTAGCAGTTTCTTGACGCCAAGGAACTGGCGTCTCTCCTGCTGTACCCCAACGGAGAAGTCGGGGAATATAGGAAAGGTGTGTGAGTGAAGGCGGAGGTCCCCCTTCTCGTGGGCCAGGCAGAGGATGAGGTCTCTATCCCTATAATTAAGGATCCTGGCAATTATAGGCCTGGGAAAGTCCCCTGGCTTGGGGCGTGGTGATAAGGCACGGTGGGCTCGCTCGACCGTAAAGTACGGTGCTGGGCAGGGTCGCCCAGAAGGTCTCTAAGAAGTGACTCGACTGCCAGTTCCATACGCCCCTTGAGGGCATTCTCAGGAACCCTGATAATACGAAGGTATGTTTCCATACCAAATAGTGAGAGCATTCCATTTCAGCAATTTGGACAAAATGCAAACCATGGCAGATTATGTAGTATTTGCAATTCAGACAATCGCTCCACCTTACTGATAAAATCACATAGTGCCTACATAATACTTATGCTTCTATGTTATAATGCAGATGGCACCAAAAACAACTGCAGACTGACCGGATTCACACACGGTCAAGTGTCACTTGGAAAGAAAACCTTTACAACAGTAGGAATAATCTACCATGCAGGAGCTATTACGAATGCAGGTCACTACACTGCATACATTAACAAGAATTCTGGATGGTTTGAATGTAATGATAGCACCATTGCTCTAAAGCAGAGGTTGCCAGCTAACCTAACAAATGCGTATTTAATGTTCTTGAAGTCAAAATTTACGAAATAATGTGTACTTCAAGATTGTCAACAAAGTATGTGAAAGACTACAAACAGTTAGAATACGCCCACAGGTATCTAACTACCCAACAGGATGGAAGAATGACACAAATAAATGATTATCACAGATTGTTGGAAACAAATGCACAGGTAGAATACGCCTATAGGTATCTAATTGTTGTTAAAAATCTGCAGAAAACATTAATGGGAAAGATGAAGCAAACAGGATATAACGACACAAATGAATGAGTATCACTGATCTGTAGGAACAAATGTAGAGTTAGAATACGCCTACAGGTATGTAACTGTTGTTAAAAATGGGCAGGAAGGCAACAAACATAACATTGATCAGAATGATAAAGAAAACACTGAAAGGAAAAAATAAATGAAGTAGTTAGTACCATAGGAAATGAAGGTTTTTTTTAATCCGACAAGGATTTTCTTCTCCCAGACCCAAGGATTAGAAAAGCAAACACAGAAACTGACCGCAATGCACAGTACACTGGTTTGTAAACTAAATATGAGGGTAAGAAAAAAAGTTAACTGTCTATCATGCAATGTAGTAAATTTTAGAAAAATGCAAACACTAACACACCTTTTTCTTTCATCACAGAAATGGAAAAAGTGATACTTCCGCCAAGTACGATAGCCAATTTTAAAAAAGTATGTGGATTCTGATTATTATAAATAAACATACTGCACGGATGGTGCCCAAATTTACAAAAGCATGCTTTCCGGACCAAGCCCCTGTACCTGCCGCAGATTTCGTCAAAATCCATCCAGCGGTTTTACCTGTAGCCGTGCACAAAGTTTTTCCCCCATTCAGTCTATGGAGGGAAAAAAGACATTTTGGGACCCCCCCTATAACTTTGCCCCCCCTGGCTCAAACATCTCCAGACTTTGCAGAAAGATTCAGAGTGGCCCATGTACTTTTTCTGCACAGTTTGGTGAGGATTCGTCCAGGGGGAGCAGAGTTACAAGCCGCCCAAAAAGTGCTCTTCCTATGGAAACAGCAACTTAACCATAACTACCGTGGCCGTGTAATATGTAATATATATATATATATATATATATATATATATATATATATATATATATATATATACATATATATATATACATATATGAATGTATAGAACCTGAATATTCCACGATGCAATTTAGCAAGGCTTGAAACCCCATAATTGAAAGATTTCAGTGTGGCGCAGTTGGAAATAAACTGATGGCGGAGGAGAAATTCAAGAAAGGCTTGGCTGGCCCAGCACCAAGAAGTCGAGACCACAGTGAGTTGGGCACCTATCAAAAAGGCTATAACGAACGTGAGAAAGAAACAAACTTCTGTTTGAAGAGGAATGAAAAAACACTGAAGGCGTCAAGAGTTAGCTAGCATGTGGAATATTCCAGAAGGGTACAGGCGTGCCAACCAATTGTAGAGGGCCACGTATGAGAGAGCCCTATAGTTTGTGTAACCAATAAATCGTCTTGTATTTGTGACAATGAAGATGAGGTGCTCTTGGGATGGGCTTAGTTGTCCACCTGACCTTACAGGCCCAATCACTACCCCCGTCAGTATGAAATATATACTTAGATGTTCTTTGTAAACCCACCACAAGTCCTGAAGGTTTTTGTAGTTTGCCACGTAGTGTGATGTCAGTAATGATGAATTTTGACTATAAAAGTTGTTTTTTTTGTAATATGTCTTGAGATCGTGCTGTGCGACGTCAGATTATGTCTGTTGTAACTCCCTGTTTTAGATAATTGATATTAAAATAGAACCAAGATTTTGCCAAATTCCTGAGTTGTTTTGATTATCGATGTTTGAGTAACTTCTGCATCCCTGTCCACCTCTAAGTATTGTTGCCTTGTGTTAAAGGAACAAGGTCTGTAGATTCACTAAAGAACAATCTAAAGTCACATCTTTCACCTGTATGACTCTTATGATTCTAATGTGGCAGTGATGTCCTTTTCATTTATGTACCCTTTCTCGTTGCCCACTTCAGAAAATAAAGAATTACAATAACAAATGAAAATAACACCCAAATGAATGTTGCATTTTAATGATAAATATACTTTGTAATTAGTTATCTATTACAGCCACATGTTTTACATTTTCATTTATTTATATACGTTTAAAAAATAAGATTTAAGACAGAACATATTCAAATAGTTCATAGAAATACACATTTAATAAGGAAAAATAGACTCCTGTTTATTTAATGGGAATTTATTTTAAAATGTGTTTTACAAAATAAGTGCTGTTGCACTTTTTTTTTTAAGTTTGTTTATTTATAAATCAACACACAGGATAATTATACAATCACATCACATGTAGCTTCTCAGATCGTACAGACACAAGATCCCCTTCTCCATCCCCCTGCGTTCCCCGGCGGGCATCGTTCTCGAGCCTCAGTCGGACTGGTTTGGCAGCGGTTGCGGGTCGTCCATAGAGTGAAGGGCTCTTGCAATCAAGCGTGGTTTGTGGGTCAAGGCTGGGTAGTTCAGGTCATAATCCAATACTGGCGCCCAAATGTCTCGAAATCGGTGAAGCAATCCCGCTTTGGCTGCCGTGACCTTCTCAGCTATCAAAATATCCCAGAGTTTGACCCAGCAGAGGGCCATCAGAGGTCCATCCGCAGACTTCCAGGTGCGGGCCACCGTGATTTTAGCCGCTAACAAGAACTGGGACACCAGGGTAGCTCTTCTCCCCGACCTTGGGTATGAGCCTGGCAGTGGGATCCCCAGGAGGACCTGTTCGGGCGTGAGCGGAATGGTCACCTGGATGACGTCCTGTATGGTGGCTAAACAGAGAGTCCAGAACTCCTTCACTCGGGGGCAGGTCCACTACATGTGGAAGTAGGATCCTGGGAGGCTGCAGAGTTGCCAACAGTGGGGGTCTAGTGCCGGTTGGAAGTGGTGAAGGCGTAGAGGGGGGTAATACCAGTGCAGGAGTAGCTTATGGGCACACTCCCGGTTGGTAACGCAGCGGGATGCCGAACGCGTTCTTGTCCAAATGTCCACCCAAGTGTGATCCTCAATGGTGTGCCCGAGGTCCGTTTCCCATTGAGACATATATGAAGGCCTAAACTGTAGGGGGTCTTCCTGCAGCAGTCTATATAGGGCAGAGATCTTACCCCGGGCCGGTAGGTCGTTCACCATCAGCTCTAGTGAGGTAAGGGGACTAGTGGCCGCCGCGCGGGTCTGCGGGTAGGAGCACCAGTGCCTGAGTTGGGCGTAGGAGTACCTATCCATTTCCGCTAACTGAAAAGTCACTTTACAGCGTTCAAAGTTTAGGGGGGAGTCCCCTTCGAAGAATTGCCCTAGAGTGGCCAGGCCTCCTGCGACCCCGATTCTGAAATTTTGAGGATGGGCCCCGGGGGAAAAAGCTGGGTTGAGGAAGATTGGAGAGAGCGCGCTCAGGTCTCCTGGAACGCCCCGGTACCTGCGAGCCCACTCTCAGGCCTTTATTGTTTGTTTTGTGGCCCAGGTAGGGGATCGATTTGATGCTCCACTGAAAGGGGCCTCTCTCCTCTAAGGACTCTCGTTCAGCCGGGGTCAAGCCCACACCCAGCGCCGCTGACTTTTGGAAGTTAATCGCAAATCCCGAGACAGTCCCAAAACTGTGGATTTCAGTTATGGCCTCCCTCACTCATGGATCCCTCAATGTTTGTAATGGTGAGTAGAACGTCGTCCGCGTAGAGGGCCACTTTATGTTGCGCAGAGCCGGTCCTCAGGCCACTGATTCCGGGGTTTCTCCAAACTCATTGAGCCAGCGGCTCCATGGCCAAAGCAAAAAGCAAAGGGGAAAAAGGACATCCCTGTCTTGTTCTGCATGTGAGGGAGATCAAGTCCGACAAGCGGCCGTTGATTCTCAGCCTAGTCCTAGGGGCCTGGTAGTTCGCAAAGATCATTTTCCGGAAAGTCGGGCCGAAGCTAAAGGCCTCTAGAGTGAGGCGCAGGTAAGACCAGTCCACCTGGTCGAACGCTTTGGTTGCATCCAGCGCCGGTAAGGCCAGTTGTTGAGAGTCCCGGGTGACGATCTCTATTAGGTCCAGAGCCCTGCGGATGTTATCTTTTGTTGACCTGTGGTTTATAAACCCCGTTTGATCCGGGTCTATGATGTTTGGGAGGATAGGTGCTAGGCGATTGGCCAGGATCTTGGAATATATATTGGCATCCAGATTCAGTAGGGCGATGGGTCTATACGAGCTGATGTCATGGGGGTCCTTCCCAGGCTTGGAGATAAGAACTGTGATAGATTCTTGCATTGTGGGAGTGACCGTTCCGGTGGCCACGAACAAATTAAAGAGGCGGGCCAGAGGGGCCACTAACTGGGGCCGGAAGTTTTTGTAAAAGCGGGTGGAGAATCCATCTGGGCCCGGGGCTCTAGATTTTAAGCTCTTAATGGCTGCCTCCACCTCCTCGGTCGTAATCAGCGCTTCAAGGTCTTCCCTGGCTGCCGGGGTCAGATGCGGGAGGGCCGCCTCTCGGATGTAGGAACGCTGTTTAATCGGGTCTTTCGGGGCCGCCGTCATTATTTCCAAGTGGTGAGTGGTTGCCAGGTGTATTTTCTCATGGTCCGCGTGGTGGATCACCCCCGCGGGTCGCGAAGGCCCAGGATAGAATTCCGACTCTTCACCTTTGCCAGTTTGTTAACCAGGAGTTTGTTGGCCTTATTGTTATGGGCGTAGTACCATTGCTTGGTTCTGGTCAGAAAATTCGCTGTACCCTCAGCATAGTGAGCTTCAAGCTTTTTCCTGGCCATTTGTAAGATACTGTAGGATTTAGGGGCCCAACCCTTCCTTTTGTGAGTAGCTTCAGCTTCACGGACTTCGGCTTCCAGGATGGCTCGAGTCGCCTGCTTTCTTTTGTGAAATGCGCACCTTGGGTAATCAGCTCCCCTCTGAGGACCGCCTTCATGGCATCCCAGGTGTTGGCCGGGGAAGTGTCCTGATCCCAGTTTTCAGCGAAGAAATGCTTTATGGAGCTGGCGATTGAGTCTCTCACTGCCATGTTGCCCAGAATAGGGTCGTATAGGCACCACCTGCGGCGTGGAGGGGGCTCCGGGTCGTGGGACCGCAGGGTCAATGTAACTGGGGCGTGATCCGAGAGGATCCAGGGGCCGATTACCACATCATCAGTGAAAGTCAGGATCTGCAGGGAGGTCAAGATCAGGTCGATCCTGGAGAAAGTACGATGCACATATGAGTAGAAGGTGAAGTCCCTCTCATCCAGGGACAGCACCCTCCAGGAGCATACAAAGTTCAGCGTGCGGAATAGGTGGAGCAGTCCAGTGGCTAACTTCAGGTCTCTGGGTGTCGGGGGGTGCGGGGCCCCATTAATGTTTCCTCCCATGACGACATGTCCCTCAATGAATGGGAGAAGGGAGTCCTCCAGGTCTTAGTAGAAGCCCTCCTGATATTCGTTCGGAGCGTACACCGAGATGAGGGTATAGAGCTAGCCATGAATGGTGCATTTGATTGCAATGAAGCGACCCTCCTGGCATCGCCTCGAGTCAAGGATCTGGGGCTTCAGATCCTTTGCGAATAAAATAGCGGTGCCACCATCCTTAGTTCCGTTAGAGGCGAGGAATTGTAGCGGAAAGAGTCTGCTCCGCAAGCGAGGAAAGTCCTCTGGGATTAAATGTGTCTCTTGCAAGAAGGCGATCGAAGTCCTGTCGTCTTGTAGCCTTTGTAGGATTGATTTCCTCTTCGGGGGGGAGTTCAAGCCCCTAACGTTCAAGGTGGTGAACTTAAGTTTCAGATGCGAGGGTTGGTCCGGAAGATTCACTTGCTGGGGAGGGGGGGTGTTGTGGGGGAGTCACGTCAGCCTTTGACATGAGAGCATGGTTATTTCGGGTTCTCCTGTGGTTGAAGGTTTTTGAACTGGTCTCCAACGGGAGATACTCACACTCAATACATTCAACAACTGCCTCCAACGGGAGGCCCAAACTGCGTCCAGAGGGGCCGATTTTGAACTATCGGCATGGCCCCTGGGCGCCCAGGCAGTACTTCGGCAGAACCACCATGGTTGGGGTCTCTCCAAGGGTAACGTGATGGCATCCACCTTGGAGGGGGGTATGGACCGCATGGCATCCGCGGCAAGCTTCAAAGGGTTTAGGGGGTTCCGGTGCTATATGCCCCATACAGGCATCCTCACGTATCATTTGGGTTTGCGGTTCCTCTGCACTCTTGACCAGGGAGCCCGTTTCGGCTTTGGGGAGGTCGTATTTGGAGTCAGGCTCATACGGCCCGAGCAGGATGGGTCTGAAGTCCCAGGGGAGTCCGGATGGAGTATCGATGCTGGATCATCGAGGTGGCTGATGGTGTGCGGGTTGCCCTTGTACGAGAATTGCAGCGCCGTGGGAAAGAGCCATCGGTAGCGAACCTGCTGATCTCGAAGGAAGAGTGAGAGCGGGCGTAGCATTCTGCGCTCCTGAAGGGTCAGTAGGGAGAGGTCCTGAAAGATCTTTAGAGGGACGCCTTGTAAGGAGAGCTCGTCCTTCGAGCGATTTATCGCCGCGATGGCCTCCTTGGTGGTGTAGAAATGGACCCTTGTGATTACATCCGGCGGGGGGTCTGTGTCCACCCCCCGGCGAAGGCGCAGTCTATGGGTTCGGTCTAGCAAGAGCTGGGCCTCATCTAGATATGGGAGGAGAGACTGAAAAAGGGTGCTGACATATTGGGGAAGCTCCTTGTCGGTAACGGAAGAGGTCACCCCATGTTTATGCTCAAGAATTTCAGTTCTCTCCAATAACGACTGGACGGCGCATTGCATCTCCGTTAGTGCGCTAGTGTGGTCCGTGGTCAGGTCCTCGACTTCCCCTACCCTTTGCTCAATGCTGCAGACCCGTTGTTCTGCTTGCTCCAGTTTGGCTGAGAGTTCCGTCATACAAGTCCTAAATTCCGACTTGATGTCAGACATAAAGGCCTGCAGGTCCTCCTTAGTTGCGAGCGTCCCTCTGTCGTTGGTCGCCTTCTGAGGTGTGAGCTTAGGGGGGTCGATCTTCTTTCCCTTTTCCAATGCCTGCAGCATGGTTGAAATTTCAGCTGATTTAGGGGGCTTCGGTGTCTTGGACGACATAGCTCCGGGGAAGGTGAGGTGCACCGTAGTGGGGCAGATCAGCGAGATAGAGAGATTGTCCTGAGAGCAGATGACGACGCCAGGTGCACCCCAGCTGATGAAAAGAGGAGGTGGGCGGAGGCGCCCCAGAAAGCCGGAGGAGGCATCACTCCACGCCTTGGGGGCCAACAGTAAGGGGACTCCAGGGCCCTTGTCAGGGGGGGGGGCTCCAGGTGACTCAGAAGGCCTTAGGGTAGTAGTCGGTATGGGTCCCCGCCAAGGCGAATATGAATAGGTAGGAAAGGCTAAATAGAGGGGGCTGGTGGACTCACCTGAATAATGGGCGTGACCCCCACTCAAGGGTCAGGGGCCACGATGCTGCCAGAAGGTCCAGGAGGGCCTCAGCGGGGGTCTGATGTTATGGGATGCCAGTGAGTGGGCCGCCGCTGGTATGGTGTCTCAGCAGGCGGGGGCGCGACGTGGGCAGGGGCGCCCCAGGGAACCAGGGAAGAAAAGCGCTGTCGGGTCCAGGCCACCAGGGCCCAGATCGGGGCCCGCCTCGCCAAGGTTGGTGTCCGACCCCCCAAGGGCCCGGGATCAGCAGGAGCAGAAAAGTCCGAGCAGCCCGGATGAGCCACCTCCCCAGGCGGCTGGCTGTGGTCTGGGAGGGAGGTCCACCCCCGCCAGCTCGAAGCGAGAGCAGCCCCGCTCTCCAAGCTGTTGCACTTTTTAAAAACATTTTATATGATTACAGTTTTTGAGAAAAAAAGTGAATTGTGTATAGGAACAATATTTAAAGACCACATCACTTCATTTGAAGCACAAACCCCATTAGCAATGTTCTGTTGCATTGACTGACCTCTGAAACATAATCTGTTGTCAGTCCATGCGTTTGCATGGCCAGCACAAAATCAGATCTTTCACAAAGTTAAATTCCATCTGCTTTGAAGGCATCATAAAGGAGGACATAGAAAATGGATTCCAGGTTCAAAACAAATGGTTTTTATTAACTTATATGTCAGGATGGATGGCCTTACTTGCCTTTTGCTAAGGTGGGATTTCCCTATCAAAATAAAACTAATGAAAGTCTGAGTCAAAGAGTTCAATTTAGGAATCTGTCTGAGTCCAAAACCTATGCTTGTCCTCACAACTAATTCTGTACAATATATTTATTTATTTGTTTATTTTCATAGAATACTTTACAAAATATTAATTTACCACATCTTATTACATCCATATTCATTAAAACTTCAAAGTCTAAAAGTCTAAAAACATATAGTCGAAATTAACAATCCTCATATTTAGTAAAATTATATATAAAATGCATGCACAATGAATTGCATTTCTGCATTAATCCTTTCTCATTTCATTTGCCGTCTCCATATACAGTAATTGGTGTTGTAGACTATATTTAAAACGATATATAAAAACTTATATAAAACCTTAATACCTCATTTAAACCAGCATCCAAGTCCTACAATAGAGACTGGCTACTTTATCGCCTCTCTACATACCCCTTATATTTCTAATCATGAGACGTTTTTAAATTATTACCTACAGCTGATACAAAGCAATATGCACTTTTTTATTGTCTGCATTCAGGCAGTAAAACCAAAAATCATCGCTCTTAATAAAATCGTTTTAATACACAAAGGGGCCTAGCAGTGTCATATATTAATTGCCCATAGTTCCACTTTCTGTCAATATGTGCTTTGCTGTCTCATTTTGTTCAGAGATCTTACACATGCAACAGTATCTTTCTCTTTGATGGAGCCCTAACTGTGGACCAATTAATGCCAGTATTGGTAACTGGTTTGTATGCAACTTCATTCTAAAAGAACATACGTTCAAGCTTGGGCATTGTCTAAGATACAATTGCGGCTGTAAGTATCTATATGTTACTCCCGCTGATGGTGCAGGACTACGCAAAACCTCAACGTGGGTATAATTAATCACTCAGTCCCATTTCTTAATTTTCCCAGAAAAGACACGTTTCAAACTTTCATAGGTGGAATTCCTTTTATAGTCAGGGCACCATCCAATAAGGCCAAAAAGATTATTGGCCAATTGTACAAAACTGTCTTTACCGCATCCAGGGGCTACCAGCAACCTAAGTAGTTGGCATTTAGGGTTTGCATGAATTTTAATATATGAGAGACCCCGTCTCATCAATAGCTCACCTCTGAGGGATGTCAGACCCAATTCTAGTCTAATATATTGAATTGAAGCAGCATCTTTAAACCGCAGAACCGTTTCCAAAATCTCCCTTCAACCACATGTAACCAGGCGAGATCTGACATTGCTAGGGCCTCCAACCCATACAACACCATTCGACAGGAGCATTTAAGATTTAAGTTCTATTTGAAGCACAACATGTGATACATTGCTTGTTTGTTAGAGCTAAATTCACTGTGGAACTCAGCATGTAATGGTTTGCTTAAATATAGGGTCCCGTTCCCTCTGTGGCTTGGAAAGAGCATTGATTCTGGCTGTTCGCAAAGCTTTAGTTTAGTTTGGTATTCAATAATGGTGATTTTCACTCATACCTTAGTTTTACATTGTCATTTGTTCAAGAAATGTTGTTCAATTCACTTGAAATGTTTCTCTAATTGTTTGATGTTTGTTCATTCTGTGTTAAGTGTTAAAAGTTATTTTGTTTTGCTTTAAGTGGATTACCCAATGTCCAGAGACCTTCGAAAAAGTGTCTTATACTGTAAGCGACCACTCTGATTCTTAGTTAGCCTGCTGGTTCAATAATTGAAGTTGCAAAAGACTGGAGACTTTTGAAAACGTGCTCATGAGAGCCATGCGACCACTCTGATACAAAATATCTCTTGATAATAAAGTTAATTCATTTGTGCCCCGGATGTCACAGCCACCAGAAACTCACTGGTCACTCTGACAGGTCTTGTTGCAGCCCGAAACAGACAGTCTCCAATTCTCACGGCCCAGCCTCCTCCTTCTGCCTCTCAGGCACTCCTGTGTGGGCCTCTCCACAGAGGGGAATGCGAAAGGCGGATATGAGGGAAAGGTATAGCCTTTCCTTATGGTTTCCTTCTCTTCACTCCCTCTGCTACACGGAGTCCCAGCTTCTCGACCCCTCTTCAATGTACCCTTTTCATCCACCGACTCCAGCGTCTCGTACCTCATTCCGGGAAGGTTCTCTGCCGCTAGCCTCAATCTCCTTGCTGATTTTCCTGCCTCTCCTGAGGTCCTTTTATGCTCCTTTTATACACCTGCAGCCCATTGACAGGCGGCAGCTATGAACCGTAAATGAGCCCTGCCTGTCCACAATTAATGGGACATACCTGATCCTGATAGCTATTAGCAGACATCTTCTTCGTTCCAGTACCAGAGTGGTAAAAGAGCCTGTTCTTCATTGCTCTTAGTTGCCTCTTCTTCGTCCCAGTACTGTGAAATGTCAATGAGGAAGAAATAAGGAGAACTGGCTTATAACAGCCTATGAAAGTTGGGGAAAGGTTGTGTTGGGTATCAATAGGGAAAGGGTGATAACACATCTCGCCCCTGGGCACCCCACTCTTTCTCACCTTCCTTCTTGGTCTTCTGAGTTTGCCTTTTCTTCTGATGCTTTTCTAACCAAAGGGAAAGGGGTGACAATATCCCACCATGGCTTCTGGGACTAGGGATTCATCACGAAATAGAAAGGGGGAATACCGCATCTCACCTGAGGACATTTTATTCCCCTTTCCCACGATCCCTCTACCCAGGTAATCCTCCCTGGCTTCTCTGGCCCCAGAGTCCGGATTCAACAGCAATGGCCTTTCCTTGGCCACGTGCGCAGAGGATCCGAGGGAAGTCAATGTGAGATTGTTCTCAGGTTTCTCACACTGCACTAATATTGGCTTAGCCACCCATTGCTTTTTTCTTTTTATTAAGGCCATGGTGTAACGAAGCATGCCAAAACCACCTCCTTTCCTTGCTTGTTCCCTACCAATATTCTCAGTATGATCAAGTACAGCCAGCCTTGTTCTAACCTTCATACCATCTATGCTGAAATGCAACCTTTTAGGCTTGTACTTTAGGCACATATTATGGAAAATCTCCAAATCACCAGTGTGGCAAAATTCTCTTATTCCCTTTAAATCTCTGGTAATGGTTTTGTTACACACAATCTTTTTTAGGACTATGTGAGGAGCCTTGCACCAATCACTTTTTCTTAAGTTTGTGCTCTTTACTCAAAGGTCCATGTGTTGTGATGAATCCTGCGGCGTCATCGCTGACCTCAAACCTAAAACCTCCTTCCATGAGGCCTGGGGAAGGCCACTACTACCTAATCTTGACCATGGGGGTGGTATTCTGAGGGAGGATCTCAAGTGAGGAGATGGCTGTCAGAGAGATGTGATGACGTCTGTAGGAGGGACACAGTATTCCTTTCTATGCGAAGAGAAGGACACTCTGATCCCTAAATACATGATGGCATGTTGTCATTTTGCAAATCCTTCCCCTGTTAAAACCCAAACCAATGTGTATGAAAAAGCTTCTCAGTGTAAAAACCAGTAGGGGGTGTCTGTACCTCCGCTCTCTATATGGTAGAGGAGAGGCACAGAGGACCCCAGCCAAGATTCTCTATTATGGTAGCAATGGACGAGCAATCAAGGCCTAGCTTCTCAGGAGGTGATGCGGGCTGGTTCTTAAGTACAGTGTAGTCCCCGAACCCCCACAAAGGAATGTCCACACACTGTATTACTGAAAACACAGTCTTTATATAATCAATATTCAAAGGTATGTACACGATCACAATAACGCACTTTGTACTTGGAAGTCAATAATGATAAATATATACACGTCTAGAGTGGTACCACTAATGTTATCAAATCTCATTAAAGTGCATCAACTGTACGGTTAAAATGTCACACAGATCAATAACGAGTAAACCAGCAATAGAGATAGGCAGGAACGTAAGATGGTTGAAACAATAGGCAGAATGCTGGGCCCGTACCCTGGACACAGTTCGGTGTGGAGATCCCCCCACCTGGGCAACCTGTAAAATAAGATTTATCGCACAAGCCCATTCCATATGTTCAATAGTCTCACTTCTTCATATTAAGGTTTTACCCCCCCCAATGTACCTGGTGGAGTAGAGTTCTCCGACGATGCACCGACCGATCCTTCTTGAGTGCCTCCCTCTCAGGCGGGAGCCACGGATCGTCGAGAGGTGTCGGGGAACTTGGCGTTCAGTGTCGGGGAATCGACGGCCCTTCTTGAGTGCCCTCCCTTTAAGACAGGAGTCACGGGTCGTCGAACGTCCGACGGTGAACAGGGTGAACTATGGCAGGGAAGTGGCCGCTTCATTCCTAGCGGTGCTTGTCGACGACAGAGCGTTGGCGTCCTGCAAGGAAGAGGTGTGCGGGGCACCTCGGTGACAATAGTTCTGGACCGCAAAGAGATGATGAAGAACTGTGGCCCAGCAAGGGCGTCGAGTCGTCGGCGTCCCTGCGGTCTGTAGGTGGCGGGAAACCCACCGGTGGATGCTCTTCGGCGCATCGACAGTCGGGCCTTTTCCAGCGGGAGACAAGCAGATGATGATGCAGACGAGAGCGTCCGATGATCAATGGAAGTTCTTAGGCAAACGGGAGCACGGCGGCTCCGGTCGGCGACGGCGGTCGTCGACAGTGGCGGACAGGGGAGTTGCTAGGTCTGGAAAAGACCCGGGGCTACGCTGATGTTGGAAGTGTTGGGACTGGGGGCTAGCTGGTCTTTTGGCTGTAGCTCCTGAGATTCTATCAGGGGCTACAACCAAAAGATCAGTGGCTATAGCCCCCTTAGCCCCCCCTAGCAACGCCCCTGGTGGCGGACAACAGTCCGAGTGCTTCTCCTTGGAGTTCCGCAGCAGTACCCGTATCGGGTCGGCAGCCTGTCGAAGGTCTGTCTACCAGGGAGCGTTGGCAAAGATCAGCTGTGCACGATGGTCCCTCGTAGCTCGGGAAGAGGGCGCCTTACCAGGTCCTCTCTGGGTCAGTCCTTGGAGGCACAGCAGCTTTCAGATTGTGAAGGAGAGCAACAGCAATTCTTCTCGTCCAGCAGGGCTTCAAGGTCAAGCGTCAGTTAATCCAGTTACTCGTCGTAGTGGACTTCAGCTTCTGAACACGATTCCTAGCAGTGAGAGGTCCCCAGATATACTGTTGATCTCCCATTCATTCCGCTGGGTCACACTCAAGCATCCAATCACGACTACGGGCATTCATGCAGGCAGGCAGCCAATCAGGCACACAAGGTATTCAGGCCATTCACTTCTCTCCAGACACTCACAACAAGTTGTGTGTATTGGGACAAGTACTGAGCCATTCAACACTCCAAGCTGCATTCATACCGGTTTCGGGCAGGGTTGTCTCAGTCAGTGTGTCAGCCACCAGATACTAGACACCCACAACACAGAATGTATATTCGCCACACACTCTATTCACCCAGGTCCCACCCACAGGAGGTACCCACAACATACATCACCGGGAAGGCTCCAGCTAGTCTGACTGGGCCTTCACAACAACACCATATATGGCACTTCCATCCAACAGCCAGTCAGGGGGAAGGGACAGAGTCAGGGCTTCCCAGGACTTTGGGAAAACAAGGTAATGGGTAATAGAAAGCAAGAGGCCACCGGGGCCATCTTGTTTTCCATCAGGAATCAACTGATCCCAATGGCAGGGCCGGGGTATCCCAAAATGGAGGATACCCTGCGCACCTGTCAAATTCCGCATGGAGCTGCCACCAGCCCATACCCTGCTCTGTGGGCCACCCACAGGTACCCAAAAACATACACTAGGGGCACAGGGTTGTACCCCCACCCATGGTTGCCATAAGGGTATCCCACGGGTCCGTTCACCAAACCAAAAGAAAGAGAGCTGCACCGCCAGGAGTCCCACATGAACTCCTGCACGGAAAACACGACAGAACACACGATAAAAAGCAGTAAAGGACAAGGATACGGAGGCCCTGTCCCTCCGATGCATTTCCAGCATCACACTCAGCAGAATAATCTTTACACCTCAGGCATGCAGGCTTTACATTCAACATCCCTTGATTACATTGATTTTGATCTGGCTAGGACTCTTGAGTACAACATCACTACGCATAATGTTCATATAACCCCTCCTCAGTCTGACAAACTCTATTCCAACAAATATTTTAAACAATCTTGCCTTGAGAAGTCTAGAAAGTATATGAACTTCAATTCCCATAATACCTGAGGTACTGAGACAAAGAAGATGAACAAGGAGTCAATAGGGAGAATATGTGACTTTAAGCGTGATGTTCAGTTTAGTTGTTTAAAACCTAATTAGCTGTGCAGGACATTTAAACCTGAAGGTTTCCTACAGCATTGAGGATCGAGAAGTAAGTAAGGAAAGAGGCTGCAGAGTACACAGAGCGGGAAGCGAGACAGGCAGCAGAGGCAGTCCAGAGGAGAAGATCCGTAGGAGTAGCAGGGAACGTCTGCCTGCGGCAGGTCGGCAGCATTCCAGTCCAGAGAAGAGAAACTCTGGCAATGAGAAGATGGATAAAGTGACTCGTGGTCAGGAGAGAAGAGGCCCAGTAAAGTTGCACGGGTCCTGGTGACAAAGGAAACGAAAGTCGATGCGGGACCCGGACATAAATCTGCATAGGCGGGGAGACCCCCCCATGGAAGACTCTCGCCGCCATCCTATGGTATACTGGTGAGTCATCTTGAGAATGATATGCGAAAATGTTAAATAGTGTTTAAAGAATACTTTTGAATACCGACCAAAATGAAGTAAAATAAGAATGCAAACATAGTACAATTTTCCTAACAGGAGATGTCAGTCTGGGGAATCTTGGGACCAGCAATACCATAAGCCAAAAGACATTCTGAATGGGGTAAAGAGGCAAACCTTGTACATTTCCCCTGACACCCTGACATGAGATATCAGTCAGGGGGAAACCTAGAACCAGCATTGCTATAAATCCAAAGGTATTGGGAGAGAGATAAGGAGGCAATAGTTTGGCAGCTCTCCTGACATGAGATGTCAGTTCTGGGAGATCTGGATCAAGCATTGTCAAGAACCAAGAGAAATTTAAAGAAATGTTGGCAGACATTGCTTGAACAAACCCTCATTTATTAAATGTCTGCATGGGGGAAATTGGTATAAGTAGCCACTGAAGTCAATAATTTGTATCACTGAAGAAATATGATTGCGTAATATCTAAAGCAGAAGGAAGGCCTGATAAGAATAACACATTTTGGAAGATCTGTGTGAGCCAAGAAGAAGATATTCCTGACAGGAGAGTAAACCAGGATGTCAAGAGTTTTCTTTTTAGTTAATAAGATCCTGGCAGTATAGTAAACCAGGATATTGAAGGATTAAGCTGAGAAATTCCTGGCAGGGGAGTATACCAAGAGAATAACACTTATGTAAGAAGGAAACCTTATTAGTGTTCTTTGAAAAAGACAAGACATTTGGTTTTGCCATTCTGAAAACAGTGGGCCTCATTATGACTGTGCCAGTAAGGCAACAATGGCGCTGGTAGTGCGACCAGTGCCGTTGTTACCATGCCGCCACATTACGAGTTCTGCTTGCGGGGGCCGCTCTACACGCCTGGTCAGACCCCTCGGGATGGTATTCCTCTTATTTCCTGGTGCCCAAGAAGATAGGAGGGCTCTGTCCCATTTTGGACCTCAGTTCCCTGAACAGGTTCCTGACAAAAGACAAATTCAGGATGGTGACGTTCAGATAAATTCTCGAATTGCAGGACTGCGTGGTGTCAATAAATCTGCAGGACGCTTATTTCTATGTGCCGATACATTGCAAGCACAAGAAGTTCCTGAGGTTTCTCATAGGTGACAAGTACTACCAGTTAAAGGTGCTCCCCTTTGGGTTGACCTCCTCTCCAAGGATCTTCACCAAGTTCATGCCAGTAGTCGCGGCTCACCTCAGGAGATCCGGAGTCCACGTATTCCTGTACCTGGACGACTGGCTGATCTGAGGGAAGTCGGCAGAGCAGATTTTGTCCCACCTGGAGGACACCTACTCGCTACTCAACAGGCCGGGCTTCTCTCTGAATCTGCTTAAGTCCCACGTGACACCAGTCCAGAGGCTCCAGTTCATTGGGGCAGTCCTAGACACCCGTGTAGGGAAGGCCTTCCTCGCGAGGAGAGAGTCCACAGCATCGCGCAGATGGTGGTTCTGTTCCAGAAACACGCCACCTTATCAGCAGCTTCCTTCCTCTGCCTCTTAGACCTCATTGCCTCCTGTATTTTTTGAGTGCCAGAGGCCAGGCTGTGAATGAGATCTCAACAATGGCTCCTATGGTGCCAGTGGTCCCAATTCCTCAGAACCCTCACAGATTCCCTCAGGGTATCCAGGTCACTGGTCAACAACCTTGATTGGTTGGCCGGCAGCAGTAACCTACTGGCGAGGGAACCTTTCTTGCCTCTGCGGCCTCAGACCTGAGTGATCACGGACGCATCTGAAGGGTTGTGGCACTCATTACAAGGACTTACACGTGATTGGCCTTTGTTCACCATATGGCACATCAATAGGCTGGAGTTGAGAGCCATCAGGTTCGCCCTGAGGGCTTTTGCCCCATCTCTGAAGGGGTAGCATGTCCTAATTCTGAAAGACAATACAGTGGCCATGCACTACCTGAATAAGCAGGATGGTGTGCGCTCCCTCCCCCTCTACAGAGAGGCGATGCAGCTGTGGTTCTGGTCACTGGAGAACCAGATTTCGGTCTTGGCAGTTCATCTGGCGGGGACATAGACCAGTTTGGCTGATGCTCTGAGGAGGTAATGCACAGTCTCACATGAGTGGGAAGTGTGCCTAGAAGTCCTAGAGGAGGTCTTCCCTCTCTAGGGGACCCAGCAGTAGACCTGCTTGCCATGGCGGCCAACAGAAAGTGCAGACAGTTTTGCTCGAGGGAATTCCCAGTGAATGCCCCACTAGGGGATGCGTTTCTAGTGAATTGCACCTTCCCTCTCCACTACGCCTTGCCTCCGATCCCCGTCATCCCTTGGGTTCTCAGAAGGTTGAAGAGGTTTCGAGCAGCCATGATCTTGATCGCCCTGGACTGGGCGAGGAGGACATGATACGCGGACCTTCTGGATCTAGCCCTCTGCCCACCTCTGCGGTTGCCTTGTCGCCCGGATCTCCTAACCCAGTCGGAAGGTCAGGTGCTTCACCCGAATCCGGAATCCCTCAATCTACATGTCTGGCTCTTGAGAGTATGAGATATGATGACTGAGTAGGTGCCTTGAGGTGTTGCTGGCTGCAAGCAGACCATCTACAAGATCTCTGCATGCAGGTGGAGAACTTTTGATGCGTGGTACAGGGAGCGCGGAATTGACCCTATCTCTTGCCCCACCACTACAGTGATGGAGTTCCTTCTGTCACTGGCCTCAGCAGGCCTTCAGGTCACCAGAGTGAAAGGATATTTGGCAGCCTTGCCTCTGTTCAAGAGGTCCCCGGATCAGGTTTACTTTTTACCATCCCATTTTATGGCCCAATTCCTAAAAGGTCTTGTGAATACATTTCCGCCAACTCCCTTTGTTTACCCAGATTGGGATTTAAATGTGGGTTTGACTTTCCTGATGGCGGCTCCTTTTGAGCCCATTTGGAGGACTCGATAACCAACACTATGGGGTAAATGCATAGAATTCAGCGCAGGAGTAGTGCACGTGCCTGGTGCAGAGAGGGAGCGTGCGCCACGCGTGCCACAGGCGCAGCGCAAAACAGCATTTTGGCGCACCGTGTATTCATGGATTTCCCAAGCCATTTGCAGCCGTGGTGCAGCGAAAATCCAGCAGCGCCAGTAACGCCCCCATAGAAATCCCCAATACGGCGCAAAGGGCCGCTCTAACCCCAGACCAGCATACAGACCCCCTACACCATAACGTGTGAAAAACAGCACGAACCCCGCTCGCGCCAGCCAAAATGTGTGAAAATCTGCTCACGCACCCCCTTGAATACACGTACCCCTCTTGCGTTAGGAAAAATGTGTGAAAATCAACCTGCGCACCCCCTTGAATACGCGTACCCCGCTAGCGCCAGCCAAAACGCATGAAAACTCTGCGTGCACCCCCTTGAATATGCGTACCCCGTTCACGGCAGCAAAATCGTTGGAAAATCTGCTTGCCCTTGAATACGCGTACCCCACACGCGCCATCCAAATTGCGTGAAAAAGGTCTGCCGTAACCCCTTCAATACGTGTACCCCGCTCACAGCAGCCAAAACGCATGAAAACTCCTTGCGCAGCCCCTTCAATGCGCGTACCCCGCTTGCACAAGCCAAATCGTGTGAAAAAGGCCTACCGTAACACCTACAATACGCGTACATCGCTTGTGGCAGCCAAAAAGCGTGAAAACTCCTTGCGCACCCCCTTCAATACGTGTAGCCCGCTCGTGCAAGCTAAATCGCGTGAAAAAAGCCTACCGAAAACCCACGAATACGCATACACCGCTCGCGCCAGCCGAAACGCTTGAAAACTCCTTGCGCACCCCCTTCAGTACGCAGACCCCGCTCGCGCAACCTGAATCGTGTGAAAAGGACCTTGCTTGCCCCCGTGAACTCGCGTACCCCGCTCGTGCTTGCCAAAACGTGCGAAAAATGCCTCGCGTGCTGGCAGCACCCGCAAACACACCCTGCAGGCAGGCCACACCACAAGGGACCCCCCATCACCCGTGACCATGTCCGCAGGCAGCCCACACCACAAGAGTCCCCCCATCACCCGTGAGCATTGCCGCAGGCAGCCCACACCACAAGGTCCCCCCATCACCCCTGACCATGGCTGCAGGCAGCCCACACTACAAGGGACCCCCCCATCACCTGTGACCATGGCCGCTGGTAGCCCCCAACACAAGGGCCCCCCCAGATCACCCGTGAGCATGGCCGCAGGCAGCCCACACCACAAGGGCCCCCCCATCACCCATGACCATGGCCGCAGGCAGCCTACACCACAAGAGCCCCCCATCACCCGTGACCAAGGCCGCAGGCAGCCCACACCACAAGGGCCCCCCTCATTACCCGTGACCATGGCCGCAGGCAGCCCACACCACACGGGCCCCCCATCACCCCTGACCATGGCCGTAGGCAACCCACACCACAAGGGACCCCCCCATTACCCGTGACCATGGCCGCAGGCAGCCGACACCACAAGAGCTCCCCATCACCTGTGAGCATGGTTGCAGGCAGCCCACACCACAAGGGCCCCCCATCACCTGTGAGCATGGCCGCAGGCAACCCACACCACAAGGGCCCCCCATCACCCGTGACCATTGCTGCAGGCAGCCCACACCACAAGGGCCCCCCCATCACCCTTGACCATGGCCTCAGGCAGCTCACACCACAAGGGCCACCCATCACCCGTGACCATGTCCGCAGGCAGCCCACACCACAAGGACCCTCCCATCACCCGTGACCATGGCCGCAGGCAGCCCACACCACAAGGGCCCCCCATCACCCATCACCATGTCCGCAGGCAGCCCACACCACACGGGCCCCCCATCACCCTTGACCATGGCTGCAGGCAGCCCACACCTCAAGGGCCCCCCATCACCTGTGACCATGTCCGCAGGCAGCCCACACCACAAGGGCCCCCCATCACCAGTGACCATGGCCGCAGGCAGCCCACACCACAATGGTCCCCCCATCACCTGTGACCATGTCCGCAGACAGCTCACACCACAAGGCCCCCCCTGTCACCCGTGAGCATGGCCACAGGCATCCCACATGGCCCCACACACCGCAGGCAGGCCCCGACTCATGCCCCCCCCCCTCCAGTGACAGGAACCAGCAGGCAGGCTGTTAGGCAGAACCACATGCAGTACCCTTTGGGACCACTACATGCAATTAAGACTACAAGTGTCAGTACAATGTCACCTTTGGTACAAGCCTGTACTACACAGTGTTGTGGTAGCAGTGGCTGAGCAGCCAGACTTATCTCAAGAGTAAAGTGAGCAGTACAAGGGGTTACACAAAGGACCAGCAATTACAGTGATTCAAATAACCAGTTTCTCAAGGTTTCTTGGTAAAAGAATATACATTTATTTACACAGTCGTTTAGAAAACATTACATTAGCAAGAGCAGCCCAATATCATATACTAATATACTACAAATACACAACCAATAAGTTATTGAACAAGTTCAGCTCCCCTGAAGTGGGAGCAAAATGGCACTTCAATTACTTTTAAAAGGGGTAAAAAGACAAGGTTAAAAGAAATCAAGTCACAAATACTTTCATAGGCAGGGCAAAGGGTTTCAGTTCACTACAACCAGCAATTCAATTCAATAGGCTGGGGCCAAAGTCAATGGTTCAGAGTTTTGTATAGGATAGCAGAGTTCTGGTATTAAACGGTTAAGCCTTTGCCACGGATCTTAGAAGAATTTGGTCAGATCTAAAGTTAGATGTTGGTTTAGGGAAGGACAAGCCTTCAAAGTCGGGAAAGTTTCACAAACTTTCACCGCGGTCGAAAAGATTTCCTGACCGCATTTGCACAATACCTTTAAAGTGAAGAAGAGCTGTAGCTGAGGCAGTTGTTCCTAGCAGTTCCTGCAGAACACAATGTTGCTGAGCTTCAGTTGTGGGGACAAGAAGGACGATGCCCAGGGAAGAGGCCACAAGCTTGGTAAAACATCTGTTTAAGGTGTGAGTGCCTTAAAGACCACGAACTGGTATCCTTCCCACTGGCAATCGGGTTTTCCACAGCACTCTGTAGGAAATTCGACCAGTATGGGGACGGCGTCCAGGCGGCTTACGTGTTGGTTGTTCCCACCAAACTCAAGGGAAGAAGTTAACCTTGAAAGGCTTCTCTGTCGATGGAGTTTCAGGCAATTCGGACCTGCAGCAGGGCTTCACCGGTGTACTAGGAGTGGCAGCAGACGTCTTCCTTCAGCTCGTCTTCGGTCATTTCGTTCCAGTGGTCGACTCTGCTTCCAGTGAGTCCCAGAAGCCTGCTTTTAAACAGTTTTCCCCCATTCATTCCAGCCTGGCTGTCACTCACACAGCAGGGTGGCTGTCCTTGCCGGACAGTCAGCCGGCCAATCACGCCAGAGTGTATTCAGGTCTCCTAGGAGACTAAGCACAGGGAGTTTCGGGCACCTCCCTCACATCCTGTCCACCCCAGACACTCAGGCGCCAGAGGAGGGCTTCAGCACTGAAGCCTGCCAAAGGCCAACGAACAAAGGGACCAAACCTGGTTTGGCACGCAGAAGTGGACACTAGAAGGACCTTTCCTAAAAGAAATGGTGAAAAAAGTCGACCAGAGTCTGATTTTACAGATAGGTCTTGGCTGCCATATTGGAAAACATGGCTGACCCGATTTTTAGCTACCGGTGTTCGTGGGCGGGAAAAATCATGGTAGTTTGTTTAAAACCACTGCCACCAGCCATTTAAAGTAGGAAAGGGTAACATCTGACAGTTACATGAGTGTTCAGTCTCAGGGGATGCTAGGCAACCCCTCCAGCACTCTATAGGAAGATAGTGCTGGGTCTGTAAATTTAAAAAGACTGGTAAAGTCAATTTAACTTTACAGGCTCTGGGAGACAGTAGTCAGTCTCAGAGAAGGTATTTAAACCTTGGGAAGTCTGAAAGACATCCCTGTGCCACAGCACTGAATGTGCTGTGTTACACACAAGAAAAGGATGATGCCTATGGAGTTGTTTTAAAACTCCATATTCAAAGAACACAAAAGTAAAACACATTTAAAATGAAAAGTTCAAAGTCCCAAAATGTAGCAAAAGAGCTGGAGGGCTCTAAGGTAGAGGGAATTTAGCACTTGTGTGAGAATTCTCCCTAACACAGGCCCGACTCATGTCCCCCACCCCACCAGTGACGGGAACCCGCAGGCAGGCCCCGACTCATGTCCCCCCACCCCACCAGTGATGGGAACCTGCATGCAGGCCCCGACTCATGTCCCCCCACCCCACCAGTGACGGGAACCTGCATGCAGGCCCCAACTCATGTCCCCAACCCCACCAGTGACAACAACCTGCAGGCAGGCCCGACACATGTCCCCCCACTAAACACTTTGACACAACATAGAATCATGCAGCAAATGTCCATGCAAATGCCACCTCACGCTGCCCCCTCCCCCTGCAACTCTAAGCCCATCCATTGGCCCCACTTCACAGTTCTGGCCCCATGGCATGGCATTCAACAAAGCACACATGCATGCACCCATATACATGTCCAACATAGCCACACAGCAGTGACACATGCCTGAGCCAATGGCGATTGACACATGCACCAAACAATTGGGAGCAGACAACATTCAGATTGGACTAAATGAAAATGTATTAAAATAAAGAAAATAGATGAAATATAAACGAAAAATGAGAATGTAAATGAAATGAACGTAAACGAATTGAAAAGCAAAATCCAAATGAACATGAAAATCCAAAAAAGAGAAATTCCTGAAAGTGGTCCATGTCCAAAGTAAAGTGTGCAGTTCCAAAGGAAAATAAATAATAAACCATTACTCCATGGGAAAATAAAATTCAAACAATCCACCAAAGTCCATCTATGTACAAGAAAGGATGAAGGGTCCATGATCCCAAAGGGTGAATGAACCTAAAAACCACCCTATAAAAAACAACTATATACAAAAAGTGGAGCAATGTCCATGGACTCCAAAGAAAAAAGAAAAAGAAAGGAAACCTAACACTATATAACTATTTACAATGGTGGCGGGCTAGTCCTACGGCTCACTGTTGTTACCAAGAGTTTTGGCCAGGGCATCATCGAACTCAGTGTCTATAGCCCAGAGGAGGGACTTTGCTCTATCCTCGAGGGCTCGCAGGGATGCCGCCATGTTCTCCACCAACTCCCTGCAAGTCTCCTTGAGGAACTCAACTCCACCCGCCTCTCTGCCCGCCGCATGGAGTTCTCTGCCCTGACCATGGTGAGCTATGCCCTCTCTGCCTGCCGCTGCTCTGCATCTATCTGCCGGCCCATCCGCTGCCACACAGAAGACACACTTTGGCCAGGGTCCTCCTGCCCTTCGGCCGATGCCTGCCCCTGTGATGTACTTGGCCCAGAGTCTTGACGCCTCCTACATCGAGCCTGCTGCTGCCTTTTAGCCATCTGCCTGTGCCACCACGACTGCTTCCGGGAAGATGGCAACCCCCAGGGCTGTCGTGCACATGCCCTGCTCGAAGGTGCCTAGACAACCTCCATTGCCAGGGGTCCTGTTGCTGGGGTGACCACCTCTGCTGAACCTCTGACTCCCGACTGTGACAGGGATGGGATCTCCACCAGCCTGGCCGCGGTGGATGTGGCAGATCCACAGGGGGCCTTGGTGGCATCTGGGCCGGAAGACTGCATGGAGGACGACTGGCGCTTAGTGGGTGAAGAGGAGGAGGGGGTTGCAAGAGCGCCCCGCACATGGAGGAAACCCCCGACAATGAGCCGGCCTAGCCAGTTCATGATGGCACACACCTGTTCGTGATGACGTGGTGGTCCTGGCAGGAAGCACGCACATCATCACGAATGACACGTGTGCGCATCGCGATACCGACTAGGATGGGCTCAATCCTGTCACGGATTGCCACGTCCGCAGGTAAAGGAATGTCAGTTGATGTGGACCCTTCCCCTACCTGCGGACGGGCCTGGTCTGAGGCATCCGTGCTGGTGCACAGTGATGCAGTCTCAGTATAAGGGACACGATTAGGCACAGGCCTATCTGCGGCGACCTGTGCTGCTTCCTGCCCCTGGACTGCACCACTTGCACCGGTGGAATCACCCCCTCCAGGCCCCATGTGTGGGTCTGATGCGGCCTCCTCCTCCTCAACCACCACCAACCTGTATGCCTCTGCACGTCTTCCACACTGGATTGCCCCTGTGGGGGCTCACCTGCCCCTTCCGCTGTCGAGGAGCCCACTTCCAACCTCGCCATCTTCAGTATCCCCTCAGCAGCTGCGGACGCTGCACCAGTCCCCTCGCTCTGACATATGGTGGGAGGGTGACTGGGCCCTGCGTCTCCGGCTGGTGGAGGCATCCCCGCCGCTTTGCTCCACAGCGCCGTCTCCGCCCTCTTCCTCAATCGCCGCTGTAGATAGGGAGAAATTGAACACAAGCATCAGGGTACCAAACAATAGTCTGCTAGACACAAAGCAATTGCACATGAGTGGCACTGTCAAACGTCACTACCATCGTCACCCTTCACAACACACGGGTCAGTGCAAGCAACGCACATCCACAAACAAGCATGGCACGTGCAAAAGACATTTGCATCCATGTCCAAGGCATTGTGGGAACGTCAGAAGGGGGGTTGAACCTTAGATGCATCATGGGACATGCACATCAGTTGCACACACACCACCGGACAGCCATGCAGTCATGCATCTGGCCATGTCTACCTCCTGTCACAGAGCACTCATTGGCAACTGTGCCGCATCAGTCAATCGTGAATCGAGATGGACATGTGTCATGCATCCATGGCGATTTCCAGTCACACACTCACCACTCAGACACACGCACATGTACACCGTGCACGTCCATGATGGTGACATAAGCATCCATGTATCACACCAGAAACATAGGCGAGTACAGACACAGGCATGCAAACATGTGTGCGTCGTCACATGCTGGTGCACATCGTGCATTGCAACACAGACACCATTGATGTGGAACACGCTTGACTGGACTCACATGCAGCACTGTCACATCCCGGCACACAGACATCCATACATGGGGCATGCCACACATATGGCTGTGGTGCCTACTCCTGACACACCTCAACATGCAGTACGTTGGACAAGAACACATGGACACTTACCACTCGACTCCAGGCGGGTCTGCAACTGGAGGAACTTGTAGTGAAGCGCTGGGCGTGTGCGCTCCAGGACCTGCATCTGGACGTTGCTCAACTGGTCCCGGCACCCCACTTCTCCACGAGCCGCAACGAGGCGCCAGGCCTTGCTGTGGGTCCTGTACCTGAAGTCCTCCCAGCGCTTCAGGACGCGTTGGTAGTCGCGGGATGCCACCCCCACCGTGTTGATGGCATCCACAATGTCTAACCAGATCCTCCTCTGTCCTTCCTTGTCGAGGTGCGATGACGAGAAGAGGGCATCATAATGCTCCAGGACTTGCTCCACCAGGGTGCCAACTTCATTGGCAGTGAAGCTGGCAGCCCTCTGCCTCTCTGACTGGGGGTTGCCACTTGCCCCAGATGGTGTTTGGTCCGACATGGCAACCCCTGAGGCAGGTGTGGGTGGGCAACTGGGTCCTGGGGCTGGGCTGTAGAGCGATGGTACAGCAGTCGGGAGTCTTCTGTATCAGCAGAGGTGGTGGCAGCAAGAGGACCTCTGGCAATGTCTTCTGTGCAGGCACCAAATAGCAGGGCAGGTTGGCAGCAGGCTGGCTGGCATCAGCAGATGTGTCATAGGAGGCTGCTTGGGGCTTTGAGGGGCAGGTAAATGGCCTTCTGGGTAGGAGCGTGGTCTTCCGTATGTAGTCGCGTGGCCAGCTTGATACAGAGTGACTATGCACGTGAAAAAACAGTGCGTTAGCGTGAAATTCGAGGAAAGGCTGTTAGCATGCAAGCGCGTAAGTGACGTGATGCGCGAGGGCGTTGCCTTCGGCACAGGTTAAAGGTCCACGCGGGACAGCAGTTTGCTGTATGTGCTTTTCGTGGAGACCGATGCGCGTGTTTCTTCTACTTGTGGGTTCACACACAACATCTTCACAGCCCTTAGAGTTTGTACTTCTTGTTTTGGTGGGTTTTTCTTTTCCACGCAAGGCAGATGGTGTCTCGCATGCTTATTTTTCCCACTGTGGTTCACTCTATGTGTCGCGTACCCCATTTTCGAGGTCAGAGTAGCCTGCGTGTTCCACGCGCATGCTTTTTTTGTGTCCCTGGGTGCAACGGCCTACTGCGGGAGGTTTATTCCACGCACGTGGGATACCAGGGGTCGCGTGCACGTTTGTTTTGTTTACTTGTGGTCCCTGAGCATTGCATGACTTGTCTTTATTCATCAGGGGTCACATACAGCCTTGCAGGAGCACAGGGGTGCGTCTACCATCACGTACCCTGCCCCCTTCACCCCAATTGCCCAATTGTTGTATGCACCTCCCATTGGCAATAGTCCATCTGTGCCATGGTTGGGAGGCCACCAAAAGGTAAGGGCGGCAAAGCTGGGCGACTTCCGAGGGCAGGCCTTGGTGGGGCACGTGGCCGGGGTGGCCAGGGAGTCCAGGGAGGCCAAGGGGGACGCAGAGGGGGACGTTGCCAGGCTGTTCCACAGGGGCAGGATGTCCAGCCACATGCTGGGACAGCCATGCCACCACACCCAGCGCCTCAGGGAGATGCTGCTGCTGCAGACATCCCCGGCGCACATCTGACCCCACAACCAGTGTCATCTGCTGGCACGGGCCACCAGGTAGTGGAAGCTGCAGGTGCAGCTGCGGCAACCACCACCCATGCTCGTGGTCAGCCAGCGCAGGCTGCCTTGGCACAGGAGGACTCCCAGGCAGATTTTCAGGTCAGGAAGGCCAAGCCACGTGTGCCTAAGGTAGCTGTGACCAAGGCACATGTATTTGGGGCAGTGGTGACATCTGCTGCCCTGAGCAGCCAGGTGGTGGGAGCTGCAGGGGCACATGCAGCCAACACCACCCCGCCAGTGAGTCTGCCAGCCAGGACTGTATTGGTCACAGTCCTTGGCACTGAGGCAGTAGTGCTGCTGGGTCCTGGCAACAGCACCCAGCAGCCAATTACTCAATCCAGGCCTTCCGTCCTCATGCCAATGACTACTTTCATTGGCCAGTCCACCATCGTCACTGCCCCTACTGATCAGAGCGGCATTAGCCACTCAGGGTCCGCACAACAGGCCAAGAGGAGGAAGTGTTCT
Organism: Ambystoma mexicanum; assembly: GCF_040938575.1. Taxonomy (NCBI): domain Eukaryota; kingdom Metazoa; phylum Chordata; class Amphibia; order Caudata; family Ambystomatidae; genus Ambystoma; species Ambystoma mexicanum. The sequence continues at coordinate 885,560,263 of NC_090930.1, forward strand.
TCTGTGCAAGAGGCTGGGACCTCAGACACGACTACGGCCTCCAGCACGGCAAGGAAGAAGCCTTTCAATAAACAGGAACTGGACTTCCTTGTGGACTACGTGTCGGCACACGACCATGATATACTGGTGGGTTCAGGTTGCCATACTAGGCCTGCCCAGTGGCAGGTCCACTGGCAGTGCATTGCGGAAAGTGTGAGAGGCGCACAGCTCAGGATTGCTACAAGTGTTGGACTGACCTCCGAAGCTGTGCAAAACAAAAGCAGGCCTCTAATTACTCTCTGACTCTGGAGAATGGCAGTGGGTCACCACCAGAGGAGAATTAACTCACTCCGCACAAGGAAATCGCTGCAGAGTTCATCGATCAGGGACTTATCCAGAGACTGGGAGAGATGCCGGATTATGATGCAACGTCCGTTGAGTGTTGATGCTTGTGTGTCCAGCCCATGTGTGTGTTGCTTTTGTGATGTGTTGTGATTGACTGCCAGTTCAGGCTATGTATTCATGAGTGCCATGTGTGACACATGCAATGCTTGACTGATGCGTGCTTGTAGTGATGCAGTCTGCATGCAGGCCATGTGCTGCACACGGGGGCAGTCCTCATCAGCACACATGCACTCTACTTAAATGCAAGTCACTCGGCGGCCTCTCCTGTCCATGTTCAAGCTAACTGACATGTGTGCATATAGACTGTGGTGGTGTTCCACTCAACACTCGGCCTATGTCGTCTTATGACTGACGGTTATGTGAGTTCACCCTGCAAGCTGCTCCTCCTCACGGGCATGCTTCCTTGCCTCTCCACCATCCTGCAGCTCACTGTCTCCATGGTACTGGTGATTTCCGTGTTGGACTACTGCAATGGCCTGTTCCCCATTCCTGCGTACATGCACACTTCCCTCTTTAACCCTGCCAAACCTGTACTGTGGAGTACATCCTTTGTCCTTGATGCAGGGTGTCTCACTTGGACCGTGCAGATGGCGCAAGGCTCAGAGTAGACATAAGTGTTAATTCATGGACCATGTGCATTCCCTGCACGCCCCTATGGGTCCGTGGCAGGTTACTCATTGTACTACATATCCGGTATTTTGTCAGTCTTATGGTATTTGGTCATCCATATCATGCTCACTCAGGGTCACTTCCTCATCACGCATATGTTTAGAGTGTCCTTGTCTGTGTCGAGCATAGGCCTCCCTCTGTTACAGCCACCCTGCCTCTAGTAAACTGGTGTTGTGGCTTCTGCGTATATAGATGTACTTGTGATGGTGCCTCATGTGTCCTGCTTTCTGTCCCCCTCTCATCTGCTGTAGTCTCAGTTGACTGATATGATGCAATTGACACCTTCAGATCCAGCCATTCAGATCCATGCACTGCCTCCCTGCCATTCCCTGGGGTGGGGAGGGTTCACTTCTTCCCTACAACCCAGTGCCAACACCTTGCACATGATGACTGCACTTGCCCTTACAGTGCCGTAATGTCACGAGATTGACATCACTACGTTTTTGGTTCTGTTGATAGTTGAGGACGTGCACATGTGCTGCACTGGACCCACGCACTTCTGAGCCACGTTTCACCCTTCAACATGCCTATTCACTTGTGTGATGTCAAAGTGACCTAGCATGTATGTATCCATGTGCCTCCCTTCACTGTATTTCAATGCACTTGCGTTTTTGCATCCTGTAACATGTGTACTTTTATTGATATGTATTTTCTTGTAGTGCATGTTGACATGCGTTTTACATGTGTCATGGACAGTTCTATTTGACTTACTGCTGTTGCTACTTGGGAATTGTGCCATGGCTATGCTGCGTGCCATCTCTTTGTTGACATCTGTCATTTTCGGCTAAGATCTATGCCTGCCAGAAGGTTGCGTGTGATGCAGGTGATATGCAACGTGCAGTACATGTGTGGGTTTCACATTTGACACTCATCCATGTCTGCTTTCAGGGTCCCCTTCCATTTCATTGTCACTGCATGCATGCCGGAGTTTGTCGTGTGGGACATGGCTGCCTCATGGGTTGGCCGTCAATATTCTGTTGTCTATGTGTGTGGTATGCGCTGCTGACATATGTGCTCATGTGTTTTTTTATTTTGTTACAGGTGATGATGCACCGGAAGCAGAAGAGGAGGAGATGGCAGACAGGGTGGAGGGTTCAGGTCAACAACCATGCACCAGTGGTGGTCGTGGGGTGGTAGGCTGCGAACATCCATCGGTGCTCCCTGGCATACTGTCCATGCCTACCTCTGGGTATAGCTCTGAGGATCTCTTTGACTCTGATGTTGAATCGGATGCTCATCAATCCGTGCCATCGATGGTGGGTGATTCTGCAGTGGGCTCTGTTCTGTCCGCCACACCTGCAGTGGGGGTTGAGCCCTCAAGGGGCCAGTCAGTGTTGGAATGTCAGCATGTGGTGGTTACGGGTGCAGGCTCATCCTCCATACCAGTTGCTCCTGTTCCTGGGGCAGCAGATCGACTGAGGAATGCAGTCCTGCAGCCACAGGCAGTGCCAGCACAGCAAGGACCACGTCTCCTTGGGCCCAACAGGTGTGGTGTCTAGCAACGCGGTGGCCGTGCGCCACCGGGGAACACTGGGTTGGAGAATGCCATGTATGCCATTGCACAGCAACAGGGGGGAGCGATTGAGATGTTGGCTCAAGGCATGGAACGTGTGGCTGATTCCAATCTCCCCCCTGATAGGCAGGTGGAGCTCCAGCAGCAGGAAACGCAGTCCACGTGCTGCTCACTCAGGCTGGGCACAGCAGCCTCCAAAAGGGCCCGTTGGGCTGAACTGGTGGCTCTGCGCTCAGCTATTGCTGCTGAGGGACAGGCTCACAGAGAAGCCCTGAGGGAAGATAACACCTCCCTCAGAACTACTCTGTCTGCACTCATTATGAGCCAGGGGACACAGGCAAAACAGAGGATGGAGCTGCTGGATCACACCATCTCGGCTGAACTCCATGCTAGCCGAGAGGAGGTCCGTCTGTCATGTGAGGCCTCGCTGGCTGAGCTCCGTGTTACACGTGAGCCCTTGCAGGAGGAACTCCGTGTTTCATGTGAGGTACTGCATAGGGACCTCCGTGCCATATTCCTGCAGAACCAGGCTCACCAGGCCTGCATGCTTGCTCCTGTGGAGGGGCTTGCTGGGGCTATGCGTGGTCACGCACCTGTGCCACGCGCACCTCCTGATGTACAACCAAGGGGTGACAACGACGTATCTCTTACTTAGGTCGGGCCGTGAAGACCATGAACCCATGGAGGATTTTATTTTTTTAGTCTCAGCATCATCGCATGTGGGTGTTGAGGTGCACCATGCACCTCCCCCCTCCTGGGTGGCCACCCCCTCCCCCTGGGTCCACTATGGCCTTTTTTATTTTTTGTCTATTGTGCATTTATGTTACGTTGTGGTGCTATGTGGCATCCGATGGCATCCACTGTGTATTCCGGCTGGGCCCATACAAGCTTGTTTCGTGTTTGTGGGTTGGGGTCTGGACACATATGCCACTCCTGCTTCCCCTTTGCATGGGCTGGCAAGGATGGCACTGTGTGACAGTAACTTACACAGAGGCATTGGACTTCCATCATATCTGTGGCCAGTCTGAAGTCCAACTTGTGTATACACCCCTAGTGGGGATTCATGATGGTTTCTCCAGTGCATGGTTGGACTGCATTTTAGTGAGTATATTGTTGACTGTGCATGATTTCATGTTGCTTATTCATGAATTGCCTTGACTGTATACATTGTTGATGCACTTCATGCTGTATGCAGTCCCATGCCCCCTTTAGCTGTCGAAGCCACTCTCATGATGGTAGAGGGACGGACGTGTGGTGGCAATATCACATTGAGGCACTTGTGCTATGGTGTTTCCTCACTGTCTGACATTGTCACTGTTGGGTCCTGTGTTCATGATATGTTATGCTGGTAAATTGATAGTCCTGTGTTGGTTTTGTTTATGATGTGCCACGGGATTGGCAATATGTTTTGGTTGCAGATGTGTACACGACGGAGTACTTTACATGGAAAATATATACAACACTGAAAGTTCATCCATTTCCCATGCTAACGTGCATTGAATAGCCCTGCAAGCACACCCCACAACACACACGACACACCGCCACCCCCACCCCCAACACCACCCCAAGATCCCCCACGCACACACTACTTCTGAGACATGCTGTGTCCCTGCTGCACAAGTTCACTTTGACTTTCGTGATCGTGAACTGGCTCCACAGGCTAATTTTTTTCCTTTTTTATATGCAGCTGCAGGGGTTTCCAGGCCGCAAACGCCACTCACTGTACTGTGTTGTGTAGTGAGCGGGGTGTTGCGGGGGGAAACCCCCTCATCACCCACATTTTCTTTTCTTTTTTGGAATTCCCTGAAATGCATGCCACCAAAGGTTCGAGGTTTTGGTGTTCACACCTTTGGTGGCATGCATTTACTTGCTTTTCGTATAGTTTGGATATTTTTGCTGACTCTTTTCTTCAGAGTCCCTGTCTGAGGGATTGCCTGTGGCCTGTTTCCATTTCTGACAGTGCACTTTGTGACAGTTGTGTCATGTGCGTTGATATTTTTATTGTAGTTTTCAAATTGCATGCCATGGCATGGTGTGTGGGGTGGGTGACATGGGGTTGAGGGAGGTTTATGTGACATACCAGCATTTGGATGTGATATTTTGCATGGGGTTGGGGGTGGAATCTGTAGCTTGCATGTGTGCCTTTTGTTCACACGGGATTGTGTTTGTTTAAGTGACTAGGGATGCACACAATGCTGCAATTCCAAGGACACATTCTGTTTCAAGGTTGTGACAGTTGACTGTCCCTTTGTCATCATCGATTGTCACCTGGAAAGTGCCAGGCCTGTGTGCACTCCGCAGGGGAAGGCGGGGGGTGGGGGGGAGTTTAGGTGAAAAATGTAGCCACAAGCTGGGTACGGGCTGACTCGCCACGTGCCATTTCTTCTCCCATGCACAGCGGCCGTGCGTGTTGTTGGGGATTTGCGGTCACCACCATGTCCACCGGTACACCCCGCCGGGTTGCAAGGTTGTGTAGGACACATGCTGCCACAATGATCCTGCACACTACTGGGGGCGCATATAGTAGCTGCCCACTAGAGCGGTCAAGGCAGCGGAAACGTGACTTCAGCACTCCGAATGTGCGCTCCACTATGCCCCGGGTTGCAATATGGGCTGCGTTGTATCTTATCTGGGGTGGTGTGATGGGGTTCTCTATTGGCGTCCTCGTGTAGGTGCTCAGAGGGTAGGCACTGTCCCCTGGGGAGGTGATAATGGTTGTCATTAGTTGGGTTTGTGTATTTGTCTGTGTGTGACATGCATGCACGTGCACAGGCATTTGTACTCACCAATGAGCCATTTGTTTCCATGCCTCCCAGCTTCCAGGTCCCGGTGTAGGACTGACATTCTGAATATGAAACTGTCATGGGTGGACCCGGGATAGTTTGCATAGACAAAGTTGATGATTCCCTTGGCATCACATACAACCTGCACGTTCATGGAATGCCAGTGCTTGCGGTTGCGATAGATGTGCTCAGTGGCCCTAGGTGGACGTAGGACCACATTGGTGCAATCAATGGCACCAAGCACTTTGGGGAAGTGTGCCACCCCGTAAAATTCCTAGACTATGGCCTGCCTTTCTGCGAGTGTTCTGGGCATGTATATGTGCCTGCAGACTGAGGGGCGTGCAGGCATGATTGGCAACACCTGGTCTAGGCAGCGTGACTGCGTGGCCTGTGAGACGCCACCAACTATGGCAGTTGTCTGCTGAAATGACCCAGTGGCCAAAAAATGCAGGACATTGAGCACCTTTTCCAAGGGGATCAGTGCTTGGGAGCCACAAGGTGGATTATGTGAGGTCATCTTCCCACTCAGTGACCAGGTCTAGGATAAAATTAGGTGGAAACCTATACCTGCCATAGACCTTGTCATCAGGCATCCCAAAAAGGCTGGTCCTGGGCAAGAAAATGCGGGGCCTGGCTATCCTTCTCCTCCTGCGGTATCCCACGATCACTGCTGCGAGAAATGGGACATTAATCGTAGCTGTATTTGCTTGTTTGTTGTTTGCGTGCACTTTTATGCTGCGCGGGGGCACTTCCGCCTGCTTTTGCGTGGCGGACGTGTTTCCGGCTTTGTGCGTCATTTGGTGTGCGTGGGTTTGCCCTGTTCAATTCCATGAATACTTGTTGTTTTCGCCCATATGGGCGTTGCAGGAATTCCGCTGTTGAACTTCCCCCGTTACGCTCACATTTTCACATGTTGTTCCCCATTCTGCGTGTTCCGCCCCCTTTTAGGTGTGTGCTCTGGACGTTGTGCGTCTTCACTGGGCAACTTGCGCACAGCTTTCGGGATGTCGCAGTGACGCGTGCGCCACGCACGGATTCAGCGCAGGTCCCAGGTAAACCAGGGGCAGTGCCTTCCATGAATCGGGAAACGGGCGCACGCGTGCGTTGCATTTATCACGGTTGCGCCACAGATTTTGACGCACAATCATTCCATGAATCACCCTGTATGTGTTCCTTGTGGCTGCCTACTCTAAAGACATCCTTCTTGGTTGCTATTACATCCGCTAGGCAGGTCAGTGATCTGCAGGCCCTTTGTCGTAAATTTTTGCGGTTCTTTTGTTAGAAGGTCTCACTTAAAGAGTTTCACCTTTCACAAGCCATAGACCTGCCATTCTTTTACCCATCTTTGCACCCTTCTAAGGAAGAGGAGCGCTTCCATCGGTTGGATCCCAAAAGGACCAGGTGTCGGCGGGAGTCTTGGGAGTGACCGGAGTGATTCCCTGTTCGCTCTGTTTTTGCAGTGTGCCCTTACTGCTGCCTGTATCCAGACTTGGCTGTGGGCGTGTCGAGAGCGCAGAAAGACCCGAGCCTTCCGCGGAGCGGACGCGGAGTCGGCGCTGAGTCTTGGGAGTGACCGGAGTGATTCCCTGTTCGCTCTGTTTTTGCAGTGTGCCCTTACTGCTGCCTGTATCCAGACTTGGCTGTGGGCGTGTCGAGAGCGCAGAAAGACCCGAGCCTTCCGCGGAGCGGACGCGGAGTCGGCGCTGAGTCTTGGGAGTGACCGGAGTGATTCCCTGTTCGCTCTGTTTTTGCAGTGTGCCCTTACTGCTGCCTGTATCCAGACTTGGCTGTGGGCGTGTCGAGAGCGCAGAAAGACCCGAGCCTTCCGCGGAGCGGACGCGGAGTCGGCGCTGAGTCTTGGGAGTGACCGGAGTGATTCCCTGTTCGCTCTGTTTTTGCAGTGTGCCCTTACTGCTGCCTGTATCCAGACTTGGCTGTGGGCGTGTCGAGAGCGCAGAAAGACCCGAGCCTTCCGCGGAGCGGACGCGGAGTCGGCGCTGAGTCTTGGGAGTGACCGGAGTGATTCCCTGTTCGCTCTGTTTTTGCAGTGTGCCCTTACTGCTGCCTGTATCCAGACTTGGCTGTGGGCGTGTCGAGAGCGCAGAAAGACCCGAGCCTTCCGCGGAGCGGACGCGGAGTCGGCGCTGAGTCTTGGGAGTGACCGGAGTGATTCCCTGTTCGCTCTGTTTTTGCAGTGTGCCCTTACTGCTGCCTGTATCCAGACTTGGCTGTGGGCGTGTCGAGAGCGCAGAAAGACCCGAGCCTTCCGCGGAGCGGACGCGGAGTCGGCGCTGAGTCTTGGGAGTGACCGGAGTGATTCCCTGTTCGCTCTGTTTTTGCAGTGTGCCCTTACTGCTGCCTGTATCCAGACTTGGCTGTGGGCGTGTCGAGAGCGCAGAAAGACCCGAGCCTTCCGCGGAGCGGACGCGGAGTTGGCGCTGAGTCTTGGGAGTCTTAGGAGGTTGAGGAGTGCGAGGCCTCGTGCACTCCCTCGAAAAGATGACGAAGGTGGTCCTTTCGCCCAAAACTCGGGCGCAGCGGAGGTTCGAAGCAGCCACAATGGAAACACGAGGCAAGGCTAACATGGCTGCCTGGGCTGAAACTGTAAGCCATGTACTAGAAGACCCAGCTGAACTGCCTTCTAACACATCCAACACAACTCATGTTTCCACGGAAAAGTCCTCTGCCACTCTCCAACAAGTAAGTGCTAATACGCACGCCTGTATTCAATCTATCACCCCTGAACCCGCACTTGTAGCTAAAGTGGTGCATCCTACACAGCAGACGTTGATAAGCCCTTTATTAAGCCCGATGCTCGATCTGTCTCCCAAGTCCTGTAGAGTATTGTCTGATGTGTCGGATGTGAGCGACACGCCTACAACGCGTGCTGCTGAACAGGTGGTTGGAGTAAAGTTGGCAAAGCTGGCCTGTGTGCTGGACGGTTCGGATACGTGCGATGCAAATCCGAAAAACTTCAATGGCAAGAAGTCTGTCACTGGCCATTTGCCCACATCGGTGATTGAACATTTCGGTTCCTCTAACCCCTTAAGTATTGACTCTCAAGAGTTGGGCATCCCCTATATTATAGCAGAATCGGTTGGTTCAGTGCCATGTGAGTTTCGCCGAAGGTTGATGAATGCTGACTCCCTGAACTGTATTACTGAGGGAGTTTCTTGTGAAACAGAGACTTCCAAAAAGTCATCTCAGTGTTGTGATTCGGAGACTCTAGAAATTGCACGATCCTTCACTGGGCCCGTAGATGACGCTCCACAACTGTCCATAGGCTGTGATGATGTTGTGTTTAGTGGATCTTTAGAAGGTTCTGGAGTTCTTCATCAACATAGAGATATAGCGCACATTCACTCCACCACTGATACTGATATAGTTCATGGTGGAGAACGAAGAAACTCGCTAGAAGTGGTAAACAAATTGCTGGCTGATCTCACTCGCATAAATCAACAAAGAACATCTAAGGTCAAAACTGGCAAACACAATGTTGATGTCAAAAAGGCTGACTTAGAAAGCGAGTGCTGTCAAACTGCCAGTGGGGCTCATTCTCTACTTGAGAAACAAAAGAAGAATGAAGCTGGTTGCCTGATGAAACGCACGAGACGTGAGGAAAGCCTCTCACCCAGTTTAAGATGCTCTCAAAATAAGAAAGCTAAAAGGCCTGTGTACAGCACTTCACCTTACTGCACCCTGCCCTTGGAATCTGAGCACGACTCTCGTAACTCGGATGTACCATCTAGAAACATCTTTGCTGGATATGAGTCTTCAGATTCCTCGCTGATGGAGCGGCCCTACCCTAAAATTAGACGGCCTGTTTATAAAAAGAAAGGCGTGCCTAACAAAGCAACCATGCCTGAACTTGCAAGGAACTTACCGTCAATGCAAGATCTACAGGCCTTGATAATGTCCTCACTAAACTTATCGATTGCTCCTTTTCTCAAACTATATGAAAGTCTAAATGACACGATCAAAGACTTGTCTGCAGGAGTCTGTAGATTGTCCAATAACTCTGTAAACTTTGAAAAAGAAATGTCTGAAACCAGGAACATGGTGGAAGAGATGATTAGGAAGGCTAATATAACAGAGGCCGCACTCTTAAATCAAGTCACAAATGCCAACATTGATAAAAATTATTGGCAGAGGTTGCTAAAGAGGCCTTGAAAATATTTCACAAAAAAAAAATATGAAGAGCAATTAAAGTATCCTTATTGCCATAAGTGTCAAACGCAAAAAACTGTAAGTGATGTACAGATGTCAACAGTAGATACCTCTGACCAACAGACGCATGTTAAGTCGATTGTGCTCGAGGACCATTCTATTGCCTGTTTGGATGGATATAATGAATGTTGTGCGACCGCTACAAAAACTCATACTTCAATTAATAGTGAAGTAACGAGTCTGAAGTCTGGCTTTGCTAAAGCAATTCTAGAGGTCCATGACGCATCTAACTTAGCCCTACAAGATCCACAAAGACCATCTACATCGAAGGAAGTCATTGCTCAAAAGCAGCAATTCTTCGCCCCATCTCAGGCTACGAAGAACAGCGAGGCTGAACCCACTGGGATATTTGCTATTTTCAAACCCGCTGGTGACTTACAAAAGACGAGCAAAGCCAACAGCTCTGCAAATGAGACCCTTGGAATGAAGACTAAAAATCAACCAAAAAAGAAAGCTAAGAAACGCAACATTAACTCGCTTAAGTTTCTAAGAAACCTTAAAAGTCTGGACATAAGGGTGAACGGTGTGTCCACAAACGTAGTTCCTACAGCTTGCAATCAAACTGAAAAAAGCAGTTTAAACACAGCCAAGGCCCTAAATGTCTCTTATACCCGTATTAGTGACATATCTGACACTCTGATAAATGTCTCAACCTATGAGGATGAAGATTCGTGCAACAAGGCAATGATAAATGATCACGAACGGTCATTGGCTGTGCTTCAAGTATCAACAGCAGACGAGATTTTACCACCATTGGCCACTCATGCGGGCCACTCAGTTGTATTGGTACAATCACAGAACAACCAACAGTCGATGGCCGACCAGGCCATAGGCGATTGTAAGCGGTCCCCCATGATGTCTTCTAATGCACACAATAATGAAACGATACTTCCTGACGATACGCGGATGTCATCTAGAACATGCCAAGTGATCTCTTTAACATCTAATTTACCACCTGGAAAGGAAGTGGTAAATTCGGAACTTATAACGCTTGAGGACAAAAGAAAGCTACTCGAAGCAAGGATGAAAGCATCTACGGCCTTACCGACTAGCAAAGATGCTAGCAGAGACTGGAACGAGCAGGTGAAGTTGCTGACGACTAGTGAGACGGTGTTCCCTGACTTTGCTGGAGCTCCTCGTGACCCTGGAAGGATTCCCAGAGGACCGGTCCTTAGCCCTTGGGCTAAGCCTCAACTAGTGACACACAAACTGCCGAAGTAGAAGTCAAACGTTGATAATGGAAGAGAACTTTATTCAGCGAATCAAGAGTCTCATACGCTGCAACGTTTGTTACTCGAGCGTATCGAATCTTCGGACGATCTAATCCTAAATCGGCACAATGTTCTCTGGCTGTGTCACTTGATTCCTAGCCTAAGAGCAATTGAATCTGACGATCTCAGAATTGTTGAATTTTATGACGAGAACAAAAACGACGCTGTCATCTTACATCTCCAATCAAAACTGATTGCTGAAGCCATGCTAGAGGCTGGGCCTGTTCTAATGTCCTTGGGGTTTGATATATCAAGAGTTGATGGCTGCCTGCAACTACCAATACACAAAAGAGATCCTGGTGTCACTATAGACGGGAAGAGTCGAAACCACTCTCAGCAGCTCGAATCACGACCATCCGCTGCACTGACTCGAAGCCCTGTACCGAAGCCTACCTCTGTGGCTAAACCATCTAATCTTATGCAAACAGGAGAGTGCATACGAATCACTGTGAACGGACCCTTACGCAGCCATAAGACCCTTTTGGAAAGTGCAAGTGGTCCTTCCCTAACTCCAGCAGATTCTGATTGGTCTTGGCTTGCAGGTTTGTTAAATAAGAGCGATAACAAATAACGCCAGAAGTCTGAGACGCAAAATGTCTGTCGACTGGCCTCTTGGAACACTAGAGGTTTTAGCCATTTGTTTCAAACACCATGGGCAACCAACTTGGATTTGTTGTGCCTTCAAGAAACTTGGCTATCCTCCAGCCCTCTCTTAGAAGGATTTGAAATTGCTTGTAACCCGGCTATTCGCCAAGCCAAAGGAAGACCTATGTCGGGCTTACTGACAGCAGTGAGAAAGGCGGCGGGCTTTAGGATTGTACACTCTCAGAACCTGTCTCCATTTATTCAACTGTCAACTATTGCCTTACTCCAACCTAATGGAAAGAACGTTGATCGCCTACATATTCTTAATGTCTATTGGAACCATCGAAATAAATTTGCAACAACTTTTCTAGACACTGTGACTACTGTGATAGACGACCTCCTTGGGAAAGAAGCTTTGCTGAACTTAATTGTTTGTGGTGATCTGAACTTGGACTGTGTGAAAGAGAAATTCCAACCTGAGCCTAAAGCAGTGCAATGGTGCGATGAAATGGACCTTCGTGCATTACACATGTTAAACGGTAACACCACAGGCGATATTCCGGCACAGCCTACATGGAGAAGAGACACATCAACATCAGTACTTGATTACATGTTTGTAACTGAAAATCTTCACAAGAGAGTTCTGCATTTTAATGTCCAAAAAATGGTCCATAGTGATCATGAAATGGTACAACTAACCCTCCAGAAAAAATGCGCCTGTCCGCAGCAAGTATGGTCGCACACGATAAAAACAGGCTCAGGTAGGATTCGACTCCATTTATCAGAACCAGAAGTAGAGGCAATAACAACAAAATTTATAGAAAATACTGAGGGTCTTGAATACGAACACTTATTAGTTCATTTTGAAGAAAGAAGATCCAAACTGAGCCATGTGCAACTACATCGAAAACACAAATTTGACCTTTGTGTGCTACAGCAGAAACGTCTGATGAGACAGGAATTAAGGAAAACCAAAACCATCCTCAATATAAATGTGAAACAAATCTGTAGAGCGATCAAACAGAAATATAAACATTGGCTTAAATCTCATGAGGCCATCAGATTACAAAATGATTCTGAGATGATGATGGGAAAAATGGAAGGGCGTAACTCAGCAGAATTCTGGAGCATAATAAACAACAGTGCATCCTCACAATATGCCTTACAGGCTAACGCTGTTAGTGAACAAGCCTGGGTTGCATTCTACTCTACTTTATTCACCAAAGACGATCTAGTAAAAGCTAACATATTCCTGCCCGAATCTAAATGGGATTTGCAATTTGAAAGAGATGAAATTCTCTTAATTATTAAGGGATTGAGTGAATCCAGAGCGCCGGGCCCAGATGGACTAACTAATTATACGATCAAACGCAATCCAGAACTATGGGCAGATTTCTGTGCCACTCTGTTCAACCGCGTTGCAAAAAATGGATCTACTCCCAATTCATGGAAAAGTGCTATCGTGGTTCCCATCTTTAAAAAAGGAGATCGAACCAACCCTAAAAACTATCGTCCGATAGCATTACTTGATGTTGTAGGGAAGATCTATGCAACCTTGCTTCAACGCAAATTGGTGAAGTGGGCAGAAGAATCTAAGCACATTGACCCGAGACAAGCAGGCTTTGTAAGAGGAGTAGGTTGTGGCCTCAATCTATTACTACTAAACCTTCTAAAGATGGAAGCTCTCAGAACCAAAACAAAAATCTATTTGGCTCTGATCGACCTCTCGCAAGCATTTGATAGTATCAATAGAGAGAGGATGTGGGATAAACTGAGCAAATGGGGCTGCCCACCTAGCTTACTGAGTGCAATTCAGGAACTACACTCTGAGACGTCTATCAGAGTTCGGTTGGACCTGAAAGGCACCTTGTCTGCAAAAATCAAAACATGTAGGGGAGTGAAGCAGGGTTGCCCCCTGGCAGCAACAATATTCAATCTGTTTATATCAGATATGACTGAGATTTTTTGTGGTAAAAACATGTTCCCCCCAAAAATTCAGGGAGTACCTATCAACTACCTGTTATACGCTGACGACCTGGTCTTAATAGATCAGACGCCTATAGGTCTTCAGCGAAAAATGAACCTGATAAATACCTATATAACATCAAACGGCTTGCAAATCAATAGACTAAAAACCGAAAATTTGATATTGGGAAACCTGCAAGGAACCCTTGGCAAGGGGTTGAAAGAGCAGTGGTACATTGCCGACGAACGTATCAAAATTGCAAAATCTGTGAAATATCTGGGGATGACTATCAGTGCGAGCAGAAATGACGCTTGTTGGACGGAAGTGGCAAAAAGCAAATGTCGGCAATTAGCAAATCAAGCATGCTTAATTAACAATAAATACGGCAAATTTTCATTGAAGCCGACTATCCTATTTTTTCAACAGAAAGTGGTCCCGAGCCTGATCTACGGAGGAGAAAACGCCTTCGGTTGCTCTAACGATTTATGGAACTCTTTAGAAAACATCTTCTGGTCTCGTGTACTACATCTACCGAGGGGAATAGCAACTGTTTGTATACGGTATGAGCTTGGCTTCATTTCAATACATGCCAGAGTAATGTGGAATCTGCTAAGCCTATACCGCAAAACGATGCTAAAGACTCCGACACCCCAATTCCAAATCATGCATAGACCAGATAGTGCGAAAGAGTATACAATACTCGCAAAGTGGAATCAGCTTTTTCAAGACCTGCTAGGCGAGTACGATATCACCCCTGCCTTGCTAGTGGAAAACCCAGATGCAGCAAAGATGAAGATTTGGCGGTTAGATTGGATTAAGACCTGTGAGCAAAGAACAAAATGTAAGTTAATGCAGGAAGTCCCAGGTGAAGCGAAAGCCTTCAATCAACGCCATTCTTATCTAACCCATCTGCCAAATCAACATGCCAGAGCCTTGTACATGAGATTCAGACTAAACGCTCTAAACACAAAAGAGCGATTAGGCTCCTGGCCTAAGTATGCAAATATTGATCGAAGGTGTCATTTCTGTAATTTTGATATGGAATCTCTAAAGCACTTGATCATGTCATGCCCGAGCCTTGGGAAAGAACGAGGACGGCTTTTTTCACCGATTATTCATAATATTAGTTCAAGGAGTCTGGAAAACTGGTGGGAAATGTTTTTTGAAGCCTCCAACCGAACTGTACTGTTCAATTTGATAACCTTCCTCCAGGTCATAAAAACAAGATTGGATTTGAAGGAACTAATTGAAGTGCCTGGAGTCGAATGAGCCCTTGCAGTCCAAACGTCAAGACCCAGGCCACTTGTTTTATTGTGTACAGAACGGCGGAGAGAGAAATGGATTTTAAAAGGATATGTGGTTGATTGGACGTGATCTGTCTGTCAAAAATTTTTTAAAGGTTGAATAAACCGTATAAAAATAATTAAAAAAAAAAAAAAGGACCAGGTGTTTTTACATCGCAAGGACGTCAGAATTTTGGAAGACTGATCAATTATTTGTGGTGTACTTCCTAGCCAGTAAAGGTCTAGCTGTGACTAAGTAGACGCTGTCCCGATGGTTTATCTTATGCATTGCAGAATGTTATCAGTCCGCAGGCAGGGAACTGCCTCTTGGCATCAGAGCACACTCGATCAGAGGGGTCTCTGCATCTACAGCCTTGCAAAGGGGAGTCCCAGTTAGGGACATTTGCTGAGCTGCAAATTGGTCCTTACGCCATACTTTCACAAGGCACTACTCCCTGGACGTCGCCCATGGGGCTGACGTGGGGCTGACGTGCGTTTTGGCAGGGTAGTGCTACAAAATCTGTTATTGTGAACTTTCTGTCGGCCTCATTGTTCCACTGGTTGGGGAGTGTATCAGATGAGGAATCTGCGGGTGAAAGGCAATCCATTGAAGGAGAAATTACTTACTGTAATGTTCTTTCTATGGATTCCTCTCACACAGATTCCTCATCTCCCTTCCCATCCATCCCCGCTCAGAAAGCGTTAGCAGTTGCTGCACGTCTGTCTTGGTGAGTAGACACCTGGTGATGGTTCTAGAGTTATCGTTTTCTGCCTAGCAAGCCACATGTCTTTCTCAGTCTATGCTTTTACACACAAAAAAATGCTTGTTTGTTATCCTCCTATTGGCTGTTTGGTCTTCTTCTCTCGCTATTTTCCTCTGCAGTGGTCGAGCACGGGGGGAAAAAGGTAGGGAATTGAGGTACGGGGTGTAGTAATGTGGTATATAGACGATGCCCGATGTCACGTCCGGATCCGACGTTCGAGCACCGAGCAAGACGGATAGACAGCCGAGTCGAGGTCGACTTTGACCCCCTGTAGAAGACATTTCCGAGCAGCCTGAGGATATGCGAGAGAGGAATCCATAGAAAGAACATTAAGGTAAGCAATTACTCCTTCTCAGTATATTGGTTGTTCATACACTGTTTTCTGCTCCAGCAGCAGCAGTTTGGCAACGGCCGGTTGAGAGTGATTTATTGCTTTATTGCCTTATGGTTGTTGGCTCTATACACACTGATATTAATGCTACATTGATCCATTCTTGTTTGAAATGTATATCATATTACAGTGATATCGGAACCATATTTTTCTTAGAGTACTGGAACAATGCTATGTAATGCCACTTCCTGTTTTGTCAACGGGTGAAAGGTTGTGTACCATCACTGCCCGTAATGTCACTTGGGAGTGGGGTTCAAATGACATCACTTCCGGTGATGTCATCAGAGGTCAAAGGTTGTGTGCTGTCACTTCCGCTACCTCTGTCCTTTTGGTGAAATGATGTCCCTGGTAAAAATGTTCTTTGTCCTCCCATGAGGGTATGTTGGAACTATGATGGAGCATTGAATGCCACTTTTCCACCAGAATCTGGACTAAACCCTCAGAGGTCTTTGAACACCACCAAAGATGGTTGCTTGTGGACTCTGGCCATTTTAGAATTTTTTCTGACACCCTTGTTTTCCAGCAACTGTGTTTTTTTTGGGGATGTTGATTTTGCGACGTGGCATACATCAATTTGATGCTTTTTGTGAGGAAACTGCTCTCACATGACCTTTGCTATTCCAATGTGGCTGTCAGTGGCAATTAGTTCTATTTGCAATCCCCTTGTTTGCAGAGGTTCAACGGATTTAATGAAACCATATTTCTTCATGGCAATAGAGGATGTACATTTTAACACTTGCACCACAACAAAACAGACTGTTTTTTGTGTGTCCATGTCCTGTAATTGGTCAGTGCTGTACTTGATTGAAAATCCAGGACAGTCGCACTGTCCATCACCAGCAAGCCTGACCCTTTGCCGGCAAGAGCATTGTCTATGAATATCTGTTTGAGGTTCCAGGAGTGACTAATAGCCGGGAACAAGAACTGTCTCTGATATTTGTAGTATGCAGTTTTAACAAGGAACTCAAGTCCTATACATTTTTTTAATAAAACCAGTTTTTATTGTTTTCATTGTGTACACATTGGTCAGTGGCGTTCTCAACAATAACAAAAAATCCTCCGCGCATCCACCCCGGCCAGCCCTCCACCCCCTCCCTTCTGGTATCCCCCCTTCCTCCATGACACCCTCCTCTGCCTTCCAATGAATCCGCAATCCGTCGGGCCCTGTTCCACCCCCACCCATCAAGGGCATCCCCCCAATTTCCTTCTTAGCTCCCTTCCAACTATCAAACCCAAACCTTGTTGAATTTCTGGTGACATCCTCTCTCTCCACACACCCTTCTCTCCAGTTCCGCACATTGATCCATCCCCTCGGCCCACTTATGTATACTGGGCAGAGTCGCATTTCCCCAATCTACAGCCAGAGTCATCTTCTCCACCATCATAGCCATCTTGATCAGGCATTTCTCCCTGCTATTGAACCCCATGTTAGATGCGGACCCTTGTCTGCTCCCAGAATACTTGCACCCTAGCACAGTCCCACAACAAATGGAAGAGGGAACCCACCCTACACCGTATTTCATGCATTGAGGATTTAACTTTAAATAAAATCAAAATCTCTTCCAACTTAACACCCTCACAAGCTCAACATTTATATCGTTACATCATTCATAGAGACATTATTCACTTGTGTTTCAAAATCGATGAATATTTTCTCAAGGACAGCAATAAAACGTGTTTATGCTAGTATCAGCATCTGGGATTTACCCCACATACATTGAGACCATAGCAACTCTCTGGAGAATACCAGGTTAGTGCTATAGAATTTGCCCATTTGGTGTTTCTGGATATTTTCGAGCTGACTGCAGTATATCACCAGGTGTTTTAACGACTCAGGTGTGTTCATCCTTCAAAATCTACAGCATACATCATCTATGGACATGCCTGTTTCGGCCCAATGCTTGGTTCTTACTGCTGTCTGTATTAGATTTAATTTAAATCTCAAATACACATTTCTTGCTTTTGAGCATGGAAAAATCAGTAGATATTGCAATCTTGGTGATTGTTTGTGAAAGAAACTATATTGGTCTTTATAAGATTTGTGTTTAGCATTGAGTTCAATAATGTTAGTCCAGTCCATCTGAATGAGTTTCCTTTTTA
The DNA here is from genome assembly GCF_040938575.1 of Ambystoma mexicanum. Lineage (NCBI taxonomy): Eukaryota > Metazoa > Chordata > Amphibia > Caudata > Ambystomatidae > Ambystoma > Ambystoma mexicanum. The sequence goes on from NC_090930.1 coordinate 885,578,199, forward strand.
CCACATTTGGTCGTTGGTTTAGTTCCTTGTGATCCATGGCTATAGATTGTAATATTGATTCCATCTTCTTGACATAGCGTTGAATCTATAAAGGATATTGTTTACAGACCATGCCACAGAAATCTTGGTATAATGAATTAGGAGGAGGATATAACATTTTACAATAGTTTGTTAGCTTTCACCAATAAAAGTTGGAAGCCAACGAATTCAAACCAAGTTCATTCATTATAATTGAATTCGGAACTGTTTCGGTAAACCCAACACGGCTTTCCATACTTTTCATTGTAGTCTATTAAGAATCGTTGTTAGATCCAAGGTACATAGGTCCAGACCATACAATAAGATAGCTTCCGCTTTTAAGGTGTAAAATTCAAACATAGGTTTGAGAGAAAACCTTGCGTATTTATAATATATGACTTTCATTTGTACTATAAGTGGAGTAGCTTTCTGGTTCAAAGTATTATTCCACATGGACAAGGAATTCGAGTCACACAAATTATAGCCTAGGTACCTAGTTTTCGTCACATGATCAATAACCATGTCATTCAATCTCCAAGTATATCTACATACCTTTTTCCTGTTGGCAAATACCACTATATTTGATTTGTTCGCATTTGTTAGGGAGAATTCTCATTTTATGGCTAATTTCCCTCACCTAGTTAGCCCCCCAGCAGCTTTGCTGGATTTCTAGAGTTTATTTTTTTCACTTGGTAAGAGTGTGAGCTTTTCCCCCACTCTTACCCATGCTTTGCCATGTGTTTTCTACCTGTTTTTGGGGACTCTGGAGTACACCACTTCAGTAGTGCCCTTCTTTTGTGTGTTACACAGCACCTTCAGTGCAGTGACACAGGGTTGTCCCACCGACTCCATTTCTGAGGCTGTCTACAGTCCCCTAGAAAAGGGTAAAGTTGCCATTAACTTTATCTGGTCATTTAACCACAGATCCAGTACACCCCATCTTACATGGAGTACTGGAAAGGGTTACTCCTTATCCCTTTTTATCTGTACCTCCTAGAGCATTGTTTCGCTCTTTTAACATTTAGACCTGGCTCGTGGCAGTGGTATCTACCCTAACTTTTCTACCGCGATTATATTATATAAACGTGGTTTTGTTTTAGGCTATTATATTAGCCTCGAACATAAACCCGCTTGACCAAATACTTTTTCTTTTGACTCCGGTCGGGTTTATTCACCATTTCTTTTTGTTAAAGTCCTTCTTGTGTTTTACTTTGCGCGGCAAACCAGGTTTGCCTCCTTTGTTCACTGTCTTTTGGCGGGCTTCTGCCAAGAAGCCCTCCTCCAGGCGCCTGGGTGTCTAGGTGGGCTGAATGTGAGGGAGGGGTGCAGTCACCCCCTGCACAGGGTATCCTAGGAAACCCAAGTCGCACTTTGCCATGATTGGCTGAGGTGGTTGTCCGGGCTGGAGACCCCCCTCTGCTGCGTGATTGACAGCCAGGCTGTGTGAATGGGGGATTTTCTCATAAAAGGCAGGTCTCTTTGGGCTAGAAATCAGAGTCTCCACTGGAACTACAAGGAACCGAAGAGAAGCGGAGAAGAAGATGGCTGCTGCAACTACACCGTCCCGACGCCCAGAGAAGATCCAGTCCGGAGTCTTCTTCCCTTGAGCCTGGTGGGGATAACCAGCTCATCTTCCACAGCCAGAGGATCCTCTTCTTGGTCGAAATCGCTGCACACTGCTGTAGTGGTCCAGATAGCCATCTGAAGGACCTCTCCTGTTTTTAAGGAGCGCACCTTTTATTCACCGTCGCTGCTGCCGGCTTCATCCCTGTGTGTTGCAGACCCCTCCAGACGTCCTCCTTCACAACGAAGCTCCATGAACCGTGGGTTTGCAGGAAACCAACAGGAACAACTGCCGTGGCACCAGCTTCTTCATTGAATAAGGTACTGTGCTCTGCTTGAGGAATTAGGGTGAATCCCTTTTTCTTCGCCTCCAAGGCTTGCCCTTGTTTTCCCTCCTTATAACTTTTGCTTCCTCTGTTGACAATATCTAAGTACTCCTGGCAACGTTGAATCGTGAACTGTCTGACTGTGTGATCCTCGACAACAGGAACAGGTTCCACTTGACACTGGCTCCGGCCTATTGACTCTTGAATTCCGCCAAATAGTGTTCTCTGATTCTGTCTGCCTTGACAAAAGTATTGCCTATGATGTTTGCCCCCAACTCTCTCTGGTTAACTCAGGTGTAACATTTCTTGCCACCGATACGCGTTTCTTTAGTAAGACCGAACTGTCATTACTGTCAAAAAGTGATCGCAAGTGTATTCCCGGTAACATCTTTTGTTTCACAACACCGGTCTGTTAAAACATAGGGTACTTATCTTGAGTTAGAGTGTATCAAAGAGAATTGGTTGGTTGTAGTGTATTTTACGTGTGGTTTTGAATTAACAGAAGTGTTGTGTTAATAACAAATGGTTTAAAAATAAATGTACTTATATTTTTTACCTGAAACCTTGAGTCAGTGTTTGCTTGAGTCACAGTAATTGTTGTCCCTTTGTGTAATCTCTGCTACTGCTCATATACTCTTGAGATAAGCCTGGCTGCTCTGCTACTGCTACCACTTTAACATAGTAGTACAGGCTTGTACCAAAGGTAAAACTTGTATTGCCACCTGTAGTCTTAATTGTGTGTAGTGGTCCCTAAGGGCACTGCTAGAACACCAAGGGTGAGTCTATTTATACCTATAATGAGGTTTTTATTTCCATTCTTACCGGGAATTTATAAATATATCGTCACACTCAATCACGATCTATAGAGAAAGTGGTTTTACTAAACAGATTTTAATATGTAAAAACATTTCATCAGAGCAGTAGAGCAGTACAAAACTTTTATAATATGTTGATGATGATCTCCAACATAGAGAGGAAGTTCAATTTTGTCACTTCCAACAACTAAAACACAGAATCAAGTATATACGTCACAACAAAAGAAACATATAAGGCATTTTACATTAGATAATGCCAATGTACTTGGATTTTTCTAGTGCTATATCTGCACGTCAGTGTATGAATACTTTAATGGCCACTCAGGTGCCAGCAAATAGAAAATTCCAACAACTTGTACTGTGAACACACGACACTTAGATTATAAAGGCACCTCTGAGCGAAGGGTCCTTTCTAAGGATCTAAAACTTAGTGTAGACATATGACATAATATAATGTCTAGAGTTTTTAACACAGTCTATGGCAACCATTCTACACATAGATCTAAAAACACATGAGTCCTGCTCATGCTATATCAGAGTCGACCGGTTTCATAACCATATCTCATTCTGGTTATCTTCATCAGGACTTTGTTTGATAAGGTCTTGATTGCCTGTTCTGGGAACGCTGTCTTGCGCCCTTACGTGTGTATTCCTATTCCTATAGGGTATAGATCAAAGAAAAACAGAAAGAGGAGTGGTTACATAATGTACCATCCAAATTCTCGAATTGTATACTACTATACCTCTATTACTAATTATGGGTGTATCATTTGATATCACTAGGCTTACTTATTGAAAGGGACAACTAAATGTGTCCAAAAATATGCCTATTCTAACAAAAAACATAAAAGGGAAGGGTAAGGGAAAGGTAAAGGGGTGAGGGAGTGATAAACAACAGGCACGGGGGAACTCCATAGCCTAGATCAAAAAGTCTATAGGTGGACAAGGGTGAAAAGAGGGTGAAGAAATCCCCTTATAGCCCATTTTTCTTTGTGCATGATCTTACCACACTTTGCTGTGGACCATCACTGCTCAGAAAACATCTTGGAGGAGAGCGCACCAAATAGCACATTACCTATTTAAGCATTGGCTTATACACAATCTGCAAATAATAGGCAAATGCGCTATAAGTATACACGAAAAATATTAAATCCATACATTATTTTTGACTCAAAAACGACCGTTGATGTTATGAGCTACATAAACTTCTCAAGGGATGGTATGAACATCTTTGAAACTAAGTACAGCAACGGGCGTGCAAAGTTTCCTAGAGCACGGGTGCGACTAAGTACATGCATTATTCTTAACAAAGCAGCACTTGTTTCATAGGCTTTACAAAAAGCGCCTATCGTCTTGATTATTCAATAGCTGCATCCAACAGAGCTGTGTCTGCGCAGTGTTTCTAAGTTATAGACACCTTTAGAGTCAAGGACAGCAACGAACGTGCAGAGTTTCTTAAAAACACGAGTGCTGCAAAATATATGCATTATTCTTACCAAACAGCACTTGTTTAGTTTGTTTTTACAAAAATCGCCTCTCACCTTAGTTACTTCAAAGCAGCATACATCAAAGCTTCACTGTGTCTGCGCAATGCATCTAAGTTTCAGTGAGCTGGTGTTACTGTTACAACGCTATCTGCTAAAGTGACTCGATAGCGTGAATGCTAGCCAAGATGGGCAAAGTGGACTCTATGGTTTAACGGCCATCTTGCCTCAGGCTACCTAAACAGCCATCTTGGATAGGGCAACTAACGTGTATATCTCTATCCACAGGACATGTCTATATACATAGGGTAAACAGCTTTCCGGCACGTGTAAAATCGTCCATAATTGTGGAATAATAAACGTTTTTCTTGCACATACAAAAGAATCTTAAATCTTTTTGCGGACAAAAACGGGACTAATGGCACATCATATTCTAAGTTAGATGAAGTATTTGTGACCACCATGTATTGGCCCATGGAAACGTGGGCCATATTATCTGTGTAGGGCTATAACACAGCTTTATGCGGGGATGGAATCCTGTCTCTTGTATATTCATAATGTCCTCAAGTGATACACAGTATGTTATCGTGTCCTCATCAGAGTTACATTATTTTTTCACTGATCACATACAAAAGGGTTCATCATTGCAAGGATACAATTTTTGACAAATATGTCCCGTACGTAATTCGATCTTTCTTTAAAAACAACCATTTCTCAGCTAAGTAGCATTTCTGTGTGCATATATACATATATCAATTCGAATTAAATGTACATTTAAATACATGTAGCAGCACATGGAGAAACCGATCTTTTTACACTACTACAGTGTGTTGGATTAATATTAGAAATCTAGTTTCTGCTGGCAATCCTGATCATACATAGTTGTTATACAATGGAGGGGGGGGAGGGCGGCTATTCTCTCTGTGTAGCAGACAGGAGGAAGCCCAAACAAAACAACCTGGAGGAAAAGGGTATATCCTGATTATCTATTATTGCAGAAGACCTCTATGCTGTTTAACTAGGGAGAACCGCTAGCTCGTTCCATTGGATCAATTCATTAAGCCCTTTCTTATGTGTGTTAAGCCTAAATATCCAATGTTGTTCTCTCCTAAAGAGTATGTTCTGGAAATTTCCACCCCGTTTAGGAATGTTGATTGTTTCAATTATGGTCCATTTAAATGCTTCTGGACTATGTCCTTTCAAGATAAAATGGTTTACCATAGGTGCTGTCAGCTTCTTGGTCCTTAAGCACGAGCGATGTTCAATCATGCGTTTCTTAATGGGTCTCATAGTCATCCCTACATATTTAAGATTACAAGGACATTTAATGAGATAAATCACCCCTGCGGTATTGCAGTTAGTAAACTGCCGTTGTATCCACGGGGTACGAAGCCCCAAATCTATTTGTTTTGTGCGCTCAGTTTGTGAGCACATGGAACAGGAACCGCATGGTGAATGTCCCATCGGGGCTGTACTTTGCCAGATTGTTGCAGGATGGTTGTCTCTTGTGTCTCTACAGGATTTCACTAGTTTGTCACGGATATTACTTCTCCTTTTGATGGCAAATTTGGGCTCCTCCAAATGATGTTGTCCAGTGTTTAGAATTGGCCATAGATTTTTGATTTCCTTTTTCAATTTATTCAGCATCGGGGAATAGCTCATAACTACCGTTATGTTGTCTTGTGCAGGTGGTTTTGGATGTTGTTGTAACGTGACACTTCTCGGGATATTACGGGCTCTCCTGTATGTAGAGTCAATGATTCTCTTAGGGTACCCTCTGTCAGTCAATTGTTTCTTGAGGGCTTTTCCTTGTTGTTCATAATCAGAGGTCTGGGTACAGATTCTTCTGTAACGCAGGAATTGTCCAAAGGGAAGATTGTCTTTCAATGCCTGTGGATGGTAGCTCGAATATCTCAGGAGTGAGTTCCTGTCGGTGTCTTTCTTGTATACTTTAGAACATAATTTGTCTTGTACCACCAGAATGTTAAGATCCAAAAAATGTATAACTTTTTTGTCAAATTCTATGGTGAATTTCAAAAAAGGATTTTGTGAGTTGAGCCACATGTGGAATCCATGTAGTTCTGCTTCAGTTCCTTTAAAGATCATGAAAACATCATCTATATATCTCTTCCAAAGGATAGTATGGTTCAAAAAAGGATTGGTCGGGGAATAGATGACATCACATTCAAAGGCATTGACAAAAAGATTGGCCAGACTGGGGGCAAAGGTAGCCCCCATAGCAGTCCCAGAGATCTGTTGATAAAAAATGTCGTTACAGATGAAATAATTTCTGGTGAGAGCTATTTCAGCAAGTTGTATTATCAGCCCAGGGGGAGTATTGTGTATGTCTATGCCTGATTCCAAAAGGTGTTGAACCATGGAGAGTGTGGCTTGTTGTGGTATCCTTGTGTACAGCGACTCTATATCCATGGTAACTAGCCATTCTGTCTCTTGATTAAAGCTGATAGAATCCAAGAGGTTTAGCATAGCTGTAGAATCCTTTACATATGACCGCATCTTCGGAACTTCATCTTTAATAAAGAAATCAACGAATTGTGACAGAGGCTCTAGGACTGACTGGATGCCCGATACTATGGGTCTACCAGGGGGTGGACTTATGCCTTTATGGATTTTCGGGGTGGCATAGAATGCTGGTGTTCGAGGGTACGGTGGTGTGAGAAAAGCTGCTTCTTTTGCGCTTATATATCCCTCTGCCTCTGCTTCTTCAATTACAGATTTAATTTGGTTTTGTAATTGGTTAGTGGGATTGCCCGGGAGAATGCGATAACTGGTGCGGTCTGATAAAAGTTCCTGAACCATGTTATCATAATCTACCTAATTCATCACAACAATTGCTCTTCCTTTATCTGCCGGCTTAATTACAATAGATTCATTGTCTGCCAAAGTTTTTAATGCTGCTATTTGTTGTTTCGTGCAGTTAGAATGTGTAAAGGGGATGTTCTCTTCTAATTGACTGATTCTCTTGAGTAAGGCTTGTTTGAAGGTAGTGGACTCTACTGTATTCAAAGCATAAGGAGGATGAAATTGGGATGGTGGCTTCAAGCCTGTGGCATCTTCTATAGCTGGTGTATCTTCATGAAAAAATTGTTTTAATCTGATCTTCCTCATCAATTGACTGACCTCTATTCTAGTTTGAAATGGGTCATAATATGATGTAGGTACAAAGGACAAGCCTTTTTGCAAAACCTCATCTTCTGCTTTCATCAGTGTATATGTGGATAAGTTAACCACTAACGAGTCATTGGTTGTTGAAGGCCTCTCCCTCTGCTGCGAGTAACTACCGTGGGGTGTCCTTGCCACCGCTGGTTGCCTCTGTTGCCTCTGTTGCCTCCTCGTTGTCCTAAAAAAGGAAGATTAGTAGGGGCTGCAGGGGCCTGATTTGAATTAAATCTAACTCTACGATTGCCTGAACTGGTAGATGAACCTGATGAAGAACCAGATCTGTTTCTATAATTTCCTCTCTGCATATTTTGGAATCTGAGCTGCGCTGCATCTCGTCTTGACTCTATAGCATCTTCTGAAAAATAATCTACTCCCACATATGGATATATTTTTTCATGGGTAAATGCTGCCAGATCTTTTTTGAGTTTGGTCAGTTTTTTATTCAGATTGAGGTCTTTGAACTCTTTTAAAGATGTTTCTAAAGTCAAGAGTTTAGCGTTATAAATGTCCAGAGACACCTTGAGTTTTAAAGCGTCACTTTTATCGTTGAGTTCTTTCAGCAATTGTTCGGTGACTTTCTTAGCCGTATTGATTATCAAAATCAACCAGTCTCTGGTACATTTATTCGCTATATATGACCAGTCTTTTCTAAATGCTAGATTGTCTAAGAAAATCCTTGGTTCTATGTGTATAATGAGACCATTCGGAGCTGCATGGGCTCTCAGATATTCGGTCATTAGAGCCCCATGCAGTTCTGTACGTATGATTTTCTTTCGAATGATTTCCATCTCATTCCATTCATCTGTGTTTGGAATGACGTGATTCGCTAGGTCAGCACTTAACAGAGAAGGATTAGATAGAATGCCTTCAACAAGTTCTTCCGCATATGCAAGATAGTTATTTTCTGCCATTTTTGTATGTGTTTATCAGACACCACCTAGGGTATCATTGGTAAAGCGGCAAAAGAATGTAGCTGCCGATTTGTTATAGGTCCCTAGTCAGATAAATGAAATTGTTTCCCACATGCACTACAAACAAAACTAGACACTACAATGAAGCAATTTCTTTGTTATGCTTCCTATAAGTAGGGACTCTCAGGTGGGTTACACCTGGGTCCTGAAAGTGAATTAATCAAACCCAACAACCCTAAGGTTGTGCGAAGAATACTAGAACACCAAGGGTGAGTCTATTTATACCTATAATGAGGTTTTTATTTCCATTCTTACCGGGAATTTATAAATATATCGTCACACTCAATCACGATCTATAGAGAAAGTGGTTTTACTAAACAGATTTTAATATGTAAAAACATTTCATCAGAGCAGTAGAGCAGTACAAAACTTTTATAATATGTTGATGATGATCTCCAACATAGAGAGGAAGTTCAATTTTGTCACTTCCAACAACTAAAACACAGAATCAAGTATATACGTCACAACAAAAGAAACATATAAGGCATTTTACATTAGATAATGCCAATGTACTTGGATTTTTCTAGTGCTATATCTGCACGTCAGTGTATGAATACTTTAATGGCCACTCAGGTGCCAGCAAATAGAAAATTCCAACAACTTGTACTGTGAACACACGACACTTAGATTATAAAGGCACCTCTGAGCGAAGGGTCCTTTCTAAGGATCTAAAACTTAGTGTAGACATATGACATAATATAATGTCTAGAGTTTTTAACACAGTCTATGGCAACCATTCTACACATAGATCTAAAAACACATGAATCCTGCTCATGCTATATCAGAGTCGACCGGTTTCATAACCATATCTCATTCTGGTTATCTTCATCAGGACTTTGTTTGATAAGGTCTTGATTGCCTGTTCTGGGAACGCTGTCTTGCGCCCTTACGTCTGTATTCCTATTCCTATAGGGTATAGATCAAAGAAAAACAGAAAGAGGAGTGGTTACATAATGTACCATCCAAATTCTCGAATTGTATACTACTATACCTCTATTACTAATTATGGGTGTATCATTTGATATCACTAGGCTTACTTATTGAAAGGGACAACTAAATGTGTCCAAAAATATGCCTATTCTAACAAAAAACATAAAAGGGAAGGGTAAGGGAAAGGTAAAGGGGTGAGGGAGTGATAAACAACAGGCACGGGGAACTCCATAGCCTAGATCAAAAAGTCTATAGGTGGAAAGGGTGAAAAGAGGGTGAAGAAATCCCCTTATAGCCCATTTTTCTTTGTGCATGATCTTACCACACTTTGCTGTGGACCATCACTGCTCAGAAAACATCTTGGAGGAGAGCGCACCAAATAGCACATTACCTATTTAACCATTGGCTTATATACAATCTGCAAATAATAGGCAAATGCGCTATAAGTATACACGAAAAATATTAAATCCATACATTATTTTTGACTCAAAAACGACCGTTGATGTTATGAGCTATATAAACTTCTCAAGGGATGGTATGAACATCTTTGAAACTAAGTACAGCAACGGGCGTGCAAAGTTTCCTAGAGCACGGGTGCGACTAAGTACATGCATTATTCTTAACAAAGCAGCACTTGTTTCATAGGCTTTACAAAAAGCGCCTATCGTCTTGATTATTCAATAGCTGCATCCAACAGAGCTGTGTCTGCGCAGTGTTTCTAAGTTATAGACACCTTTAGAGTCAAGGACAGCAACGAACGTGCAGAGTTTCTTAAAAACACGAGTGCTGCAAAATATATGCATTATTCTTACCAAACAGCACTTGTTTAGTTTGTTTTTACAAAAATCGCCTCTCACCTTAGTTACTTCAAAGCAGCATACATCAAAGCTTCACTGTGTCTGCGCAATGCATCTAAGTTTCAGTGAGTTTCAGTTAAACAGCATAGAGGTCTTCTGCAATAATAGATAATCAGGATATACCCTTTTCCTCCAGGTTGTTTTGTTTTCACCCTTGTCCACCTATAGACTTTTTGATCTAGGCTATGGAGTTCCCCCGTGCCTGTTGTTTATCACTCCCTCACCCCTTTACCTTTCCCTTACCCTTCCCTTTTATGTTTTTTGTTAGAATAGGCATATTTTTGGACACATTTAGTTGTCCCTTTCAATAAGTAAGCCTAGTGATATCAAATGATACACCCATAATTAGTAATAGAGGTATAGTAGTATACAATTCGAGAATTTGGATGGTACATTATGTAACCACTCCTCTTTCTGTTTTTCTTTGATCTATACCCTATAGGAATAGGAATACACACGTAAGGGCGCAAGACAGCGTTCCCAGAACAGGCAATCAAGACCTTATCAAACAAAGTCCTGATGAAGATAACCAGAATGAGATATGGTTATGAAACCGGTCGACTCTGATATAGCATGAGCAGGACTCATGTGTTTTTAGATCTATGTGTAGAATGGTTGCCATAGACTGTGTTAAAAACTCTAGACATTATATTATGTCATATGTCTACACTAAGTTTTAGATCCTTAGAAAGGACCCTTCGCTCAGAGGTGCCTTTATAATCTAAGTGTCGTGTGTTCACAGTACAAGTTGTTGGAATTTTCTATTTGCTGGCACCTGAGTGGCCATTAAAGTATTCATACACTGACGTGCAGATATAGCACTAGAAAAATCCAAGTACATTGGCATTATCTAATGTAAAATGCCTTATATGTTTCTTTTGTTGTGACGTATATACTTGATTCTGTGTTTTAGTTGTTGGAAGTGACAAAATTGAACTTCCTCTCTATGTTGGAGATCATCATCAACATATTATAAAAGTTTTGTACTGCTCTACTGCTCTGATGAAATGTTTTTACATATTAAAATCTGTTTAGTAAAACCACTTTCTCTATAGATCGTGATTGAGTGTGACCCTAAGGGCACTGCACAGGATTCTGCCTAACAGCATTGATTGCAAGATTATTACTTTTTGCATAAATTTGAGACGCATTTAGTTTCGTCTGCAGTCCATACGGAGTTCGATCACAAAGAATAATATCGTCCGCAAAGGCCAACCAATTAATGCGAGAATCACCCAATTTCACAGGAAAATCCACTAATTTGTCCCGCAGCTTATCTATGTCGCATATGTAAAGATTAAACAAGATAGCTGCCACCTGGCATCCCTGCTTGACCCCTATTTGTGTTTCTATAGGCTCAGTGGTGGTACCATCCTGTTTAATCCTCACCATATAGGATGTATTAGAATGTAGTAGGGCTATAAGTGACACTATGTGAACAGGAACTCCAAAATTTAATAGCTTGTTCCATAACCTCTCCTCTATTACACTGTCAAAGGCAGCTGAAAGGTCCAAATATGCCATGTAGACCGCCCCGATGAGGAGTTAAGTGAGGATTCAAGTAGGTGGGCAAGAATTGTGGCGTTAAGTGTGGTTCCCATTGATTTACGAAATCCAACCTGGTATTTCGATGACAATTGCTTACTGGTGACACACATCTCTAATTCCCTTAGCAGCAGCGTGGCAAAGATCTTGGCTGGCACGTCAATCAAGGATATCGGGCAGAAGTTTACTGGGTCATCAATTGGACCTTTTTTATGAATGGGTACTATTATAGCAGAAAGCCACGATTGAGGAATAATCTTAGTTTCAAAAATTGATTCAAAGTGGGCTTTATGACTTTGGCCCAAAGGTAAGGGTCATCTTTTAATACACATGGGGGAATCCCATCAGGGCCAGCAGCTTTGGAATATGATAGTTTTTGTATAGCCCATATAACATCACTCAATGTCCAAGGACATTTACACGAGACCTTTCTCGATAAGACAGCCATGTTGTAAGATTTAAACTCTGCTGGTAACTGGTATTTATGCAATATGTACTCAGTCCATGTCTTAGTAGAAATTGCAGAATGAAAAATAGGTTGGGTCGTTTTACCTTGAGAGCGTAAGATACCCCAGATATCCTTGATTTTTCGCTTGCATATGAAACTGATGAGCTTTTGATTTTCTGCTAGATGTTGGGAGCTTTTAATCGTTTTTATGTTTTGTCTACTACATAACTGTATCTGTTTTTTTGCTATTGCAAATTCCCTTTGATCTGCAGAAGAAGATGTAATCCTTCTAATATCACAGTTGCTTTTGCGTTTAATTTCTGTGATTTGCATACTAAATTTGCAAACGCGTGGGATTACACAATTTTGTTGAGCCTTGGCTATTGCTTACAGGTGGAGTTTTATCACCTTTGAGTTTAATTCCATGATCTTATTTTTATTCCACACTAATGCTGAGGTAAATTCCGAACACCAAATACCACGGTTTACCAAATAGGCGAATTCCTGACATAATTTCGAGTTCCATCTAACCGATTTTGTGGGTTTGTCAATTTCAGTAAGAGATAAATGGCTAGTTTTCGTGTGAGACTCCAGTGTGACATTCAACTTTAAGTTCAACAACATGTGATCAATACAGGACATATTCTTGACCACAATCGCCCTAGCCATCCCAAGCAACCGTTCAGAAACTTCAAAGAAATCTATTTTAGAACATTGTGTCCCTCTAAACCACATGCATTGTTTCTGGTCTATGGCATGAGAGATCATATGCATATTCCAATTGTGTAGGAATTTTGACCAGAGATACCCTTGTTCAAGTGAACGGGCTGCATGTATGTTTCCTGATGAAATTGCTTTTAGAAGAACATCATCACTAAGAAAAGCGTTGAAATCACCTCCTAAAATAACCACGGATTCAGCATACTTCAAAAACAACTGCTGCAGCATTACATCTAGTTCATTAATAATGGTAACAGATGAGCCTGTAGTTGGTTTACAATACAAATTAATTAGTATTATCGTGGTAGTACCAACAGAAATTGCAATGAGTAACAACGCATCAGGAGAGTAGATGAAATCCGCTTCCATCTTGCAAGCATTGTTGACAAGCGTTAATAAGCCACCAGGGGGATTAAATGCGGTAAAACCATCCATATGAATGGGCTTAACAGCCATTGTCTCCTGGATCATCATTATACTGGAGTTGAGTGGTAGTATCTTATTTTTAACACACTTTCGTAAATTGTTAAAACCACAACTATTCCAGCTTATTATTGAAGTAGGCAGGAGTTATGATTTACTTTCTGAAGAAAGTGAAGACCCCACTTCTTTCAATAGTGTTTCAAGACCCGCTAAACCCTTGATCGCATTGACTACAGAAGTGAGCTGGGTGAGTAGATTTTGTGTGATTTGTGTGTCGGCACTCAGATTCACTCCTGTAGTTGTGGGACTTGACCTATTCTGTTTCTGAAATTCTATAAATTCGGTCACCTCATTCGTGTCTCCAAATCCATGCAATTCGTAACCCAACATTTCAAAGTTTTCACTTTGTTCCCATAACATTTTTTGGATTAAGGTAGTTTGAACTTTACATACCATTCTAGAATTATTAGAAACTGACAATTTAATCCAATCAATGTCTTGGGAAATCAAATTCCTAAGGGTGGGTATTTTTTGGAACATATGAAGGAGATGTGACTGATTGATTCTGGCATTCCCGAGTATTTGTGAGTCACTGCTCCATCCAAAAACCAATAGCATTTCCTTCATATTCTCCTCACTTTCGTGTGATTGAGGAGTGTCTATATAAGTCTACAGTGTTTCCTTCACCTACAGTGCTGTGGTTTGCCACAGCCTGGGGGCCAAATTGTTGTGCGTTGCATCCCACACCCTCAAGAGTTTGGTTTTTCATACAATCACTCACCGATTCCTTTGCGTCACCTTTGTCAATAATTGCAGGTAAGCCAGTATAAGTGCTGCCCTGCGTACCTGGAGTTTCAATGAGTAACTTCATAGGTGTGGTTTGATCCAACGATATTTGTACTTTTTTTAGGTCTGTTTTTATTTGGGGACCATTAAGTTCAATTATTTCATCACAGTCTCCATTAGCACCATCTCTTTTAAACGTTGTTTTGTTTTTCGTAACCTGGTAAAATCCAGCTAAATTCATTTGTTTCATATTATTTGACTGTACTTTTTTTTGACTGCGCTTTACAGATCGTTTTTTTTACTGCATTTGTTTCTTCCACCCCCTTGTGAACCATAACTGGGGTGGTCTCCTGGGGTATGTTAGTGCTGGCCTTCTGCCTTTGTTGTAATGAAGGATCAACTTCGAGATGTACACAAGATTCCGCATCTAGCTGATTCAAATCAATGTCATTTACGTGTGAGATCTCTTTATCTTTTAGTTTACTTATCTTTTCCTTTTTTTGAAATTGTGTTTTTTTTCTTTCCTTCTTGTGTATTTGGAGATATGCTGATACAGCGTTTTTTTATTTTTTCCTCTTGTTTCATTGCTCTTTGATGTAGTTTCTTTGCCTTTTTAGACATAAATAATTTCCAACCCTGGTCTAGTACAGGTTCATTTGCATTAAGTTGATCTGTCTCCACATCTTTGATTATTTTTTCTTGTTGATCAATAATTTCAACAAGATCAGATGGACTGTCTGTAGTGATAGATGATGTCGCTTTGCTATGCTCTTTTTGTTGTACATTTCCGAATATCTCATTAGTTAAGTTAGATCTCATCTTTCCACTTATCATCACATTTTCTAAAACAGTCTCTCATGATGTAGTTTTGCTAGTTTGATGAGCTCGATTTTGTCAATCTCATCTTGGGAGGGAAAATAAGTGTAAACAGGTAAATTCGTTTTTTCATTCTTCTCACATGTGCACATTGCTTTAGTAGGTGTCGTCATAGTCTGCGTCGCTTGAGATATCATAATGCTCAAATGGCTATTAACGGGGACATGAGGGGCAATGTCCGTGATTTTTTTTGAGTTTATAGAGGCCTGAGTAGATGCCATATTTTCATGTGCAAACATAAACCCTTCTAATTTGTTTAGCTTTCCCACAATATCAGCCAAGGACCCTTTCACTTCTTTTATTGCATAGTGTGTATATTCATGGCCCTTATCCAAGAGATTCAAAATCCGTGTTAAAACGGGAAATGTATGGCAATTTTGCTTGTTGAGATCTAACATAGTTTCATCAGTTAAATTTTGAGAGGTGTTACCTCTCTCCTGTGGTCTAGAGGGATTGTCTATGTTATCATTCTTAGACATATGTAAGGGGTCAAACTCTTCATATACATTGTAATTCCAGTCTTTTGGAATTTCCAAAAACGGAGGGGGATGAACAACAACTTCAGCCAATACCATCATACATAATACACCTTCTTTTTTAATATGTAAGTGTACAAAGTCCCTCTGCCTTCTTGGAGTCGAGACAGGGGTGGAGGGCCCTGTTGATAAGCATAGACGCCTATCTAATTCGGCCATGATCACTGGGGCCAACATCGAGTTGTCCGCAATCTCACCATTTCCTAGGTTTTCCACTGATAAGGACCTCTCATGAAGTTCATCATTACCCTTATTTGTAACATTTCCCACACACTGATTAGTTCCATTCATCTCACTTAAATACAATACATGTACCTCATTTTTATACAAGGTAGGAGAAGAATGTAAAGAATAGCATTCAACTTGTTCTTCAATATGTGCAACTGAGGCATTGTATGGTAGTTTCGATAACATTGGTATAATTGATGGTGTAATAAAAGAAAGCTCTCTAGGTATGTAATCCTTATGGGATTCTGAGAGCTTAACATCAGGTTCATTCACATCTTTTTTTTTATTTTTTTTTAATAAGTCATTATTCTTTTTTACCACTGGTCCTTCAGGCGTTTATCATTTCTGAGGCTGGTTTCCATTTTAAATGAACCTTTAGGCACACGCAGCGTACGTTGTATTATAGTATTCTGCAAAGAAACAGAAAAGAAAGAAAAGAAAGAAAGAAAGAAACAAAGAAAGAAAGAAACAAAGAAACAAAGACAATGAGTGAACCCACACAACCTCTTTGAAGTATAATGTTAGTGTAACTAGAGCATGATTCACATATGTAATATCCGATTGCGGAGTGAGGGTTCCAAAGCACTTAGCTATTTCTGGTCTGGGATGGGCACCAGGGATTCCCCCTCTGCTCGGGATGCAGTGGGTTTGTTCCACCGAGAAGAACTGCGACATTCCCGATGGCCCCACCCACTCCGTCAACCACCCTTCAAGATACAGCTCCATGGAAGGGCCTTCAATCTTCTCTGGGAGGCTCAGTATCCTTATAATATTGTAACAGGCCCTCCCCTCTGCGTCCTCCACCCTATCTTCCTAAAGCTTTGTTCTGCTCTTCAAGTCTTGAATATTCCTCTGCTTTGGCTGCAACACTTCCTACATCTCTGAAATCCTTTGCTCTGCTTCCCCCATTCTAGTCGACATCTGCAGGTCGTATCGCAGAAAGCTCACCTCTGCCCCTACTGCATCCACTTTGCCCTGCAGCGAGGATTTGGAGTCCTGGATACCAGCCAAAAGTTCACTCAGCATGGGAGAGGCCTGTGGTGTGCTCAATCCAGTGTCCTTCTCACCTGCCTTGCGAGTCAGGGTGCAAGGCATAAAATAACCGGTATTGCATTGCAGTTCACTAGACAATAATGATGAATTGCTTTTCATTTTATAAATCATGTTGCACTAACTGCAATGTAACTTCAGAGAAGATGAGCATGTTTATTATTCTTTCCACCAAGCTCCAGGACAGTACAGGGCCATATACAAAGGAAAGCAGAGATTCAAGCTGCTGGCTGACCCCAATGTTTACTTTTAATCAGCATTCTGGCTGATGGAAACTGCAGATAAGTGTGACTGTGTGGGAGCCTGTCTGTCTTCCACTGTAAATATTGGGAGGGAGTCAGGATGGTACTAAATGACTTAGCCCTTCTCTCTGATCTGTCATTTCTACCACCTCTGTTCCCCAGCATTCTTTTATTTCATTATGTTTTTGCTTACTTTTGTACCCTTTATTGATGGTCTACCCCCTTTTTGTGTTCACTTTACCCTCGTGTATCCACCAGTCCCTATAACTTTCCCTCATGCCCACCCCCCTTCATCTCTTCTTAGACGCATTTCCATCTATTTCTTTCTCACACATTTTGCCTCCTAAATCAATTGTCTTCTAATTCCCCTCTCGTTGCTGCCCACCTTTGCTGAGCTGTATATTCCACTCAGACTGCAATGGCCTTAAATATGATAGGCTTTCATGGGCGCATGCAAAAGGCTATTGTGTGCATGCATCTGAAAGCATGTGAAGGGCTGAGTGTGCACATGCGCATTTTTGGTGTGCATGCATGTGAAAGGCTATTGTTTGTGTGCCTGATAAGCTATGCTGCATATGAAAGGCTAGATGTGCACATGTAAGGCTTAGGTCTGTGTGCAAGTGAAAGTCTGCATTGCTAATGCAAAGCGGCAGTGCCTGCCATGGTATGTGTTGCAGTGGGTATTGTACATGTTGCCATTTGGACACCATCTTAATTCAATGACCGCACCAAAATCTAAGATTATGGTTAACCCATCTATTACCAGGGTCTATAGTCTGGACCAAGCATGCGAAGTGTCGGCTAGTCTTTTTTAATTACTGCACATGCCATGTCATGGAAACTTGATGTACATTCTGACATTCAATTTTCATGACAAACGTGAACTTTGCTTTCCACTGAAAGTTGGCAGGTTCATAATTTGCGTGGCGGTGCAATACATAAAGCCTCCCCTAATATGACAATGTATTGACATAGCTGGAAGTGATACCAGTAAGTAAGCCAAGAGACAAATAACTTTGATGTGCAGATTAACAAGAGGCATTATATTATTTTATATGAAGCAACACCTTGAGTGAGCTTTTTTTTGTGTAGAGCACACATACCAATTGAATGGCTTGTGGGCACTTCTAATTCTGGCAGATAACACACAGTGCGATAAAATGATTTGCCAAGGATCACACACTTTAGTTAATTGTGAAGCCAGTATTTGAGACCAGTCTGCAACATAAGGCCCTTAACCAAATATATTCCCCGCTTTATTTATTTATTTTTACATTTATAGCAGCACACCAAATCCTCAGGCTTCAGGGCGCTAGTTACAGATTTCTTAGGAGTGCAAAATCACAAATGCAGGTTACAGCAAACAGTTCTTGTTAGCAAGGCCTAACAGAACCACACCACAAAGTGTGGGCTACATCAGGTGTGCAGGTTCATGAATGAATAATGACAGCACAGGGCTGCAGGTCAAGTCCAGCATGTTACATACATGGTATGTGGATTAAAGCAGCTCACAGCTGCCGGTCAAGTTTGGAAATGTTACATACATAATTTGTTGATTAAAACAGCACAGGGCTGCAAGTCAATTTTGGCATGTTACAGAAATAATAGGTTGATTAAGACAGCACAGGGCTACAAGTCAAGTTAGGCATGTTACAGGCATAATTGGTGAATTTAAACAGCACAAGTCTGCAAGTCAAGTTAGGCATGTTCCAGACTTTTGGGCCCTCATTATGGGCCTCGCGGTAACCGTGCCTGTAGAACTGTTAGGTAGTCGCCGGACCATAATGATTTACCGCCGCCTGACTTGGAGTTCCGTTGTTAACAACGGTGCTGGTGCTTCCGTGAAAGGCTACTGGCGGGTGCCGTTCCGCCCGCCAGGGCAGGCCTGGTGGGCGGAACGGCACCCGCCAGCAGACTTGCTGGTCTGGAAACAACGGTGCCAGGAAACTTACCGGCACCGTTGTTTATGGACCGGCAAACTTGTAATGAGGGCCTTGGTGTCAGACTTTAGTTGGTAGAAATAGACTTTAGTTGGTAGAAATAGCTCTTTGTTTTCAAAGAATACTCTATTTTGTAGAGATGTTTTGAAACTTACAAATAATCATCATCCAAGCTGAAAAATATATAAATCCATATTGCGAACAAATAATATGGTTTTAGCTTTATTTACCCATTCTTGAATGGAAAACTACAAGAATGTAACGTAATGTGAAGATAAAAAACATCCTATAAGTTTGGGAAATGTACGTTTAAGACTTACACATTAAAAGGTGTTGTATGATAAGGTCACCTTCTTGTAGTCATTGTTTGACAGAATCATGCCTGCTACTACATATCATGTAAAGGGAAAGTGAACATTTGTCAGAAAGAATGGTTCATCAATGAGCCACCACTAATAAGGAGCTTGCCATTTAAATGCTCTGTCAGTAATAAGTGTGTGTTAACTATTTGCGAGGCAATAGTGATAAGCCCTGTTAAATTTGCAAGGGTAGCAGTGTCTGGTCACATGTCCAACAAAAGGCATCCTCATTAAAGCACCAGTGGCCCTCTGCTGCTGTACAGGGTGATCATGTCTCAAATTTGCCCCGATTCAATGTAAGGACATACAAATCTGCTAATCATATATGTTGAATTGCTAATCAAAATATTTTTATTTAGCATTCTCGACTACTCAATTTTGCAAGGCTAATTTATGCCTTGGGTTGTCTTTGGGGGTAACCGTAAATGCATCCATTCTTGCCTGCAAAGGCATTTTCTTCCCCTTCTCTTTCGCTATAGCAGCACCTCCACCCGGTGGGGACCGCTCTGCTCTCTGCTCCTCTTGCCACTCCCCTGCCAGCGCTCTGTTGGGTTACTTCCTGCTCCTCTACTCGCCCCCACTCTCCTTGCACCCTGCTATTAGGGACATAGCTGTACCAGCGTGCTCTTCCATCTGTATGGCTTCGGCCAATCTCTGCGCCACGTACCGTGCAGTTCTTGCATGGCTGGATAGGTCCTGCCCTCCCCGCTGCTTGTGCGCTCCCTGGTGTTGCTGTTCTACTGCCTGCCCACTCCTGTCCCAGGCTATGTCCTCCTTCCTCGTTCTGGTGAATGTCGCCCGGGCTATGGCACCTTTTGATTGCCTCTCCTCCCCACGCTCCTTACCACGTTGCCTCTGTAGGTTGCTGTAGCACCTCCAACTGGCTCCCTGTGGGGGGGGGGGGGGCGGGGACACAGACGCAGCTCTTGTTGAATTAGCGGGCTGGAGCCAAAATCTGTCCCCCACTCCTGCCCCTTCACTGGCTGCACCAGCGTTACTGCAGGACCGTGCAGGAGGCTCTCACTGTGACAACGCTCGCATGTGGGTCCCGATCCTCACACTCCTCACTGCTGTGCCGTCCCCGCTGCTGTTATGGTGAAGGCAGGGCCCATCACTGGCTCTCTGCAGCATGCTTGCGCCACAGCTCCCTCTTCACTGGCTGTGGCGGCTACCACACGCTGCCATCTTGGCTCCATCGGCTCATCGCGAACAGGAGTCAAAATCTCCCTACTGGCGCTGCCACACTCCCGTCGGCACGGCTCTCCTCATTCCCCAGTCATTCCGACGACAATTCCTGCCTGGATGGCCGCAATCCGTGCTGTTATTTTATCCTTGCAGCAATGTTTTATCTGAAGCCAAGGACAAGTGGACTTTTATGCTCAGATTATCTTATCGGTTACCCATGTTTCACGTACAGACAACCTACGGACCCCAACCGTGAATGGTTTTCCATTGTGGCAAAAGCTTGCATAAAAAGCCACATGATGATTCCATTAGTAAGACGTACCAATTTCTCATGGGTAATTGTTCAAACACTCCTGTGATTTTAGCAATTGCAAATTCTAACAGGACAAATTTGATGGGGATAGATGGTGGCATACGAAAAAGTAGCCTTAAAATCTTAGCTTCGAGCTTCCCAAGTTCACATGTCAGTTTATGCCCCCACACTTCAACTCTATATAGCATACAAGGTACTACCTTAGAAGTGGAGAGCAGTAGAATTGTTTTAATGGGAATTCCACTTTGTCTCCCGATGAAACTGCTCAATGTATAAGCAATTGTCATGCACTTGGTTTCATTTGCTGTCCATTGTTGTGCCCAGCGCAGCCTGTCGCCTATTATGATGCCTAAGTATCTGTAGCATTGTGCTTGTTCTATTACTTTCACATGTCACCCTCAGTTGTTTTCTGCTCTTTATTTGACCCTTGAACGCCACAATCTTGGTTTTCTCAATGTTAATTCATAGTCCATTTATGGAAGCATATTCACCCACGGCGTCTACAAGTGCTTGAAGGCCCTTTGGTGTGTAATCAGCCACCAAAAGGTCGTCAGTGTAGCCTAGCCAGCTGTAATTCAAAGGGCCAAATTTAACTGGGCAGAAGATTCAGTGCTACCACCAGGTCTGCAAGATATAAATTGAACAGTGTGGCTACCAGTATGAATCCCTGTTTGACACCTTGCACTGTCGGAAATGGATTAGTCACGTGGCCCTTGGTGTCTGTTCTCACTTGGACCTTGGTGTCAGTATATAGCAGCTGAATAATTTTTAACAGGCCATGAGGAATATTCCATTTCACTAACTTGCTCCATAGTTTATTCCTCATGACCGTATCAAATGCTGTGCTAAAATCAATGAAGGCTGCGTAAACTGGCAATTGAAGGCATTCCCAAGCATATTCAATAGTAGATACCAAACAGATCAAGTTGTGGCTGCTGCTAGATTTCATCCGAAAGCCCGTGTTATTAATAGGTAGGACTTGATTTTGTTCAATCCATTCATTCAGCTCATTCAATAGTACACGTGCAAACATTTTAGCAGGGATGTCTAACATGCTAACATTCTATAGTTAGTAGGTAGTTACCACATGCCTTTTTTGTACACTGGGAGTATGATACTTTCTTTCCATGTGCCAGGTATTTGGCCACTACTCCCTATTGTATTAAACAAAGGATGCAATGCTTTTGCCCAGGGATCAGGAGATAGTTTGAGTAAGGCGATACATGTCCCGTCAGGCCCTATTGCACGGGATGATGGAAGTTTAGTTATCATTAGAGAGATCTGTTCAATGGATTGACTAAAAGACCACTTTACTTCTTGCTCAGTGTGATGTTCATCACAGGGTAATATGGCTGCTAATGTGTTTTGAATGTGGGCGCGCCAGCTTTCTTCAGGGACACTGTTGGTAGGTCCATTTCTTTTTGTTGCACCTCTGAGAGTGGACCAAATACCCATGTTATTATTGTTTCTTGCATGAGATGCCAATGTTAACCATCGCTCATATGGATGCTTCCTTTTGTATGTGCTTAGGAAGCTTCAGAACCTTTTTTTGATGTCTTTCACCCTTATGGGGATGTCAGTGCTAATGACATCTGGACTTTTATTATTAGTAACCAATGCAATCTCTTTTCTCATCACTTTTTTTTCGCTAGTTGGATGTTATGATTATATCTCAGATATTTGGTTGCTGCCTTGTTCCATCATTCACCTGGACTACTAAATGTGAATTTTTGTTTGGTAACATCACTAATTAGTATCAATAATTTTGAGAACTCATGTAAAATATTTGTTGCTGAATTGGCTTGCGAGGTCTGACCGTTGATAGCAAAGAGATGAAGCTCTTAATTCGCGAAAGTACTCGCTGCTACGAGATTAGTGGGATTCCAGCTGATTCTGTTTTTGCCAGCATTGAGTACATCGCCCGCCTGGAATATTTTGGATTCTTTGACCACTATGTCCAACATTACACACAGAGGAAGATGGTCACTTTCCTCTCGATGTATAATAGACATATCATTTATTTTCTTAGCTGCATCATTGGTAAACACATTGGTGAAGCACTCTTACCACTAATTCTAGTGTAAGATCTGACAGAGTCTACATTACAGTTTCCATTGATCATAGTCAGGTTAAAACTGGGGAATAAAAGATTCCATGTAATTCATCTACAATCAGTTTTTTCAATGGATTCCTGTCAATGTTGCAAGTAGCCTGGTGAATGACACTACTACATTGATGATTGTATGCATTCATATTTATCGTCAATGTTATTACTTGTAAACACATTTTAATGTATGTTATTACTTGGAAACAAAATATAATTTGTTACTGCTTGGAAACAAAATATCATTAATCACCAATAATTAATATCATTCAATAAAGTATCATGTGCCATACCTCATCCGCCTGATCGGTTGTAATAGAAGAGTATGTTGCCTCAGTACCATCATCCTTCTGTATTTTAATTTATTTTTACAATTATATTTATCAGGGAGAAGTTTAGCAATATAAATTAAATTAAAAAGAGAATAGATACTGTGTTAAGATCCCACATTCTAATAATTATCAATAAGACATGTAATCCATTTCAATTATCGGTTTCCACAGAAAATGTCGAAAGCAAAATACCGAACAGCAGAAAATACACAGTTTGGTGTGACCAAAATCACAAAAAGAAAAAATGTCAAATAAGGGGAGCAGGACAAGGGGTGTCCCCTGCATCCATAAAGGAAAGCGCGGGAAATAACGATTTTTTTAAAAAAGACAAAAAAAGAAAATGACCCAGCAGCAGAAGTTCCGCCTCTTAATGGGGAGGCGGAACTCATATTGCGGAGTGAGTGTAGAAGACCAGGAGTACAAATAAGTTAGCTGCTGGGGGTAAGTATGGGAGTATTAAGGGTTAGGGGGGTGGAGGGAGGGGGGAGAGGGGTGGCGGGGGTGGCAATGTGTGTGTTTATTTCCTTTACGAACATTTCAAATTCGTTAATTTGGGATTTACAGTTTTGTAAATGAAATAATCATGTCTATCCCAATTACCGATGAGTTTAAAAGTTGAACTGACTTCATACATCTATAGTATAGCCGATTAATTTCGAATCGAAAAAAATATGACTTGAAAGGGAAGTGAGCTTGTTGTTGATTCCAAGATAGTTGTCAATGATGAAGCTTGTTCCCTTATTCAATCATATTTATTTATTTTAAAATGTTTTTATTGGCATTTGCGGTTATATTTCGAACCATTACAATCATGGTTTATGTCAATGCATGAATTACGAATCACTTATGCCTTATAAGGTATGGATAACATTGAACAGCAAACAAAACAAGCAAAGAGAGAAAAAGAGAGAAAGAAAAAAAAAAAAAAAAAAAAGGGGGAGGGGGGAAAGAGCAAAACAAGTAACAGTGGTAACAGTGACTGTCCTTTGAACTCTGAGTTGTTGTAATCCTTGTTTCTGTGGGCAAACCCCAGTCTCTACTCCATTGGGTTCTGACTGGTCTTCGCGGTACACGGGGCGGGGAGTGCGTGTAGAATGGATGCTACAGTGCGTGGATTAGGCCGTTGCGCCAGTTGTGGGGGGTTGATTCAGGGGGGTTTATGGCTCGTCGAGAAGATCATGTCTCTCAGAAGGGTCTTCCAGGCCTCCAGTGTGGTGCTCGAGTCTTCCCCACCCCGTGTGGTGCTCGAGTCTTCCCCACCCCGGTTATTCCCTTCCTCCCATGCTCTAGTTTCTGCTGCCGTCCATCTTTCCATCTCCCTGATCCAAGGTTCATACCTGGGGCCTGCTGAGGATTTCCAGGCCATTGCGATCGTTCTTTTTATAAGCACACATGCTATGTCCATCAGCTTCACCAAGTGCTTGATTTTGCTCAGCCTCGGGTAGGTGCCTAAGAGGCACTCTTTCGGTGTCCATTCGTATACCTCTAGGCCAGCTTTCCTACAGGTCTGTTCAGCGGCGAACCATAGCTTCTGAGACTTAGGGCAGGTCCAAAACATGTGGATCATGTCAGCATGGTCAGAGGGGCACCATGGGCATGTCGGGCTGACTTTGTCATTGAAGGTAGATACTCTATGTGGGGACATGTAGGTCCTATAGAGGACATTGAGTTGTATTAGCCTGAATCTAGCGTTCCTAGATATCTCCTTCGGGTATGATAGGGCTCTCGACCATTCTCCCTCCGTAATTTCGGTCCCCAGATCGGATTCCCATTTCTCTTTCAAACGTGTACGTCTTGGGTTAGGCCTGTCATTTATTTGGGTGTATAGCCTTGATGTTGGTTTCCAGCCATCCCTAACTCCGTGCATCTCCTGGATCAGGGCGTGTGTTTCAGGCTCCTCGGGCCATACATTCCATTTCTCCTTGGCGATGAATTTCACCTTTTGGTACCTTAAGTAGTGGCTCGGGGTGAGCCCGTCATTTCCTTGCAGTGATTCGAAGTCTCTGAATTGTCCTTCATCAAACATATCTCCCCACGTGTAGATGCCAAAGTTCTCCCATCTCCTCATTGTTGGTAGGTCACCGGGGACTTTACATACGTCTGCTAGAATGGGAATCTCGGGTGAGTACGGGTGCTGCAGTCCCAGCATAGAGCTGACCTTTTTCCATACCTGTCGACCCACCTGCACTATTATGGGCGGGTCAGGAGGCCCCATTTTGTTGTTCCATATTAGTTCTTTAGGATGCAGGGGTGAGGTTAGTTGGCAGAGAAGATTCGTCTCGGCCGAGGGCTCATCGCTCAGCCATTTGGCGACATGTGTTAGTTGTGCCGCTAGATAATATCTTTGGAAGTCGGGTAGTTGGATGCCTCCTGTGGAGTAGGGAAGTGTGAGGATGTTCAGTGTAAGCCTGTGCCTGGTTCGTCCCCAAAGAAAATCTCTGGTCAGGGATTCCAGCTTCCTGAAGAAGGATGGGGGGATGTAGAATGTTATATTGGTGAAGTAATAGAGGAATCTAGGTAATATTATCATTTTAGTTATTGCAGCTCTGCCCATCACAGAAAGCGGTAGTTTCGACCAAAATTTGACAGATCTTCGCACCCCCGATAAGGCTGCTTCAGTGTTGTATTCGTGAGTGGAGATTGGTGTGTGCTTGATAGTGATGCCCAGGTAGCGGAAGGACTCAACTTGCCACTGAATCCCAATCTTGGGGAGTTCTTCTGCGCTCCTTCCCCTGAGGCCAGCCAGAGGGAAGGCGGATGATTTCTGTCGACTGAACTTTATACCTGAGTATTTCGAAAAGTTATCTAAGATGTCTAGAGCTATCGGGGCATTCACCTGGGGGTCACGAAGATATAAAAGAACATCATCTGCATACAGGGAGATGATGTTGTCTGTACCACCAATACTTATGCCCGCATCGAACAGCTGTTTCCTGAAATAAATTGCTACTGGTTCCAGACCTAGAATATATAGCATTGGCGAGAGCGGGCATCCCTGTCTGGTCCCCCTCTGAATAGCCCAGGCCCCTGACACCCAGCCCCCTGTCTTAACTCTTGCCACTGGGTTGTTATAGAGTACCTTGACCCATCGGATAAAGTATTCGCCCATTCCAAACTCTCTCAAGGTTTCGATTAGCCACTCCCAGAAAATCGAGTCAAAAGCCTTAATGGCATCTAGCGAGAGTACCGCTAGGTCTTCTTTGCATTCCTCTGTTTGTGCCATTATGTGCTGGAGCCTTCTCAGGTTGGCTGTAGTGTTGCGTCCGGGGGCAAAGCCGCATTGGTCTACGTGTACCAGGGAACCTATCACCTTTGAGAGCCTCTTAGCCAGTATGGTCGTAAGTATTTTGCTATCATAGTTTAGAAGCGCAAGTGGGCGATATGAGTCACATTTATCAGGTGGTTTGCCAGGCTTGAGCATTGGCACTATGAGGGTTTCTCTCATAGTGCCTGGTAGCGTGCCTGTCTCGAATGCCTCCGCATAGACTTCATGCAGTATGGGAGACAGGATCTCTTCATATGCCTTGTAAAACTCGGGGGTAAGGCCGTCGGTTCCAGGGGTCTTACTCGTGGAGAGGGATCTAATCGCCTCGGTGATGTCTTCGATCGTGATGTCTTCTCCCAGCATATTTCGTTGCTCCTGGTTCAGTTTGGGTAGGCCGACTTCTTCCAGGGTGTCTCTTATGTCTGCTTCGGGAATTTGGTCACTATGAGCATACAGTTCTGCATAGAAGTCAGTGAAGACCTCATTTATTGCTTGTTGTGTTTTGTGGGCTGTGCCATTATCGTCTCTGATCGCTGTAAGAGCCCGCTTCGGATGTTCCTTCCTGCACAGCCAGGCTAGCATCCTGCCTGGTTTATCCGCTTCTTTGTGAGCTTTCATGGTGCGAGTGGAGAAGTCAAATTTCGAGAGCCTTTCCCACGCAGTTCTGCATTCTTCCCTGATCTCCCTCAGCTTGATCTCTGTCTCAATTGTGGGAGGTGAATTGTTTTTGAGGTGCCTGATCTTTTCCTCCTCGGCCTCTAGTTCCCTTCTCAATTGCTTCCTGATTCCACCCGCCTCAGCAATCACCTCTCCCCTTGTCACCACCTTCATTGCTTCCCAGAGAGTGCTCCATTTTTCCACTGATCCCTTATTGACCTCTATATACTCTCCTAGTTTCTCGGCCAGGTACTCCCTGAATGCGGGGTCAGTTAATGTCTCCACTGGCATACGCCATGTTGGGATAGGAGGTAGGGGGGGTCGCAGGCAGAGTTGTACTATCAGTGGGGAGTGATCAGAGATTGATCTGCCCAGATACTCTGCGGACTCGACCTGAGGGGTCAGCTCGTCGTTTATAAAGAGGTAATCTATCCTAGTATGCAGGTTGTGAGGGGCCAAGTAGAATGAATATGATCTATCAGTGGGGTGGAGGTCTCGCCAGGTGTCAACCAAGTGCAAGTCCTCAATTGCTCTGTGGAGGGCCAGAGCGGGGAGGTTATTGATTGATCGTGGCATGGTGGATCTATCCATTTCCATATTAATGACGCAATTGAAATCGCCTCCCCACAGCAGGGTGTGGTCCCTGTGGAGCATGACTTTGGCGCACATCTTCTTGAGGTAAGAAGGTATGCCATGTTGGGGGAAGTATGAGTTCATTATGCATATTCGAGTGCCCTCCAGCATGCCCCACACCAGCAAGTACCTGCCTTCATTATCCTGCTCTACCCCCAGCTGTTGAAATGGTGTGTCTGGGCTCACCCATGTGTACACTCCTCTTGCGTACTTTGAGTAGGATGATCCGTTGCCTTGGCCCCCCCAGTAATTTGATAACTTATCTGCAGAGTCGGCAGAGAGGTGCGTTTCTTGTAGGAGGGCAACTGATACCTTCTTCCTCTTTAGGTAAGAGTGTATTCGATTTCTCCGGAGGTAGGACCCCATCCCCCTGACGTTCCATGTGATTACCCTATGTTTTGGCGCCATTGTTTGGTTGCATTAATTGTCAACGAGGGGTCTACGTCCTCTCTGGGGATTGTTCGCTTGTTATTGTGATTTATGGTTGGTACTAGTTGTGTGGAGTGGTTAGCTCCAGTGGTTAGTTTTGGGTTCGATTCTGTTTGGTCAAAGGTCCTCAGAGTCAAGGCAGTCAGAACAGTAATAACTTGTGTGGAACAATTAGAACTGGTGCACCCAGCAACTGACACAACGGTGGAGTGCTCAGGTGCTCTCGCGCTGCCTGTCCCAATCCGGGTGTCTGGCGCGAGTAGGTGTGTGCTGGCAACTGGCCTGCACTGATCTTTCGTGGGGTCGTGGTCTGTGTCCATGCGTGGGAGATCGGGTGAGCCCCGCAGTCATTTAGCTTCTCTCATTGTAGTTTTGCTTCTGAGATTGGAGTTTCCTGACCTCTCAGGTATTTGTGGAAGGGTGCAAGCACCTGTGTCGGAGCGTGCTGCCCTCATCCTTGGGTACCTTCGTTAAGTTTCCCATGTGGGGATTCGACAGGAACCTCAGCCAGGTTATTATGCTCCATTCACATGTTAGCCGCGGCTGGTGTCTCGAGAAATATTGCTTTTCCTTTGTAAATTACCTTCAACCTGGAGGGATATAGCAGCATATATTTTAGGTTTAGTTTCCTTAGCCTGGCCTTAACTGGGACAAAAGAGTTCCTCGCTCTCTGTACCGCCTGAGTATAATCAGGGTATATCGTGATTCTCGAGTTGCCTCGCTCTATCTCTCCGCCCTCCCTTGAGAACTTCAGGATCACCTCCCGGTCTCGGAAGTTGAGGACCTTCGCTATGATGGGGCGAGGGTAGGAGCCTGGTGGGGGTTTCTTCTGGAGCGACCTGTGAGCTCTCTCTATGGCGAAGCCCTGTGAGAGGTTTGCCACCCCGATCTCTTGTTGGATTAAGGATTCCACGAAGGCCGTCGGGTCAGCAGTCTCTGTCCCCTCCGGTACGCCCAGTATCCTAATGTTACTGCGTCTAGCGCGGCCCTCCGCCTCCTCGGACCTCGCCTCCAGCAGGGCTACCTTATGTTTAAGGTCTGCGAGTTCTGATTTCATGACTGCCGATTCAGTTGCCATGTCCTCCTGAGAGGACTCCACAATGGTGACACGTTCGGTTAGGTTGCGGGCGTCTTGCCTTATCAGCTGGATGTCTGCTTTTACTTCACCGATCTTCGTGTCTATAAATGATTTTAGGGCCTCAATCGCCCCCAGCAGCTGATTGTGTCTGGTGTCCGTGCTATCCCGTGTTGCTGGGTCGTCCGATGTGGTATGGTGGTGGGGTGAGATTTCGCCGTGACAAAAGAATCTAAGGTGGCATTTTTGGCTTTGTTTCTTGCTGCGGCCATGGTGGATTGTCTCGATCCTGGTTGGGAGCACAGAGGATTCCTGTCGGGGCAGGCTTGATTTTGGCAGTACGTAGAGGTGCGGGGATTTTAGGCTTTATGTGGTCCGGGATCTGGGTGCACAACGGTCACCTTGCTTCAGTGGGACAGGAGACAGTGATGCCCGGGTCGTTCAGGGTGACATCGTTGACTGGTGTAGTATGGTTGGCTGGGGGGGATGCAGGAGCAGGGAGTTCAGTGGGAGCGCCGCAGCGTGGGCTCCCGGCGCTGCTTGGGGTGAGCGGGCGAGTTCCCACGACCCTGTGAGTGAGCCGTCGGGCCCAGCCCGCTATGTATGGCCCAACCCGGGAAGGTCTCACCTGTGATCGATGTAGTTCAGGTAGATCTGGAGCCAGCCGCCGGTCCAGGTCGAGGTGTGCGGGTCTGCGCGGGCAGTTGGAAATCCGCCCTGGGCGCCCCGGGTCGGGGTCGCAGTAGGTGGCCCAGAGAGTCCGGTGGTCCTGTCTCGGTGGTCTTCCCCCAGTCGCACTCTAGCTCCGTTGACGTGGGCACCAGAACCAGCACCAGGCGCCCAGCCGCGGCCCCCAGCCGGCGTATCGATGGGGCCCAGCAGCGCCCCGCACCTCTGGGCAGTGGGGGGCAATGGGAGAGGCGTCTGGGCGGCCGGGGTCAGGCCCCTTCAGGGTGTACACTCCTCTTTGGGGTCGCTCAGAAATCGTCAGATCGACGCGGCCGCCATCTTGGGTGTCTCTCATGGGGGACAGGGGGAGCCAGACCGGAGCGTCCCAACGGGCCCCAGACCTCCGATTTTTGTCGGAGCAAAGCGTTGGGTGCAGCCAATCGCCTGATGTACGACTGCACCGAAGGCTGGGCGCTGCAGGGAAGCCCACACCGTCTGAATCGGGAAGCGACTGCGCGGCTCGGCCAGTTCCCGTGCGCTTCCCTCAGGGGGCAGGGGGGGCCGGGCCGAAGCGTCGGAGATGTTCCCTGGTCTCCGATTTTCGTCGGAACAAGTCGTAGGGTGCAGCTAATCGCCTGATGTACAGCTGCACCGAAGGATGGGTTGTGTTGTTGGATTTTCGGCACCCAGAACAGGATCGGACTGCGCGGCTCGGCCGGAGCTCAAGGGAACAGCGTCCTCACACCCTGAACATCAGTCCACGCTCCCATTCAATTATATTTATAACAAATATCAATAGTCAATGGTCAATAGAAAATATATATTAGTCATACAAAATAATTTGTATACACTAGAAATCACTGGAAATCAGTTGACAAGCATGTCTATAGAGCTCCATTTGAATATTTAAGGTGTCTAATGTTTCCTCAGATGTAATGGTGTGGACGTCCATCAGTGTGGTCTACGTAATAACAGGCATTGTAATCATTACATTTTAAAAAGAACAAATGTACAGATACTGCTATTCAAGTTTTTAGAAAAGCTCACATTGCAGTGAACTTTTTGTGTATCCCAAAAGTAGGTATTTATTCAAGAACACATTCTAAAATGTAAATACATGTGTAATTTATAACATAATATAAAAGTTTACAATACAATATCTATACCAATATTACACAAAAACTCTAATCCTTTCACCTCATTGCCTATTAGCACACAAGTTCAATACAAGGCATACATTAGTTTTCAAAAATTGATTAGCCAACATTTTCTTAATTAGCAAACAAACTATTTTGATCAGCAATGTTGTAATAATATTTTAATGTCACCAGAAAATATTTATATACAAGACAATATATTGGCAACAATACAGCATTTTTGTGGTCATCTGAAGTAAGGCATTAGTGAAATGAGTGTGTATAAAATGTAAAGGTAAACTGCATGAATGGGCACAAATAAATAGGTATGATAAAAGGCTCTTTAAACAGGTTTCAGTGCAAAGCTCCGATCAGCTGGGTGCAGTCGGTGTTGCACAGGTCAGTGTCTGATATATTGTATGCATGATCCATCATTTTCTATGTAAGGAGAAGTTCAGAAGTTTCATAAATCAGTAAGTTCACAGTGTTAAATGGAAGTCAAAGCCTGAGGGTAAATACTTAGTCTGTTTTTTTCGCCAGCAGGATAATTGTCAACTTCAGGCACCCCTTGTCTATCATTGATATCAATGTTTTCAATATAGCGTTAAATAGCACTTTCATCGGAGGACAGGGACCGGTAATAGCCCTCAAGCCAGAGCCCCTTAGGCCCAAGCCCATGTTTCTAGCCCTGCTAACCCACGAAAGGGTTATTTATCACTATTAGCACTCTGAGCTGCCATCTGGGGTGCTGATATTTTAATATATTTTAATTTAATTCTAATATAATTCATGCTTACTTTAACAAGAAATTACATATATATCCCTGTTTGGAAATAACTATTTCCACTACCTGGAGGTAAGCCAGAAGGTGCGCTGGTGAATGGGCGAGGAGGGAGCGGATCGAGGTGTGGCAACCCAGTAGAGACTCAGCCTAGAGAACTGCCTCCAAGGACACGGTGAAGGCTGAGCAGAGGCACAGATGCCCGGCATTAAATGCGGATGGCTACTTGCAAATTCTGTGTGCGTTCCTGGCCTCCAGATTTTCCATCTCCCCCTGCAGGTGCTAATATATAATATAATCATAATCGTAGAATAAAGTGAACTTGGGATGCTAACTACAGTCTATGGTGTTGCAGTAGATCTGTGGATGAAACTTTGCGTAAATTGTGTTAGCTTTGCATACTCATTATATAAGAGGAAAGAAAATAAGAGACTAAGAAGAGTGGAGGGCATAACAGGCAGAGAACTGGGCAAATGTGGTAGAATATTGTAGTTTGCAGCCATCTCACTTTTAGGGTAGATGATATAAAGGTGATAACATGGAACGTCAAGGAGTTTGAGATCAGCTCATGGGTTGAGCATCAGTTGCACAGATACATGCAACCGGAAGGTCGGAGAACTATGTTTGCCATCAAAAGCATTTGTCCGTGTGTGAGGGACATTTTAAAAAGTGTTCACTCGTTAATATGATGCACTTTCTCCACAAAAATTAAATATAGTTGACACTATGACATTTAGATACACTAACCTAAACTTTACTGAGAAACATACAGATAATGCAATGCATTACAGTTGCAATGCTGTCATTATGCATTATGTAACAACTTACTTTTTTGGAATAGAATTGCAGGACTGTTTTAAAAAATAAATAAACCCACACTGGTCTTTGCCAAACATGATGTATTTCGCTTAGTAAAAATATCATCCCGATTACTTCTGGCTTGCAATTATTTGTAAAAGAAAATACTTTTCTTGCCCAGCACTCCACACAGGTCTTTGGCACATTTAAGAGTGGAGGCGATGATTACTTATGCACGCCATCTCCATTAGCCCCTTTGAACTTGCAGTGAACAGAGAAAGAAGGGCGGAGAGAGCCCTGTGGGCAAGAGAGGAATGCAGGGTGAACTGTGATTTTATTGAACAGGGTACATTAAATAGCTAGCTGTGCTACACAAGTGTCAATTTAATTTTTCAACCTACAAAATTGTATAGCAAATCGCTATGCGACACTGCTAATTTATATATACACACAAATGTGTTTCTATAAACATACATTATTCATTCATGTTCAATACTCATCTGACTCAGTGTGTGTTGAAATACAGTTGGAACAGCATTGGGAAGTAATTTTTAGTGAACTTTGATGGGTCATACATCTGAGAAGTGCATGCTGCAGGCGTGGAATCGAATGCCCCTCACGTCCTCCAAGACATCCTTGGCTCTGCTATCCATCTCGGATACTGGAAATCCACAATTGATCAACCATGTTCATATCTACCACATATCCTTGGGGAGAATATGCCTAACTGTGCCAGGAGTTTTATCTGTGAGGCCGTGGATCTGTCCGTGAAGCTATTCCTGACACCAGGAAGAAGAGCCTTTTCAAGGCCTGTGCTGCCTGATGTTTGAATAGCATTTATGTTGAGGATCTTCACGATGACTGCCTCTACTGTCTCTGTCCTGACCATTAGATCGGCAACTGTTCAATCTGCCAGTGATTCTCCAACAAGGCTCTTCGAGACTGCCACCAAAGGTTGGTGACTTGGCTAGACGCTGGTGCTGGAGCCTATGATACAGCTTCTGTCCATAGCCATGCTTTCCTCAGGCTGAGCAGTCCCCGGGAGGGCACCTCCTCATCTAAGAGGTCAAGGTCCCACACGTACTCTTCTCATGTGAAAAGAGCTATGAAGGGTAATGTGACCCAAGCTCAGGCTGCCACCTCGTCCATGACAACGTCAACGTCATCATGTGTGATCCCGTTGGCGACAACTTCATCAACTAAGACTGCTTCATTGTCATCTCCTACAAAACGCCTGTAGGTGTCTTTTGCTAGTCTACTCTTGTCTTTGGCCAAGTACTTGTCGGCACCTTCTTCTGGCCGGTCAACAACATCCTCGTCTACTACCCCGCTAAGAGTCCTCTTTTGTCCACTGCCCCGTCAATGCCAACTTTGTCAAGGACTACATCGACGGTACCCTGAATCCATCCACATCTGTGACCAAAGTTGCACTCCACATTGTCTATGGCTCTGCAAGGCGTCTCTCAAGGTGGGGATTCTGCCTCTGCACATTCAACATTACCAAGGCCTTTGCAAATCCCTCTGCAGTTTTTGCTGGCACCATATGTTCCTCCTGATGTTCTTGGAACACCTATGTTCCACCTGAGGAAATACTGCAACCTGCCAGTGATGCAGATTTTGAGCAGGAAGGTGTCTTTTCTGATGACGATGACACCCACCTCAGGGAGTGTGCCGCCCCAAGGGCAATTTCTGCTCAGAGTTGCAGCATAGGCTTCCTCCTCCATCATTGTCGTCACACCAGGGGCTTCCTGCTGGCCCATTGCCTACTCTTCCACCCCCTACTGGGAGCCCCTCATACGCCCACACACCCACTCTTGCTCCTCCTGCCAACCTTACAGATACTGACATTGAGGATGACATCTCTCAAGGTGGTGTGTTCCCTCAAATTAATCCCTCAGATGAGTTTCATAATGTCACGCCAGGGGATGATGAACCTGACGGCCCGCCCCTCGAGAAATTCTCCCCCTGATGAGATTGGCCAAGTCATTTTATCTCATTCCTGAGGAGCAAAAGAATGAAGGCTTCTTATACTAGTGGAGGGAGTAGACAAGAAAGTCTGTGGTGGCCATATCTGTCCTCGAGGACATCTCGGAAGACGGCCTCTTGATCATGAGAAATCCCCTTTATGCCCCTCCCAAAAAGGACACATTTGAGAAGAAGTACAAGGCTCATGATTCAGCACCTAAGTGACTACAGACACAGCCCAGTCCGGACTCAGTGGTGTCAGTGGCAGCCTAGAAGTGTTCTGCTTATGCTTCCTCTCTGTGTTCAGTTCCACCCAACAAGGAAGGCAAGCAGCTAGGTTCCTTTGGGAAACGCATCATCTCCACTGCTGCGACTACCATTAAGGTGTGGCTAATGCAATGTCTATCCTGTCTGGCTATGTTGGGGACCAATGGGTTAAGATAGGCCCAATATTACATTTCCTTTCAGATGACAAGAAGGATGAAGCTTTTGCTCTATGTGCTTTTATGACTTTGCACGTCGAAATAAAGCTTTTATGAATGAGTGAATGAATGCATGAATGAATGAATGAATGAAGCCTTTGCTCTCCTTTGCAAGGTGTGGGGACTCTTCAGACCATACAATTTCTGCGGCAGTGGATATTCCGGGTACTGGATTGAGACATATGCGGAACAGCGATGTTCTATGCCGTCGAGGCTAGCTCCAGGCCACCGATTTCTGTCCGGAAGTACAATCAAATGTAGGTGACATGCTCTTCGATGGGGAAGACATGTTTGGCAAGAAGGTGGATGACACACTTCAATCCATCAATTCGGACACGGACACCACCAGCTCCCTGGGCACGCTGTAACAACAGTATCAGTCCTTCTGGTCCAGAAAGACACCTTTTTCAAGGACGCCTGGTGACTACAGGCCTTTTGGTACAGGTCCAATGACTAAGCTGCATTGGATAGCTACAAGGGGATGTCCCAGGCCTACCGGAGAAATACCCGCCTCCGCTGCTCCTCACACACCAGGGGCCAATCCTCCAAATAGGCATGACCAGGCCCTCCGATCACCCCTTACTTTCACGCCCAGTGGGAGGGACGTCTCTCAAAGTTTGTCAAACATTGGCGTTCCATCACCATGTCTGAGTAGATGTTGTCGCTAATCAAGCAGGGACACATGCCGGAATTCATCGAGCACCCGCTCTGCAATGCTCCTTTGTCAAAGATCGAGAGGTATTTGACATTACTGCTGCAAGACGTTCAGTCCCCCCTCTCCAAGGGGGCAATCAAGTGCATCCCCCTTCAACAGCAAGGCCAAGGGGTGTACTCAAGATACTTTCTTGTCAAGAAAAAGTCT
This sequence comes from Ambystoma mexicanum, assembly GCF_040938575.1. Taxonomy (NCBI): domain Eukaryota; kingdom Metazoa; phylum Chordata; class Amphibia; order Caudata; family Ambystomatidae; genus Ambystoma; species Ambystoma mexicanum. Next base: position 885,614,185 of record NC_090930.1, read on the forward strand.
GGGGGTTGGAGACCTATTCTCGATCTGTGCCTCCTCAACAAATTCCTACAGGCTAAAACCTTGAGGATGTTCACCCTCCTGTATATTCTAAGACAGCTGCAGGAAGCAGATTTCCCTTTGTCTTTAGACATAGGGCAACACTTCCAGTTGAAGGTCTTGCCCTTCAACCTATGCTCTGAGGGCATTTACAAAATGTATGTCCCCTTTGGTGGTTCATCTACGTTTTTCAGGTGTTCATGTCTACCCATATGTTACGCTCACCTGGTATCCACGGGGACGCCACCCAGCCCTGGTTGGATGATTTGCACTCTGAAACCCTCTCCCGGTCCCTTGGTAAGGCCTCTAGTTAAAGATGGGTCTTAATATTATAAAAGGTGGATTCTCCGTCCTGCTCCTCGTGGCAGAGGTGCGTAGATGTGGGGGTCTAGCAGCGACCAAGTTACTTCACTGGTGCAAGCCCCCCTGTGGGAATCCAGGCCTGCTGCGACTCCGTAGGTTTGCTGCTTCACAGTCTTTATATGCAGTTCTTATGTTCCTCTTATTTCGAATAATAATGTCTTGCTTCATTCCTTTTAGGTATGGAAAGGTATTTTGGTGTTGTCATGCAGTTTGAAGATGAGCATGGGTCGGTAGGCGAAAGCGCAGTGTGCGCAATGCTGTCCGGTGAGTAATGCGCGATGGCCAGCGCTGTTTCACCTTTTATATTGTTAACCTGTGTGTTTTCTCTCCTTGCAGGTTGCGATGTTCCTCGCCGAGCACCGTAATGTTCCAGCAATGATACTGACCAGGAGATGACTACCCAGGTAACAATTGTGTGGCTTGCTTCATTCAGGAGGAAACGTGAGTAAACGCTTACTAATGCTGTCTTTCTTTCTCCTCTTTCCAGGTTGTGGTATTCCAGGATGCATGCGGTGCCGGATGATGGAGTTTGTACCTTCAGGTGAGTGGAACTGAAGTCAGCGATGGATTGAAGACAGGATACTGTTCCAGGTAAGTTTCGTGGTGTTCTTTCTCTCTCTACAGGTCCTGGTTTTCAGGTAAGCTGGCATCAAAGAACTGGACACAGTGGGTGTTGCGCTGCCCACAGCAGAATAAGTTCTGTTGTTTGGGTGTGGTTTAAATAGTCTCAGGTAAAGTAGTCCAGTTAAAATAGTCCCAGGCCTGCCACACCCAAAGTATTCTTGGTAAAGTAGTCAGTGGCCTGCCACACCCAAAAGACTAGACCGCATAGCTCAGTTCCTTGTAACTGAGCTATGTGTGTGCCACCATGTTGGCTGAACCCCCCCAAGTTAAATAGTCCCAAGTAAATAGTCCCAGTTTAATGTTGGTCTCTTTGATGGTTATGAGCCTGGCGCCAAAGGTGCCAGGACTGACTCCAAGAGAGTCTTTGATGAGGTTTTAAGGCCTTTGACCTAGCCCTAACTGGAAGGCTGACTTGCCAGTGAGGGCCAGGGGCAAGGGTCATGACACCATACCTCACGATTGACTGGTTCGGGCAGAGTCTCCGTCTCTGGCCCTTAGACATACAGAGACCACAATCCATTGCTTTACATCGCTGGGGTTCTCTGTCGACTATGCCAAATCCTGCTTAACCCCTTTGGAACATGCTCTGTTCTTAGGAGCTCGGCTGGACACCACACTTTCTTGCATCTCTATGCCACCAGAGGACAGAGTGAAGACAATCATTGCAAAGATTCTACTGCTTTCAGAGGATGTCAGCATCATCCGCAGGAGATGATGTCATCCTGCATTTCTCTAGTCCAGCACTGCAGTCTGCGGATGAGACCTCCTGGATGCAACGCGCATCTTTCCTGACGTTCTTCGCTGGTGCATGCTCTGACCCATCCTCACCCTTTTGTCTGCTGGACCATTAGGTCACGGTCAGAACAGATGCATCTCTGGAGGGGTGGGGAGCCCACACAGGCCATCTCCATGCCAGGGGTCTGTGATCTCAAGCGGTGAAGGTGTTGCATATCAACGTCCTGGAATTGCGTGCAGTGTTGTGGGTCCTCTTGTCCTTTCTACCACAACTTTGAGACCGGGTAGTCTGGGTGTTTACAGACTACACGACTTTGATATTTTACATTTGCAAACAGGGCAGCAACTTGTCCTCTGTTTTGTTGTCTGAAGATCAGGCCCTTTGGACCTGTGCTCTGGCTCACAAGCTCTTACTCCATTCCACCTGCCATGGATATACAACACAGTGGGGGACTCCCTCCGCGAATTGTGGTGATGACACGTGTGGGAACTTCTGGATGAACAGGTTCAAAGCCTATTTTGGCAGTGGGGAACTACAGATGTCGACCTTTTTGCAACAAGGCCGAACAAGAAAGGCGTTGCTTTCAACAGCAAAATCCATCACGCAGGTAGTCTAGCGGATACCTTCATGTTCCCATGAGAAGGAATGTTCCTGTATGTGTTTCCTCCAAACCTCTCATCCCTCGAGTGATCGAAGTGTTCAGACAGCATCAGTTCAAACTGATCTTGGCGGCCCCAGCTTGACTGAGGTAATGCTGGTTCTCAGATCTCCACAGCCTCTCGTCGGCACCTCCCATCAAGCTGCCAATGCTTAACAACCTTCTCAGGGACCAAGGAACAGTGCTACACCACGACCCGGCCTCCCTCAATCAGGACCGCTCTTTCTTTCTTAGAGTTTGGAAGTATGCCTTTGCCTTGAGACTGTCGTGATGTTCTGGCCAAAGCCAGGATTCTTCCAGTTTCCTGCTACAGGTGCAAATGGAAGCATTCTCAATTTAGTGTTGTGGTCATGGCCTAGACCCCTTCCGTGTGCTGGCTCAAGACGTCTTAATCTTCCTTTTGTCTTTGGTGTGGGCCATCTGGCACATTCTTGCATTGAGGTACACCTGGCTGCAATTTCCAGGTTTACACGTTCCCCTGGGAAGCCTTCTCTGTGGTTGCACTGGCTCATCAAGGAATTCCTTAGAGGGCTGTTACAGTCGTTCTCTCCTGTTTGAGCACATGCTCCAACTTGGGAGTTGAACGTGCTTCTCTCCAACTCCATGGGGCCTTTTTTCAAGCCTTTACATAAACCCTCTGTAAAGTTATTGTCCTGGAAGGCTGCTCCGCTGGTTGCCCATCAACTCTTTTTTATTTATTTCTATTTTATTGTGTGTGGTTCACATGTACCTTTACAATATATAAACAATTTTTATATAGATTAAATTTGATTTGTCAAGACATAAATATATAGACATTATGAATATAAATATGTTCTAAAAGACATAAAACAGATAGAATGTTATACAACAGTACACATGTTAAAAACACATTAAATGTTTGTAGTACATCCACTGTACTTCAAATGAATAATTGCGTTTGATAAGATGTCCAAATTATACTTATAACTAAAACACAAATGCCATGGACCATTTTGAACTTGAATTGGATATTATAGTACAGATCCATTGTAAACAAAGTGCCTGCGCATTAGCATCCACTAGAGCATCCATATTCATTCCCATAGGAAGAGAAAAAAAAAGTAAATAAGACGGAACACTTGTACATCGCTAGTGTGATTGATTACCAGTCTATATCATCCTAAGCAACACTGAAGAAGATGCCTGTGTTATGTTAGCTCTAGATTGGATCAACTTGGCTGCAAGGGCAAAACTCCATTCATGTATAGTAGTGTACGTACTGTCCCTTGCCACTTGAAAGATGGTCTTAAATACTGTACAATATGCATGTATCACAAAATCAGGGAGTTGGAGCTGCCCCACATACATCGTGTCCACAATAAATATCGGGAGTTTAAAGAATAACTGCACCAATGTCTACCAAAAGCCAACTTTATTGTGCATTCCCAGTATTTACAAAACATTACCAAATGCTTTAGTGTTTCCAACTCACATTCGGAGGAGCAGAACCGACAAACCTCATCAGAGCGTACACCTTGTTTTGATTTCCAGCTTTTTGTGCAAGCATTTGTGTAAAACTGATCTAATTTAAATCCAAGGCACAAATCGCTTGCTTTGTGATATGGAAAACATAAAAGATAGGGCAATTTAGGGAGTCTCTTTTTCACAAATAGAGCATACTCCTGATAAGATTTGTAAGTCCCTAATTTTTCAATTACTTCGACCCAGTCATATTCATAGTGCTTTCTTTTTACCAGACCGGGCTGCTGGCAGAGATCTATAGGTTCCAACACAATACATTTGAGCAATGCTTCCATTTTACCCTCAAAACGCACAATTGATGCTGGACACGACTTGCGACAAATGTTAAATAACTTGCAACAAATCTTTGTATATCGAGTTCACTGGAGGAATCAACATTTTGGAATTACTGGTTAGCAGCCTCCAATAAAATTTCAAGGCTAAAGAATTGAGCCCAAGTTCATGAATAATGATCATGTTAGGCATATAGTTGGAGAGCCCCAATACATTTTTCCAAATTTTTCCTTGAATGGAATTTAGCATATTGCCAATGTCCATTAGACATAGATCAAGGTCAAAAAGTAGAATTGCTTCTACTTTTAATGTATAAAATTCCAAAATTGTCTTAAAAGAAAATGTACAATGTTTTTGCATAATCACCCTCATTTAGGATATTAGGCTTTTGCCTTTAATTCAAGGTTGTGCTTCTACATGGCAAGCTAACTAACATCTGACAAATTGATCTTGATCTAATCGTACTCTGTAAGTAGTTTCAGTATGTAACATCCCTATAATTCTTATGATATAAAGGGGAATGCCAAAGGATGCCATTTGTTCAACAAGTGTACTCTTATGACTATGTCAAACACAGAGGACATATCAAGTGATGCCATATGTATGGGACCCCCCATGAGTGTTTGGATGTTTCTAATAAATGTGCTAATTAAGGTGGCATTGATGGAGGTTCACATAGATTTCCGAAATCCCACTTGGAAATGTGACAAGGTATGATATGAGGATATGAATCTTTTGAGTTCATTTAAAATAAGTAACGCGAAAACTTTGGCCGATGTGTCCATGAGCACAGCAGGCCTATCATTTTCGGGATTGGAGATGCCGCCTTTCTTGTGAATAGGAATGATAATGGCAGACAGCCATGAGGTAGGAATGATTTTTGTCAAATAAATATGTTAAAACTTTTTTTGTCAGGATGTTTGCCCAGAAACAAGGGTCATCTTTCAAAACACATGCTCGTATCCTATCCGTGCCAGTAGCTTTTGAGTATTTGAGTTTGTCAATAGCCCAAATGACATCCTCTCGAGAACACGGACACTGAGGTAATATAATACTGAAGGATGTCCAGAAGGTAGCTGAAATTTATCCTTGATATATGCAATCCAAACCTCTGCTGAGATAGACGGAGAAAAACTAAACATGATCGTTTTCGTCAGATTTCTCATTATTGCCCAGATATTTCTGGAGTTCTGCCTGCAGAGAAGGTGGATTATGTTCGGTCCTGTAAATGTTTCTAAAAATGAATTCACTTGAGCTCTTGTTTGTATTTTTGCAAAATATTTTTTTTTGGATGCAAGCTAGGACACATGTGAGCACTTCAAAGTTTTGATGTTGCATAAGTCCTTATTCTTCACACGTTTCAAGACAATTATTTGAGTGCTTTATTAGTTAGTATAAAGCTGTTTGGAAAATGTGCGTTGTTTAATAGCTAAATTTCTATTGTGTGCGAGGAAAATCCTTTTGCAGGATCCACATTCTTTACTAGCAGATCACTTGCTAACCAAGGCAACTAATTGTCTACAAAGTTTTGTATTCCATTGTATGGAGTTTAAATACCTTTCCATCTCTAATAATGCTAAAGAAGGTACCTGTTGATAGTGTGGTTCTTTCGGAATTGGTATCCTAACAGACACAATCATGTGGTCACCGAAAAATTGATTAAATATGTTAATGGTTCACAGATTCCCATCAGGTTACTGGAGACATCCAAAAAGTCAATAAACGACTTGTTGTTGCCTCTTTGCCATGTATATGATAGTTGTTTCGATCGTTTGGGTATAATGTGGATTTCCCACTCTCCCAAAAAAGTTGGTCCATTGACAGCCAATGGCCAAAGAATTCCTAGAGTATGCACCCAAAGCTTTACACACAGGCTCACCTTGTGGTGTAATTACTGTTGAGTTAAAGTCTCCTCCTATAACGATTTCATATTGCGGATTCCGAATGTATGCCTCTTCAAATACTAAATTAAGATTGGCCATTATGCTGGAGTGCCTTATTTTGTTTGGATTCCAGTATAAGGAGATGATTAAAAGACTGCAGGGGAGGTCTTTGGTTAAATTTAATTCTACGATCAAGAAGTCTTCGGTGACTGTAATACACTTGGAGGAAGCCTTCAAGCGGTTGTGTATTAAAATGGCTAACCCCGCAGAAGGACGCCCAAAGTGACCACGACTTGCAGGTTGGGAGTAGGAGGGGTAACCATCTGTACAAAGCTTTGTGTTTTGCATTGTTTCTTGAATTAAAAGAATGGAAAATGTGCTAGATGAATGGGCAGATTTAATCCATTTGGTGAGATTATTAAAACCACAACAATTCCATGACATTATTGTGAGGACAAATTTGCTAGGTACAGGCAATGGTCTTGGGGTCATTTATCAAGGATTGCATATAAGGCTCAATCCAGGCAAGACCCTTTATAGCATTTGTGAATGAAGACAATTGTGCTAGCATAGCCTCATTAGAAGATTTAGAGAGAAGGGTTTTTTCAGTCAAATTGTCTGTAACCGGATCAGGAGTAGGAATGGTTTCAATGAAGGTACGAGATGCCTCTATGGAGTTCAAGACAAATACTTCAAGACCCAATAGTGCTAGTTCTTCATGTTGATCCCATATTATTTTAGAAATTATGAGAGATTGTACCTTGCACAGCATTCTGTTATTGTTGTGCAATGATAATTTGATCCACTCCACATCATCAGAGTTTAAACTACACAATAATGGGATTTGTTGAAAGCTTTTTAACATGTAAATCCTATTTAATCTAGTGCGTCTTTTGATGGATGTATCACTAATCCAACCAATAATCAGATTAACTTCTGGTGGAACCTCTGATAGAGTTAGTGTAGTATGTGTGGCAAGTGTATTCAGTTTCTTAGCATCATTGATAATCCCCTTTCCTTTTGTAACCATATCTTTAGCAATGTGGTCTGTAGCCTCATTGCCATCTGGAGTTTTAAACCTGAGAGGAACACCACAACCAGATTCTTTTGGCTTACTCTCAGCAGTCTTATCAGACCCTACAGGTTTTTTTGCCTGTGAGTCAACCCACTGTTTGTTGATGTGTGACAATTACAGCTGCTGCTAATCTTTTCATCATGAACGATCTGTACTTGATTAGCCATAATCGATCTACCCTGTTTTTCAATCGCCTTATCAGCCTGTTGCGTTGCTTTGTTGTCTATGATGTTTTGCATGCATGTTTTGTCTACTGAGCATTTTTTCAGCAATGTAATAAGACAGAAATTAGACAATTGTGTCTGTTTGGCGGGGCGCCCACATCTAGTAGATGATAAGGAACCTGCAAATGTTCAATTGATATAGGAGAGCGGTTGTGTGTTCTATCATGCTCTTTGATCTTGGGGCTAACTTGTTGGATTGCAGCTTTGTTGTTAGTCGTGGCCTTAGAGGAATTTCGACCTAACGCAGAGCATTCTTTTACCTGTAAAAGGACTTTACTTTCGGCATTAAGTTGACCCAGGCCCGGAGAAACTTCTTCAAGTGAGAGATTACATACATTTTTTATATTTGAGTTGTGACTTTTAATCTTAGGAGCAGGTAGGTTTTTAGATTTTTTTCTCGACTGTCTCCTTTTTATTTTTCAAAAGTAGCCTTCTTTTCTGACCTCTGATTTCGAGTTGTTTCTCGTTACGCGATAAAAAATGTTTTGGTTGTTGTAAGGGAATGGGCTCTGACAGGGGCTCTGCCGGGCTAGTAGTGGTATTTAACAAAGAGTGTATTTTGTCAATTAGATCAGTGAGGAAAGTGGGACTATCAGACGGATCATAACCCTGATGGCTAACCACTTCCTCAGTCTTTAATATTTCCTTCATTAATTTGTTTGGCCCAATATTGTAGTAACGTCTCAATTTGAGATGCTGTTCAATGATTAGCAGTCTTTCGTGCTGCAATTTGGCAACCTCGGTGAGATCTCTCTGAAGATCTTCATAGGGATGTTTATTGGTGCTCACCACCCCCTCAACCACATTGGCGTAATATCTCACTTGTGAATTTAAGTTATAGTTAGTGTCGTCAGTTTGGATAGTTTTTTCCTGTACCTTAATAGGAGAAGTTTGAGTAGCTATAGTCCTTAATGCGGCTACTGGTGCCATTATTTTGGATGCTGCATGTGTTAGGCAAAACGACTCCTGCGCTAACATGTAGCCTTCTATCTTATTAAGTTTCACCAGGGTATCTGCTAGAGAACCTTTAATTTCTCTAATCTCCAAGTGGGTGCTGTTTTGCCGCTTGTCTACTAAATTGAGGATATGTGTGATCACTGGATAAGATTCAGTTTCGGGTTCATTGAACCCATGCAACATATTGACATGGGACGAAAAAGATGTATATTCGTGTTCTGTCCTGTTGTGACTTAAGTGTTACTCGTTGTGCCCGTGTCCGATATTGGCACCGATATTTACTGACGGGGCAGGCTTGATGTCGTCAGTCATTGGTTGTGATGTAGGAGAGCTTGCAGTCATACCAGAGAAGACAGGTGCGTATGCCATAGTATTAGTTGAAGAAAAATGTAGTAAGGGAGAGTCTGAATTCCGCAGTTTGTGCAAGTGTACTTCTTCCATGTTCGCTGAAGATCTAGTAGCAGGAGATGACGGCCCTAAGGACTGTCTAATTCGCTTGCCTAGCTCAGCCATAACAGCAGGCGCAAGCATCGAAATACCTGTTATGGAAGCATTGAAACGTTCATCCGAATTACCAGTAATAGAATTGTTGTGACATCCTGGAATGTCCGAGCTTTCTGATGCCAGAGATTGAACATCATTTACTTCATTAAGTGTTAGTAAATTGGATTTGCTCTTGCTGCAGGGTAGAGCGTCCACTTGAGCTACACTTATCATACCAGTTGCCCTCTGGGAAGCAAGGTAACACATATGCGAGAGCAAAGCTGGCATTGACACACCACAGGCTTTTTGTGCAGACCCACACTCGTTCACATCTAAAGAGGGAATCGTGATATAAGTTGAACACATCTTTCCAACAGTGTCCCCTATTTGAGCCGCTCTATGAGACGAGTTGAGAGACAGGACCTTTAACACCTTGCCACTTCTCAAGCAGCCAACCATGTCCAATAGCTTATCCCTTCAAATATGGCACTGCAACTGTTTTGCAAGCATGCAATTAGCTAATTGAATATTCACAGGTGGACACCGAAATGTACGTTAGTCAGATGTTGTAATAGACTTTCCAACAGTTCGTGTTGGATAATTGCCGGTAAACATCCTGAGCCCTGATTCAGTTCTGTTTCAAACTCAACACTGAGAGACTGCTGCTGCGTGGTTTCAGTTCAAATGTTAAGTAGTGTCTGCCTGTCTGCTAGAGAAACGCAAAACTGTATGCCGTTACAGTTGCGACACCAGTGCACAATAAAATACTAATACCGAAGACTCTCATTTTCGGTGACTGATACGCCCGAAATGGTAATTGGGTGCAACATAGCCCGGAATGTAAACAGGATTAAAGTAAAGGTTGTTGCAGAACCGCCTCCCCGCCGCACAAGCCAAACAGGCTCAACAGGCACTTGATGGACCGTTCTGGGGGCGTGCGTGCAGGAGCGCGTGCCCGTGCCTGATTCAGAAGCTTTGTCAGGTTGGGGGAGCGGCTTCTGATATGACTAAAAAGCAAATAAATAACCAGAGTGAAAACCAGCACTAAGACTTTCCAGTTCCAAAGTCCAAAGTCCAAGTCCACAGTTCAACATGGTGTGGCTACTGATATGGCAGGTAAAAGGAATTAGCTCAAAAACCACCCTGATTTTCAACAGACATAGCACGTAGATTCAGTGAGACGACACACGGCTCCTTCACAGGCTCCTGCACAGGCACTTGCATGGGCACTTCCGGGGGCGCATGCCCATGCCTGATATAGCAGTTGTGCCTTGTTGGGGTAGGGGAGATCACATGATTTTCAACAGACACAGCACTTAGACGCAGTGAGACGACACATGGCTCCTTCACAGGCTCCTACACAGTCACTTGCATGGGCACTTCCGAGGGCGCACCATCACCTCTGAAAAGCGCATGGGAGAAATCCAGGCTCTCTGTGCAAGCTGCCCTAGCTTACGTTCCATAAATCTAAGGTGGTTCTTCGCACAAACCCAACTTTCATCCCAAAGGTTCCGTCTTCGTTCCACCTAAACAAACTTGTGGTGTTGCTGTTTTTGGTTCTCCTTCCTCCCTTGCAGAACTCTCATTGCACTCCTTGGATGTAGTGCGAGCCCTGAAATTCTACTTGTGTCGCAATAAAAGGCTTCTGCAAGTCTTCTAACTGTTTGTGGCTTTTGGTCGGTCTGGCATCGACAATGCTCTTTCGAAGTCATCCATTGCACTGTGCTGTCCTCCTTCATTTTGCACTCTCCTCAGCTGGCTAACAGGCCTCTTCCTGGCAGGCCCAAGGCCCATTCCACAAGATCTGTGGCTTCTACCACATCTTTCTTCACCAGTACTTCCCTGCTGGACATTTACAGGGTTGCTCAGCATTCTGTGCCCACTGTCGGCAAAATAAATGGAGGCTAGTGTAAGGGTGCTGTAGTATGACTCTGACACAGTGGTGGCATAGTGTTTGGAAGAAACCTTTATTTAGATGGAAAAGGAAAAGAAAACCCTATCTTGCCCTAACTCTAAGAGGGGGTGTCCTGCCTCGACAAAACAAAGGAATCTGTCAGAATGTCGAAGAACTAAAAAGAGTCCACCATCCGGTGTCAAAAAACTATTTCCAATCCTTACACTTGCAACTAAACTAAAGGGGGTTTGCTGTCCTCTTGGTCAGAAGAATCACCCCTTCTTCTAGACAGTCACAGTTCCATGTATCAGCGAAATTGGTTCTTGAGGGAATGGATCCCTTCCCCAGGTCGTAATCCTTTTTCGAAAGGTTAAAACAAAGTTCCAAAGTAGCAAAAGTTCTCTGGTTCAAAAAGAAACAAAAGTTCCAGCTCAAAGTTCCGGTATCAAGAGAATGGCTTCCTTTTCTTGGCTCTTCACAATGTTCACAAACACCAGGGGGGAATTACTCCCTTCCCCTAGTTCTCTCTCGGCCCCTTGAACTGCCAAGAGAATGCTTCCCTTCTCGTGGCTTTCCTGGCTCTCTCCAGGCTTCTTGCACTGCCAAGAGATTGCTTCTCTTCTCTCGGCTTTCCACAATGTTCACAAACACAACAGGGGCAATGACTCCCTTCCCCTGACTCGCTCAGATCCATATACTGCCTGGTTTCACAGCCAACCTGGTTGACTACCCTGCCAGGTACTGTGACTATGAACATCAAGGATGAAGCTTTACTTCATATGGGTGCGAGTGCCAGACTCACCTTTCTTATTTAGATCTTCTGATAGACTTGGTTTATTTTCCTGCCAAGTGCTATGTGCCTGATGTATATAACAGTCTCTTCACTGTGATAGGTAGGGTCCCAGACCCTGTGTTTCAGGCTTCTGTCGCCCCTTCTCACTTGACACCAGATTTCTTTGCCACCATCTCCTTTCCGGTAACTTGCGTACCTTATCTCATGGTCCACAAAGGTTCCGGCTCCTTCTGGGCGCCTGCAGTCATCCGCGTAACTCGTGGTACTCTGTCAGACTTTCTCCGGGCTGCCGCGGTTCTGCTGTGGCAGTCTTCCTCCTGGCAGTGCTGCCTGCACTTGGTGTGCTTTCCAGTTTTCAGGGGCACCTGGAGCCTCTCTCTACCAGCTCTCCATCTCTTCCTCTTGCCGAGGGTCGTCTCCGGTCCTTTCGGCTCCATTCTCGGCATCCCGTTCTTCTGCTTCCAACTCTGTTCTCCGATTGCTCTTGCGGTTCCTTCTGGAATGGCTCGCTGAAAAAGAATGTCTTTCTTCCCTTTTTATTGTATGTTGGAATTTGGTTGGTTTAGATTGTCTAGTCTGTTCATGTTGATATGATCTGATATGGCATATATAATGTGCCTGTACACAAGTGTTTCTAGGCGCGACAAGACAAGGAGAGGGAAACAAAGGGAGGACAAAACAACAATCTTACTATGCCTTGTGTCATTCAGATTGTGCAAGCGCAGGGAGGGGGTAGGGGAGAAGTGCAAAAGGGGTTTGGGTGGATGGAGAAGTGCAAAAGGGAGGGGTGAAGGAGAAGTGCAGGTAACAGAGTGCAGCCAATGGGTGGCTAAGTGCCAGTAATCAGAGGGTGCAGCCAACATGTAGCTAATAAGTGGGTGGAGTGTAGGGTTACAGACACAGACCACAAGTGCTGGGGGAGCCAAGAGTCAGCGCGAGGTGCAACTGGACAGGCAGGGACCTGGTACCAAATTCAGAGGGTGGCCAGGTGACCAGGTGTGTCAAACAGACGGGTCATCAACAGGGAAGAGAAAGCGAGAAAGCAGAAGCAAAGAGGTAGGTTTTGAGTTGCTCAAGTTTGAGAGAGGCAGGGATGCTGTTCCAGAGGAAGGACCCAGCCGAAGAAAGAGATCTGCACCCAACTCTCTGCTTTAAAAAGCGGCTGACCCTCAGAGAGTTGGAGGTGGATGAGCCGAGAGCTTGAGAAGGGAGATACTTAGGAAGAGAGAGTTGGAGGTAGTGCGTCCCCAGTCCCCAGAAAGCCTTGTGGACAATGCAGAGGGTCTTGAACTTGCCGCCGCTAGGAGCGAATGAAGGGATTTCAGGGCTGGAGAGATACGATCCCTGGGCTTGAGGCCAAGGACAAGTCTCGAAGTCCTGTTCTGCATAAGTTGTAGAGGACGGAGTGTAGAGGCAGGAAGATTTAGACCGAGCTGTTGCAGTAGTCCACCCTTGAGAGGACCAGAGCTCTGGTGACAGTGAGCTTCTGGGGGAAAGTGAGGAAGGGAAGAATACCTCTGAGGAGGTGCAGCTGATAGTTTGACTTGTTAGGGATGTCAAAAATATGAGGCGAGAAGGAGAGGGTGGAGTCGAAGATGACTCCAAGGTTCTTAGCATCACAGGTAGGAGAAGGAAGAAGACCCAGAGTGGGCGGACATAGAGAGAGGAAAGGAGGGAGCTGGTGTTCCGATGAGGAGGATCGCTGTCTTACTGGCATTGAGGTAGAGATCATTAGCAGCAGACCACTCCTGAATTACAGACGGGAATGAGAGAAAGAGTAGAGGCGGCCCAGGGGAGCCTGAAAGAGAGCTTAGTGTTATCCACATAACACTGAAAGCTGGAGCAGAGAGCAGCTATTCAGTGGTCAAGAGGAGCCAGGTATTGGTGGAAGAGCCAGGTAGAGAGGTTAGACCCCTGGGGAACATCACAGGTAGAGAGAGAGAGAGATAGAAGAGAGGAAGGACCCCAGTTGGACCTGAGAGGGTTGGTCAGTAAAAAAGGAGGTCAGGCAGGTCAGTACCTCATCAGTGATACCCAGTTTATCACAGAGGCGCTTGAGCAGGATGGCATGGTTGACCATGATATGATATGATATGATATGGTATTTGTAACGCGCCTATACACAGGTGTTTCAAGGCGCGACGAGGCAGGGAGGGGAGGAACAAGGGGAGACAGACAACGATCCTACTAGGCCAGGTGTCATTCAGATCGCGCAAGTGCAGGGGTGGGGGAGGGGGAAAAGTGCAAGGGGAAGGGGAGGGGGGAAGTGCAGTACAATGTAAGTGGCGTAAAGTAATAAATAAATAGGGCCAGCTGGTGGCAAGTGCAAGATAAGTGCAGAACAAGTGCTGGGGAAGGGGGGCGGGCTGTAGGGATACAGAGACAGTCCCGCAGTGCAGAGGGGTTCCAGGGCATCAGTGCAAGTGGAGAGTGGCTGGGCCCAGGACCGAGGCCGTTTAGAGTGGTCCAGTTGCAGGATCAGTGCAGTTTCAGTGAAGAATTAATAAGCTGTTCAGCAGGGGAGAGGGAGAGAGAAAGCAGAAGCAAAGAGGAAGGTTTTGAGGTGCTTCCGGAACCGGAGATGGTTCTCCTCAAGTTTCAGGGAGGCAGGAAGGCTGTTCCAGAGGGAGGCCCCTGCCGCGGAGAGAGATCTACCCCCAGCTCGTTGCTTCGAGAAGCGGCTAACCCTGAGGGAGTTGGAGGCGGATGAGCGAAGGGCTCGGGAAGGAAGATATTTGGGAAGAGAGAGTTGAAGGTATTTAGGACCCAGGCCCCAGAAGGCCTTATGGACAATGCAGAGGGTTTTGAACTTTATCCTCGCAACCACTGGGAGCCAGTGTAGAGATTTCAGTCCTGGAGAGATACGGTCCCTGGGCTTGAGGCCAAGGACAAGTCTCGCAGTTCTGTTCTGGATGAGTTGCAGAGGGCGGAGAGTGGAGGCAGGCAGATTAAGATAGAGGCTGTTACAGTAGTCCAGCTTCGAGAGAACCAGGGCTCGGGAGACAGTGAGCTTCTGGGGGAAGGAGAGGAAGGGAAGAATACCTCTGAGGAGGTGCAGCTGGTAGTGTGACCTCTTGGCGACGTCAGAAATATGAGGAGAGAAGGAGAGTGTGGAGTCGAAGATGACCCCAAGGTTTTTTGCCTTGCAGGTAGGAGCATGGAGGGGGCCAAGGGAGGCAGGCCAGAGAGCTGCAGGGAAGGAGGGAGTGGGAGTACCGATGAGTAGAATCTCAGTCTTACTGGCATTAAGGCAGAGGTCATTGGCGGCACACCATTCTTGGATAGCAGACAGACAGTCAGAGATGAGGGAAGGAGAGGGGGAGGCTGAGGGTAGCCTGAAAATGAGCTGGGTATCGTCCGCATAGCACTGGAAATTAGGGCAGAGAGCGGCGATGCGGTGGGCAAGGAGTGCCAGATACTGGTTGAACAGCCAGGGAGAGAGATTAGATCCCTGGGGGACACCACAGGTGGAGAAAAAGATGTCGGAGAGGAAGGACCCCAGTTGGACCTGGGAGGGTCGATTTGAAAGGAAAGAGGTCAGCCACGCCAGAGCCTGACCAGTGATACCCAGGTTTTCCCGGAGACGGTTGAGCAGGATGGCATGGTTGACAGTGTCAAAGGCAGAGGAGAGATCGAGCAGAATGAGAACACACGGAGTGTTGGAATCGAGGTTCAAGAGCAGGTCTTCACGGATGTTCAGGAGAGCAGTTTCCGTGCTTCTGGCAGCTCTGAAGCCAGATTGATGGTCATGAAGACTACCAACAGATTCAGCATGGAGGTTAAGCTGGGAGATGGCCAGTTTCTCCAGGAGCTTGCCCAGGAAGGGAGTGATGGAGATAGGGCGATAGTTAGCCGGGCAGGAGGGGTCGGAAGAGGGTTTCTTGAGAAGAGGGTGCACAAGGGAGTGCTTGAGGGGGGAAGGGAAGACTCCAGAGGCGAAGGAGTGGTTGCAAAAGTCAGCCAGGGCAGGAGCCAGGGAGTCGATGTGGTCCTTGATAGTTTTGGAGGAACAGGGGTGAACCTGTTTAGACGAGACTTTCATTGATCGGACTTGTCTGGAAACCTCGTCAGCAGAGAAAGGTGGAAAGGCAGAGAAAGAGGGAGGAGGGGTGACCGCAGAAGGGCCAGAGGAAGGGCCGTGTAGGGAGGGAGGGAGGTGAAAGGAGGAGAGCGAGGACAGGACCATGTCGAAAGCAGAAAAAAGATCAAGGAGAATGAGGACAGAAGGAAGGTTAGAGTCAAGGTTGGAGAGCAGGTCTTCAGAGATGTTCAGGAGAGCAGATTCCGTGCTTCTGGCCGCTCTAAAGCCAGACTCATGGTCATGGAGACAACCAACAGATTCAATTTGAAAGTTAAGCTGGGAGATCGACAGCTTTTCCAAGAGTTTGCTCAAGAAAGGAGTGATTGAGATCGGGCAATAGTTAGCCGGAGAGGAAGGATCGGCTAAGGACTTCTTGAGGACTGGGTCCACAAGGTAGTGCTTTAGGGGAGGGGAAAGTTCCAGTGGCAAAAGAGTGATTGCAGAAATCGGCAAAAGTATCGATGTGGTCCTTGATGGTTTTGGAAGAACAGGCAAGAACCTGTTTTGACAAGACTTTTACAGATCAGATTTGTCTAGGAACATCGTCTGGGGTGAACAAGGGAAAGGAAGAAAAGGTAGGAGGAGAGGAGGCCACAGGCAGGCCAGGCGTGGAAGAGAAGGAGGAGGAGGAGGGGGAGGAGGAAGAGAGCATGGACAGGATGTCCTGAGATTTAGTGATGAAATGAAAGGCCAACGCCATGCAGAGGGCCTGGGAAGGGACAGGAGAGGTAGAGACTGCAGCAGGGTTGGGCAGCTCCTTGCAGATTTTGAACAGTTCGGCCGAGTTGTTAGATGCCGCAGAGATGTGGGTTTGGATGTGTGCTCACTTCTTGGCAAGGACAGAGAGTCTGTATTGCCTTTGGAAAAGGCAGCAGGCCAGTTTGTCATAGGGTGCACCAGTAGCCTTCCACTTCCTCCCAGTCACCCTGCACTTGCGTTTCAGGGTGACGAGGTCTGAGTCGTACCAAGAGTTGCACTTGGATTTAGGCTTCAAGCGGATCCTCATTACAGGGGCAAGTACATCAAGAGTGTCTGAGATAGAAAGATGGAGGTTAGAGAGCGCTCTGTCAGGATGTGAGTCAGCCAAAGGGGCAAAAGGAGGAGAGAAAATAGTGGTGAAAGCCTCAACTGACACACGCTTAATGGGACGAATGACTGAGAAGGTAGGTGACAGTGCTGGGATTGGTTTGGCCTGGGGGGTAGAGAGAGAGAGATGGCATAAAAGGAGAAAGTGGTCACTCCAGGAGAGAGGAGTGGTAAGAAGGTTGGAGAGGGGGAGGTCTGAGGAGATCAGGGGGGAGGTTTGGTTCTGTAGTGTATTTCAGATTGCTCCATGCCTCCTCCTTGTCTCAGTGATGCTCTCACGCTGCACTGGGTTGTCAGTGCTCTTCTTCATCCCAGTTTGGGAGTGTCTTCCCTAAGTCAACCATACTCTTCTTCGTCTCAGTATTTCCAGAGGGAGTGATACCATCAACAACCCTACAGAGACATATGGAAGTGTGTGGAGTAGGTGGAGTCAGTATAGGGTAAGTGGGTGAGAAAGAGGGATTGCCTGATGGACACACTGCATTCTCTCCAAATAGTCATCGCTGGTCCCATAGGGGGTTTACCTCCCCATGAAATGCTCCCTCTTAGAACCACCCCCAGGGGGACTATCGGGTAGCAGCCTCACCTCATTGGCCCCTTCAGAAAAGGCTCCCTCTGTGGAAGCAATGACGACATCCTGAGATTCATCACACTAGATACAGGGAGCTTTACTTGGGAACTCCAAGTCTTTCGGCAGCTCCACAGCCACAGTCTTCGGTGGTGGCGTTGGCTATAATTTTTCAAATTCTCATCAAACTGCATCTTTTGCTTTGCAGAATTCTAATCCTCATTCTAGAGAAGATAAGTTGCTACAATAATACGCCAAAAAGGCTTGCGCTAATGCGTCCCTTCATTTCAGATAGGCAAACTCAAATGCGCTCCTGTCAGTGGCTAACCATCAGTTATGGTTAGACATCACCAATTTCCAGCAATACCCTCCTCAGGAAGGAATGGCATCTTTCAAATCGGGTTTGACTAAGGCCAAATTAATTCCTGAAGAATTGGTGAGAACCTGCAGCACACCACATTGACATGGCTACGAGAGCTATCAGCATGGGAATAGATTTGTGGAGAACAGCGTAGAGAGCTATGCACTTTCACAAGGACATACAGGACACAATATTTGAACTTCCCTTTGAGGGCATTAACTTATTCCATTTATCCACGGATGATGAGCTAAACAAGGAAAAAGCTTCCACCCTAACATCAAAATCACTTACAGTGCTCACTAAAGGGCCTGAGCAGCCTTTTCAAGCATCCAGGCAGGACCGGTCTGATTTCAAAGGCAAAGGTTTTGGTGGGTTTTGTGGCTACCAGGAAAGAAAGGCCAGACAGCTCGGTAGATCACCCTGTTCTCGGAGAAGAAAGCAGCAGAGAACTGCAAACCGGGGCCAAGAAACAATGAGAGATCCGCCCGAATCCACTCCTCCCCAGTAGGTGGCAGAATCTCAGACTTCCCCCAACTTGGCGTACCATCTCACAGGATTCATAGATCCTATTGGTAGTCTCCAGGGGGTGCCAGTCTTCTTTCTTCCCCTCCTTTCATTTAACTAGGTCTTGCCACTCTTTTTCAAGAGACTTCCAACCTTCTGGACATCAGAGCGATTGTGGAAGTGCCACCAGTCTCTCAAGAGAGAGGTCATGGCTTTTACTCTTGCCTATTCACCATTCCAAAGAAAATCCAGACGGGCCTGCGAACAGTTTTGGATTTGTCCTTTCTAAATCTTTCCCTCCCACTAGAGAAATTCAAGATGGTCACACCAGTTCATGATTGCAATACACTACACCAGGGAGACTGGCTGTGCAGGGCGGATCTGAAGGACGCTTATCTCCATGTTCCAATATATTCTGTGCGCGAGAAGTTTCTGAGGTTTTCTCTCAGTTAGCATCATTATCAATACTGAGTTCTTCTATTCGGACTCAACGCAGCCCCCAGAATGTTTACAAAACCTATGAGCCTCATAGCAGCGCAGCTCAGAGCGCAGGAGATTCATATGTAACCCTGTTAGGATGACTGGCTAGTACAAGCAGAATCATACCAGCAGGCGTCAGCGGTTCTGCAGCTATTGCTAGATTTGCTTTTCAGGCTGGACTGTCAGTCAATCATAACAAGTCTTGCCTACATTTGACAGAAGACATAACTTTCATAGGATTTAGATGGCACTCCAGTGCAGACAGAGTTTTTCTTCTGCAGCAGAGAATTCAGGATATGAAGAATTCCATTGCTCACATTCTCTGTCACAATGTCACCTCGGTTTGGTGGTTCCAGCAAGTCCCAGGCCTGATGGCGGCATCCATCTTGGCTGTTCCCTGGGCTTATCTCAAGATGAGGAAAATCCAGCTTCATCTATCAGAGTCATGGAATCAAGAGAGGGATCCACAATCGAAAAAAGATCTGTATTCCACGTGAACTGAGACAGGACCTTCTCTGGTAGAAGGACAACATAAACCTTCAACGAGGGGCTCCATATCAAGATGCTTCCCACGTGCACACCATAACTTCAGATTCATCACTAATGGGCTGGGGAGCTATAATAGGCCATATCAATGTGCTAGAGTTACTAGCAGTTTTCAAGTTTCTCAAATCCTACCCCTGATTCAGAATTCAAGGGTTTGTCTGAAGGCTGACAGCATTGTGGCCATGTTTTATATAAGCAAGGGGGAGCAACATCTCCACCTCTGTGTCATCTAGCCATTCAAATTTGGGAGTGGGCAATGCAATTCCAGATTTCGCTGGAGAACTCAACACAGCGGCAGACACACTTAGCCGCCTATCCCACTGCAATCACAAATTAAGGAATCTGCTCCTCAGGAGATTTGTATAGCCTGGGGTCTTCCTCGGGTGGGTCTTTTCTCTGCGTCGCAGAACTGAAAGTGTCCACGGTTCTGGGATAGGATCCAAGAGTTATTAAGGGTTGCACTACAGATCCATTGGGACGAAGAAGGGTGTTATGCGTTTCGACCATTACCTCTGATTCCGAGGGTACTTTTGAAATGTAAAGGCGTGGCCAACTCTAATTCTGATAGCGCCCAACTGGCCATCCAGGACTTGGTACTCAGATCTGCTTCTCCTCAGGGCTCATGACCCATGGATTTTGCCAGTGAAGCAGAATCTCCTGTCTCAGGAGGAGGAACAAGTGTTTCATCCTTCCCCAACATCTCTGAACTTAGCTGCCTGGTGCCTAAGAAGTTCATCTTTGCTGGATTAGGCATTTCAGAATCTTACCACCATGGAAGCTGCGAGAAAGCAATCTACAAGGTCACAATATAAGAGTAAGTGGATTATGTTCTGTTACTGGATGTTAGAGCAGCCATTTAACCCTCCTCATCCTTCATTGGATAACGTCCTTGTTTCTATCTCAGCGTTTTCGTCGCACATACCTATCTGCTATAGGAGCTTATGTCAGTTCTCTGGAACTCAATATATCCACTTCAAACCCTGTTATAAAGAGACAATTCTAGGGCTTGTTCCATATTGACCCACCAGTGGGTAAGCTTCACCCGGTATGGGATCTCACTGTAGTATTGGCAGCAATTTCATATAAGCCATTCGAGACCATGTCAGCAGCAGATATAAAGCTGGTTTCATGGAAGGCAGCATTTTTTAGTGGTAATTCCTGCCGCTAGATACAGGGGTCCCCAACCTTTTGTGCGCATTGGGCAAAATGTGCCTATCAAAAGAAATGGTGAGCAACATCAATTTTTTGACGAAACATACCAACGCTCACTTGGTGGAAAAATGATTGCAGCAGAAATTAGAAATATAATAAACTTAAGACTTTAATTTGCAGTACTTCCTATTTATGTAGACCACATGCAATGCTAGGAAAGGAAATGTGCAAGGCCTTTAACTTCATTTGACATTAAGTGGTTGTTTACAGGAACTGTTGAGGAAATTGAGTGGTCAGTTGTCATTTTTATACAGATAGGACCAGTCAAGTTGTTCAAAAATATATTTGGACTAAAAATACATCACCAGGGGCTTTTGGTTCTCAAGCAAAATATTAGAAGTGTAGTGCAAACGTTTGGACAGTAAAATTGGTCACAAATAGAGCAGTGATTTTCAGATGTACTTTAGGATTCTGCCCGGATGTTTTCCAGGATCTTTAGTGGCAAATGTTGCATTCCTAAACATACATGACCAGCAATACTGTTCCTCGGTCATTGATTACAGTATTGTGGACTGTGTTTTCTTCAGGAATCTTATGAATGTTTGCATTTCTGTTTCAACAGAGAGTGATCGCTATCCTCTTTAGTTAATTTTCCATAATTTTCCAATGGCCAGGGGTAGGCATCACGAAGGAAATGTCTGACAGCTAAAGGGGCTGGTTGGCGAGGCCTAAGCTCGACAAGGAGGCATTGGAAAGAATTACTAATTCCAAACAATTAAGATATTCTTTTAAAACTGTTAAAACAGTTCAGAGGCCAGAAAGGAAAGTGTCCATTGGAGTTTTTGGTTGAAGCTATCCGGGACAGAGATATTGGCAAACGGCTTCACCAAATTTAGAAGGTCCAGGCAATCATAGAAAGGGGTGCCCCATGATTTGATGTAGAATGCAGAATAGCAAAAAGAAAATCGTACCATGATTTAATGAGTGGAATGTACACATCTGTTTAGATTTAGAGTTGTAAAAGGGCATATACCATTTGCTAAAAGACTCACAAAAAATGTATTGAGAAACAATGGGAGTTTTTACGTAGGACACCAAATTATTTAATGTTTAATGGAATTGTAGAGACAGGCATTATGCCCGCTCCTTGGACAAGTAGTCCTTTGGACCACCAGTCCCCGATGGTTATAGGCCAAATTCCTTACTGGACATTGCCAGCAAGATATTTTCCAAATGTTTGTTGCTCAGACTGGAGGAGTGGTCTCAAAGTAACAATGTCTTAAAGCCCTCCCAAGCATGTTTCAGAAGACCATTGCTTCACTCTAAGCACCATCATAGAGAAATACAGTAAGGTTAAGGCAGGGAGATTATTTGTGTCTTTTTTCAGACTTGGAAAACGCATTTTATACGTTTCATAGAAACATTGTGGCATAATTTACATTTTATTGGGGCCCCTAATGGTTTATTAAATCTTATCCAACTGTGACACGCAGACATTTTAGCATCTGTCCGATATACAAGCACAGGCAATTATACATTGTTTTTCCCACCAATAAAGGTGAAAAGCAGAAAATAGGTATGTCAGTTGGCCCTAATATATTCCTTTCAGACTTTGGCTCTAGCATTTCTGTTAGGAAAGTTAATCTACCTTCTCTGAAGGTTACATTTTATAGCACGCTTCTTTATGCCAATGACATAGCTATTTTAGACTTAACCCCGGCAACTCGCCAACAGGGCCTCCTATACACAGATTACTAGTTTGGAATTAAATATGATAGAAACAAAAATGATGGTGTTTGGGAAAAGGGTGAAATCGTGTTACTAGTCTTTGAATCTAGTTATGAGGAGGTAGTCTTATTTGTATTTGAGCCTACCCTTCTCAAATAACAGTGTATTTGTATTTGTATTGTATTTATTGTGTTTTATATAGCGCCTTTATCCAAAGTGATTTACATAGGACAGTCAACAATATGAATCAGAATGCAAATCAGCGTTCATAAACAGTAACATTCAAACTGTGTTCATAAATAGTAACAATCAATTAGCATTCCTGGGAGTAATCAGTCAATCAATGTTCATAAACAGTAACAATCAAATAGCGTTCATAAGAGTAAATGAATCAGTGTTCAAAGCAGATTAAATCAATTAGAGGACTGCAGCAGGTTGGTTTTTAGAGAGGAAAGGAACAGAGGATAGGAAGTAATGGAGCGAAGAGACAGGGGATGCATGTTCCAGTGAAAAGGGTCTAGGAGCTGGAACAAACGAAAACGGGTTTAGGCACAAGGGGGACGTGGGACATTGAGTCTAAAAAGATTAGTAGAGCTAGGGAGCGAGATGGAGAGTAAAAAGAAAGGAGAGATGCAAGGTAGTCAGGAGCAAGGCCATAGAGACATTTGAACACAAGACAGAGAAAGTTGTATTTAAGTTGAGAATAGAAGGGCAACCTGCCAAGAGAGGCCAGGGAAGGCGAAATTGGGTCATGGTAGGAGAGAAGACAGAGTGAGCGAATTGAAGAATAATAGATTTCCGGGAGAATAGCTCAGCGCCAACGTGCTCACCTTGGAAACAAGACGGCACGAAGCAACACAGGTTCGATCCCCAGGTCCGTGCTTAGAAACCTCTGGGTATTAAACGCGTTATAAATATGGAACTAAGAGACATATTCCTGTAACAGCGCCTCGATGCCGCCGGGCTGTTTGAGCGCTTTAAAATAATGCGAAATAAAAAAAAATAGTTAGATTTAAGAGGAGCAAGGCGTGAGTGGGGAAGACCAAAGAACAGAACAGAACAATAGAATAGTCAGGAGAAGACTAGTGTGGAGATGAGGAGTTTTGTAGCGTGGAAAGTGAGTAAAGGGCAGACTTTGCGAATGTTGTAGAGATGAAATCAACAGGCGTGGGATGTAAGGGAGATGTGTTGGACAAAGGAGAGATTAGAGTCAAAGTAAATGCCCTATTGCGGGCGGAGGGAGAGATTGAGAGACAGGAGGGAGGAAAAGAGATGGAAGAGGGAGGAGATTGCGAGATGAGAGTGTTTGCGGGAAAGAATATGACCTCAGTATTTTTGGCATTGAGAGTGCGGAAGTGAGAGGTCATCCAGGACTTGATGGCGGTGAGGCAGGATGAGAGGGTCTGATGAACGTCCGAGGAGAAGGACGAGAAGGATAGAAAGAGCTGGGTGTTGTCAGCGTGGAAGTGGAGTGACACTCAAAGGATAAGATAATGGGGGCAAGAAAGGAAGTATATAAGGAAAATAGAAAGGGACCCAAACGGTGCTAGAGTCACTCATTTTAAGAAGACAGCAAAAAGGGCATCATTAAGGATTAAAGAGCTTTTTACATTTTTATTTCAAGCTTTTGGCATTCAGATTGAACCAGTGCCTGTAAGTATTTAATTCAAAGATCTGTTCCATGATTTTTAATGGCAGCCAAATCTGGGGTCGTTTGAACTGTCATGTCCTGGAGGGGTCAGGGGTTGTAAAATAAATTCATGTGCCAAATAGCAGGTCTCCCTCCAGGTAAACCTGGTATCACCATATGAGCTGTATTGGGTGGGGGTGTTCAGTTTGGAGGTTACCTCCTTAGAATTATTATTATTTTCTTTAAACTTTTTTTATTCGTTTCTTAACCTTAGTACAAAAGCAAAAACAAGACAATTCAGCACACAACTGCCCCACAACCCATTGCTTTACCCTCACCGGTCCGACAAAGGTATACAATCAATTACAGCCATGAAGAGAATGCTGCTGAGCAATTCCAGGCAGAAGGGTCATATTAACCATCGGACCCCCCAGTGTCACTACTACCGTTTGACAGTAAATAGGCAATATTTGGCCCCCAAATATCCTTCGGTTTCGAGGTAGGGTGCACCAAAGCACCACAGTCGGTTTCCATCTCATGACAATGAGCGATGTCATACTTCCAGTGGCTATATTCAGGAGGGTGGCCCTTCCCCACACCTTAGGCACCCTTCTTTTCACCAATAGTAACAGCAACCCCAGAAGTGTCCTAACCTGATTTGGCATCTCTCTCGAGTGGCCCAGCAGTGCTACGACAGGGAACGGAGCCACCCGTACTTCAGCAATTCCGTCAAGCAGTGCAAGCACCTTTGACCAGAATGAATGTATTTGGGGACATGACCAAGCCAGATATAAAAAGTTTGCGGAAGAAGCACCACATCTTCGGCAAGGCTCTGGTCACCCTGGGAAAAGCTTGTGACTATCCAACAGGGTCAAGTAAAACTGACGCAAAAACTTAAAATGAATCAATTTAAAATTGCTGTTAAGCGCCACCCTTCTAGGGCTCCTGTGGAGAATCTGCAAACTTATCTTTCAACCCAACTTGCATCCTGAAGTAAATAAAAATGTCTAGTGCTGTCACTTCCCCCCTGGCCTTAAATTCTTCCAATGTTAAGAACTGCCCATTCAGAAAGAGATCATGCCAACTAACTAAACCCAACCTGTCCATATTCTGTACAAAGATCTTCTCCCCTGTGAGGGGTACCCCTGGAACGTGCTTAATAAGTAGGAGTGGGGAGTAGAATAATTCCTCCCTTGACCTGCCCTCATTACGCTTCCACGCGCTACATGTTAGTAATATTGCTCGCCTTGATTACCAGCTGTGGGGAGGTGAGAACTACCGCTCTCAACAGTGGAGCCATCATTAACCTCTCTATCTGTACATGAGCCTGGTCCAGAATCAAATCAAACCAATCGGGCAAGAAGGATGCCTGCACCGCAATTCAGTAAGCCTCCACGTCAGGTAGAGCATGCCCCCCCTTCAAAGGAGTGATCAATTTCTCCCACCGCATCCTGGCCTGTTTCCCCTGCCATATGAATGTCATTAAACCAGATTTCAGGGACTTCAAAAATGTTGCAGGGACCTGCATAGGCACGTTAAGGAAGGTATACAGAAATTTCAGAAGTAGTCCCATTTTAATTAATGAGATGCATCCAAGTATAGGCAGAGGCAAAATCTGCCACCTTCCCAGCAGACTCAGTGTGCTCCAACCTCACCCCATAGTTTTCCTGTAAGAGTATTTTCGGAGATCTAGCCACTGTTACCCCTAGGTAGCGAGTTTGGTCGAGATACCACTGAAACTTACATTTATCTTGAAACCTCCCAATCCCGTCAGTCAGTGGGAATAGCACCAACTTGGAGGGATTGGTATTAAGTCTGGAGAACCAACCGAAGACCAAAACATCCCTCATAACAGACACCAGATTCACTGCAGTGTCCCTGATAAATAGTATCAGGTCATCCGCATAGAGTGAGATTATCAATTTGTACGTAAACAATTGAACCCCCTTATCAATGTGCCTTGTCCGAACCGGGTATGCTAGGGGCTCCACCACGGGTGCGAACAGCAGGGCGGGCAATGGGCAGCCCTGTCTTGTCCCTCTTCCCATCTTTATCTGACGCGTGCAACCGGGCGCCGATACAACTGAGAGATCATCCTTATAAACTCCTCCACCATCCCTATATGCCTTAGCACAGCAAAGAGAAATGGCCATTCAACTGAATCGAACGCCATCGCAAAGTCGAGGAGGGCTGCCACCACTGGGGTCTGTTGTTCAAGGACGGACAGGAGACCAAAGAGTCTACACAGACCATAGGATGTGGATCGCCGGGGAATTAACCCCACCCAGTCAGCCATTACACATCTTGGCATCAACGGGCAAGTCTATTGGCCAAAGCTTTTGCCAGGATCTTATTGTCTACATTTATTAGAGCGATAGGACGATAGGACGCACAGTTATCTGCCTTCTTCCCGGCTTCAAAAGGCGGGTGACCACAGCCTCACGCATTGACCCGGCAGTTTGCTGTCTCTCAGCGCCTATTGATACATGCAGAGCTTGTGAGGGACCAGTACGGTTGCATAGGCCTTGTAGAAATGAGCTCAAAGCCCATCAGGCCCAGCAGCCTTCCCGGCAGATAGAGATGTGATTGCCTCATGAATCTCCTGCTCTGCGAACAGCTTCCCCAACCATTCTCTGCCCTCCAGTGCCAGCCAGTAAAGACCAACCTGGTCCAGATATTTATCCAGCTTGACCTGGTCCCTATCACACCTGGATGAGTACAGTGTTGTGTAAAAGTCAACAAATGCACACATTATCCCCCTCGTCCATCTGCTTGAGCATCCCTGTGTGGTCTGCGACACCATTAATGTGTGAAATGGTGTTTGCAGTTTTAATTAAACTTGCCAGTGTGGGCCCAGTCCTCTGACCCTCCCCATATCTGCTGACCTTTGCCAACCTATTAAGAAATGTAACCTCACGATCAGCAGTGCTCCTAAATAAACTGAGATATTTGCGGAATCTGGCGTGCTTATCCTCGTCCTCTAGGAAACCCGCCTCTGATGCCAATTTGCGCAAGCGGGCCTCACAGGCACCTAGATCGACTCTAATAATTGTCAGTATTCCTGCTTCTTTGGTGATGCACAAACACCTTATCACGCACTTGAATGCCTCCCACAGTGTGGAATAAGAGGACATGGAACCCTCATTCTCTTGGAAAAACCAAATCGCTCCTTCTCTCACCTCTTCATGAAAAACTCTGTCCCAAAGACTTATACTTTTAAAGTACCATCTTCTGCCCCAATGGCCCTAAACTGGTATTGAGAGATTAGCAACCACTGGAGCATGGTCAGAAAGTCTGTGTACAAGGATGTTACGATCCAAAAACCAGCACGACCCTCTGGCAAATACAAAAAAGAAGTAAAGCCGAGAGGCAGAGCCATGGACAGAACACTCCAAACATCCCCCGTGCCCTTACTAGCGCCCCGCCGACCAGTTGTTCATGACAGTGTTGAAATTCCCTACCCAGCATACCATGTTTTCTGGGTGCTTTCTCAATTGATCTTCTATAAATTCCAATGTCCCTATGGAGTCTGTGTTGGGGTCGTAGTAATTCACAAAGGTAAACCCCTGCCCTTGTATTAGTCCCGTGAGGATCAAGGCCCTGCCCTCAGCATCCCTCCCCCGCGTCCATGCATCGGAACCCTACTGTGTCTCTGACAGTTATACAGACCCCCGAGAGTATCTGAGTATCTGGAATATGACGAAAAGTATCTACGGCAGCCCCAGGACTTGGCAAAGGTGGATTCACCGGTGGGCGAAAGGTATGTCTCCTGAAGGAAAGTGATATCCACCCGGAGCCGTTGCATGTAGTGTAGAACCCTTCTAGCTTTCGAGGGGCAATTCAACCCTCTAACATTCCATGACATGCACGTGACCGCTTTATCAGTCATTCCCCCAGGTACCGTGATACACAATGAAGCCCTCGCAATCTCCCTAACCGACGAAATAACTAGTGGCCATAAAAGTGTGTGCTGACAAAACCAAACTAACCCCACCCAATGCGTCAACAGAACCTACCCACTCCCATCCCCACTGACAACCCCAACTTGTCAGTAATGTCACACCACCCCATAGTGCACAGCGTAACCAACTCTCCCAGATCCCCCTACATAACCTTCTCCCACCAGCAACCCCAATCTGCCAGTTAAAGCCCCCAACCCCCCAACAATTGCACTTCACTTTCGCTCATCGATTGCTGCCCTGCTGGAGGCACTCCTCGGGTAATCAATCACTTCCCTCAGTGCTGCACAGCGCAGGAATGGCAGCCAGGCTCCCCCCTTTTGCGACTTCACAAGCTCGCTGCTGCTGTCCCAGCCGCTACTCCGCTCCCGGGCGTGCTCTCTCTGCGCCAGGCCTCCCCACACAGACAGACAGCATTGTTATCAGTGCTGGCACTGTCAGAGCTCAGAATAGCTGCAACCGACTGCCAAGGACCTCTGGTGTACTTGTATGCTTCACTTGTGCCTCTCCAAAGCTGATGGCATAGAATTCTGTCCGGATCTTCTGTGGGCGAGCGGGGAGCTCACGCTAAGGCAACCATCTTGGCGGGGCTCTCAGGCGCCCTCTCTGAAATATTTTGGCATGTAATGGCAAATGGTGCATTTGAAAGCACCTGAGGCCTGTTACATTGGTGAAGAAGTGGTTAGGAATAAAAATAACTATTTTCTGAAGGATTTGGAGCCTCTTTTCTCTGCCCAAATAGGTTTTTGCACAAAACTTGGTGGCAAACATTGGTCAATACTTTGAGCATTTGACAACCAATTCATAGAGGGGTGTGGTGGTGTTAGCTAGGTATTTGGAATCATTTATTGGCTTGTTAATTTAAACTTATTAACAGTACCTTAATTGGATTTGAATATGGTGCAAATTAGTTATAAAAAATGTGGCGTACATTTGCCGTATCTGCCTGTTATCCAAGTGCCAGATGGGCAGAGTATCAAATTATAACAATGTTTCCACAAGGACACTGTAATAATAAATATAGGTGACACTAAAAGTAATATTTCCACTAAATGTAATGCATGGTGGCATCAAACATAAACCTTACTTGTACAAAAACGAGGGCATACTAATTATTTAATAAAGGAAAGTTGGGTGTGCTTGCCACTTATTGTCCATTATGCTCCAACTAGCTGCAAGAAGGAGCAGAATATGACAATTTCTTCCAGAACACACACATTCATGGTTCAATCATTGTGCTCATGAATACATTTGTCAGCTGGGAAAGGTATCTGAAGATGACAGGGTTTGAACAATGGCACTGCTATAATAAGAAAGAAAGTTTACTGAAAAATAATTTGCACAGTGGCAACAAACTCAAATCTTGCATGTACAAACATAAGCCAAGTGGAACCAGAGCAGGCTCACTGCCCAACATTCTTGCAGCCAGCTAGTGCCAGAGGAAACCAAGAAGGACCAGAGGCACAAGCCCAAGATAAAGACGGTCATGGCAGTACCCCTTCTGGATGACATTTGGTAAGAGGGCCTGGCCCTCAAGAAGAGCCCTTGCACGGCTCCAGCCAAACGGGATAGGCTGGAGAAGAAATATCGGGTACCCAACTCTGCACCCAAGTGCCTGAGGTCACAGCCTTCACCGGATTTGGTGGTATCGGCGGCCATGAGGAAATGGTTGTCCAACCCGTCCTCATCGTCTTTGGTGCCTCCAGACAGCGAGGGGAAGAGGTTGGACACCATGGAAAGGAAAGTGATTTGCACCGTGGCATCCACTATCAAGGCACCAACGCACTGGCGACCCTAGCCAGGTATGACAGGGAGTTGTGGTATCCCTGACGATAAGAAGATGGAGGCAATCCATCTCTTCCAGGAAGGGGAGTTAGTATCTGATCACGCCATCACACTTGCATTTGACGTTGCCGACGCAGGGTTCTGCCAAATGGGGAACAGTGTCTGCCTTGGTCGCCAAGGCTGGATGAAGGCCACAAATTTTCCGCAAGGAGGTCCAAGGGAAGGTGCTGGACATGTCCTTCGACGAAGATAACCTATTTGGGAAAGTCATCAATGAGTTCCCTCCAGGCCATCAAACGTAGATGAATAATGCCTGTTCCCTGGGCACCCTCCAGCAGCACTGCTCTTCTTTTTGCTCCTCCAGGGGAAAGTCGAACAGGTCATTAAAAGGCTTCTCCACATTGTACTGCATGTACATACCGGGGTACCCCTAGGAGCAGTCGTGGTTGGGGTCATGAAACTTAAAAGTGATAATGAAGTCCACACTGCAATTAGAATGATTCATCATTAAATTAATTCATATTTTGAATTAGTACGTGTATCTATCCAGATAGCACATTAAAGTTACTGAACACAAACCTGAAGGCAGTTACTTCTTTACTCAGACTGGAATATTTTATTCAAACACAATAAGAAAGGCATATAACGCAAAATATTTTTGAAGGTAAAAGTTGTTATTTCACTGCATATCAACCCTTGGAAAAACCCAAGGGTCATTCTTTCAAGAACATAAACAAAATTTAAAACAAGGTATTAATTGGTGAAAGAAAGGTGAGGGCCAGGACTAAGTTCTAAGATTCCTGGATTTATGTAAAAGGAGAGAATAAAATCAGAAAAAGTGTTTAAATAGAAAAAGAGGAGACCAAATCCTAATCTCTGTGAAGAGGGTGAACAAAGTAAAATTTCAATCATCAATATTTTCTTCAGGATGATGAAGATGCAGATTAGTAACATCTAATCCTAATGAAGAGGGCAAACAAAACACAATTACAATCAATTTTAGCTTTCAGACGTGGAGGTATGACTGCCTTCAAATTTAGTTTTTAGAAGGTCCAACTAGTGACATCAAAAACTGTGCGAAGTGCTTTTAAACATAGGACATGCTGATTCGATGTCCAAGTGCAGGTATGTCTGCCTACGTGTATGCACACATCATAATTTCATTCGAGTGTCCCTGTGGGTTTTTGAGGCACTTGTACACGTTTCGGCATTGTGCCACCTGCTCGGCAGATATCAAAAGCCTTCCTCAGGGTGAATTTGAACTGGATCGTAGGGGGAAGCAGACAAGAACACCAGTCATAATATGTGAGTGCATTCAGGTCGGAGCAAACTTGTTGGGTTGCTAAAGGACTGGCCAGAGATTTGTAAAAATAAAAAAAACAGAAACTTACCGATTGAATTAGTAGGTGATGTTGCGTTGGGAGTACCGGAAGGTGACCTCTTCAGGTACAATGCATGCAGTGCAGAGGGGGAACAGCCAGCTCCAAGCTTCAATATCCCCACTTTTCTGCGGGGAGAGGGAATGGAACCATACAGGGAAGTCAAAAAATGCTCTCATGAGGACAAAGGTTTTTTTTTCGCATCGTTCCGTCAGCCTTCCAGATCTACAACTCAGGAAGCTCACAGAGGCCATTCCCTGACCTATGGTAGTGGAGGACAGGGTTGCCCGCAGGGCAGGGCACTGAAGCAAGCCTGAACTGGCCAGGACGTCGGGCCCCCACTCGCGTACCCCGGTGGGAGGCCGGCTAACGAGGTTTATCAGAGAGTGGAGAAAGATCACCACCGACAGATGGGTGCTGGATGCTTTTGCCCAAGGACACACCCTGGATTTTCAAGGCAGGTGTCCGCGGATCCCTTTGGTTGCCCGTCAGGAGCAGCACATCCCTCAGCTTCTGGAAAACGTATGGGCCATGCTGTGAAAAGGGGTGATTGAGCTAGTTCCCTAGCGACTCCAGAGCTCTGCAGACTATTCCAGATACTTTATGGTCAGAAAGAAGACAGGGGGCTGGAGGCCCATCCTAGACCTACGACGTCTGAACAAATACCTCAAGTCCCAGAAATTCAGGATGGTCACGTTGCAACACGTGCTCGGCCAACTGGAAAGCGTCCATGGTCTCACCTTTGGTTTGTTTGGTGGTATGGAAGATGCGTCTCTCGCAATTTACGTTTGTGCATGGCATGAAATAGTCCATGAGTGTCGCCTTCAAATTAGCGAAGGTGTCAGTGACACTTGTAGGGAGTTTGTCTACAATGTCTCTTACATTTGAGCCTATTGAAAATGTAAGCAAACTGTGCTTTTTTTCTTCATCAACCAGGCCAATGGCCACCTCTTCCAGCATGGGCCTAAAGTGCTGGTGTCACTGAGGTCAAAATTGGTGGGCAGTTGCGTCGAGGCTATCGTGCATCCTGGGAGGGAGTGCTCGAGCCGGTGTTAACGGTACTGTTAATGACTCATTTTCCGACATTTCTCTTTTTGTGCATTCTGTTATACGGTTTCAGTGACTTTCATTGTCTTTTCCCCCACAGACTGACCTTGTTTTGCGATGGGATGGGCGGTAGTTCTGTGATGTCTTCCTCTGTGGGCTCTGGTGCGCACGTGGTTCTATGGCGCGTTGATTTGCATGCTAGAAAGTCTGTGGGGCTTATGTGCTCCACTGGTGTGATAATGCTCTGTTTGTGGAGTTCTCGTGTTTTGTCTCAAATGCGGCTCTAGCGCCTTGTGCGATGAGTTAGTGAGACCTCTTGGTCCTGGACAGGCCAGACTGCTCCTCTGTCTTATTTTTGCCTCTGTAGGAAAAGGGGGCGTGTCAGGCTTTTGGACTTGAGTCCGCGATGGCTGGAAACATTCCACGTTGGTTTGTCTCCGGCGGGAGCTTAGCCCGGCTGCCTGGAACATTGTTGAGCAGTGGGGAGCCCTCACGCTCCAACCTGCTCTGAAAACTGTGCATTGCCGTTGGCGGGAGATATTTCTCCGACTGGCCGGATGCTAGGAGGTAGCGGGGAGTCTTCCCTCTCCTACCCGCTGGTGAGTAGCACGTTGCCGTTGGCAGGAGCTGCCGCTCAGACTGCCCGGAGGTTCTGAGGAGAAGGTGTGCGGCGCACAGCACGCTGGCAGGGAGTGTACGCGCTCCCACCCGCCTTGCCTTTCACCGGTGCTGGCGGAGTCCTTCCCGCCAGAAATGCTGCCTGGAATGCACCACAGCTCAAAGTGGCACCCTTTCTCCACCGGCCATGAGCGCGGGGTGCACAAGCGTATATGTTCGGATACACCTTATCGCCAGTGTCGAATTTAGATGTGGACCCTGATATCCCTGATCGGGCCTCCTGCCTACCGTACTGCCACAGAAAGAGGCAGAAGCATGGGAGAGGGTTCAACATGTCTTTATTCATCAACATCAAACCAGAACTGACTTTCCCTTCCCACTGCCCGCCCCTCCACTTCCTGTGTCCCTGTGTCCCTCTCCATGTGACATGAGAGATGGTGACGACACCACAAAAGTCATCTATCTTGGGTGCCTATTTGGCCTTTTAACATTTCAGTATACATCTCTTAGCCACGGCGCACACCACATTGAAAAGCCTTATTGTGGTTTCAGTTGATTTATCAATGTTTCCAAACAAATATTTAAGGGGAGCGAGGGAGGAAGGGATTTTCGTGATGTCTTCTATTATATCTGCAACCTTGCCCCAGAACACTGCTATCAACGGGCAAGACCAATACATATGAAATGCATCTGCCTGTAGGCTACCACACTTCAAACACTCATCAGTACAATCTTCTACAAACGTAGCCCTCTTTACAGGGATGTAATGCAATTGATTCAGGATTTTGAACTGAATTAAGTGTAACCTAGCATTTAAGGACACAGTTTTCGTTAATTGGCAGCATTTGCACCATTGTTCCTCACCTATTGTAGCCCCCATGTTTGCTTCCCATGTAGCTTTAATGGTGTTTTGGGAATGGGCATGTGTTTGTATCATACCATAGAGTGTGGAAATGCCCACTTTCATACTCCTGCAGGACATCACCGCCTGTGTACACTCATGGGAATCTGGTTTGTGCAGGAATGTTGGCCATCGCCCGTTAAAAGCAGCCCTCATGCGATAGTACTGTAAAAGTTTCAGCTGTCCTCCCCCAATAGTGTTAACAAAGTCTTCTCGACTTAGGTAGTTGCCTTCCGGTTACATGTCCCGCATCTTCAACTGCTTGGCTGGGTAACAGGTTTTTTGTAGCGTCTCATCAAAGGTGGGGGTGATTCCATTGAAATGCCATAATGGGGCCTCGTGGTCATAAGGTACCTCTATGTTTAGTCTCTCGTAGATTTTTGCCCATGCATGACAGTGACACTTACAGTCTCAAATTTACAGGGGTCTTTGTGGCGTACGTTGAATATAACAGAGCACAATTCAGTGGGGGAGGCTGCATATCATTCCAATGGTATGTGCATGGCAATGTCTTCTGTATGATACCAGTAATTAGCGAATTGGGTCTTGGCTGCTAAATAGTAGAGTTTGAAATCTGATGCGGCAAGGCCTCCACTTGCACATGGCTGTGACAATTTATGGCATTTCATTCTCATGGCACCGGATCCCCACACAAAGGTAATAACCAGGGATTGAAAAATACTCTGCCTGGCCATAGGGAAACATTACAGAAGAAATATGAGTTTGGGATGGACCACCATTTTCAAAAGTGATATTTGCTCGTAAAGGGAGATTGGGAGTTTAGCCCACACACGCAGTTTCACGGACAGCCGTTGCAGGTATGTTTTGAGGTTGTCAGAATATAGCGTGTGCCTCTCCCTCGAAACAATGTTGACCAAATATCAGACATGAACTGGTGCCCATCGGAACCCACTGATACTGGATGGGCATTTGGTGGCTGTTGTAAGGGGGAATAGTTGTGATTTTGTGTCGTTTATTTTGTAACCAGAATATCGTGAGAAATCATGGATATCTTTCATAATGGGCTTGCGTTTCTGATCTGGGTCCCGGATATAGAGGAGTGTATCGTCCGCGTACAGAGATATAATTTGTGGGGGGCCTGTCATCCTAATCCCTCTGTGTCCATGTACCTTACGTATAAAGGCAGCCAGTGGTTCAATTGTCAAAGCAAAAAAAAGTATTAGGGAGAAGGGGCAGCCCTGCCTGGTTGCCCTGTGAAGTAGATAATGTGTGATTTCTGAGGACTCTTGCTCCCGGGCTGGTATATATACAAGTCGAACACATTGTAGAAAGTATGGACCTATCCCAAAACTGTTTAGCACTAAGAAGAGGTATTCTCAGTACACTGAGTCGAATTGCTTTTTCGGCATCTAGGGCCGCCACTACTGCCTTCGCATCCGGACTCACCTGTGCCATTACCCCGAACAAAAAGTCAGAGGTTGAGGGCAGTGGATTTCATAGGGATGAACCTGGATTGGTCCGGGTGCACTAATTTGGGCATGTGGGGAGAAGCCCTGTCGCTAGGATTTTGGTGAATATTTTCACGTATGAGTTAATCAGGGATAAAGGCCTGTAGGAGGCCATGTCGTGTGCGGGACGATGCGGTTTGAGTAAAACTGTTAGAATAGTTTCCTGCATTGATTCAGGGAGTATACCTTGCTCCATCGCCTCCTCCCATACTTCTAATTAAATTCCCCATGATATTCTTTATACAACTCCATCCCCAGGCCATCTGATCCCGGGGCCTTGCCAGATGTCAGTGACTTGATGGCGTCTACAATTTCCTCCTGTGTTATGGGTGAGTCTAAGGTAATTTTTGCTTCTGGTGAGACCTGAGGGAGACCCAGTTTGCTTAGGTATTCCAAAGTCTCACTCGCTGTCACCTCACCATCATTGGAATACACCCTTGAATAGAACTGTGTGAATTCCTCATTTATGTCTTTGTCTTGAGTCACCATGGTGCCACCTGCTGTTTGAATCCCATGGATGGGTTTGCAGTAATTTTCTGTTTTCAACATCTTAGCTAGTGACTTGCCGGCTTTGTCTCCTTCGCTGTATCTGCGGGCTCTTACCGGGGCGGCCATATATAACACTTCCCTATCCGCTAGCTTCTGAAATTTGCTTAACAGTTCATTAATGTTTGCGAGGGTCTCTCTGCTATGTGTACTACTGTAACTGTATTCGCAGTCTCGTAGCCTGGATTCAACCTAGCCCAGTTCCTTCCTAGTATTTTTTAGTAATCTGGTGATTTTGGCCATGAGTATGCCTCTGACCCAGACCTTAAAGGTCTCCCATATTGTAGATTGAGAGCTACTATTGTGGGCGAAGAACTCTTTAATTTCTGTATGTAGGGATTCAGTGACAGTGGGGTCTTTTAGGATGGCAGAGTGCATCCTTCATTGTTTAGCATGCGGGTGGGAGTCCAGTAATTCTATGTGTACGGAGACCGGGGAGTGGTCGGAAAGTGTGCATGGGAGGATATCGCAGCTTTGAATCATTTTGGCCAGTGAGGTGGTCAGTAGCCAGTAGTCGATGCGGGATTCTGAGTCGTGTACCGTGGAGTAGTATGTATATTGCTTATCTTGTGGATGAAGAGTCTTCCACACTTCATTCAGGGGTAGTTGAAATAATATCTGGTGTACGGTTTGAGCAGATTCCATAAGCATCTGGGGGGCATTAGATGATCGATCTTGTACAGTGCTTAGTATTGTGTTAATGTCTCCTCCCCAGACCACCCATGTGTCATCCAGGGGAAGGAGCTTATCCATTATGGCCTGATAAAAGTCTTGGTCATCTATGTTGGACCCGTATGTGTTTACTAGTATGACAGGGTGACCTGCAATTTCACCCCATACCAGCACATATCTTCCTGCCGGATCTATCTTGCTTTCCTTATGGTGGAAACCCAGTGAGGGATGAATAAGTGTGAGGACCCCTCTGGCCTGGTCAGAATGTGTAGTATCTGAGTGGTCCGAATGCTGGTGAGAAAGTCCACATGTACTTTCTTCAATGCATGGGTTTCTTGTAGCATTAGGATTTGTGGGTTATGCCGCCTCCTTGTGACTAATGTCTGGCAGAGGGACTCCCAGGACCCCCCTTGTTAAATCTGCATATTTTAGTAACTTTGGGTCTCACCCTAAGTTACTAGGGGAATCCAGACGTGGACCCCTTGCTCACTATTCTTAGAGAGGCACAGATCCACCCTACTGATGAGGTCCAACCAGACCGAAACAAGTGTCTGGGGTTTCTGTTGGTACTCTTGTTCAGAGGAGAATTGCCTCGCATTTCGGTGCTGGACTGCCCCAGGGCAGGACAAAGACTGATATGTTTGGGATATTTCTTCTCTGTGAAAGATAGTGAGCTAAAGACTCTGGGTAAGTCTCTCGTAACCAGCACTAATGTCTGGCAGAGGGACTCCCAGGACCCCCCTTGTTAAATCAGCGACACATATGCAGCAACCTTTTTAGCTCTGCCCGGGTTATTAAGACCCCTAAAGTTCCAGGTCAACAGTTTTATTTTCAGCCCTTTTCCCATGGAATATTTATTTGCAATTTACATTCGTCCTTTTCGCTTCTTTCAAGATCTACACTCTCATTTCTAGCACCGTTCTTAGAAACATGACCATTGTTTTCAACCTTTTCAACTTCCCAACCTCTACTACTCTCGATAAACCTTCCTTCCCGCCCTGTAGATTCTTCCAGATTTAGCCGTTGAACACCCCGGCCCTCCCACCGCCCACACCATCAACCCCAACAAGATGGTGTTTCCCCCATAACTTCAGGAACCTTCCCGAGGTGCGTATGTTGCAGCCACCTGACGGCCACAACCGATCGCCACCGTCTGGGCGTAAACGTACAAGTATATTTCGGTACCACCCGTTTACATTTCAAATCCACATATACAAAGGATATGGCAGTCTACAATGTTCAGTCTGCTGGGTCTCTCCTTTCTTCATCGGGTCATGAGTTTCTGTTCTGGTCCACCCCGCGGTCTGTGGGCGGTAGTGGAATTGAGGCATCAATGTAGTCCATGGCCGCCATGGGGTTCTCAAAAAAGTGTGCCCTGCCTCCGTGTTGTATGCGCAGTTTAGGCGGGAATATCAGTGCGTACGGGATTTGGCATATACAGAGTTGTCTCTTCACCTGTTCGTAGGATCTTCTTTGTGCCTGCACACCCGCAGCAAAGTCCAGATAAATGTGGATGTTGTTTCCCTCATTTTGTAGTGATACCATTTTTCTGGCCATTTTAACGATCAAGTCTCTATCTCTATAATTGAGCAATCTGGCTATGATGGTGCGGGTTGGAGCCCCTGGTTTAGGCATCGGGCCGAAGTACGATGGACCCTTTCCACCAAGAAGTGATCAGAAAAAGATGTGGCTCCAAACTGGGTTTTAAGAAGGGCCTCAACACAGACTCCCATGGGACCTTTACACGAGCCTTCCGTGATGCCAGCTATTCGGATGTTGTTCCTTCTGGATATGGACTCCAGATCCTCACACTTGCCACGCATCTTGGAGAGTTCACCTTTCAGCTGTGTTATGTCGCAGCCATGTTGACCAATTGTATCTTCAGCCATACTGATCCAGGATTTGTTTCAGTTACCCGGGCACTCTCTTTTTTCCACTCTCGCCTTGAGTGACCCAATAGTGGACACAATGTCATCCAACTTTGCGCTCATGGATAAAAATCCAGACTACATAGTGGCCAGTAAGTGATCGTCCCTGGGATTCGCTCAGGAAGGCGAGGGAAGTTCTCCAGCTGAAGATGATGCCATAGTTGTAGCTGCTGTGGTCTGTGAGCTCGCAAATTATTCCATTGTGCCCTTTTTTCTTTTGCACCTGTGCCCTTTGTCATTATCATTGTTTCAGATCCCAGTGTGTGTGGCGTTATGTGAGCTACCCAGGAGAGGATGATGGATCCTTGTAAGGGGTGAGGTAGCACCAAGAGGGCGACTGCTTACCAATGAGGTGTATCTGCCTGTAGTTCTGCAATGGTGGTATATGCCACAGTGCATTAGTTTGTCTCGTCCCCTTCGCCCGCGGCTAGTGGTTTAGTTGGTGACAAAGTCGTACCACTTTATCTAGCATATGGTGGTTTGTCCACCGCACATCCATCTCCCCGCAGGGTGCAGGGAGCTCCTTCTCGGCTCAATGGTGAATGTGATGTTTTATCAGAGGAGGTTTCTGTCATGGAGTATAATCTGGAATATGCTAGTCAGTATTGTGGTGCGCCCCTTTCAGGCCGGGTTCTAACAGGTAACTCAACCTAGGTATATGGTCTATCTGGTGCTTCACCCTGGGGGCCCAGCAACTAAGAGATAGTGAGCCACAGTGGGTGGGGTTAAGTCACGAGGCCCTCCTGGACGGGCTTTGCAGGGAGTCAAGTGTTGTCAGCCAGGCACCCGAACTCACAGCACAACTCGCTTATGCTATTATAGCCTATACTAAATGTTCTTCCTTCAGCCTCTCATGGGAGTTATGTATAAGCCTCACAGCATATAGCAGGACGAAGTGTAAACTTTCACTGTATTACGTGATCTTCATCTGATCCTCGGGATCGTCCCTTGGAAGTTTTGGTTGTGTATCAATGTATTTCTTTTGGCTGTGTTTTTGAATAATTCAGGTTGTCAGAGCCTTTGGTCCGGTTGTCTTTGTAACTGTCTTGGATACAACAGCGGCATCCGCGTCCTGGAGCTTTGTGTATTGTTTGTTTCAATACTCAGATTGTATTGTGTTCACCCACGTTGAGGAGGAGCTGCACCGGGCGTGTAGGCCTCGATATTTCCCTTCACAATTCACATTCTTGCCTGCGGGACAACTCACAGATTTGGTGTGTCTCGTGGGAGGATGCAAGTCTAGTGGATCTGTGGGCCCGACTCTGCGTATTGTCGTACGTGTATGGCCCCCCGAATGCCATTGGTCACTGTGATCCGTTCTTGTCTTACTGCCCTGACCCCTTGCAGCAAGGTTAGCAGTATCAGTTGTATTTAAATGGACCAGCCAAGTGAGTCCAGACTGGGCCTCGATAAGTGTGTGGGGCCCTTGGTCCACTCTACTGGCTCTGTAAAGGGGTGGCCGATCAGCTCTGCGTGGCCCTGGCTATGTCCACATTATTGCCATTTGCTTGCATAATACGGGGTGTTATTACAGTGTACGTCAGTTACTGATAATGCCTGCATTTGCTGTACACATATGGGTGGGATATGCTCTTCAATGTATCAAGGGTGTTGTCTCAAGCTCCAATGTCGGCCTGTAGGTCTCTGCGCACTGAGTCACTGTAGATCATGTTACATTCAGGTAGGCCAGCGCACTTTTCTCAGAGGATTCACGGCGCTGGGGCCTTCTGGGACCGCGGGGCCACTTGGCGTCCCTCCTGACCCCCTTCGCCTTGCTCAGTGACCGTTAGGGCGGTTGTATTGGCTGTGACTAAACAGGTCTGGCAGGTGTGTACAGCTGATTGTAATTAATGAACGTGGGCAAGACGGGTTATGCTGGTCCACCATAGGTTATCACCCTGGTGATGCAAGAGAATGCTCGTGTAGTGGCTCAGGCGTCCCCTGCAGTTCCGTATTCTCTCTCTGAGTAAATATGTGAGGAATCCTGATAGTATTTATGGTTCCGAATGAAGCCGGGCACATTGCATCGGATTTCCCCCTGCAGGCCCGCACTCACTGTGTTTATGGCCACCTCCAAGCACGTTGGCCCAGCCGAGGAGGCGGCAAAGGATGTCCAATCAGTTCCGAAGCACACCGGGGTGCAATAGGAGCTGTGGCATGGACGTCCGGCATACCTCCACAGGTCTCAGCACTGTGTCCTCCGTATCACGGATCAGTGGCACAGTGCCCCAGTTCGTGTGCCACATAGGCTGCTCGATAGAAGGAGGAGAGGGGTATCTTGTCAATGTCTCCATAGGGTCTCCACTCCGCAGCGGTAGGGTCTCCGGGTCCAAAACAGCCTAATTGTGGCAGTGAGGGTTCTCGTGGTCTTGCTGCAGAGTGTATCTTATCGGCAACTGTGGATGACGGAGAAATGAGGGATAATGTACTCGGCCAGTCGCTGCTGCTGGCTCCTCCTCTTTCTCATGGCCTCTGCAGCAACGGTCTCTCCACAGGCGGAGTGCCTCCTCACATGGATGTGAAAGCCGGATGAAGTCATCAGCATCTGCTGCCTACCTCAAGCGGCAGATTTCTCCCCACTGCCTTGACCGTCAGTCCTCCAAGTGTTACAGATTGACCCCCAGCTCTTCCCACACACGTAGTGCTGCCCATTAGGGTGGAGGGTGGCTCCAATACGGATGGATTTGACCTTTAGGCTTTGGTCTCAGACGGATCTATTCAGTCAGGCAGCCATTTTACAGATGGGCAACAGTGCACCCTTCCGCAAACATTTTACACTTCGCTTGGTCATGTCCCCAAATACATTCCTTCTGGTCAAATGTGCTCGAACTGCTTGAGGGAATTGCTAGAGTACGGGTGGCTCTTTTGCTGTCGTAGCACTGCTGGGTCACACGCGAGAGTTGCCAAAGCAGGTTAGGACCCTTCTGAGGTTGTTGTTGTTATTGGCGAATAGAAGGGTGGCTATGCTGTGGGGGTGGAGCCGCCCTCCTGAATATAGCCAATGGAAGTCTGACATCGCTCATCGTCACAAAATGGAAACGGACTATGGCGCTTTGCACCCTGCCTCTAAACCGAAGGACATTTTGGGGCTGTATGTCGCATATATTTACTGTCAAACGGCAGTATTAACACTGGGGGGTCCGATGGCTAATTTGACCCTTTTGTCTGGAATTGCTCAGCTGCATTCTCTTCATGGCTGTAATTGATTGTATACCTTTGTCGGACGGGTGGGGGTAAAGCAATGGGTTGTGGGGAGGTGTGTGCTGAATTGTCTTGTTTTTGCTTTCGTACTGAGGTTAAGAAACTAATAAAAACAGTTTTAAAAAGATTCTTAGTAGGTAACCTCTAAACTGAACACCCGCCAATACAGCTCATACAGTGCTACCAGGTTTACCTGGAGGGAGCCCTGCTATTTGGCACATTAATTTATTTGACAACCCCTCCAGGACATGACAGTTCGAACAACCCCAGATTTGACTGCCATAACAAATCATGGAATACATTTTTGCCTTACATACCTCCAGGAACTTGTCCAATCTGAATGCCCCAAGCTTGAAATGAAAATGTAAAAAGATGTTTAATCCTTAATGATGCCCTTTTAGCTGTCTTCTTAAATGATTGACCAAGCACTATTATTTGAGAAAGGTAGGCTCAAATATAAATGAGACTACCTCCTCATATCTGCATTCATTTAAAAACCAGCTACACAGTTTCACCCTTTTCCCAAACACCATCATTTTTGTTTCGATCATGTTTAATTTCAAACTAGTAATTTGTGTATAGCAGACCCTGTTGCTGACTTGCCGGGGTTAAGTCCAAAATAGCTGTGTCATCGGCATAAAGAAGCATGCTATAAAAAGTACCCTTCAGAGAGGGTAGATTTACTTTCCTAAGAGAAATGCTAGAGCCAAAGTCTGAAAGGAATACACTTGGGCCAATTGACATACCTTCTGTTCACCTTTATTGATGAGAATAATAATGTATAATTCCCTGAGCTTGTATATCAGACAGACGCTTAGATTTCTGCATATCACAGTTGGATAAGATTTAATAAACCATTAAGGACCCAAATAAAATGTAAATTACGCCACAATGTTTCTATCAATCAAATAAAATGCTTTCTCCAAATCTGAAAAAAGCCACAAATAATCTCCCTTCCTTAACCTTACCGTATTTCCCCATGATGGTGCTCAGAGTGAAGCAGTAGTCCACTGTACTAAGCCGTCCTCTGAAACCTGGTTGGGAGGGCCTTAAGACATTGTTACTTTGAGCCCACTCCTCCAATCTGCGCAACAAACATTTGGAGAATATCATGCTGGCAATGTCCAGTAAGGAAATTGGCCTATAACCATGTGGCGCTGGTGGTCCAAGGACTACTTGTCCAAGGAGATGGCATAATGCCTGTTTCGACAATTGCATTAAACTTAGAACAATTTCTCAATACATTTTTTGAGTGTCTTTTAGCAATTTTTATATGCCCTTGTGCAACTATAAATCTGACCAGACGTGTACACTCCACTCATTAAATCATGGTTACATTTTCTTTTTGATATTCTGCATTCTATATCAAACCATGGGGCACCCTTTTCTATGATGGCCTGGACCTCCTAAACCTGGAGACGCTGTTTGCCAATAGCTCTGTCGCTGATAGTTTCAACCAATACCCAAAACTGACGCTTTCCTTTATGGCCTGAACCGTTTTAACAGTTTTAAAAGAATAATTTAATTGTTAGGAATTAGTCATTCTTTCCAATGCCTCCTTCTGGAGCGTTGGCTTCGCCAACCAGCCCCTATGGCTGTCAGACATTTTCTTTGTGATACCTACCCCTGGCCATTGGAAAATTAACTCAAGAGGATAGTGATCACTCTCTGTTGAATCAGAAATGCAAACATTCATAA
The DNA here is from genome assembly GCF_040938575.1 of Ambystoma mexicanum. Lineage (NCBI taxonomy): Eukaryota > Metazoa > Chordata > Amphibia > Caudata > Ambystomatidae > Ambystoma > Ambystoma mexicanum. The sequence continues at coordinate 885,657,026 of NC_090930.1, forward strand.
CATTGCTGAAGAGAGCACAATCCACAATACAGTAATCAATGACTGAGGAAGAGTATTACTGGTCAAGTATGCTTAGCAATGCACAATTTGCCACTAAAGATCCCGGAAAATCCTTGGGCAGAATCCCAAAGTAGACCTGAAAATCATTCCTCTATTTGCAACCAATTTTACTGTCAAACATTTGCACTACACTTCTAATATTTTGCGTGAGAACCTTAAGACCGTGGTGATTTTTATTTAGTCCTGCTATATTTTTTAACAACTTGACTGGTCATATCTGTCTAAAAATGGCCTATTGACCACTCAATTTCCTCAACATTTCTTGCAAACAACAACTTAATGTCAAATGAAGTTAAAGGTCTTGCAAGTTTCCTTTATTAGAATTTCACGTGTTCTAGATAAATATTAAGTACTGTAAATTAAAATGTTCTAGTCACAGTCTTAAGTTTATTACATTTCTAATTTGTGTTGCAATCATTTTTCCACCAATTGAGCGCTGATATGTTTCAAAAATAAATTGATGTTGCTCACCATTTCATTTGATATGCAAATGTTGCTCATTCCGCCCAAAAGGTTGGGGACTACTGATTAAGAAATGTTTTTAAAAAGTAAATGTTTGGTCAAAACCAAATCTTTTTTTGCAAAATAGTACACATTTTATATAATTCAAAATAATGAATCCATTAATATTAAAATGGCACACAACACATAATATGGTTTTGAATTGTGCTTTATGTTGTACAAAATATATTAATGCTACAAACAGTCTTTACTAAATAAAAACATTTAAATGTACCAACATAAATAAAACAAAACAAAAGTCAAGAAAATATACTTTTTTAAATATTAATAGCATGTAAGTCTCCTTTTACATACTTCCTCATTTTTTGTCGATTGTAATGCTACACTGAAAAAATTGAACAATTACATAAAAGTATTCTTAACATAAGTACAAGAACCTTCAATTGCCATTTTTCTAAACGCTATTATAGACAAATACACAGTAATTAGAATTTTTAAAATTTAAAATTTGGTATTTTCAATGTAATTCTGTTTCAAAGGTTCTTATGAATATTGGAGGTAAGGGATGGCTTTAAGGGGTGATGTGGAGGCCATCACAAAAATTATATATCAATTTTCATCCATATAAATCAGAAATACATAAAGAAAACATATCACAGCCAAAAATAAACTATTTCAATTCAATACATTTGAATTCATAATAACTTCAAAAATACATTAAGACTTATTTGTACAAGAATCTTTAAATGGTGATTTCCTAAACGATAATGTACATAAATAAACTGTAATTAGAATTTATAAAATTTCAAATTGCTATTCTTTCGATTGGACTCTTTTTCAAAGGTTGTTATCAACATTGGAGTTAAGAGGCAGCTCTAAGGGGTGATGTGGAGGCTGGCACACAAGTTATATTTCCATTTTCACAAACATAAATAAGTTACATTTTACAAAACTACATCAAAATAACACAGCATAAAAATTCCAACAATCACATACATATATTTTTATTAAATATATAATATATAATAATTAGATTAAATAGTACTGTAGAATATTTTACAATTTCATAATCTTAAAAAAACACAGGAAATTATTTGAAAAAAAAGCTTCTGCCATGAATTAAAACATACACCAAATGACTGTTAATCATGCACAATTATTTTACTAGTTAACTGTGGTTCTGCGCATTTACATTTTATGAGCAGCCAAACCAGTAAATCATCCTGGTCTTTCTAAATCATGCTTCATTTGTCTTATATGCTCTGTTCCCTTTATATACCCAAGGTTATTTCCATCAACATGTAAAAAAATGACATCCTGAATATAATGTCCACCGTTGTAACAGCCTTCCAAATACTCAATAATATCTCTCTACTTTGCTCCACAATGGCCATGACTGTAACATTTGATAATGAAAACATTATTACTACTAGTTTTACATAGCTGTCTAACCAAAAATCTGTGAATCTCCAATAATCCAGATACATTTTGTAAGAATCGACATTAAAAAATGAAAGAAAACAGAAATGTTTTAACAATGTACATAACAGGTTAATTTGTCTAAACGTTCAGGTTTGAATGAAAAAATGGTATGCCACTTATTATATACCTACTACATGTTTTACAACACAGAGCTACAAATCTTTACACGTAATACATCATAATACACAACTTGGAAATATACACATCCGTAGAAATGGACACAGCATAATTCACCACGCCCAGCAATAACACCACGCTCCAGCACAAAGCAAATCAACCAATAAACACAAAGCAACATTTAGCGGTACTTATTTTTTCACAAACACATATGCAAAAAACGGTAAACCACACCCATGCTGTCACCACTTTCCAGCACTAGTAGTACAATTACAACCATATCTATATGTGTATATTTATATTGCACAAATGTTCTAACTATGCCTTTTATTGTGTGTAAGTTACAATAAAAGAAATGTAGTCATATGTGCATTACTAACTCAGACACGGAAATGTAGTGGAACTTACACTGCACAAAATCGGACGTAAGTCAAACCTGATTCACTAAGAAAAGGGACTATGCGATGCAACATATGTCTGTGCAACCAGCTTACGCACTTAATTCTTGTGAATACAGCGCCTTTCTTTTTCCTATTCGTATCCATTAAGAGGCTGGTCTTGGCAGCACCCCATAAATCATGGCGCTCACTGCTATGTTGAGTCATGATCTGTTCATTTAACACTTTCCTGTATTTGTTATTTCATCTAGCGAATACTTTTAGAGTCTGTAAAGTTTAACACTTGGAAATAAATTAGTGTGTGTTTTTCACTTTGTTCAAATGCTTTGATTTTCTGTGTTAGTGTTATTTAAAAATGCTGCATCACTGACGTGCATTGTATATTGCTTTGACACTTTAAGAAGTTTCACTAAAATTGGCATTCTTATTGAGCCTGATTTGGAAGATTGGTGCAGTACAGTGTAAAAGTGTGTTATAGCAAGGCTGCATTTTTGTGTTGTTTATCGCTGCTGTTTTCATTGGTTCTGCTGAAGTATAATTTAATCAAGTTTACTAGTGATTTGCATGTGAAGTTTGTGCTATGTTTTCTCTTTATCTCACAAGCACATCAATGACATTTAATGGCTTGAGGTTTTTGATGTGTTTTAGGTTTATGAGAGCCTCTGGGCAAGCAGCTGTTTGGCATTTCTTATTATGAGGCTTTTGATCTCAAATGAGTAGGTATATTTGGTATAGTTTTAAAATATTTCAATTGTTTGCATGTGTGTGTCTGTGTGTGTGTGAGTGAATGCATAAAAGGGCACGTTCACTTGGTAGTCACAGCAAAGCAAAGTGAACAAGAAACTCTGCATGTGTGGTCTGAACGTTACTTATACTACCCCACCGCCCCCTGCATTGAGCAAATATAATTCGTACAGATTGGGAGAGTCAAAATCTACCAGCAACTCTTTGATGGACTTATATATAATTTGAATGGGACATTAGCAGTCCTTCTCCCTCCAGGACAAGCTATTACTTTTTGAATGAGACCAGGTCACCAATTCCCAACATCGCTGTATATATTTTTAGTAGGGTTGACTGTACTAGTACTTCTCAACAGCTCTGCTATATATTTAAACACAGTACCCCAGCTGCTCAGCAGAGCTGCCATATGGGACAATGTGAACTATTCACAGCAGGGCTAAAGCACATTTTGTGGCATCATAACCAGATTTCTTAGCAGGACTGCTATGTTTTGGAACAGTACCTGCATTTTTCAACAGTGGCATTGTAATGATGCAGTACCAACATGTGTTTGCAGTTTCAGTATGTAGCTAAAGCACTGAAGAGAAACAATCTATAAGTTCTCCTCTCCATTCTCCCGAGGTGGTAGTATGCTCACTGGTGAACAGTGTGAGAAAAATTGCATTGCTGTAGTAGGCTTCAAACCATCCTGCTCTCAGTATTGCGCTTTTCCTAACTTCTAATTCTCCCATGTGTATTGTGTGACACTGCCAAATCTCTAGTACATGTATAAATCTCCTGCTTCATGTGTCGGGTAGTTCATTGAAAGAGGCATGGAGCTTGGGACAAGCCAGTTATGTCAGGTAAGCCAAGCATGGGACTTCCGATGCCCCAACCCTACACGACTTTCAGACAAGTTATTTTCCTGACTAAGCCTGTTGTGAGAAACCAAAGTGTGTCTCACTTGCTAGTCCCCAGGGATCTCTCTCTCAGGTGGCCAGGGCACGGCCATCGCCTTTGGATCCAGATCCTGGGGTGAACCAGTGTGGGATGACCACCTGGGTGGGGGATTTTCAGGGAGTGGGGGTGAGGCAACCAATGGTGAGATGCGGTATCCCCCTTTCCCGTGCCCATACCCCATCCTATTTTTTAGGATTCTCCAACGTCCCAACTCCCCCCTTCTACATAAAAACTGGGCTGAGGAGGAGGATGTCTGAGAGTAAAGAGGCTAACCCTTGCGTATCTCATAGACATACCCCAATAATCAGGTCAGGCAAAGTCAGGCACTTGACCTTAATCACATACATCTGATACCCATTAGCTCCCGCCACACGGATAAAAGGTAGAACATAGAGACACACTCTGAGCAAGGTGAGACACGAGAATGAGCAGATCTTCCGGGGCGAAGGCAAACCCACTGGAGCAGGACGACCGATCGAGGGACCAAAGTGAGGGGTAGGAAAACCCTGAAGTTCCCTGCAGGAGGTCATTGCCTCAGAGAAACTGTGAAGGAGATGCAGAGAAAGCCAAATCCCAGACAAGAAGAAGCTTGTATTGTGTTTCAAGAATCCCAGCTACCCTCCTGAGTGAACAACAGTGTCGGGGAGGAGAGGCCAAGCCTGTGGCATCAGCCTTGACTCGAGAATCAAAGCTGCAAAGATAGGAAAGGAATGTACACAACCGGTGAGTTAGCGAAAGAAATGAAAGGCTTTGCACTTGCTGATGCGACGCGAAAGAAAGCAAACCAGCAGTGACCTCATAAGTTACAGATAACTGCGAAGCCAGTGATACAGAGTAGCTGAGTGGTCCGGCGAAAGGAAATATCCCACTCGAAAGTTTCTGCGAAATGTTTGCAGCAAATTGAACGAACTGTGAAATGTGCAATGGTCAAGACTAATCCCAACAAAAGGGGAAGTTAAAAGGTGATTGCTGTAAGAGGAAGATTTCTTGAACTTTTCTGTTTGAGGTATAGAACTACCAATACCAAGAGACATTGTGGCAAATAACATTAAGGGAAAGCTAAATTGAAAGTCAATGTGGTCCTGCAGTGGTCTATGGTAAAAGCCTCGCACATTCGAAAGTCTTCGACATCCATGGAAGGTCCGAGCCTGGCTGACGGAGACAGGAAACATGAAATAAGTTAGAGGTAGGGAACCCCTAAACAATGTGAATGAAGCTTGGGGAAGGGAACCCCTGCAAGTGCTGTGATTTTGAGGTCTGAGCACGGCTGAGGGAGATCTATGTTAAATCAGGTACTTTTTGATTGAAAGGTCTGAGTCTGACTGAGGGAGGCCTATGTGAACTATTAATGCCTTGAGAGGTCCGAGCCCGACAGAGGGAGGCCTAAATTATTGTTGAACTGTGAGAAAAAACTTTTGGGAAGCTGGAATAAGTGACTTTAATGTGGAAGGCCAAGTTGGCCTCAGCCCATGTTTTGAACTGCCTTTATTTTGATAACCTGAGCCAGAGTGTGTCATCCTGTTTACGGGGACAGCCTTACTCTGTGCTGTCTAACGTGGGGAGAAGAGGTGACTCAGCCACATTGATCATTTATGTTATATCATTGACTTTTCTTTGCATACACATTCCCCTTTACCCACTTTATGTATAAGAGACAGGGCAGGCATTAGGTTTTATTAGTATAGTATAGGCCATTTTGATTTTCTTTATTATTTGATGGTAGAGACCACTCCCATCATAGCTATTGGGCAACGTAGGTTTTTTTTCCAAACTCAAGAATCTAATAAAGGTTTTGAAACTTGTAACTCTTGTGTCAGTGTCATACTTGTGATAGCATGCCTCCCTTACACTGCCAGGAAGCTTATTTCAGTGGGTTGATAAACCTGCCACACAGATCAATGTTTCTCCTGCGAGTTCTAACCTGTCAATCACTCGGTGAGCTCATGCATCTGCATGCAGTGACATGTGTTTAAGATGGACATAAAAGGTTTGAATTGTAGCAGAAGTGACTTAGCTTTCCAGAGGGTACATGTTTGATGGTTCAGAACCCACACATCTCATCAGTGCTGCCATACTTGGCATTCAGTGCAGGTAAAGCATTTGCATGGAAATAAGTTCAGCATCTGCTGATAGGAAACTCTAATGCCCTGATTCATGGAATTGTTTGCGTGCAAAACAGAGAGTTGCGTGGCATTCTGCCTGCAAATCCTGGTTTTATCGAATGGGGATTTGTGGGCAGAACGGCACGGAAATCCCTGTTTTACATGCAAATAATTCAATGAATCAGGGCCTAAATCTGCAATTTCCAGCCTAACTTCCAGTTTGCAAACATTTCAAAGGAAGCACCCCCTAATTTTCAAACTGAACTAGATTTATAGATGGAAAATGCATTTTCAGCTTGGATCGCTTATTATTACAGTGCCAAATAAAAAGAAGAGTAAGAGCAATTACGAACCTAGGAGGGACAGGACAACAAAGGGCTGAAGTTGGGGCAGACAGAACAGAGAGCATAATGGAAAGGAGGGAGAGCTGGAGTAAGACAATGTGAGAGAAAACAGAAATAAACACAAGCAAGAGACACTGGAGTTACAGCAATGGAGACAGCAAGACAGGCGAAAAACAACAGTAATAGTATTCCGAGACAGGATATGCAGAGCGATAGAGAGCAAGAGACCACAACAACTACCATGGAAGCACTCAATAGTGAGAGTTAGACCAACAAAGTGGGATACAGGGAAACAAAGTATCAACAGGAAGGGTAGAGCCCAAACATGAGGAGGAGGCAATGAAACATAGGGAAAGCGGCAGCAACAGTCATAGGGGAAAGGCATAGTAATGATGCTGGTAGAGAAAGCGACTTTATTTATGAATACCCAATTAGTTGGTATTCTGTAGCTATAGTACATTCTTAAGAGGTCCTCTGTCCTAATGTCATGAAGATGCAGCGGGATAGCACATACCTACAAGTTATTGCATGAGAGAGCATTTTGTGCAAGTGTAATACATTATTTGAAGCCAGATAACATGAAATACGACTTTATTGTTTCTAGTATTTTCCAAACCTGTAACTTTATGCACACATTAGATGGATGTCCAACACCTTTTACTCTCATGCAAAAGTGAATCCTAATTTTTACTCTCTTGAATTTGGATTTACTCTTCACATCTCAAAATAGGGAGTAAACTACTCCCACCTCAAAATCCTATCTGGAGCACTGTGTACAACTGAACGCGGTTAAATAACAAACAACCAAACACGGCAAACGTTTTCAATTCAAACTCACATTTTCTTTCACATACACCCACACACTTTCACCATCCATCACTGCTGGCACCGAGCAAATTAACAAACTATTTTGCACCATACACAACACCTACACAGTCAGCTTCATGGTTTAAGTTATGACACACTGAATAACGTTAGGGGAGACCCAAATGTCCACTCCTTAATCAGGGTGTATTCCTACCTTGGTTTTGGGAATATTAGACTTACAAGTACTAGGAAAGGTAGGAAAACGGAAATGAGTCAACAGCTATTCCCTCTCAATAAAGCTTAGTACATTTTCATGAAAGTGTACATTTTATTAAAGAGTTCCAAGATTAAAATCTCTTAAAATTGAGTAACATTATACATATTAAATATATCATCAAAAACACTCTAAGAATATACACAAATATAATAATGACCAAACGCATACAATATCCTAAAAATAAAATAATAGAAACGTGAAAGATACGTCAATAGATGATTAAACCTTAGTGGTAAATCCTATTGAGTCAGGCTTCTGATCCTTCTGGATCTCTAAATACTTTTTAGCACTCTGGTATGACTCCCAGATTTCAAACTCTACATGTTTCAGTCCTCTTCTCTGTAATGGGACTTTCTTCAGGAGTAGTCATTAATAGTAGTAGAGTTTGTATATAGTTGGTGTAAAATCTTCTTTTACTGAAGGTTCATGCAAAATACCGGGAGTAGCTGTTGACAAAACCGAAAAACAAGAATCAATCTTTATTATGTATTCTTGGGACACAAATAAAGGTGCCTGAAACCGCTCATGGTAAAGTAATTTACCTGAACTTCCTAGGTTAGATGTTCCCTTGGCGGAGGTAGAAAACGTCCACAATAGTTGGGCAGTTTAATGGGGGGAAGGGATTATGCTTCCACAGCCTCCTACAATTCAATGAATAATGCAAGGGAATCATTAGCTTGACTTTTCTTCCAAAGGGTGAATGTGTATACAAATGTCGCACAAAGTACAGTTTGGTATTCAAGACACTGCTAAGCTAAGCACACGAGCAGATGCGGGCTGTAGACGTTCTTTCCAGGCCAAGGAAGTGACGCACATAGTCATGTAGACTAAGTCACGCGTGTGAATATAAAAGTACAACAGACTAAGGCTAAAAAGATCGTGGTGGTTGGGAAGAACAGTCGATAGCAGGTCGGAGCAGCAAGCCCAGGAAACCTTGAGTTTCAAGGTTGGTTGAACCTTTTTGCATATATCAGACTGACGGCGTGTTTTATTATGTCACTCTACTCCTGATCATACCATAGTATAGCTTAGACAAACATAACATGAACTCCATGATTGCTCAAGCTGGTGTTTCAAAATGATGAATTGTACTTTATCTTTGTTAAATGCTAATCATGTTTATAGCCTATGCAATAATGCCGTCTCTATATCTGACAGTATGCTATGTTTTTACTATGTTAATCATAGCAGGTGTAATGATGTTCAAATCTGGGAGAGATCAGAAATTATATTAAATATATTGACTTGCTACCTTCCAGTGTCAGCTTCATATTTTTTGAGTAATGCTTCATAATAAGGTCTCTCTGAGTCAAAACGAACCACACAATATACTCTGGCTGTATTTTGGTCAATTATGACGAGAGGTGCAAACACTCAGGGAAACTCTCAAAATGCTAGTCCAGAACCCATGAGGCGCCTCTCATCATGACTTAAGACTTTTGATTCTGTGCCCACGCCACACAGCCCTACCTAGGGTCGAGGGGGGCGAGCAGGGGAGCACGCCCTAAGGGGCAATTAAGTCAGATGGCACCCCAATAAGATGCGACGTCTTAAAGATGACCAGGGCATTACTACTATTAAAATAACCTCATGTCCCAGTCACTGGAGAAGGACAGGGCAGAATTTATTTTTTCTTGCTAAAAAGCTTTATTTAAAAATTGTAGAGGTTAGAGTGCGTACAGGAGATGGCGCACAATGAAATCAATATTCCCATCCATTGCAGAATGGCTGTATATGATTGGCTGAGAGCTGCACAGTGTCATGCAGTGAACACGAATTTCACGGTGGCAGTTGCACAACTTGGTGGACGGCCAGCAGAATCACGCTTTACTTACTTAGATACCCCAGGTAACAGGACAAATGATGTATATGCAACTCTCCTAGTGAGAGGAGACTAAGACACCATTCAGTATCGCCCATATCAGTATCCTGAATCAGCTCTTACACATACAAATCATGTCAACTGGTTTGGAGGTAATCTAGTTTACCCACAAACAGGTGCAAGGCATGGCCCACTAGCTACACCCAATCTGTCACTAGAATTCTTAGCTCGGTTTCATCCAAACCGTGGCGGTCCATTCTTGCAAGCTGACTACCAGTTGTTAGCCATCCACTTAGACACAGACCGAAACATCGCACTGCAATATGCAGCTCAGCATGGTATAGCACCTGCGCAGCAACCTCAAGGACAGATGGATGCAAATGGGGTACAACTACAGACATTGAGAATAATACTGGGATCCTGTCCATCCAAGAATGTAGACATTCCCAAGCGGTATTCAGAAATATTAGGACAATTGCAAGCTGCTTATCCACAAGTAACTCCCCAGCAGAGACACAGTAGCCTAGCTATGTTTCTGCCATCTGGCTACAAACCGCCTCTAGCGAGCTGTGACAGCTGGATCTCAATCTATAGCTGGCTTTATTTACAGTTTATAGGCACGCCGTCCATCACATCACTAGCACTGATACTAGCTGACATCATGGGAACACAAGGCACGGCCGCAGCCATGAATCTAGGCCTGTCTATAGCATCTAACAATTATGAAACGGTTGAGAGCATAATCCTACCTTTATTGAAAGGAGAGCCTGCAAGGTTAGAAGTCCATAGAAAATTGTCCCAATTAAATGTGCAAGAAAAAAAGGGAGCAGATTGGAGACATAGGGCCTTATTACAAGAAGTGCGCTAAAAACGGGGTCATTACCGGCATGGAGGAACTAGCGGGTCCGTGCTCGTTTGACGCCGCTAACAGCGGCTGATTACGAGTGCGCGAGCACGCGCGAACCCCCATGCCGGTAACGCCCATATCGCCATGCCCCTAAAGGCCCTCCAACCCCCTGATAGTGCCATCACGGGAGCCATCGATACCGCCTCCGCCTAGGAGGCACCCCTTAATACCGACCCGGTAATAACATCATGCTAATACCGGGCTCGTAATACCGGACCCGGAAGTAACATCATCGCGTCGGAACGGGAAATGCGCTGGAGGCCATCTTTAAAAACACAATCCATTGCAATCCTCCCAAACCACCAGTGTTGCACAGGAGAGATCCAAATCAACATGTCTAAGGCAACCAGAAAATCCAACCCCTCCTGCGCAAGAAGTGTTTTTCCGATGAGGAACTTAACATGTTGGCGGACACCCTCGCTGCCCATGCTGAGGACATAAACACCCATAACCTCAAAAGGGAGGCGCAGCAGAGGAAGAAAGAGGGTGTCCAGTCAACTCGTCGAAAAAAAACTGGTCGACTGCAATTTGGTCGACGCAATTTGGTCGAAAACCAAATGGTCAAAATTTTTTTTTTATTTATATATTTATTTTTCGGGTTTTCGTTTAGTTAAAAAAGGGGTTTTTAGAGAAAAAAAAGGGGTTGGGGGGGACCCCCCCCCAAAAAAAAAAAAAAGGGGTAAAATAAAAAAAAAACATTTTCGACCATTTGGTTTTCGACCAAATTGGTTCGACCATTTGTCTGGTCGACCAATTTTTTTCGACGAAATGTCTGGCAACCAGAAAGAGATATGGGAGGAGGTAGCCCGCAAGGTATCTGCAGTCGGCACCACCCCACGGACAGTCAAAGACTGCAAGAAAAGGTGGGATGACCTCCGCCTTAGGGTACGCAACATCCTGGCCAGCAATCAGAGGGAGGCCATAGCCACAGGCCCACTCCCTGACAAAACTAATGTGCTGGGAGGAGACGTGTAGTACTTTCATCCAGGTGGAGTCTATCGAGGGCTTCGGGGAGATGGAGACGGGTGCCGCAACATATGGAGATGGAGGTGAGTGACCCTGCAGACCCCAGTAGGGGAAACCATGACGTAGCACAAGTGATCTGGAATAGAGCCTAGGCAAGGCAATGCATGCCCCAACACACACACATCAACATATCCATGTCCAGATGGAGGCCCAAACCCTGCCACACTGAAATGCATGCTGAGTGCCAATCCCATTACCAACAGACAGCCAACACACACGTACCATTCCCATGTCAGACATCACACAAACCCCAATACAACGGCATGCCACCTGCCATGCAGCATTCCTGAATTGAGGCATCACAGCAAATGCCAAAATGCCCCCTTCAAACTACCCTGTGTGACACACCTGTAAAATATGAATGCATGATAAATGAAAATCTCCACAGAACCATATAATGCATCTTGCATGTAACACCATCACTGATGACCTGCATCTCTTCTACCCCCCCCACCCCAGGCACCAATGGAGAAGATGGCAGTGAAGAACCACCCACAATGGCATCCATGTCCCGGGCCAAAACAACTGCCACAGGCAAAACCACCTCCGGGGCAGCCTCTCAGCCCACACCAAAAGCCAGGGCGAGTGTCCAGGCCATGCCCGCACATGAGGGCCCCACAGCTGCGCCTGAGACCGGAACCACAGAGCTGGCAAATCCAGCGGAAGGGAGGCCAGTGGCACCCATTCTGCAGAAACAAGTTACGTGGGTGAGGCAGCAGCCACAGCTCCACTGAGCGACATCGAAATTGGAGCGGAGGAGTATGTGGACGAGGAAGGCCCAATCCATGTGGCATGTCCACACACCCCAACGCCCCTGTCCACCCCCAACCCCACACTCATGCCACACCCTCCAGCACTATTGCGGATCCTGCACTCCACAGTTCAGACCTCAGCACCACCCCCGAGGCCAGCCCTGCAAATCCACGCCCGGTCACTACACCCTCAACCTCTGCTTCTCCCACCGACTTTGAGGCACGGCTATCAAGGGTTGAGGCAAGAAAGGACTCCATGTTGGAACTTGTTCGACAATATGTGGTGGAGGGAGAGGACACAAGGCGAGAGATAGCGCAGGCCATTGCAGTGGACACTGCCGCCATAAATGCCTCTGCGGTGATGATGCGTGACAGTCTGGGGGCTGTCACGCAGGTCCTGACCTCAATACTGCAGCACATGCAGCAGCAACAACCCGCGGCAGCCGTGCCAATCACTACAGCATCCACCCCATCCACTACACCCCCATCCTCCACACCCGCTTCCTCTGCACCCTCCAGCCCTGTGTGTCTGACAAGGCGGAGTGCGAGGCAGTCAGAAATGCTGCACCCGGACACCAAGAAAGCATGGAAATAGTGTGGGACAACAATGGGAGTGGGGGAGATGGTGTCAGTGGTGTATAGGTGTATAAGGGGGTGTTCATTGGGGGTATGGGGAGTTGATTGGGGGTATGGGGAGTTCATTGGGGGTGTGGGGAGTTCATTGGGGGTATGGGGAGTTTTGGTGTTTTGGGGGGAGGTGGGTAGCACTTGTCTATAGTTTACATTAATACACTCGTTGTGTAAAAAATAATTTAATGCCTGGACATTGTTCATTTTGTGTGCATCCATTTTATTCATGACAGTGCACAGTGCCCAATTCCCCACGTACCCTGTGTGCATGTCCACATAGACCCAGTGCTCAGTGTAGGACTGACACATATCCATCAACGTCCCTGTGGTTCAGAAGTATTCGTCAATCAGTGATTGGCATACAGGACGGCCATCTTGGGCATCACGTACTGGCAGGGGTGCTGCTTCTCCTCCATCTTCATCCTCATCATCCACACCCATTGCATGCATGTCAATGTCAGGTGGCAGTGGTACATTTCTCCGGACGCACAGGTTGTGCAGCATGACACAGGCCATGGTGATCTTTGCCACCTTCTCAGGCCTATAAAGGAGTGCTCCACCAGACCTGCTTAGGCAGCGAACCGTGCCTTCAACAGGCCAAAGGTCTGCTCAATCACGACACAGGTACGGGTATGAACCCGATTGTACTCCTCTTCATGGCTGTTCCGCGGGAAGTAGCCACGGCTTCAAGGGATATCCTCCATCACCTGCATGCGAATACAAAGAGGTCTGTGTGAGTCACTCTGAGCTGCCACCTTCAGGATTCACAGCCATGGCCGCTGCGATTTGCTGTTGACATGCACATGTCCCTGTACGTATGCACAAATATTATTTAGATGCATTGTATACTGCAATATGGTGTGCTAGTCTGGATGGCGTTGAACAGATGATGCAGGGTGATTACTTGCATGCTGATGCGGATGTACTATGGATGCAGGACGATGCCTTGCCTCCCATGATTGCTGTGTATACTACTCTGTGCATAATCACACTAGCCACATTGGCACAGTTGCAATCATGTTTGGTCATGCATTGCTTGACATACCCCTGGTGGCCAGGTTGTGCATCTTACATGTTGTCATTGATATATGGCATTGGTCCAATGTGTGTCAGTGATGTGTCATGTTCGGGTTGGGAGGTTCAGGTCAGGAGTGTTTAGCGCTCCGTGCTTTCTCCACTCACCGCCCATTCCCACCCTGGTGGATTATGCATCCCCCCACCTCACAACCCCGATGCACTGCCATGGGCCAGTCAGGCACCTCACCAAGCAGCCAGGCACGTCATCTAGCATGTCGCTCTATGTGACGAGGTAGCGTGGAGTTACGCAGCACCATGGCATCATGTGTAGATCCGGGATATCGGGCGCAACAATGTGTGATGATCTTGCTGGAGTCACATACCATCTGCACATTGATGGAGTGGTATTGTTTGTGATGGCGGTACACCGCCTCTAGGGCATGGGGACTACCAATTCTACATGGGAGCAGTCGAGGGCACCAACGCAATTGGGTATGCCTGCCAGTGCATGGAAGCCTACTTTGGTGTCAGCAATCTCCTGGGCAGTTCGTGGTAGGGATATGTGGGTGCTAGCGTGCTTCAGGAGGGCATCCAGCACTTGGGTCAGCATGCGTGAAAAGAGTGGTTGTGAAATGCCATGCAGCTGGCCCACTGTGTGCTGGTAGGTGCCTGTGGCCAGGAAGTGGAACACAGACACCACCTTTAGTAGCAGGGGGGTGGCAGTGCGTATTTCAATGAGACTGACGATGTCGTCATGTATCATGTCCACAATGGTGGTGATGGTGTCCCGGTCCAACTGGTACAGGGTGTGGATCTGCTCAGGGGTTAGATTGAATGGACTGGGTCTGATGCCAGGGATTGGTGGCTGCCTGCGAGGTACTACTGGCTGCACTGGTGGTAATTGCTGGGCCTGTCTCACCCTCCTTCTCCTCCTGCATCTCCTCTGTGCTGCCTGTGGCTGTGGTTGTTGTTGTATTTGGTGTTGTTGCTGTAGTTGTAGCAGTATAGGCATGTCCTCCAGCCCCATGATTGCAACAGCTAGTGGTATCATTTTGGTGTTGGAAAGGGTGTGGTGTGTGGGTGTACTCCTTTTATACTGGGACAGGCTCCATTGACTCCACCTGTGGTGATTGTGTGCACCTGTGGCAGTTGCCTTGACTGCAGGTTGCTGTTTACGGGTGGTCTGCGATGCCTGTATGGCCGCCATCGTGCAGGCCCTAATTACCGCCTTCGGGATGCCGGTGATTGCATGCCTACGTGAGTTGTGATGTCCTCCTATTACCGGCATCCCGGTATTTACTCCGCGAAGGGGCACGTGTACGCGCGCAAGCCGGTATGAAGGGGCACAGTACACGCGGTGGCGGTATTGGCGGGTTGTCGGGTCGTAATGGCCCGGACCTGTTAACGATGCCGGTAATACCATTCTGCCTTCCTATTTTCATTACCTCCATTCTCGTAATGAGGCCCATAGTGACATCCACCTATCAATCATTGGGCAGGGATCACTTGGGCAGAAGACCAGCAGACACACACAAAAAGGGTAACAAGAATCTTAAGCCAGATAAGGACACACACGATGAAGGGAGATCCTCGAGAGGACGGGGCTCATTCCAGGATAAAAAGGGCAATAATCCACAGAGGTGGCAGTTGTCACCCATAGAGGAAGACAGATATCCAGAGCATGAGCATACAAATTCGAAATCTGCAGGAGATAGGCAGAGCCCTCAGTGGCAAGGTAACCACAGGGGTAGACGGTCCTGGGGTAAGACCGTGGGCCAGTCCCATTTTAGACCTACTGTCTATGATTTTAGAGACAGGAAACACATGATAACTCCCCAGAAGTACGGCATTGATGAGAACCCATCTCCTTCTCAAGAGGCACGAACACCAGACCGTTCTACAGCCGAGGGGAAGGAAGTGAAGGTTGAGAAAAAACACACAGCAGCACTACAGGTTTCACAGAATGCAGAGTCCACGCACTCCTCGCAGAGTCCACAAAACTAACCCCAGTTTTAAAACCTGATGGTACCTACCTTTTTATTGTAGATTTTAGAATTTTGAATGCACATTGTAAGACAGAGGCCCTCCAGAACAAACATAGTTCTGGATTGCTAGTCAACTTACACAGATGCAAATATAAAACAAACATTGATCTAGGCAATGGGTATTTCACACAACCTTTAAGTGTAGAAAGACAGAAATACACTGCATTCACGTTTAAGGGAACTAATTTCCAGTTCACTAGAATAATGCAGGGGTATACAAATTCACCTAGCACATTCTCAAGCAGAATACAGAGCTTACTTGCAGACATCCCTAATTGTTGGCAGTATGTAGATGATATTTACATCACCCATGAGAATCTCAGTGAACACTCAAAAGCATTACACACTAGATGGATTCAATGGTCAGCATCTCAACATGATCCAGATGTAAAGTGCCATTATAAGGCAGAATTGCAAAGACTGAGTGGATTGAGTTGGACAATGGACACAGAGCCAGACATCTCATGGCCTGACATACCATTGTTTGATTTTTTCCAGTTGATTTACTCAGATGGGTCAGTTATCCCAGCATTGGAGACACACTCTAAGTACGCTGCCGCATGCGCAGCAGTCATAGGATGCTTCACACATGGAGAAGAGTTTATGCATACCGATATTGCAACCAATCACCTGGGAGACATGTCTGCCCAGATTGCTGAATTGCATGGGTTACTACTTGCATTACACCAAGAAGATTCAAGGAAGCCCACTCTAGTAGTCTCAGATTCAGATTACATTGTCAGGGCTTATAACACTGACTTGTATTGGTGGATACAAAATGACTTCCAAGACATTAGGTATAAAACTATTGCTTCCCGGCAGCTCTGGAAGCAGGTTTGGGATCTTAAACAGACTTGCCCGTTACTATGGGTAATGCACACAAGAGCACATACCAAGGGGCACATTCATAGCACTGGCAATGCATTGGCAGATAAATATGCCAAAGAGCACACAGTGAGAAAAACAATAGCAGCCATAACTTGCTCAGCGACTGCAATGGATGAGGAAAAAAAGAGGCTTGTTTAGGTATTGTACTTAGGCCGAAAGCTTTCCCCAGTAATTATATGTATGACATTGAAAATAATAGAGCAATAGTCACAATCCCTATGAAAAAAGGGGATCCTATTCAAAGATTAATACCAAATAGAGCAGACAGGGAAAAGCTGATTGCAGCCACACACGCTGGACTTGCATCTACCGATTCTGGGGTGAGTGCAACTGCACAGCTACTCCTTGATCACTTCTGGTGGCCAGGGCTTCGACAGCAGGTGTAAATATATATTGCAAACTGTGACACATGTTTACAGACAACTGTGAACCACAGCAAGAAACCTACAGAGGGTCCTTTGAGAAAGGCAGCCTCGCCCTTTGAGATCCAATAAATGGACCATGTAGGCCCACTGCCAGCAGTTAACAAGTATAAGTACATTCTAGTAATAGTAGATTCTTGCACTAGGTTTACCTGGATGATTCCTCAAAAGAAAGCAGATTGCAAATCGGTCATATGGGCACTCCAAGGTGTAGTAGCCATGACAGTAACACTTAAATGCTCCAATCTGATAATGATAAAGCCTTCACAGAGTAGGCTCTGAGAAAGGCATTGGAGGCTTGGGGGTGGAATGGGCTCATAGGATGGGCAAACCACTCAATAATGCTGTGCCTGACTAAGATGCATTCTGTCACTTGGAGGGAACTGGTTAGACCATGTGTCATTAGTGATCAGGAGTGTGAATAATTTACCACGCCAGTCTCTATGCAATGGTAAGACCCCATTTGAACTGTTTGGGAGAAAGATGCATATGCCTGACCTGCATGCTCTTTCCAGCCCCATACCCAGGAACGAGCAACTGCTGGCGACAACGCTGCTGAGGGAATCCCTCCAGGTGGAAGCTGCTGAGGCCAGTCCAGAGAACACTCTCAAAGCAGGAGATTGGGTCCTGAAAAAGATCCATGGCAAGACTCCATTTGGCCCGTCTTACAGACCAGCTGTCACAGCTCCGGATTCCAGGCGCAGGAGTGGCACGAACCAACCACCCCCAATACGGTCTGTGCGCATGCAAGACAGTGCTTATGCAGGCCTCTGAGACCCCAGCAGGGAAAGAGGGTTAGGATCACGATGTTTGGATAGCAGAGGGTAACCGGAATGAGGGTTAGGAAAGGGGGTGTGGACAGGCAAGGGAACATAGGGGTGAAACAACAACAGTACATACACACTATTACCCCAAACACGCACACAGTGATCACATACAACTTTTGATACAGAAAGAGGCACTTAGCTCTGGGGGTGAGTGCTGGCCTCCTGCCTGCACACTCTCAGGTCCGGTGCTCGGAGCAGTTTGAATGCTGCAAGAGAGTGTAGCATTAGTGATCTGTGTTTGGTTCACATAGGGTACAATACAAGAGAACAGGCATACCATCTGGTGGCACCCCAGCCCAGGGATTGGTTAGTGCGGACACATGCAATAGGAGTGTGAATCTGCTCATTCAGCCTGTTAATGCCAAACAAAAGATGTGCAGCTTTACCCGCCACACGTGGATAAGTATTGGTAGTCAGAACATGTGGCACAAGTTTGTCGCACGTGGCTAAGAAATGAAAATACCCATTGTGTTGCCAAAGTTTTGCCGCACGTGGCTTGAAACCAAAAAGCGCTACGTGCTGCCAAAGTTTGACACACGTGGCTTGTAATGAAAAGAGCACACTGTGCTGCCAAAGTTTGCCGCACATGGCTGAAGTAGTGTTTATTTAGAAAGCGCTGCTTGCATTAGTTTTCATGCAATCATGCGGGAAAAGTCGCTGTCTTCAAATGCAGCAAAATGCTGTTAAGCACTTAGCTTTACCATCAGCAGGGGACGTGATGTGGCCGGGCTGCGCCCCCTGCGCGTGCCCCTCTATGGATTTGGAGCCCAAATGGTTCCCTCCTGTCTCCACGCTACCTTCCTGCTGCAGCGTGTTAGAATTCAGCATGGATTCTTTCGCTAGGCTCTTGCGGTACTTATCTGGCATAAACTTGGGGCCGGAATGCTTCTTCCTTGGGATTACGCGAGGGTGTGGCCAATCGCGTAATCCCCCTCGACAGGAGCTCCGGAAGAGGAGTCTGCTCTGGTGCCCTGTGCCTTTGCCTTGCGCGTGTGCGCGTGCGCGAGCCCCTCCCGATATGGGAGTGAAAAAGTATCTCCCGGCCCGGAGGCTGCTGGTACTTGGGGTTCGCAGGTCCTTTCGCTTGCAAAATGGACAAATAAGCCTCCAATAAGGCTGGAGTCTTTTCCTTTGGCTTTGTCTTGTTATTTTCCCTGTTGTCCTGTGCTTGGGGCCTTTTACAGAGCCCTGCCTGCCCCTTATAACACCCTGCACCCTGACAGTATTCCCCCCCGCATGGAAGGGCTCAGATTTAGGTTTTCCAGGATGATTCACATGAAATGCCTTCACCAATCTAGGGGCGTGAACATTGTGCGCAGGTTCCCAAGATCGGTCTTCAGGACCATATCCTACCCAGTCAACCAAGTAGTATAGCCCATCTTTACGTTGTTGTGATTTTAAAAGGCTCGGACATCATACTCTGGATGCCCCTGTACAATTATGGGTGGTGGTCTCTCAGTACGAATAGAGGGTCGGGCTGGTTTTAAGAAGGACACATGGAAAGTGGGGTGAATTTTCATTTGGTGGGGTAATGCCAGCCTCACTGCCACTGGATTGACTATATCCGAAATAGTAAAGGGGGGCATAAGAACCTAAGCTGTAATTTACGAGGTCTAGATAATTGAATGTTTCGGGTTGATAACCAGACTCTGTCGCCCTGTTTGTACTGGTGGTTTGTACCCCTTTTTTTTGTCTGCATAACATTTATAGGATCTTTTTGTGGCTTCTAAATTTACCTGAATATCCCCCCATACTTGCCTTGCGTGTGCCTGACGCCCCAATAGGGTGGGTAGATTTGTTAAATGATCACTCAGTGTTGTGGGCAATGCTTGGGGATGGTACCCATATGCACCAAAAAATGGAGTATGCTTTGTGGAGTTACGTACCGTGTTGTTATAGGCTATCTCAGCCAGCCAAACGTATTGGACCCATGATGTCTCGGCATTAGCTGAGTAGCAGCATAGGTACTGCTCCATCCCGATTAGTCGACAAAATGCGCGCCAAAAATGAGAGGTGAATTGTGGGCCTCTATCTGTAATACCACGTGTGGGTAATCCGTGTAGATGTACCACATGGTGTAAAAACAGTTCTGCTAGTTCGCTAGCAGTGGGAACGCCCATACACGGAATGAAGTGGCTCTTTTTAGTAAGTGAGTCTACAACAACTAGGATTGAAGAGTACTTTTGCACTGGTGGTAAATCCACACAATCAAATCCATAGTAACCGTATGCCACGGGGTTGGTGGAGTTGGCAATGGCTGAAGTAAACCCACTGGTTTCAGATGGCTAGCTTTTTGTCTGCTGCAAGTGCTACATTCTAATAAATAAACCTGCACATCTCGAAGCAACGTGGGCCACCAGAAATGTCTTGCCACATTTTGCTGGGTTTTCATTATACCGGGATACCTGGCTACAGTGGTATTGTGGCACCAACGTATTACTTTCTTCCTCAGTGCCCGTGTATAGGTAAGTATAAGGTCTTAGCGTAGTACGGGATACCGTCTATCAAGGTATGTTGTGACCCCCGAGAACACCATTCCTGCAGTTCTCGAGCGGGCATGGCTTTCAATACATCCTCAAAGATGTTAGGTCTGCCTACTAGCCCAATTTTCCGGGTAGTTGGAACTATTGGACAAGCTTCACCCATACCTTTGTCTTCAGGCTCTGGATACCGTGACAAGATATCAGCCTTCATAGTGTTTGTTCCCGGACGATACGTGATTAGGAAGTCAAAACTTGAAAAGAACAGCACCCACCGAAGCTGGCGGGGGCTAAGCGTCTTTGCGGTTTTAATAAACTGTAGATTACAATGATCCGTCATGACAGTGATCGTATGGCGAGCTCCTAACAAGTAGTGTCACCATTCATCAAATGCTGCCTTAATAGCCAACAGTTCTCGGTTGGCTATGGTATAGTTGACTTCCGCGGGAAGTAATTTTTGGGAGTAATATGCTACAGGATGTAGTAATCCCGTCTTGGGGTCTCGTTGGGACAGTACTGCCTGCAACGCATAGCTCGAGGCATCAGTTTCAACCAAGAATGGTTGACTTAGGTCGGGATGTCGTAGCAATAGTGCAGACATGAAAGCTGATTTCAACCACTGAAAACCTTGTTCAGCCGATTCGCCCCATAAGACCTCTTTCCCTTTTTTGAGTAACGCTGTGATGGGTGTCACCAATTCGGAAAAGTTCTTTATAAAACGCTGATAAAAATTGGCAAAACCTAAAAAGGACTGTACTTCCTTCAGGGATGTGGAAGCTGGCCATTCTATCACTGCCTGTACCTTTTTCTGATCCATCTGTACCCCAGATGGAGTCAGAAAGTACCCCAAGAACTCTACCGTGGTGCGGTGAAATTCGCATTTCTCGAGTTTGGCGAATGGGTTATGCTCTCGGAGCCGTTGCAGCACTGCCTTGACGTGTTTTATGTGTTCCTGCATGTTTGGAGAATATATCAATATATCATCGATATAGACTACCATAAAGACGTCCAAGTATTCGTGTAGCACTTCGTCCAGGGAGTGCTGAAAAGCTGCTGGGGCGTTACATAACACAAACGGCATCACCTGGTACTCGTACAGGCCGAATTTGGTTCTGAATGCTGTTTTCCACTCATCTCCAGCCCGCACTCGTACCAGATGATAGGCCCCCCGAAGGTCTAGTTTCGTATATACAGCTGCATCTCGCACTTGATCCAGCAATACTTGAATCAATGGTAAGGGATACCGGTTTTTAACCATAATACAATTAATTCCTTGGTTATCTATACAAGTTCTCAAATCACCAGTTTACTTCTGTACAAAGAAAAGTGGGGACGAGACTGGCGAGTTAGAGTGTCTGATAAACCCACTTCGTAGGTTTGTCTCGATGTAATTCTTTAGATGTTCTGTCTCAGCTTCGTTTAGGCCATCCACACGACTACAGGGCAGTACTGCACCTGGTTCGAGATCAATACGTCAATCGAATGGCCGATGGGGCGGCAATGTTTCAGCTGCTTTTTTGCTGAACACATCCTTAAACTCTTGGTACTCGGATGGTAGGTCACACAGATCTGAGGTTTCTACAGATGTGACAATAGGTTCTAACGTAGTTCCCTGAACTAAAGAAATGGTCTTTACCACTGATACACAGTGAGCGAGACAGTATGATGAGGACAAGGATACAGTACCCTTGGACCAATCCACGTAAGATTGTGTTTAGAAAACCATGGCAATCCCAAAATAACACCAAACAGCGGTACCGCTATAAGATCAAACCGGATTTTTCTCTGTGGTCTTGTTGACAACGTAGCGTCAAGGTTTGAGTGCAGTGGGTTATGGGGCCAGAGCACAAAGTAGTTCCGTCCGCAGCCCTTAATGGTTCTGTTTTTTTCTTCGTACACAAGGGCACTCCCAACTTAGTAGCGTAGGTTATGTCCATGAAGTTACCCGTGGCACTGGTATCTAGGAGTAGGGTAACCCTAACCTCCTGTCCCAAGAATTGCAATGACCCAGGCAAAGTGATATGAGGGGCATAGTTTACGAAGTCTATTACTGGGGTAACTTCCATCACTTGGCTCAGCTGTAGTACCCCTACAACCGCCGACCCGAGGTGTTTCCCTGCCCTTTGGGTTTCGTGGGGCATTCCTTAACAAAGTGTCCTGTGATCCACAGTATAAACACAGGCCTTCCTTATGCCGCCGCTCTTTCCCGTCCTTGGTGATTGGGCCCCGGTCGACCCAATCTGCATAGGCTTGTCCCCGACTGGTTTTTACGAGGCACGAGTTACATGTGTTTGATCTAACCTGGCTATTGGGCGTGAGTCCCCTCGTTTTTTGTCCCCCCGTCTGTTTGTTTGTTTGTTTGTTTATTTATTTGTATGGCGCTCCGGACCCAGGGGTATAAGGGTGCATATGAATACGGTTACATGTACATTATAGGCAGTTACAAAGTGCAATTACGAACAGTTTACAAGATATATACAGTTAGCAGTTTACAGGTTTATAATATACAATGTACAAGAGATGGGCGTTGTTTAAGAACGTTCTGTGATGCTAGAATTTGTCCAATAACCAGCTGATAGCTCGTTTAGTAAAGGGTAGAAACGAACCAATAGATTTAATGTTAAGAGGTAGGGTATTCCAGAGTTGGGAGGCAAGGACCGTGAAGCTGGCGCCTCCAGCTCTTTTTAGGGAGAATCTAAGTACTGATAGGCATAGTGTGTTGGTGGATCTAGTGGTTCTCGATGTGGATTTCAGAGTGAATTTGTTAGTGAGATAAGGCAGAGCTAGGAGGTGTAAAGCTTTATATGTAAGACAGATGGTCTTTTAGTCAATTTTTTGTTGGATAGTAAGCCATTTGCATGATAGTCTGGTAGTGGTGATATGCTTGCATCTTGAAATGTTGAGGGCTGCTTGTAGAGCATTATTTTGAAGCACCTGAAGTTTTTTGATAATGGATTTATTTGCGCCTAGGTAAAGACTGTTGCAGTAGTCCAACTTAGATTGTATAAGAGCCCTGGCCAATGTAAGGCAACTATTTGTGGAGAGGAACGGTCTGCATGCCCTGATCAGCTTACCTGTGTAGGCCGTGGCAGAGACGGTCATGTTCACTTGTTTGGAGAGGTTGGTGTTGGCATCAAGGTAGAAACCAAGCATTTTCACATTTTTGACAATAGGGATGATATTACCATCGATGATAAAGCTATTGTAGTTGGGGCTAAGTTTCAGCAGATTGTTGGGCGTGCCGACAAGGAGAAGCTCTGTCTTTTCATCATTAAGACATAAGCCATGGGACGCCATCCATGCCTGGATGATGGAGAAAATGTTGTTGACCTGGGTAAGGTCATCGTTGTAGTTACCAGAAAGGGTAATGAGTATCTGGGTGTCATCTGCATAATTGGTGTAGGTGACAGCCAAATGTTCCAGTTTGTCGAAGAGTGTTTTTGTAAATATGTTGTACAAAGGTGGTGAAACGCAGGAGCCTTGTGGGACCCCACATGTGTAGGGATAGGGTCTGCCGCGGCTACTGCGGAAAAGACCCTCATTGTTCTATTTTCCAGGAAGGATTGTATCCATGTGACAGCAGAGGAGAAGTGAGCTGCAGAAGAGAGGTGGTTACAAAGGATTTTATGGTCGACCAAGTCGAACGCTGCTGAGATGTCTAGGAAGAGGCGTAATGCCAGGTCAGTCATGGCAGGACAGTCTTGGGGTTGAGGGTCGACCTGTGCGATAAGGTCCTTTAGTTCGTCACGTAGACCCTGATAAAAGAGGGACAGGTGAGCAACTCCCTGTCTTTGCACATAGCTGCAGCCCTGCCGTTAAATATTTTGCCGAACTCAGATTGGAATTCGTCCCAATTATACAGTACCCCATCTTCCCTTTGTATCAAAGAATTTGCCCAAGCCGCCGCATCCCCAGTAATATAGGAAATAACAAAGGCCGTCCTAGCCTGGGTTGCCCTAAATGCTGTTGGTTTAGTGAGGAAGTGAAGCTGACATTGAGTTAGAAAGCTTTAATACTTCTGTGGGTCACCTGAATACCTTTCTGGAGGGGCTAATGGGACTACGGGCTCTGGGGAAACATGCACTTGAACAGGAGTGGGAGCGGCGGTGCCTCCCGGAAGAGGAGCAGTCTGTGCTATCATAGAACGTACTTGGGTAGCCAGGATAGCATAGTCTTGCCTGGTGGCAGTGAGCTTGGCTTGCAAATCCTGCAGGACTTTCGTTAGTTCCTCCATGGCCTGGCCGCATCGTGCCACTCAGGCGCATGATACATTTGGGCTTGTGCTTCTGTCACAGCTCCGGATTCCAGGCGCAGGAGTGGCATGAACAAACCACCCCCACTACTGTCTGGGCGCCTGCAAGACAGTGCTTACGCAAGCCTCCAAGACCCCACCAGGAAAGAGGGTTAGGATCACGATGTTTGGATAGGTATCGAGCAGAGGGTAACGGGAATGAGGGTTAGGAAAGGGGATGTGGACAGGCAAGGGAACATAGGGGTGAAACAACAACAGTACATATACACTATTACCCCAAACACGCACACAGTGATCACATACAACTTTTGATATGGAAAGAGGCACTTAGCTCTGAGGGTGAGTGCTGGCCTCCTGCCTGCGCACTCACTTGTCCGGTGCTCGGAGCAGTTCGAATGCTGCAAGAGAGTGTAGCATTAGTCATCTGTGTTTGGTTCACATAGGGTACAATACAAGAGAACAGGCATACCATCTGGGGACACCCCAGCCCAGGGATTGGTTAGTGCGGACACATGCACTAGGAGTGTTAATCTGCTCATGCAGCCTGTTAATGCCAAACAAAAGATGTGCTGCTGTACCCCCACATGTGGCTAATTATTGGTAGTCAGAACATGTGGCCCAAGTTCGCCGCACGTGGCTAAGAAATGAAAATACCCATTGTGTTGCCAAAGTTTTGCCGCACGTGGCTTGAAACCAAAAAGCGCTATGTGCTGCCAAAGTTTGACACACGTGGCTCGTAATGAAAAGAGCACACTGTGCTGCCAAAGTTTGCCGCACGTGGCTGAAGTAGTGTTTATTTAGAAAGCGCTGCTCGCATTGGTTTTCATGCAATCATGCGGGGAAAGTCGCTGTCTTCAAATGCAGCAAAACGCTGTTAAGCACTTAGCTTTGCCATCAGCAGGGGACGTGATGTGGCCGGGCTGTGCCCCTGCGCGTGCCCCTCTATGGATTTGGAGCCCAAATGGTTCCCTCCTGTCTCTGTGCTACCTCCCTGCTGCAGCGCGTTAGAATTCAGCATGGATTCTTTCGCTAGGCTCTTGCGGTACTTATCTGGCATAAGCGAGGGGCTGGAATGCTTCTTCCTTGGGGCGTGGCCCCTCACGTAATCCCCCTCGGCAGGAGCTCCGGAAGATGCGTCTGCTCTGGTCGGGTGCTTAAGCACAAGCCCCGGGCCTTTGCCTTGCGCGCGTGCACGAGCCCCTCCCACATGGGAGCGAAAAAGTACTTCCCGGCCCGGAGGCTGCTGAGACTTGTGGTTTGCAGGTCCTTTTGCCTGCAAAATGGACAAAGAAGCCTCCGTTAAGGCTGGAATCTTTTCATGTGGCTTTGTCTTGTTCTTTTCCCTGTTGTCCTGTGCTTGGGGCCTTTTACAGAGCCCTGCCTGTCCCTTATAACACCCTGCACCCTGACACCAGCAGTGCAAGTAATCAGAGTGAAAGGTTCCAGAACAGCCGTCCTACCCGCAATACCACCTAAGAGAGGTACTAGGCAAGTTTCTGTGGACTACCTAAAACCTGTGCCAGATGGTTTCTGCAATGTTTCCACGGAATCTCCCTCTTCCAAGTGAGGAGCCCACGGAAGATGAAGAAATGGAGATCCGGCAAATAATGATGATAGGTGTGCAAGATGGGGAAGAATATGCCACTCTTGATTACACAGCCACAATTCAGGAAAGTACTGCAAGTCTGCCAATTTGGAAACAGAAAGCCTTCCAAGTTTCTAAATTGATGAAAGAATTATTTTGGACAGACTTCCTAAAACGGTGTTATAAACTACTGGCAGTGTATTTCCTCCTCCTACTGTGGTTCAGCCTCATTTTATTCTTCATCTCACTGACTTCTGGGCATTTTCTGAGCAAGGTTTTCACTCCACCTGTGAACAAAGAAGTTGTTCTAAAGCCTTTAAGTTCTTCACACATGTTAGAGAAAAGAGAGCTCCCAGAGCCAGGAACTCCCGTCACAATACAAATGTTTCCTCTAACTATGGGTTACGTGTGGATGCCATCATTCAAGACCTGGAATGGCCCAGCAACACAGCTACAAGTCCACACCTTTTCTGTGATTGATGAATCCAGACTGTTTGCACCCAGTAATCCAGTGTCTAGAACATGCATAGAACTGTTAAGAACTAGGCTTCAGACATTTGCACAAAATGCATTATTTGATGTGTTTGATGATGTGGAGGACCTCCATGAAATGGGGCCCCATGTGTGTTATGTGCGATATTACAATGCCTTTTTACTTGTCAAACGTGAACCAATTCTGTGGCCTAAATTCACATTCTGGGAACACTCTGCAGTGCCTTTCCAAACTGATAGTCCTGAATTCAAAGCACAGTTCCCATATATTTCAATGGGACCATATCAAGCAGGGGATTACATGTTTGAAAATCAGTACAAATTCCCTCCTGAGCCACATGATGCACAACATATGTATGTTGCAGATTCAGTCATCTTTGACAGAGAATACTTTGCAAACATGACTGAACAAACATGGAGGGGAACTGTCCCTCTGTGGTCTAGTTGAGGTCAGCAGATATGGCAAATTAAAGGGGTTCACACGTTAGATATGGCTTGTAGATTCCCACATTTAATGTATTTCTTAGATTATATGCAGTTTCAAACCACTTGCAGCAATAGGAACCTGAGTTTCTACCCTGAATGGGAGAAAACAAAAGGTGAGTTCTGGAGTGCGTCCTATAGAGAAGCAAAAGAACGCAATGGCACCAAGCATATTACTTATGCATCAGGGGGACCTGTGTTATGGGCGGTTAAAGCAAATGAATGCAATAAAAGAAAAGCAGGGCTCATTGTGGGCCATATAGGGCTTGGAATTCCGGTAACACCTCCCTGACACAAGCTATATTAATAGGTAAGCTGTGCCAAGGAATGCTTTCACAATATCACCTGAGTGAGGTGATACAATCTCTAGATAACTTCATAGAAGAAGAGAATTGGACGGCTATCATGCAGTAAGCTGCTGGTCTGAAACACACCCAAGTGGGCGTGTCAGGAGAACAGCTACCTGCACCACCTCTGACCCTACAGTACCTTGTGAGGTGGGACAAGCATCCATAACAGGATAAACTTACACTTGGTCACAAGCAATAATGCAAATCCTGCAAACTGAAAGTGAGGCATTGCAGCGAGGATTTCATGTGTCCGATGCTAATGATCAAGCTGTCACGACTTGCTCCCTTCGCTCCCGTTCCCACCACTTGGGGGCATGATTTGGGGTTTATTCCCTACTGGACTTTTCCTCCAAACCTTATGCTACAGTGCTGTGATGAATTGGGAGCGTTAAATCCCTATTTTCCAAGCTACTTCCCTTCCGGATCCATTCCAGGTTTTTGGCAGCCAGCATGCTTCTTTAACCAAATGACTATGCTTCCCAGAATGCCTGGCCCACTGCTCCACCTCCACCCTTGCAGGACAAGGTTGGGTGGAGGATAGGCAACACCTGTGGCTGCAGGTGCAGCAATCAGCACACCTGAGGCGTGTGCTCGTTAAGCAGCTTTAAAAGCCTCAGTCTTACTTCAGTCCAGCGCTGGTCATCGTTTGCAGTGTTCCTGTTGTGACTAGTCCCTTGTTCCTTGTTCCTTGCCTTTGTACCTAGTTCCTAGTTCCTGTTTTCTTGTTCTTTCACCCTGAATCTCGGATTCATGCGCTAATTGATTTCTGCTCCCTTGATTCCCTTTTTGTCTTCCTCTGTTTGCAGGCAGCATTTCTCAGTGCTTTCCCCTTTTAGATGCAGCCCGGTTTGTCTGTGTTCTATATTTCTTTGAC
This sequence comes from Ambystoma mexicanum, assembly GCF_040938575.1. NCBI lineage: Eukaryota > Metazoa > Chordata > Amphibia > Caudata > Ambystomatidae > Ambystoma > Ambystoma mexicanum. The sequence continues at coordinate 885,685,610 of NC_090930.1, forward strand.
TCTGTCCTTTGCTGCTGTAAACCCGTATGCCTTAGCCTTCCTCTTAGATTAGCTTCCTGTCTTTTCCTTGGAGGGGTAGGGAGAAGTTTGCATTGGTTATTTCGTTTTTCCCTGCTCCTGATCCTTACTTTCTATTGGGATCCATTCCATGTTTTCCATTGCACTTCTGCATTTATTTCCCATTTGATTATTAGGTGTGGTGTGCGGTTGTAGCTAGCTCCTGTGTGAATGCTTATGTTTTCCTCACTAATTTGTAATCACTATTCCAATTTAGGTATTTAGTTTTCCTCCCATTGCTGTTCTAGCCTTTCTGGGTCCCAGTTTCATCAACAGGATTCGTGGGCTAGCTGACATTCAAGAGGTTTATCTCGTCCTCGTGAGTACAGTTCTTTAGTTCCCTTATTTAATACCATCAAGAGTGTTAGTTCACAGATCCTGTCATTGCTTGCCCTCCACGTGGGTTTAGCGCTGTCAGTACCTGTAACAGCAATTGGGGGTAAGGCGCTTGCCGACTTTCCTCGCGGTCAGGTGCTTACCCCACATCCCTTTTCATATATTGGTTTTGTTGTCACACTCTATTTGCACTCCTGGGTTCTAGCATACATGAGTCGTTGTTCCTGTGTGCACGTAGTTTAATTCGAAGCTATTCACTGTGTGATTTAGTGCACATTTCCCTTGCCATATTCGCTGCCTTTGTACTCGCCTGACTAATCCTGACAGAATGACCAGCCCAAAATTCCCATTGAATATGGAAAGTTTAAGAAAGAAAGGCAGCAAGGCCTCTAACAAATTTGTACAGAAAGCTTCCCCTACATTTACCTGTGACAATCAAATCACTAGTCCTGACTTAAATGAACTCCTTGTCACCAATGGGCATTTACGTGCAAAGTATTTTTCCCATAGGATGGCACATCCTACATTGCCTGATCCTAGTTCTATCTTTTGTTTTGATCCCGATTCTATGTCAGCGCAAGCCTTAGCCGCAGAAAACAACACACTGTTAGACTTATTATACAAGAGTACCTCTGTTGTTGAACCCCATGATTCCAGTTGTGCTTCACCTCAGATAGAACAGTTTCATGGTACAAACATAAAAAATGGAGGGGTTCCTTGCATAACTTCTGTTTTCTACCCTCAGTCTAAAGCATACTCCTTTGCACAGGTACATACTGTAGTTCCTAATGCCAAGAGGTCTAATGTCAATAGTTTGCTTAAGGGAAACACAGACCAAGTTGGTAAGAGAAACTATAAATCACAGAACCTGCAAGCAGTAGAGGACAATGTACAATCGGTGCAAATCCAGATTGCTAGTGCAGGATCCAGCCCTGATGCCACTATGCCTCCCCCTGTGCCTACTGATAGTGATGTACAGTTAATGCAGGGCATGCTAAGAGCTAAGCTTGAGGAGTTAAGACAAGAATTAATTTCTTTACAAGAGGAGAATAAAACCTTGCACTCTTTACTGAATACACCTCAGACTTTATCTGTTGATGTTGAGGAAGTGAACACTGTTCAGCCCCTGAGTGCAGAGACTTTGGTAAACCATGATATTTGTCAATATGTTAGATCTATTGGGAGTGAAGGTCTTTCGTCTAGCACAGCTCTTAATCTGGGCACAGTTTCTAACAATTGTTCTGCTGTTTGTCAGGGATTGCAGTTAGCTGAAGATTTACAAGCCACTCCTTTACCTAAAATTTCCTGTGTAGCAGTTTGTCATAATTCTGAGCTAGCACACATACAAGCTTCTGATTTCCAAACACAATCCACAATGGTGGCATACACAGATTCAGTCACTACAGTAGGCTTAGGCCCTGCTCTTGATACAGCTGCTGAGACTGAAGTAGATGTTCAAGCTGATGTGGAAAACGATGTTACCTCTGGGTTCACTCTTCCTTCTGCCAATTCTGAACAATACGAACAGTCAGAGACAGTACAGATTTCATGTTCTGATGGACTCATTCCACAGTATACAGAACCAAAAAACCGGCAGGCGATTCCTGAACTGTTGATTGTTAATCTGCCTCTTTCAGAAGCTAAAACAGAGGAATGGACAATTGACGAAATCCTGATTAACAGAGACTTTACTATGGTGATTCCACTGGTTGATTTTGACTTCTACAAAGAAAGAGACTCTGTGTCACCCACTAAAGAAAGGGACTGCAAGGGTACAGCTCAGTCTTTGGTTACTGGTGCCAAGGAGTCTACTGCCCTAAAGGTGCCCTCCATTCCTGAGCCACCAATGTGTCTGTCAACTTCTGAGACTTCTGTCTGTCCTCCTACAACCATTGACTCTTCTATGATCCAATCCACAGCCCTGCAGTCATCTTTGGCACACGTGTCTTCAACCAATGAACCGCTGCCATTTCTGCCATTTACTCAAGAGCCAGTCCCAAAGACCTGGACATATTTGTATCCAGCAACCGAGATTGCTTCAGCTTGCATGCCTTCAGCCTCAAGGTTTCCCCTGGCCTGCCTGTCTTCAGCTACAGTGACTCATCCTGCAGATCATCCTTCAGCTTTAGAGCCTCCGGTAGTCCATCAAAAGTGCATGTCTTCAGTCCCGGAGTATACTGAGTATTTGCCTTCAGTTCATGAGACGCCTGTATCCTGCTTAGCCTCGCTGCCAATATCAGAGGTATACCTGTCTACACCATCAGATCCTGCTGTATTTTCTTCTGCTCCAGCGATTCCTCCTGAATCCCAACCATTTACTGTCGATGAACGTCTAGCTTGCCTTTCTTTTGCTTCAGGAGGAGCACCAGAATGCCTGCCTTTTCCACAAGACGATTCTCCCAACTGCTTCACTTTAGCATCAGAGCCTCCTAAAAATGCAGCATCAGAGTTTGAGACTTTTGCCAGCTCCCGCTTCAGAGTCATCAAGCTGGACCAAGTGGTGAGTCAGAACCACTCACCTGGGTGTGCACAGGGGGTGGTGCAGACCGGCGTATTACCTACAGGACTTGTGCAACAGAATTCCGCCAAGAAGCACCAGTTGGGGGCTAGTAGCCAAAGGAAGGGAATGACTGCTGCAGTTCAAAATGTGTCTGTTATTGCTCCTTCTGCGAGTGTGCCTGAAATACCAAGTACTGCGTCTATCACTCCTATCAGTATGCCAAACGTCCCTGCTGTTGTATCCCACGTGCAACAAGGTGGTTACACGACTGTCACCAGGAGTACCAGCCTTGTACAACCCATTGGACTTTCAGGTCTCCAAGGCGTAGAACATGTGCAGTCAAACCTTAGTCACTTTCAACCACAAGCCTTTTCCCAGATGGATGACAGAAGAAAATCTGAACCTCTACCTCAGCCGCCACCTTCTCTAATGGCTGAACATAAACCTTTCCTGAAGCCAGCAATTTCCTCACCTCCCGCATGTCCACTCTCGGCAGAAAGGCTAACAGGGCTTCTACCATTGTCAAAGGCAGTGGTATTCAAACTGTGGGTCGCGACCCCCTAGGGGTCCGCGGGTGCATCCCAGGGGGGCCCTGAGAGCTCAGCATGAAAAAAGATTTTTTTTTTTTTTTTTTTTTTTTTAGATTGGAAGAAATGGGCAGGGGTGGCCCACATGGGCGGGCTGAAGCATGAAACTGTCTCAGGCAACAATGAAAAAGTGGCCCACAGTTGTAAATGGATATTCATTCCTTTAGTCACAGACTGGGCCTCATTACTACTATGGCGGACCAGTAACAACGGTGCTGGTAAGCTACCGGCACCGTTGCTACCGTTCCGCCATAGTAAGAGTTGTGCTCGTGGGTGCTTGACAGCCCCCGCCAGGTCTGACCTCAGCTCGTCGGATGCACCGGCACCGTTATTAACGGTGCCGGTGCATCCGAGCTCCCCATTCCCATTTGAGCCATATGGGGCTCAAATGGGAATGGGGATCTACCGGCACCTTCGAAAGGGCAATTATCATGTCCGCCTAACTCGGCATGACCTAGTAATAGCCCATTCGCGGGTGCCAGACCCGGATGCAACTCCAGTGGCAGCCGTGCCGGTTTTACCGGCACAGCTACCGCCAGAGTAGTTATGAAGCCCACTGTTTCAATAGTACCCAAAGGGGTGCTTTGTGTTAAAATGTAAGTAAATTGTGATATATTCAGCAACAATGGTCAACATTACTAACTGCATAGTTAAGTAACTCATCAAAATGGTCCACATTGGCCAAAATGGTGGCCCATTTTGATTGGCCCAAACTAGCATTTTACATTTTTGGTACAGGCATTGCCCTATAGGCCTGTCCGAGCCTGGCGGCTCATCCATAATGGAAAGAGGCGCCCACCCAGTGGCCCCTCACCCATTATGGAGGAGCTAAGGAGCCAGCCCAGTGAAACAGTGAGCACTCCCTCAGCTGCTTTATCCAGCTAATGGAGTGCTCCTGGGCTGGCTGAACTGTCAAAGGGAAACACTGTTTCCCTTTGACAGTTCAGTTTAGTTCCCCAGCCGCACATGCTCACTGAGCCATGCAAGTGCTGGGGCGTTTTGCTTCGCCAGCATTGCATAGCTCATTGGAAATGCTGGCTGGGGCACTGCATGTCTGTATGTCCGAAGGGGGAGCTCCTGCGCCTCCTCGCACATACGGACAGAGCAGCTGGAGCAGGCCGTTTCAGCACCCACACACAGGCCAATGCAGAAGGTACGTTTATGTTCATTGTTTTTATTTAAACATGTGTATGGATGCGTTATAAGTGAGTGTATGGTGATGGATGCTCATGTGAATGATAGAGTGATTGCTGTATGAATGTGCAGCGCCTTGCATATACACATAATCATGTTCATTGTGTTAGGACCAGTGGGGCCCAAGGGACAGGGATGGTATCTTTTTACCGGACATCTATCATTCAAAACCCTCTGCCTTGTCCACAAGGCTTTCTGGGGCCTAAGTCCAAAATACCTTCAGCTATTCCTCCGCAAATACCTCCCCTCTCGAGCTCTTCACTCCTCTACCTCCAACTCCCTCAGGGTCAGTCGTTTATCAAAGAAACGAGCTGGGGGTAGATCTCCGTCTTCGGCTGGGGCCTCCCTCTGGAACAGCGCCCTGCCACTCTAAAACTTGAGGAGAACCATCTTTCTTCCTGCACTTATCAGACCTACCCTGTCTGCTGCCTTAAACGTAGCACTTGCAAATTGCTGGCTGCACTACCACTGTTTGTTGCCTTTATTATTTATTTATTGTTATTTATCTGTTTCTCCTCTGCTTCGCACTTTCCACTTCTCCCCCCTTCCATGCACTTTTCCCCTCACACTTGCGCGTTCTCAATGTCACTGGGCCTAGTAAGATCGCTGTTTTATTCTCCTCTGTTCCCCTCCCTTGCCTTGTCACGCTCTGAAACACTTGTGTACGAGCGCGATAGAAATAAAATATCAATGCCTGCCCCCTGGACTCCCAGCAACAATTGCAAACTGTTTGGCTATTTACCCATTTTTTGTTAAAAGTATGCTCTACAATGCAACATTTTAACCTATTATTTAAAAAAAAATTCACAGGGCGAAACCCCCCCGAACCTCCCCTTAATGCCCCTCCACTTAAAAAAGATTCACCAGCCGCCACTGGCCCTCAGACTGTGTTGGGAACGGGATGGGGGAACCGAGGGACTATGGTGGGAGCACAATGGGCGGGAACCATGGGATAGTGATGGGAGCAGAGTGGGGAGAGCCCTGGGTGTGTGATGGGGTGGGGAGAGACCAGCGACTGGGTAGGAGTGGGATGAGGGAGCCCAGCGACTTTGATGGGAGCAGGTGACGGCGCGCAATATATACTGTCCATTTGGCATTTCTGGGGGGTCCCGACCTGCCCAAATTTTGCTCAGGGGGGCCCTGGCCAAAAATGTTTGAAGACCACTGGTCTAAGGCATGTTGCACCAGCCTGCCTCCCTCCTCAAAGACTTATAAGGGTCCACTCCCAGTGACTGAGCTTCCTGGACCTTCCAACTCTGCTTCAGTTCCTGCAAGTCCTTCATGCCTTTCTTCGAACCATGAGTCTCTTCCTCACTAGAAGCCACCGTTTCCATCAGTACCACCTCCAAAGACAAAGCGCTCCTATCATGGAAGTCCATCTGCCTTTGCCCACAGGCCACCATTTCCATCAGTGCCACCTCCAAAGAAAAAGCACTCCCATCATGGAAAGAAGATGTCTCGTGCGGGTGGCGGGCACCCGAAGACGGCCGTAGGAGGGGGTATACTGTCACGACTTGCTCCCTTCGCTCCCGTTTCCACCACTTGGGGGCATGATTTGGGGTTTATTCCCTACTGGACTTTTCCTCCGAACCTTATGCTACAGTGCTGTGATGAATTGGGAGCGCTAAATCCCTATTTTCCAAGCTACTTCCCTTCCGGATCCATTCCAGGTTTTTGGCAGCCAGCATGCTTCTTTAACCAAATGACTATGCTTCCCAGAATGCCTGGCCCACTGCTCCACCTCCACCCTTGCAGGACAAGGTTGGGTGGAGAATAGGCAACACCTGTGGCTGCAGGTGCAGCAATCAGCACACCTGAGGCGTGTGCTCGTTAAGCAGCTTTAAAAGCCTCAGTCTTACTTCAGTCCAGCGCTGGTCATCGTTTGCAGTTTTCCTGTTGTGACTAGTCCCTTGTGCCTTGTTCCTTGCCTTTGTACCTAGTTCCTAGTTCCTGTTTTCTTGTTCCTTCACCCTGAATCTCGGATTCAAGCGCTAATTGATTTCTGCTCCCTTGATTCCCTTTTTGTCTTCCTCTGTTTGCAGGCAGCATTTCTCAGTGCTTTCCCCTTTTAGATGCAGCCCAGTTTGTCTGTGTTCTATATTTCTTTGACTCTGTCCTTTGCTGCTGTAAACCCGTATGCCTTAGCCTTCCTCTTAGATTAGCTTCCTGTCTTTTCCTTGGAGGGGTAGGGAGAAGTTTGCATTGGTTATTTCGTTTTTCCCTGCTCCTCAGCCTTACTTTCTATTGGGATCCATTCCATGTTTTCCATTGCACTTCTGCATTTATTTCCCATTTGATTATTAGGTGTGGTGTGCGGTTGTAGCTAGCTCCTGTGTGAATGCTTATGTTTCCCTCACTAATTTGTAATCACTATTCCAATTTAGGTATTTAGTTTTCCTCCCATTGCTGTTCTAGCCTTTCTGGGTCCCAGTTTCATCAACAGGATTCGTGGGCTAGCTGACATTCAAGAGGTTTATCTCGTCATCGTGAGTACAGTTCTTTAGTTCCCTTATTTAATACCATCAAGAGTGTTAGTTCACAGATCCTGTCATTGCTTGCCCTCCACGTGGGTTTAGCGCTGTCAGTACCTGTAACAGCAATTGGGGGTAAGGCGCTTGCCGACTTTCCTCGCGGTCAGGTGCTTACCCCACATCCCTTTTCATATATTGGTTTTGTTGTCACACTCTATTTGCACTCCTGGGTTCTAGCATACATGAGTCGTTGTTCCTGTGTGCACGTAGTTTAATTCGAAGCTATTCACTGTGTGATTTAGTGCACATTTCCCTTGCCATATTTGCTGCCTTTGTACTCGCCTGACTAATCCTGACACAAGCGCTATAACAAGGGTTCTATGCACTAAGAGATGTCATAACAGATGTTGTGGGTGTGATTCAAAATCACTTATCAATCATTAGAAACGACCAAGAGGCCTCAGTAAGTCTTTCTGTACTAACTGATTGTGTGGACACTCTCAGCAGAGGAGTCCCAGATTGGAATGTGATTTCATGGCCTGAACAAATACAGGCACTTAACTTGACCAAGGTTGCAACACGCCAGGCAATGTCCGGCTCCACTTTCTTATTGCTTAGTGTGTTGGCAAAGAGTGTAGTGGCAGCATCTGGATGGGCGTCAGGCTCCACAAATTGGATAGTGCACGGGGTACTAGACATTTCCAAATCAAACAGCACCCTCTTTCATATGTCAAGAATTACACTCTTGGGGTAATGTACATTGGGTGAATGATACGTGGATCAGAGAAGATTATATGGTACCATAGTCTTTGAGAAAAAGATGTTGAAGGAAATAGAACGTTTGGAACAAAAAGGTATTCCTAGAAACTCAAATGTTAGTCAAAAAGAAATTCTACTATTACGGAATTTGGGGAATAACAATAGCATTGTCATCTGCCAGGCTGATAAAGGCGGGGCTATAGTTATTCTCAATAAGCAGGACTACATGGAGGAATGTGAAAGACTGCTTTCAGATAACATCAGTTACCGTAAACTAGATCGGGATCCTACTCCGAGATTACAGAAAATGATTAAAGATAAGGCTGATAAAGCTGTGGAACTAGAGTGGATTAGTAAACAGGAAGGAGATTATTTAGCCAGGGAGTCAGCTAGAATCCCTGTGTTCTATATACTCCCGAAGATTCACAAAAGTATAGAGAAACCTCCAGGTAGACCCATTGTTTCTGGGGTTAATTCCATTTTGGAACCCCTGTCAAAATCTGTGGATGTGTACTTAAGATCTTTTGTGATGAAAATGCAGAGTTATGTACAAGACACCCGAGATGCGATTTCTAAAATAGAAGGTATGCCATTTAGTCCCTCTACAGATGTGTTAATATGTTTGGATATCTAATCGCTTTACACTAACATTCCCCAACGTGCCACCCCAGAAGTAATTGAAGAAGCATTGCTACTAAGGGAGGATAACCATCCTGTGAGCAACTCGTTCATATTGTGGTGTGCCGAAACAGCCCTGGTTAACAACTCCTTTCAATTCGGCGGACAATTTTATGTACAAGTGGAAGGGACGGCTATGGGGGCTGCCATGGCCCCCAATTTAGCAAATTTGTATGTGGACATGGTAGAACAGACAGTAGTTTACGCAGATTTGAACCCTTTCAGAAATCAGATAACAAAATGGTTGAGGTACATCGATGATGTCTTTGTGGTATGGCACGGCTCCGTAGAGGAGGCCAAAGATTTCCTGATATGGTTGAACACACAAAATAGATATCTCAAATTCACGGCCACGTTTAGTGTAATGGAAGTTAACTATTTGGATCTTACAATTTATCATAACAACTCGGAATTGTGTGTTAAACCGTATGTTAAGGAAACAGACAAAAATGCACTGCTCCATTGCAAGAGTCACCATGCGAAACATGTTCGCGACAATTTACCCTTTGGTCAATTTTTGCAGATTAAACGAAATAGTAGTACCAAAGAAAACTATTAAGAAGGGGCAAATGTGCTAATTGAGAAATTGAACACTAGAGGCTACCCTTTGAGAGTGGTTAAACAATCAGCGAAACAAGCCTTTAATAATGATTGGGGCTCCCTGTTTGAGAAAAAGAGTAAAGATACAGATAATCCACCGTTGGTACTGGTTAACACCTTTAGCAATTTGTCCTACAAAATCAAGGGGATTATTTGTAAGAATTGGAAAAAATGCATGACTTCTCGTTTACCGGTTGTGGCTTTCAAGAAAAGCACCAACATTAGGAACCTGGTAATGAAAAATGATGTCCAGCGGACGATAGTCTGTCCACGTATACAAAGGACACTTTGGAACCTTCCTCAAGTTTTGGGCCACCACCCGTGTGGTAACTGTGTAATGTGTCCCTTAACTAAGAAAGTCTTGAAGGTCAATTTGGGTCTGAAACACAAATGGGGTTTAAAAGAACATACCAATTGCAATACTAACAACGTAATTTACATGATTAAATGTCCGTGCTCTCTTATATATATTGGCAAGACCAACAGGAAATGCAAGACACGGATGATCGAACACAGGAGTTGCCTTAGGAACAATATTGAAACTGCACCTTTGGTGTCCCATTTTAGAAGTATGGGTCACTCAGAAAATGATTTCGAGTGGTGTATTTTGAAGAAAATAACAGGGAAATATCAAGATCTGATTAACAGAAAATTGGTGAATTTAGAGCAGAAATTGATTTTTATGACTAAAAGCCACCTATCAGGACTCAATGAGAGTATTGAATGGCATAATGTGAGATGAATAATTCCTGTGTGGGTACTACCTAGTGCCCTTTGCGTTCCTGTTGGTAATCATTCTTGTCTACATCTATTTAAGTTGGGACGGGAAGAACAGAACATGTGTGGGTTCGTTGGGGGCAGATTCCATACATTAGTATTGTTTGCAACACATGTTTTTGAATATTTATGCCTTTCCAAGGATGGGGTATAATGATGCGTCTTGGTGCAGTTTTTGGACTACGTGTGTATTTCTTCACGTGCCAGCAGATATGCAATCTGAGCTAGACTGAGGTTCTGCAATCCCCGTTTGTTCCAATTTGGATATTGACCTGTGGTTTTCTTGGCTTTGTGTCTCGTGGGATCGGACGCGCACGCTAGAATAGACAGGTAGGAGTTGTTTCCCTGGTAGGCATGGCAACTACGCGGTTTCTTAACAAGCTACGACGTGACATGGTCACGTGACCGCTAAACTTATGGTGTAACGTGGTTATTTAGCAACTGACGTTCACGAGGCGATCACGTTCCGGCATCATGTGACGGAACTGCGATTTAGTCCTACGTTGGGAGCGAGTGAAGTCGCTTTCCACACACAGTTAATGGTGTTTGGGTGGACACGCTACGAGCGCTTTCCAAGGTAAGCAAGTATAGCCTATGAGATTGAGTGCAGCGGTCAAGTTTGCAATTCTGGTTGGGGTTGATGTAATAGAATCTCGTTCTCTGTTGTTTAGGACCCGTCTCCGTAGGTGGAATACCAGTTGGCTACCTGTTCCAATTAGTGACGTTGGAAACCCCACGAGACGATCAGAATTTATTGGATTTGTTTCAGGACCATTTCTACGGTTCAGAGCGGTTCAGTTAAGGTGAGGGACACTTGGTGTTGGGGACGTGTGGTGTACTATGAGAGCACATTAAGACTTGTGGTACAGTCTTAGAACAGAATTTTTTGATGTTTGTTAACACTCTGTTTTGGGGCGCTTGCCCGATAAATTGTCTTTATACAGCGGGACCGTGTGGAGTGTTTTTGGATGTGACGACCAGTGTGTACAGAACTAAGGAGTTATAACCTTATTTGGCCTAAGAAAATTATACACTTGGGACGCAAGTTTTCAGGTAGAGATACATTTATATTTTCCTACCTATTTTACCCTTTTTGGTATTGAGGGCTAGGGCTAGGTGAAGTAATTCAAACCTGTGACACCCACATATTGATATGTTTTTGTGTTGTTTTGTTGCACCCACAGATTTTGGAGTACCATTATTGAAACTAAAGAATAGATTTTTGAGTGGAAAAAGATCGCCACTTCAGAGCACAAGATACATGATTGCTCCTGAGGAATGTCCAGTTAACCCACAACATTTAGGACAGAAACGTATATAAGTCGGGCTATGATGGGTCCAGTGTGGAGCAATAACAATTAATTTGGCTCTGTACCTTGTTTTCAGGTTCTAACCTTTGTTTCCTGTGTTTTTTAACATTGAAATTTGCTTTTTATTGCATTGTGTATATTGTATTGTAACATGTGCATATGCTTTTTAAGTGTTTTAGAATTCTATGTCAGGGTTTTGTAGCTTTGAGTCTTTTCAATATTAAAATATGTTATATGTAACAATTTGAGGACATATACTTGAGAGTGTCGGGTTCATAAGGTGATGTCCAGGTACTACCATTGTGTGCATTTTGAAATGTTAATGTATATTATGGATTAATGCTCCTCCTTTGTTTGAAACTTAATTTGATTATATCCCCACTTAGTAGGAGGGGTCAATACCGTATGTGTGGGGTAGTACCCCTGTAGAAATGTATGTACCATATTCACATGCATGTGTATCATCGGCTAGGCCTGAACTGACATTGTACTCATTACGTGATTAGTCAGTGGTATCCCCTTTCCCTATTGACAGCCAACCCAACCTTTCCCCAACTTCCATTGGCTGTTATAAGCCAGTTCCCCTCATTTCTTCATCATTGACATTTGACAGTACTGGGATGAAGAGGAGGCATCTTAGATTAATGAAGAACAGGCTCTTTTACCACTCTGGTGGGTCTAAGGAGATGCCTGCTAAGAGATGTCAGGGTCAGTCATGTCCCATTAATTGTGGTCAGGTAGGGCTCATTAGCTGCTCTCATCTGCAGCCTGTCATGGGGCTGCAGGTGTACAAAAGGAGCTCAAAGAGACATCGGGGGGCAGGAAAAGCAACAGGGAGATCAAGGCAAGTGGCAGAGAACCCTCCCGGAATGAAATGCCGAGATGCTAGGGACCGTGGAGGAAAAGGGTCCATGGAAGCGTGGTCGAGGAGCTGGGACTCCTTGGAGCAGGGTGAGTGAAGAGTGGGAAGCCGTGAGGAAAGGCTATCCCTTTCCCTCATGTCCGTGTTGCTTGTTCCCTTGTGTGAGGAGGCACACACAGGAGTGCCTGAGAGCAGAAGGAGGACGCTAGGCCTTGAGAATCGGAGACCATGTGCTCCAGGCTGCAACAAGACCTCTCAGAGCGACCAGGGAGTTTCTGGTGGCTGGTAAACCCGGTGCACGAATGAATGAACGTAATTATCAAGACATATTTTGTATTGGAGTGGCCGCGTATCTCTCATGAACACGTTTTCGAAAGTGTCTGGTCTTTTGCAACTTCAATAATTGAGTGGTTGCGTGCAGTGTAAGACACGTTTTCGAAGGTCTCTGGACATTGGGTAAGCCACTTAAAGCAAAACGAACCAACTTTAAACACTTAACATAGCACAAACAAACATCAGACAATTAAAGAAACATTTTAAGCAAAATTTAAAATGTAAGACTAAGGTACGAGTGAAAATCACCATTATTGACTACCGAACTAAACTAAAGCTTTGCGAACATCCAGAATCAATACCTTTTCCAAGCCAGAGAGGGAACGAGGCCCTAAATTTAAACAAACCAATTACATGCTGAGTTCCACAGTGGATTTAACTCTAACGAACAAGCAATGTACTACAAGGTGTGCTTCAAATTGAATTTAACTCTGAAGAAAAAAGAAATAAACCCTGAGGCTGAATTTATATTGGAACTTTAAACTTAAACCACAGAAAGTGGTATTATTTTCAACATGTATGAAAGCTACAAGCTGCCAAAAGGAATATTTTGAAAATTGGATACAACTGTGAAAGTTAAATGGAAGCAAGGAGCTTTCCTTTTGAACTGTGTTGTTTAACAAAATTAGACCTTGGGGAAGGGAACCTTTGAGATATGAGACATTTGCTGAAGTGAAGATGGAGTCTCCAGGTTCCCTTGTGTTTTGTGGCTTGGAACTTGGGGAAGGGAACCCCAAGCCTTGGTTAAAACTATATATTTCTGGAATCCAAAGAAGGTAACTTTAAGGCATTTTGTGGAACTACTTCACACTTGGGGAAGGGGGCTGGAAGAAGCTCAGACTTTTTTATTGAACACTGTTTTCTTGTGGTTACTGACATCCGTATAAATTGCACATATTTAGTTGTGAGCAAATTGGACAGATTCCTAAGTTGTACCATTTGACTCAGACTTTCATTTGTTTTATTTAGGTAGGGAAATCCCACCTTAGCAAGGGGCAAGTTGGGCCTTTTTCTATCCTGACATTTAAGTTAGTTAATAAAATAATTTGTTTTGAACCTGCAATCTGTTGTCTTTGTCCTCCTTCATGATGCTTCACAAGACCCTGAGTATGATCACAAAAGAGGTGTGTACAGGCTTATGAGGCACAGTGACAGGCACAGACCTCTGTGGTAAGTACATCAACTTAGTGCACCCACTCACTCTGACACCCACGCAGCATTTCAACAGTTCATACAAGTGGTTCAAAGGGAACACAACATGTACGCACACAAAACATGACCCATACCCATTGCAAGTACACCACACCATCCTACGCACAATGTACACTCCATAGCGTACAAGCCATGTATGGAACTGGATGCAGATATCCATAGAACACAGATCAACATCAGTCCTTACACCACAAAGTGCACACCACCACCACTGGCACATGCATCTGTGAGACCACCTAAAACACACAGAACACAGTCACATGCATATCTCAGTTACACCCAAAGGGAGCATGCCACTACGCCACATGGCCAACCTCTTTACTGTCAACAATCAACATATTCAACACCACCCCGACATGAGTACAAACAACCATGAGACATCAAGCCACATGGACACAGGGGATAAAACAGCCACATGCTGAGCACCTTCACCCGCACATATAGCCATGCAAAGAATCATGGGGCTGCCACTATACCAACACACATGAACACCGGACACATCACCATGTTGCCTTCACATGCACCGCTCATCGTCAATGGCAGCATCAATATGTCTACGGGGTCGACGACGATAACAGTGGATTGACACTGCAATGGGTAGATGTGTGAGGGCCACATGAATGCCAATACATAGATACATGTCTCCACAGTAATGTCACCAATTTGCACACAACCAATACTATGCCACAGACTGACATGTCTCCTTTTCTTCCCAGTTTGTACACGTGGCGACGGAGGAAGGGGCACCTGGAGAATGTTCTGACAGCAGTGAGGAGTGAGAACAACACATGGCTTTCCGGAGCATAACCACCAAGGAGACCCAGGAGGAGAAGGACTAGGGGACCAAATATCTGCCACACAGAAGGAGCTCTGTGCAGAATCTTCAGCTGCACACAGGTGTGTGGCCTGCCGAGGAGGCAACACAAAAGGTGCTGGCAGTGGATAGCGTGCCCCTCATACAGGCTGATGAATATGTTGAGGAAACCAGCAGTGGAGACTCCATGCACATCACATGCCCCCACCATCACTCCCAACATTGTGCCTCACCCGTGCCGTGCCCAAGTACCTCGGCCCGAGTCTCTGTTGATGCCAGACTCCACCCTCAGCCAGCACAATCTTCATCAGAGCCCTCGGTACCATCAGAGGTTGAGCAGCCCAAGTAGCTGCACAAGTTTCTTCAGCAGCAGTGGCTGATGGTTGACAACGTGGCAGAGGTCGGGCGCAACATCACAAAGGGGGAACTCGCTGGCATGTCCAGCCTCCTGGATGCCATTGACAACACTGGCAAGGATATCATTTTTGGGTTGGGCATGTCCTTGGATACTGCGACTGAGGCACACTTGGGAGTGTTGGGGAGGTTTGATGCACTGTTGACAACACACATTGCACTATGGGAAGACCCAAGATAGTGGACAGGGCTTTGCAGGCCACTGGCATCCCATCTTGTGTGCCACAACCTACCCATAGGCTGACCACTTCCCAGAGTGCCACTCAGCCTTGAGGCAGACAAGACATTGGAGAGGAGTACAGCTTGGCCTCCCAGGCATCGCAGGCTGAGCCACAGGCCAAAAGGCGACATGGAAGTACGAAGAAGTGGCCCAGAAACCCACCTTGGACTCACCTCATTCTTCTTCTCCTTCTCCTCCTACTCCCACCTCTCCAAATTATGAAGCACCCCCACCCAGCATGGCACCATTACACATACCTCTGCACATCCCCCACTGTCCCATGTACAGCACCACACATGAGCATGAATTAACTGTTTGTATTGCATTTAGAAAATGAAAATTCAATATTAATCAGCAAAACATGTCTGTCATCACTTACAAGATGCAGAGACATGGCTTGCCGATGATTGGAGCGAAGTTCAAACTGTGTATGTGGAGCCCTGCGGCAAGAAACATTCAGGTTGCCACATTTGTGCATGTAAATAGCACATTCAACATCACAACACACATCAACCGGCCCCAATGCAATGTACCATGTATCCCTTTGTTGTTCCAGCAGTTGGGATGCGCCCATTCAAAACATCCACACAAGTGTCTACTGATATCGTTTGCTTTGCAGTATTACAGTCCCATCCCTGTATGTCGCAACATCAGTAGAACTTTCAACCACACACATAACTCATGCACATACGCTGAACAAGTGCAACGTCACAAGCAGGAGTGAGCCAACAGTGTTGCACTACACCCCAGGCAATGTTGCCATATGCAAGGCTGCACAACATACAGTCGAAAGTCAGATTCCACATCTGAGGCATGCACCAGTGTCCAGGACCATGACGCGTGTGCATTCATGGAGAAGCCAGTCCTACCATATCTGTGACGCACACATGAAGCACATATAGCATTGAAGTCACACACACACACATGGCAAGCACACACAGCAAAGGGCCACACGGTGTGCAGACTGAACTCAGACATTCAGCAGTCCAGGCCTCATCAAACACTCCAACACCTAATGTCACCAATGGAAATTTCATGATTCCCGAACATACATTAGCCAGCCTGTGTCACATTGCAATCTTGTGCATGGCATACGCAGTAAAAGGCAACACACTCAGCCACTGCTAACAGTCACCCCCCTGAATGGACGCTATGCCATTCACGGCAGGCATACACATCGGTGGACCATTCCTGTATGGCATGACTCATAGGTAACCATGGCTCATGCAGATACATGCGAGTGGCACAACACCACATGCAAATTTCACAATCTCACACATGCGCCCATGTATGTACACTGCATCACATTACTGACTGACAGGGTCAAGCTGTTCACAGGTGGACCAGTACATGGCATTGTCATGTCGGTCCAAAGCGTGAAAAATAAACCACTGATCCCAAGTAAAAGTGGCATGGACAGGTGGCACAGGAACATGCAATTGCTGCCTTGGGTATTGGCATGTATGCACGTGGGTACACTACCGTCCTTGTGTGGTAGAGTCCAGTCTCCCTGTGGGCACCACTGCCGGTACACCTGTGGAGCCAGTGAGTGCACCCATGCAGATGTGGATCACCCGCCAACCCATGGTGTGACTTCCGCCTTAGTCTGGCGCCATGGCATCAGTGAGCGTGCCTAGCAACCATAGGCCTCCCTCGCCACATAAAGGGCAACTGTGCCAATACACGTGGTTGACTGCTGACATGAAAGGGAGCAGGAAACGTAGTGGAGGCAGGGCTGACACAGACTCACAGAAGGGATCCTCCAGTCTGTGCAGGAGGACCATGAGGAGAGGAGTCAGGTAGGTCACCACAGAGGATGCCGGCACCTCTACCACCAGAGGCGTCCGTGAGGAGGATGCACCATGGGCTAGCAGAACACTGCCATGTCCACTGGCACTGGTGTCCCCTTCTGTGCGCAGCGTACCCACTGTCCCAGCCCAGTGCAATGGGGGTACTCCTAGGCACAACCTCCCCGACTCCAGACGAATAATGGGGGAAGGGGACTGCCACCCATATGGCAACTGTGTATCCCCCCAGTGGGGCGCTCGCTCCTGACTCACCCGCAGCCATGACTGCTCACACCATGCAGTCTACACCCACCACCCGACCCTTCCACCCCGCAGAACGACTCCACACCTTTCACCTCCTTTGTTGCGGAACCCCATCTTCTCCCAACAGGAGGTGGAGGTCCAGGGGGCATTGGTACTTGTACAATATGGGCTCCTCACTGGTCGCAGTTCGAAGCACAATGAGGTGGCAGCGTGGACCAAGTCCTGGGCCAAGATTGCATGCCACATCAGCACACTTGGGGTCTATCAGCACAACGCGAAGGAGGTCAAGAAGCGGGCGAGTCACTGACATGAGGGCACAGGGGATCCACGTTTACCTCTACCTGGATGATTGGCTCATCCGAGCAAAGTCAAGAGAACTCGCTGTCGACCACACAGCGAAGACCATCCGCCTGCTCACGGAACTCGGATTCTCGATCAACTTTGCAAAGTCCCACTTGGTACCGTCGCAGGACGCCCTGTTCCTGGGAGCCAGATTCGACACAGTGGCGCCGTTGGCATCACTGGCATGGATTCACATGCGAACCCTCCCTCCAACCCATCTGCGGCTCTTCTTTCGGTCCTACTGCCACTTTACGTGCTACCAAATCTGAAGAAGGCTGCCAGAGGAGGGGCTTAGGTAGAGGGCAGTCATTGGCAGTGGGCAGTATGACCCAGAGACCAGTGATTGGTTATTAGTAGAAAGACAGTTCAGAAACGAAACTGATTATTTATTTACTGAGGATTGCCAGTCTGACGACGGGGAATATTCAAGAGCATGTGAATCCATGCCAGACCCATGCTGGAGAACAACAGTTACAGGTAAGTAACTTGTTCCTTATTGCGGCGTACCTTAACTGATTAGTGGAGAGGGAGTCTGTGGATACCTTGTTAATATATGTGTGGATGTGGGTGGCCCGAGTCCTTTGCCGGATGACTATGGCTATGGGTGCCATGTAACGTCCTGACAGTGTTTTGCACAGAAAGGGTCTGGAAGGGTTGTTTCTTGGACATCCGGCTTTTCCTCTTCAGCATACCTTTGGACTGCAGGTATGTATGTTTCGGGTATGCGTGTACCAGTGTATCCCACGATGAACGGCTGTGTGCAGAGATGTATGCATTGTCAGCTCTTGCATTATCATTTGCCTGTATGTGTTACAGGTCCAGCGTGGGAGCCATTTACAGGGCGAGGATGTCGACAAGAGTCTATCCTTCAGGACCACTCCATCTGATGAAAGAACACTTCTTTGCTAGCATGACTTAGTGCGCGTGTGTTGATGCAAGCTGTGGGAAGGGATGGGGTCTGATGTTCCATGTACGTTTATGACTGTGCCTTCCCTCTCCTTGTCTCTAGATACATTGTTGTTTGTCGACATTGCAGGATTTTTGTCTCAGAGAATGGATTTTTCTGATAAGTGACAACTTATGCAGGTTGTTTGGGGAGATTTCCTAAAGTCCTACTGGTAGTAAGACTATAGTAAGCTATCCCAGTGCTCTGTAGATGCCCAACTCTTAGTAACAGTCTGTACTAGCTCAGGACCTTGGTAGAGTGGCAGAGCAGTCAGGCTGATCCTAAAAGGAAGATGTGAGCTGTAGGAATCTTAGCTAGACAGGCACAACAAAGAAGCACTTACACTTATAATTATATAAAAAGTATATATTTATTATATTTACACAAGAATCACTATAAATACTACAGATGTTTACGGTAGAACACTTAGGAATACTTGATAATACACTTCAAAAGGGCACTTTCACTTTTGTGTTTGTTCGCAGTTACATTTGCAGCAACATTAGAAAGGGAAAAGACAATGTTATCGTATTATCGGCACTCATGGTGTTTTCAACGGGTTATACGGTAGTGCATTTATTCTGCAATCACATATAGTAAAGTCACTTAAAGGGAGGAAAATGTTTAGTTAGTGTAGCATGCGCTTAGTTGAAAGTTCTAGAGACGGTTTCTTTGCCTAGTAAGTCTTTTAAGCCCAAAAACGCAACCCTAGCAAAAGACAGTTCATAGAGGGCTTGAAGTCTTGACAATCAGCGAATAATGAAGAGTTCTGTGGATTTCTTCCAATGTATAGTGTTATTGAAGCTGCAAGTTAACAACTAACAAAGGAGACCTTAAAACAGACTTGAAAAGGCGACACAAGCAGCGGCTTGGGTTGCAGGTAAGAGGGGTCACCCTGGACACCTCTACGTGCACACCAACGCTCTGGAGTGACTTCTTGGAATCAGGTAAGCAATACCTTTTTCCCCACAGTAGCTTAGGTTAGAAGAAAATGTTTGTGCTGGATGCTCTGCGGTGTTGCAGCTCTGCACCCAACCTCCGGATTCCTTGGTCTGGTGACTGAAGGCAGGGCAGGCAGGGCAATCGACGGGATCTCTCACTAGCAGTCTTGAGGGACGACCTGTAGCATGACTTTCAGCAACTTCTTGGTTCACTATGCAGTTTTGGTGCCTATTCTGCAGCACCAACAAAGGACATGGATCGGCCAGTCAATCTTCTTTCTCTTCCTGCAGACCAACACTCTGGTGACGGGGTCTGGGCGAGTTGGATCCGATCTCTGGAGTGTCCTTACAGGTTCAGGAAAGAGTTGGATGGATTCTGCCTTTCCACGACAATGCACTCGAAATGGGCAGCAGGTCTATTGGGGTTCTGCAGCTCTGGAAACTCCTAGGACCTCGGGAGATGTCTTGCTTCAAAGTTTGTCTTGGGACTGGTTGTTCCCAGCAGTCAAAGGGAATGAGTCATCCTCTTCGGGGCTCCTCTGTCAAATAGAAAACAGGGTCAGGACAGCAGTGGTCGCTTCATGGTGTTGCAAAGATTCTGCAGGCTTCTCTAGTCATCTTCTTCTTTGGTTACTTCTGTTTCCAGTGGTCAACTAGCTTTTCACTCCTTTTATATAGTTCCAGCAAACACTCCTCTGCAATCTCTCTCAATATTTTACAGAAAGGGGCGTTTGGCTGTCCATTCAGGACAGCCAGACCCCTGTTGGAACTGGACCTTTTCAGGCACTCTGGCAGACAAAAGACGGAGGGGGGGAGCGGGGGTGTAGGAAAACTCCTCCCCTACTTCCTGCCTGCCCAGACAGTCTGGAGCCTAGGCGGGGATACTTACTAGTTCCTGCCAAAGGCAACACACACACACTTACCTCCCTCTCCCAGAATGGTAGAAGAAAGGCTAACAAAGAACAACCACGCCAGTAACGGCAAAAAAGAAGGGAGGGCCCAAGTTGGTACTTGGGTGCCCCTATTGTACTCTACCGAGGCTATGGACATAGCCTGCGGTACAAAAAATACACAATAGTTGGTAGAACGCATCCACTGCAACCAGCCATAACTAGGTGATTGTCTATGTAAGTCACAGGAGCAGAGAGAAGGGGGATACTAGGTATCCATGTGGCAATCCACTGAAGGTGGTGTGTGCCAATCTCTCAGACTATAGAGTTTTGGGAGAGATACTAAGTATCTCTCTATCCAAATCATCTTAGAGGAGGACTCTAAGGGTCCCCAGCAACACTGCCCATAAGGAACGGGGTGCTGCAGTAGTAAAACACAAATGCCTTTAAGAACTATGGAGCAGACAGACTCCATAGTGCAGGTAGAATACAAAGAATAGAGTTCCAAAAAACAGAGCCCTCAAGAATAAATGAGTGGGAAAAGGCTCCACTCATTCAGGATTGTCCTAGAAGTCCAGCAAAAAGTGCTGGGGGTCTCACTAGGAGAGGGGCTGAAGCACCAACATGATAATTCTCCCTAACACAGGTCACTGTTCATGCACAGTGACATGTATAGACTTATTTGCTGCATGCTGTGCTATGCATGCTGACCGATACCCTTGTGCTACCCCTGTGATGCATTCTGTGTAATTTGCAATAAAGTATAGTCGCCCCAGGCACAATGTACATGTCTGCATGTCGTTCATGGTGCCTGCTGCTCATGTTGATGGTCTTGGCCAATAGTGCCTGCTTGCAGCTTCCCTCACGTGCATGCTGAGTGTTTATGCATTAGTGCTGGGTACTAGGGTCATTGTGGCGAGATGTGACATTCCCTGTGGATCATGAATGGGTCCTGTTGCATTCTACTGGTAAATGTGTTCTAGTGCTTTTGGACAGATCATCTGTTGCGGTCCTTACTTCAGGTAATATGGTTCACACCTGTGCTGTAATGTTGTGTCACGATGTGCCATGGGCACTTGGTCATTGGTGTGGGTATGGTTTGCAGACGATTGGTCATGTGTGACATTTCGTGTAGGCCGCATATCTGGTGGTGTGGTTGTACATGTGGACACTGACAAGGAATCTGGTTGGTCTTAGTAGAGTGTAATTGTGGAGAGCAAATCAAGGAAAAATTACCTTTACTCTTAACCTTTAGGCTCTGTTTTGTAAAATGATAAAATGCAGCCTGCAAATTACGTTGTGCAGGCTGCTCTTTATAATAAACTCCAATGGAATCTGACTGCTATTTACCAGGTGTAAATGCAAGTCGTATTCCAATGCAATTCACTGGTTTATTCCTGTATTAAAATATTATGCAGCCATAAAACCAGGTTGCTCGTCCAAGAAAGAGGAGTAAAACAAAGCAGAGAAGAAACACCGCTTTGTGTCGCTTGTATGCCCTGGATGGAACAACAATGTCTAGATGTGTAAAAGT
This sequence comes from Ambystoma mexicanum, assembly GCF_040938575.1. Classification (NCBI taxonomy): domain Eukaryota; kingdom Metazoa; phylum Chordata; class Amphibia; order Caudata; family Ambystomatidae; genus Ambystoma; species Ambystoma mexicanum. Next base: position 885,707,438 of record NC_090930.1, read on the forward strand.
AAGGCGTAAATGAATTACGCCTTGCTTTCACATATTACTTTTGCACTCCATGGCATATAAAATGACCCCCTTAATATTATATGAATGCGCACTGTAAATGTAATGCACACCCATTTATATTCAACATAATGATACATAGATGGACTTTGTACATATTTAAAACGTGTGTTCAGTGATGTATTTAGGTAAAATTTTCTCATAACGTATAATGTATGCACACACAGCATGTCCAATTGCTAACTTCAACATTTAACTGGGACACACATGTATGCAGTGATGCATTCAGGTAAACCGCCATATGCACTCTGTAATGCATCTACATACATGTAAACATACTTGCGCTTATGCAATAGTACATTAACATATTACGTTTTTATGGTAGAACATTTAGGCAGAATCCTGTGCAGTTCCCTTGGGGAACACTGCAAAAAGATTAAGACTACAGGAGCAGCAGTAAACCCAATTGGTAGCAGTCTGCACCACCCAGATTTACCTGGTAGCTGTGGCTGAGCAGTCAGACTTCTCTCAAGAACACTGACCAGAGCTTTGTATAAAAAGTATATAGTTATCAATTTAAAACACACTTTAGGTAATACGCTAGCACTCTCAATGAAAAGTAATCTAAAAACACAGTCCGGTAAGTATACAAACCTCCCTTGATAACTATCAGACAAGTCAGGGTTAAAGCACAACTATTTGTTAAGACAGAAGTGAGCGCTTAACCTAGATGGCACTCCAATAGTTTAAGTTAAAAAGGGAGAGGAAAGGCAGAGCATAAAATAAAACAGTTCCCAACACTTTTAAGAGTTCAGAGCAAGGGGAGAAAAGGCAGGTTATACTGTAGAGCCAACGTTCATAGCCCAGGCCCACTTTAAATGGAGCAAAGCGAAATGTGCCCAGGATCACACGGTTTAAAGTGCACTGAAAGTCTTTGCAGAGTGTTCAAAAGAGGTTGGGGTGAGTCAAAAGATATAGTTAGAAGGCCTGGAGCCAACCCAGTTTAGAAGCCAAGGATTTAAGGGTCACCTTTAGCAATCTGTAGAAAGGGGAGGCCAGGCAGGACACAGTACCTTAAGAGAAAGGAAGCTCCAGCGGGGGCAGTTGTTCCTGGCAGTGGTTGGTTCCGACCAGGGGAAGAGAAGATCTCGTCGAGGAGGAAACGTGGAGTCGTTGCACTGCACAGGGATGAAACCAGCCGCGGAGTTCCCGATTAAAAGGTGCGGTCCTTTTATTCGCAGTCAAAAGTGGTGAGCTTGGCTATCCGGGGGCTGGGGTGCTTGGCACGGGCGATTCGACCAAGGGCCATCTTTGGAAGGTCGAAAAAGGGTGAACTGGTTGGTCCCACCAGCTCAGAGGAAGAAGACTCGTCCCACAGAAGATCTTCTCTTGTCGTCAGGAAAGTGGTGAGGTAGCTGCAGCAGGGCTTCACCAGTGGTGTTGCCGTTGCAGATGGATCAGCTTTGTCCCTCTTTGGATTCTTAGGTCCTGTGGCGACTTCTGAAGTTCCAGTCCCAAAGGCCCTGCTTTTATGCAGAAAAACCCCCATTCATCAGCCTAGCTGTCAATCACACATGCTAAGTGGTGAACCGGGCGGCTCACCACTAGGCCAATCAGAGTAGAGTGCGACTTGGGTTGCTAAGGCAATGCAGTCCAGGGTGCCTATTCCCCCCTACCCCCCTCCTATGGAACCCAGACAGAGTGGCACCACTTGGAGGGCTTCTGTGGAGAAGCCTGCGAAAATAGTGGAACAAGGGGCTTGACCTTGGTCAGAGATACAGAGACGGACACAAACAACATTTTAGAATCGAGTTCTGGCAAAAAGACCCAACCGGTGATTTAATATTAAATAAATAAACCAGCGGTATCTTTAACATTGCACCAAAAAGTGGTGCGTTTAAAATGAATGGGAATTTCCCATAGAGAATATTCCGGCGTAATATTTTGCGTGGTAACCACTGCTACCAGCCAGAAACTCAGCGAGGGGGGACGGGACAGTGCCCCCTCGAAAACAGACCCAGGGTCAATCGAATTACCCCTTACCAGTACTTCCACAATATGATGGTTTGTACAGGTTCTGTTCACAATTTTGGACTAGTAAAGCCAATGGTGACTTTACCTGCCCTGGTAGACAGTAGTCAGTCCCAGAGTATGGAGTCTATGTTTGGGGGTCACTGTGACACCCCTGTGGTCCTGCACTGATGGTGCTGTGTACCACACATACAGAAAAACAGATGATACCCTATGGAGTAAAAAGGAACCCCATAGTCCATAAGCACATAACAAGTCAAAGACGCGCCTCAAATCATGCCTAAGAGTGGGAGTAAAAGAGTCTCACTCTTAGCAGGAGAAAAAAACAAACCCCAAAAATCCAGCAAAGCTGCTGGGGGACTCACTAGGTTTGGGAAATTAGCCTTATAAGAGAATTCTCCATGACACTCGCCCCCCTCAGACTAAGGGACAGGAGGATTGAATCCACTCCTGGATGAATCTCATACCTCTAGTCGGTTATAACCACCCTAGAGAGACCATCAGCATTTTGGTGGTGACACCTTGACCTGTGTTCAATGGATAAATCAAAGGTTTTCCTTTGTAAGCTATATGACCTACAAACCCTTTGAGGAACATATTTCTTGTTAAATTTATAGGGGATCTGGTTGACCAGTCCCTCAGAGGTTGGTACAACTTCTGAACCTGTGTTAGGCTTTTTCAAGGGGTCCTTATGAAGGATTCTCCTAGATCTAGAGGGGCCTCCAAGGTTCCTCACCACCTCTTTGTTGGGAGCAGGTTGGATCTCAGGCCTCTTGGTTGGAGGGGTTGGGTTTAGGCAATCTACCTGCTTCCCATTTCTCTTAGATCTTACCTCACCTATTTTAGGAGTTTCACTCCCAATACTAGGATTTGATTTGGAGTCTTCAGTAGAAGGTCCAACAGTCCGCAGGTTTTTGGCCTTAGACTTTTCTTTTCTGGTTTTCCACCAGCATTGAGAATTACCAGTTCTCGTAGGCCTAGGTAGGGGTCCAGTTGGTCTATCCACCTCTTCCTCAGAAGCAGGGGGAGTCAGAGACTCTAAAACTGGGGGAACAATAATGGAGCTTGGTTCGGGCTCCCATTTCCCTAACATTTTAGCCTGAAATGTGCCTGGGTTAGAGGTCAACTTACTAACACCGGGCTTGTAGTGGGGTTCTCAGTAGAGGTTCCCACAGGCTTAGAGTGGTTCCTTAAGGTGGCCTCTCTAGCCAATTTGGTTAGGTTCTGCTGTTCCATACTGGGAGGCCTGGGGGTACTGGACACTACTCCTAAAGTTCTTAGGTCCTTCCCCAACAGGACTCTCCCAGGCACCTCAGTCTTAACACTGACAGGGATCCTCACTGTCATGTTATTACACTGAATGAGGGCTGGTAGAATAGGAACCATCTGGACAGGGCCTCCAGAATGTCCAGTGGGACCTTTGGGTGCCTTAGCCACATCCTCAGGTTTGAAAAAGCTTTCATCCACTACTGCTCTGCTAGCCCCAGAGTCTCTCCTGACAGGAGTATCCTGGCCATTGATGAGAACACTGTCCATATAGTACATTTTAGAGTTTGCTGGTAGGGAGTCATAGATTTCCCTATTCTGGCTGCTAACCAGACCCATAGGCTCTAAGGTTAAACTTGCTTGAAGACTCAAGGGGTCTTCAGAAAAGACTTCAAAATGAGCACTAGTCACTTGTACTTCCTCCTCAGGAGTGAAGGCTAAGGAGACTGTGCTGATCCCTGTAGGTTTACCCTTACATCTGGGATCTCCTTTGATGTGGTCAGTTGCCCCACAGAGATAGCATGTTCCAAATGCTCTCTGGAATGGTGGCTTGTTCTGACCTCCTTCTGGTTTGTGACCAGAGGGTACACTAGCCTGATGGGGTTTCCCTGGTGGCTTACCCTGGTTATTTTGTTGTTTGTGGCCCTCTTTGGTATGGGAGGTATTAGAATTCTCTGGATTCAATTTTGGTGGCTGCTTTCCCTCATCCTTTTTCTGAGTGACCAGTCAGCAGAGTTAGCTAGCTTCCTAGGATCTATTTCCTTTGAATCAGCAAAGTGCTGTCTGAGCTCAGGAGAGCAGGCATCATAAATTGACTCCAACATTACAAGATTTCTCATTCCCTCATAAGTGTTCACTCTGTAACCCTTAATCCATCCCTCTAAGTTCTTCAAACTTTCATTCACCCAGGTAGTCCAAGGGGTACCATCATTCTTTTTGAGGGTCCTAAACCTCTTAAGGTACTGGGAAGGGGTCTTCCCAAATCTAGCTATTAAAGCTAGCTTCACACATTCATAGTCGATCCTATCCACCTCCCCCAACTCCATTACCACATCAGATGCAACAGGGGGGAGCCTAGAGAACAACCAAGGAAGCAACTGATTCCCTGTGATGTCCTGGAGCCCATGATTATACTCAAACATAGCCAACCAATCCAAAACATCCAACTTAGGTTCATAAATACCCACAATCTCTTTAGGCATCCAGGGACTTTTGGGACTGGAACTCCTAGAGGATCCGGGGAAAGAAGTATTTTCAACAGACAATTTCTTCATCTCTAGCTCATGCTTGAGCTCCATTTCTCTGAGCCTTAGTTCTTGGTGCTTTTGTTCAGATTGGGCACTAATTCTTTTGAAGAGGGGCAGTGGGGACAGTTACATTAGTCTCACTTTCCTCTTCTGAATCTACAACAATAGTATCAATACTTTGATCCATATTACCATCATTACTGTTGTCTACATTTGCTAGGGAGGTAGGTTCCTCTGAAACACTACCCGGAGTTTGGTTTTCTAACAATTTTTCTATTAGTTCCATTTTCTTGCCTTTAACAGGAAGATCCTTATGTCTACAAAGAACTCTTAAACAATCAGCAGTTTTTGCAGAAAGGGACTACTGACTGTAACTTTCCATAGTTGACTTGTTAAAGAAATAGCTTTTTGAGTGCTAAGCTTTGTGGTTAGTTGCACTAAGGTATTTAGACAATCTAAAATGTATACTCAATACAAATCCCACCGCTGTACACCAGTGTTAGGCAGAATCCTGTGCAGTTCCCTTGGAGAACACTGCAAAAAGATTAAGACTACAGGAGCAGCAGTATACCCAATTGGTAGCAGTCTGCACCACCCAGATTTACATGGTAGCTGTTGCTGAGCAGTCAGACTTCTCTCAAGAAGAGTAGGGCAGTATGCAGAGTATACACAATAGGGCCAAAACACAGTAGAGCAAACAAACACTGACCAGAGCTTTGTATAAAAAGTATATAGTTATTCATTTAAAACACACTTTAGGTAATACACTAGCACTCTCAATGAAAAGTAATCTAAAAACACAGTCAGGTAAGTACACACACCTCCCTTGATAACTATCAGACAAGTCAGGGTTAAAGCACAACTATTTGTTAAGACAGAAGTGAGCGCTTAACCTAGATGGCACTCCAATACTTTAGGTTAAAAAGGGAGAGGAAAGGCAGATCATAAAATAAAACAGTTCCCAACACTTTTAAGTGTTCAGAGCAAGGGGAGAAAAGGCAGGTTATACTGTGGAGCCTAAGTTCATAGGCCAGGCCCACTTTAAATGGAGCAAAGCGAAATGTGCCCAGGATAACACGGTTTAAAGTGCCCTGAAAGTCTTTGCAGAGTGTTCAAAAGAGGTTGGGGTGAGTCAAAAGATATAGTTAGAAGGCCTGGAGCCAACACAGTTTAGAAGCCAAGGATTTAAGGGTCACCTTTAGCAAACTGTAGAAAGGGGAGGCCAGGCAGGACACAGTACCTTAAGAGAAAGGAAGCTCCAGCGGGGGCAGTTGTTCCTGGCAGTGGTTGAGGTTTGTGGTTTCGACCATGGGAAGAGATGATCTCGTCGAGGAGGAAACGTGGAGTCGTTGCACTGCACAGGGATGAAACCAGCCGCGGAGTTCCTGATTAAAAGGTGCGGTCCTTTTATTCGCGGTCAAAAGTGGCTCGACCTTGGTCAGAGTTACAGAGACAGACACAAACGCCATTTTAGAATAGAGTTCTGGCAAAAAGACCCAACCGGTGATTTAATATTAAATAAATAAACTAGCGGTATCTTTAATATTGCACCAAAAAGTGGTGCATTTAAAATGAATGGGAATTTCCCATAGAGAATATTCTGGTGGAATATTTCGCGTGGTAACCACTGCCACCAGCCAAAAACTCGACGAGGTGGGACGGGACCGTGCCCCCTCGAAAACAGACCCAGGGGCAATCGAATTACCCCTTACCAGTACTTCCACAATATGATGGTTTGTACTGGTTCTGTTCACAATTTTGGACTAGTAAAGCCAATGGTGACTTTACCTGCCCTGGGAGACAGTAGTCAGTGCCAGGGTATGGAGTCTATAGCACATAACAAGTCAAAGACACACCTCAAATCATGCCTAAGAGTGGGAGTAAAAGAGTCTCACTCTTAGCAGGAGAAAAAAACAAACCCCAAAAATCCAGCAAAGCTGCTGGGGGACTCAGTAGGTTTGGGAAATTAGCTGTATAAGAGAATTCTCCCTAACAAGCCCTTTATGATGCAACTGCATCAGGTGGTTCTATCTCTTATGAAAATCTAGGTACCACAAGGGAAACCCCTCTCAGGTTTTTGGCTGATGCGATATTAGTTATCAGTCAAAACAACTAGAAAGTGAAATGATTCACACCACGTCAGCTGAATCGTTTTAAGAGGTTTCTTTATTCGGAAGAAAGTCGTGTACAGATACAGGTATGGCTGCCGCCAACTCCCTCAAGATGTCTTTCAAACTGCCACTAAGGAGTTCTTGCAGTAAACATACAGATCTATAACCTTATGGGATTCCAACTTCTAACAACACCATGACAAAACACAGCAGAGGGTTGTGGTCAGAAAGGAACTGTGAGCCCCAAGACAACAAGGTAGAAGGAAAGTAAGCAATAAGCCATAACAGAAAGCACTAGGCCCCAATGGAGTTCCTGCATATTTTTACAAGCTAGAAAAAGATTTCTGGGTACCGGTTCTAGTCCATTTTTTAAATCTGAGAAATGGAAACTATAAACCGCACACTACTTGCCACTAATAGTCCCCTATTACAAAAAGGCAATATTAACACGTCAAATTATAGACCAATTTCCCTGTTAGATAGCCTTGCTAAGGTATATGCAAAGGTTTGGGCTAATCGTCTACCTTAACATATTGAAGAACAGAACCTACTGTGTCATGTACTTGCTGTTTTTTTTGTAAGGGGTGGGCACCATAGATCAGGCTCTCTTTAATTTTCCATAAATATATCATGCAGAAGGATATGTCCCTGTTTGTAGCCTTCATTGACTTCAATGCAGCCTTCAACAATGTTGATCAAGGGCTGCTGTGGTGGGCCTTATTTGACCATGAACTTATGCCAGAGATGATCAATTGTATTAAGGCATTGTACACTAACACCACTGCTACTGTAAAATGGGGCTAACATTGAGAATTGACACAGCCTCTTATGGTCAGAAAGGAGGTAAAACAAGAATGCGTACTGGCCCTGTACGTATTCACATTATTTATCAATGGCTTTGCTAAATCCCTCTTAAAGTTCCAGATCGATATGCCACTGATAAATAAGGAATTTGCATCGCTAAGCAGTAATTTGACACTAATCATCAACGCATCAAAAACAAAAATCATGACATGTCATAGTAGGAATAAAAAGGAAAATCCTCCCTCTAACGACCTTGAGCTAAATGGAGTAAAAATAGAAAATATAGTTTTCTATGATTATCTGGGAGTGCGGTTCTATAAATATGGACAATGGTACAACCATATTCAGAAGTGCTCATTGGATATGAAGAGATGGATTCGGGTACTTCTGAACTTTTCAGATAAAATGGGGGGGCTCAATAAGTGATTCAAAACCTGAAGTCTACAGGGCCCAAATACAAACGACTGTATTATATGCAGTGGAAATATGGGGGTTTCATGAGATACCAAATAAAAACTCTGTGAAAACAAGTTTTTAAAAATAAATAAATATTAGGTGTACCTATGAATACCCTGGTTATAGCTGTCAAACTGGAACTAGGATCGTTTGGAATAGACTACCACGCATACTTGAAATCACTGTTATTCGGGGTCAAGATGGGCCCTGGGGCATTACCTGAAGTGGTAATGCCTCCCCTGCGAGGGGCTAATGCTATTAGTAGCCCGGCCCATAAAACCGGGGTACTAAAAGCATTTACTTTCTGTTCCAAAACGTTATGGCATTTCTGAACAGGAAAAAAAAAATTCAACAAATGCCTGCTGGGGAAGGGAAACCAAAGCCAGTTTTCCATTTCAATTGCGGCCATTGAAAAAGATTGAAAAAGTAAACCAAAAAAATGGCCACCATAGAAACGGGAGAAGGAACTACACAGTCCCTTCTGTCTTTCTGTGGCAGGCATTAAAAAAAAGCAAGGAAATGACAGAAGGGACTACACCTAGTCCCTTCTTCCTTTCCATGACGGCCTGTCGCAGAGCGGGAGCAGACGCACCGGGGACATAAGTGTTCCCAGCGTGTCTGTTTGCGAAATGTCGAGAAAAGAAGGTAAATGTGGGTGGGAGGGCAGGGAGGGAATTCTGTGGATGGGGGTTAAGAGAAGGGGAAGACTAACCTCATTCCCCGGCGACGGGAGATGGTGGCCCCACACTCTGAGGAGGCTCAGGGTGGTGAGATTACCATCTGATAATGCCTGTGCATTGGCTGGGAGGGTGCCACACCCCCCTCGCTGGGTACTAATGGTTTGTAAAAGGGCACTGATGGATGCTATTGAAAAGAATTATGTTTAACGCTGGCCATGGCTACAACATATCAAAAAGTTCTTGGTGAACATTTGTTTAGATTATTTTTTGTACAATCTGGAACTACTGGTACTGGCTGATGTAGGAAAGCTTATTTTTTGGCTGGGGGGCTGTCTCTAACAGATTGCTTGCGTAAAAATTAGTCTAAGAGCGCCTTTTGCATTTGGTACTAGCTTGCGAGCGGTATCTCTCCTGGATAAAACTAACAAGCGCAAGAAACCTCTTTTTCAAGCTACGATTGGGTATATTACGTTTGACCCGAAATTGGTCAGCACAAGCAAGCTCTTGCTGCCTGATGTGTGGAGCTGGGAGGGAGGATCACTTTCTCTTTTCTGCTCATTCCTGATCCAACTTAGAAGAAGATGGCTTGTCCCAGTATTAAAGGCAAACAATATTAACACAGTGGTAGTAGGGTCTATGGAGTTTTGCACAAAAAATAAATGTATGGCTAGAGTCTATGCGATCTCTAACTATTTGTGAATGGAACTGCCGGAAAAAATATTGTAAATGATCTTTTATATTGTTTTTTGGACTATCTGAAGCTTTATATGCAATTTTCTGGTTATTATATACACTGCATGTTTATGAAATGTGTAGTAAACCTTCACATTTTACTGTTGTATTTTACTGCAATATTTTATTCTTTTTATCTGTAACTTGCTTTTATGTTTTTTTCTTAACCGAAATAAAGCATATATTGACTTGATATTACGTATTTATAAACAGTAATTAATGCTATGCCAATTTGCACACATGTACGCATTAACACCTATGCATACAATTTATACACAGTGTGATGAAAAGTGCACATGCTTTACAAACCAACCAATGCTGGTAACTTCAAGGTTTCAATTACCGCACACATGTATGAAATGTCACATTCACGTATAATCGCCAGATGTATGCAATTTTCCGTGTGCGTATAAGCTAAGTACACATACATTACAGTGTTATAAACCAGTGGTATCAGAAGCGACTTTTCCCTTTTTCCTGCTCCATCTGTCCTGTGAACAGTGCGGCTTGACGCTAATAGATACTTTGCTCTAGCTTGCTGGAGGGTGTTTCAGAGCTGGAGGTGCTGCTATGCATCTATTAGCTTCCAGTCAGATTGTGGTGGTCTGCAGTTGCCCGAGGCCTCTGGCCATCTGATAGGGCCCTTTGAGAGGGCAACAAAGAGTCCATCTAGGCGTTGACACGTCCGGGTTGAGGCTTGAAACTTATTGCAGAAGTCTGCGTCGGGCCCCTGTGGGCTCTGCAAGAGCGTGAGTCGGCCTAATTAGCCTTGGTGGGAGGTTGAAGCTGGGAACACCACTGGCCGCTCGAGCTCAAAGAGGCCTCTGTTTTCTATTTCGCAGACTGCTTTCATCCTCGGTGAGGTGTGCGTAGTCAAGAACAGTGCTCGAAGTGGGCGGGAGCGGTTGGCAGCTTTGTGCCTCTACTTTTTATTTTCATTAAGCTTCACCATTACTATACTATTATTTTAAAAATAAACCATTCCGGAATGGTTTCGTTGTAAAATAAAAGTGTAAGAAGAAGTTACAACTTACACTTCAGTGCAGTGCATGGGGGGCAGGTGGGAGAAGTGGCTTTCATCTTTAGCATGTCCCTTAAGAGGTGTGAATGGATTGGGCAGGGTGCGTAAAGGTGCATGCTGTGCTCGACAATGAATAAAGTTAATGGAGGTCGTTTAAAATGCATTCTTTTGCCGTGTTTCTTTCAGCCTTTACACAGTGGTGGGGTAGACTTGAGGAAAGGCGGGACCCAGGTATGGTATTTGTATTGCGTGTGGGAGGGGGTGTGACGATGGGGCCTGTGGGGGGCAGAGGCCTAGACAGGGAAGGGCATAAGTGGGAAGGAACATAGTTCCACTACTTCTTTTTGGACACATCGACCACTGGTCAAGAGGCTGTTTGGGTGCGGGTTGTGTGCAGGGACTAACCACTTTGGTTTGTATGCACAGTGAATCCGCTGGTGCCTGGCGGTTTTTGCAACAGCCGTGCTGTGTTTCTGCACGTGTGCTTTGGGCCCTTTGGCTTGTGCGGACTGCTGTGCAACCGCTGGGTTTTTCTCTCTGGGTGGTGCTGTTTTGATTCCCTGGGCGGTTGTAAGTTGGCCTGAGTCCTTTACGCTACTGTTCCTTACACTTAAGAAGAAACATCTATAATCTGTTATCACTTGTGTAGCATGGCTTGCGTTGTGTCACAAGCCGGCAAGACACAATTGGTGGAACCTGCCCCTCTTCTTTGCTACTATGCTTTCTGCTATAGAGCTAACCGCAGTGCTGCTTCAAGCTGGCATCAAGCCTCATTTGTGCGTGTTAAAAATAACCAGATTTTTTCCGCTAAAAACCATGGCAGTTTCTATTGGGACGGCAGCACCTCTTCCCTCAGCGAGTTCACTGACCACTTTAACTGTGATTGATAATAATAACAACTTTCTACTGAATTTATGTTTGAGCTTGCAACGCTCCCAACTAAGGCTCCAACAAATTGACAGTTTGATGAATCTGATGATTGTATCACTCCTTTCCTGACCCTGGTGGCGTCTATATGAGGGACGACCATATGGGGGGAGGCAACCCTCATGGGGGAGTCCGGCATCATCAGATGAGACATGATATCCCCCTTTTCCTTTTAGGGATAACCCCTTCATTCCCCCCGCCCTGATGGCATATTGTAGTAATTCCCTTTAATAACCTGCAGGACTTGCTGATAGCCAATCAATAACTGCATTTCGGCCATGAGGCCATAAAAGTACACCATGGCACAAATAAATAAACATTTAATCCATATTACAAATAACTAATTCACAATGCCATATTGGCCTGCTTATGACCCCGGGAGCATGCTTCCCTGGTAAGAGCTGCATCGGTAGGGGACAGGCCAGATCACTCCTTGCTCATCAAAACAGATTACTCCAAAGTCAATTTTCTGTGGTTCTTTCACCCAGTGGGACTGTGTTAGCACCAGAGAGCACAAGCCAGCCGGGTCACTTTTCAAGGTGTGCGAATGAATGACCCCCACCACGCGCTGAGATTTCAATCATGGAGTTGGCTGGGGGGGTAGTGGGAGTGGCATCTCTTGAGAAAGCCCAATATGCTTTTTCCCCACTCTTGGTTCCAAGAAGTCAATTTGTACAGAATCATAGTGACTTTCCCCCTGATAGGGCAGCCTAGTACACTTTAAAATCTTTTCACGGGTTACAAATAAACAACCCCAGACTGCCGGAATCCAATGAGTACACTTGTTCACAAGTGCCTCCCTCGATTCAGTACAGTAGCATGATCATTTTGGGACCTTATGTAGGTGTATTGGCCCTCCCCTACCAGACACCATCCCCTTTCCGTGGTTGGCATTATGGTTCAATAGCACATAGGCCTTTCCAGTAGATGGCTTACCCGTGAGGGCATTAGGACTAAGGTGATTGTCTCCCTTCCCACTTGAGATCTATGGGGATATAAATGGGGTTGGTGGGGTTGCTTTCTGCATGCTTAAAAGATAGACATGTAAAAGATAGTCACGCTTCCTTTGCGCTATAGGAGCCGAGGGCACCCTTTCACGCTGCATCCTTTTAATTTTGCCACTTTCACTGCGGCTATAAGACCTGGGGTGAGAGGGTTGGGGTTTGAGTTCCTTGGAGGGGCCACAGAATGGTCAAGCGATGCATTCAGCAAAACATTTGGGTTTGAGCCCCTCTTTTTTAATTATCGCCAGTTCAGAAAAAAACAAATTGTATTTGCATACATATGCCCCTGGGACGTCCACCACATCCTGGTCCACCCTTTCGTACTGATCCATCATAAGGGTGCAAGGGTGCGAGGGATACTCAGTAGAGGAGATCAATACCAGAATTGGCACCACCAATGACCGTCGTTGGATCTACTCAAGTCGGGGCACTCCCAGAGCCCCACTTGGTCGTCTTGCTGAAACCCCTGACTATGCCCACCCTTCCTTTGGGTTCTTTGATTAACATTGTGGTCGGGCTAGATTTGCTCTTGCTCCTTGCCATCAGCGTGGATCCACCGCCCCCCCATGCCCCAGTACATTTGGATCAGACCCTGAGGTGGCCAAGGGGCTGCTGGTGTCAGTTTTAATAGTTGGAGACTAGCTAGGAATCAGTCTGGCGTGTAGTATGGAGTTCAAAGTAATTATAGGGGCTGTTTGAATGCCTTGGGTGCCATTGGCTTGGGATTTCGGGGCGTCTGTGTTTGGGGTGAAGAAATATTTCCATCAGCATGGGCATTTTACAGAGCTGATCCCCAGGCATTGTTTGGCTAGCCGCTGTCTTTGGTAGGTCCTCAGTATCCCATTGCACCCATTTGCTTCGATCATCCATGACTCTATTGCCAGAGCCTTGGGTATAATTAAGTGCCTTGGTGGCTTTGGCAACATTAATGTTCTCCTTTGTAACATTAACCCCCGCCGCCCATGGGTCTGGGCTTGCAGGGATGTTGGTACTGCCCAGGAACTGATGGATTTCACTAATGAGGCTATGAGCCTCCCCATGGAACTTGCACAGTTATTGAGCTTATTCCTTTTGGCATCTGATGGTGGACGGGGGAGGGGGCAGTATGCATTTTCCTCCTCACAGATAGTATTTTCCATTTGATGAAGGGTGGGGGAATGTTGAGCAAAATGGTGGGTGGGATCACTAGTGGGATCGCTAGAGAATTAGAGGACAATTGATAGACAGACTTTAAGTTTCCACAGTCTTTTGGAAATCTTGTTACAGTCCTGATATGGTTACATTCCCAGAGTCTGATGCCCAGCACCCCAAGATGTGAACATGGAGCTTGCAAAAGAAATGCAATGATGTGGCTCCCAATCCAATCTATTTTGGTGTAAATGATCTCCCTGCACTCGGCACTTGACACTCAGCATCCTCTTTATCAGCTCTCCTGCTTAGATGATTAACTTCTGTGTTAAAGTGCTTCGGGCAGGTTCAACTATGTGCAGGTTCAAGTGGGGTCCCCATCGCAGGCACCAAACACCCTGTGGGCAGAAACACCCACACCATTGATTCCTCGTGGGGAGGGCGGTTGATTATATGAGCTGGTGGGTGGGACCCAGGAATGGCACTGACAGCAATGCTGGAGATGTATGTAGGTTGGAGTTGAGCAGCAGCACTTCTTCACACCCTGCGGATGGAAACACCCACGCTCTTGATCCCCCCCGATAGCATTCTGCAATATGCTGAAAATAGAATGACAAAAAAAACGATGAATCCCATGAATGTGAATCCTTTGGAAATACTGGGACGAGGAGGAGGACTGGCGCTATGAAGAACACTAGAGCGTGGAAGCCCACTCCGCGCTCTAGTTGTTGGAAGTAGATACGCAAGGCCGGGACATTTCAATTCCCCTCAGCTGATGCAGGAAGGAGAGCAGTACCTAACATGACCAAGCGGCTTGAGTCAGAAGAAGCTCGAGGAGACTGTGGCGCCAGACGAAGTCCGGTGAAGGGGGAGGAGCAAGTGAACCACTGCCCGACACTAATGGGTTGCTGGCATTCCTGAGGGGAAGGAACTGAGGAGCTGCTGATCTGCCGTTGCAGGGCTGCGAGGAAGAGGCTCCCTTTTGACCGTAGGTGAGCGGACAAGAGCGCAGAAGAAGTTGATCGTTATCCCCATCGACCGGCAAATGACAGCATTCATGGTACGGTGCAAGGAAGAACAAAGCAGCCAAACACAGCCAGTGAGCCCAGCTGGGGACGGTGGAACACAAGGGTGCTTCAGGAGCATTGCCGCACACTGGGAATAGAGCTGAAAGGTTGCTTGGGAAGGGCGAGAAGCCCTGGGAGAGAGACTGTTGGAAAAGTCTGGATGGAAAATGTTGCAGCCTGGGAAATCGCGCAAGTCTGGGGCATGCAACCACATTGAGAGAGAACTGGGTTGTATGAGAAAGCCCGGGCAGGAGAGTGTACCATGCAAGGTCAAGTGTGTAAAGAGAATCCTGGGGAAGACCCATGCCCTTGGGATTATGAACTGAGTAATAAGAGAAAGCACTGGCAGGGGAGTATACCAGACAAAGTCAAGTATGTGAAGAGAATCCTGGGGAAGACCCATGTCCTTGGGATTGTGAAACGATTTATATGAGAAAGCCCTGGCAGGAGAGTATACCAGGCAAAGTCAAGTATGTAAAGAGAATCCTGGGGAAGGTCCATGCCCTTGGGATTGTGAACTGAATCATATGAGAAAGCCCTGGCAGGAGATTGTACTAGGCAAAGCCAAGTGTGTAAAGAGAATCCTAAGGAAGACCCATGCCTTTTGTGATTGTGAATTGATTGAACTATCTAAGAAAGTACTGCAGGAGAGTATACCAGGCAAAGCCAAGTCTGTGAAGTAAATTGCAAATTCAAAGAGAGGGAGTTATCCTCTTGGCCTATACAGTACTTGGTTATTCTTGTTGAACTATTGTTTGTGGTGGAGAGAAACCTGGGGAAGGGAGCCCTCCCATGGAACTGTGAACACTATCCATTTGTAACATTTCTGTTGGAGTTATCCTTTTCTTTTGGAACTTTGAACATTTGTGCAGTTTCAAGACCAAAGCAATACCCTTAGCACCTTTAGAGTTTCTTTTAGAATACGAGGGCTAGGATAGGATTTCGGAAGCAATACATTTTGCTTTGAACATCTTGATGCCGGACAGACCCTTAGTTTTTCATTGAGGTAGGGAAGTACCTCCTAGAGCTGGGACATGAGCTATTTTCCAACCCCTTTTATTTTGAATAAAAGTTTATAGCAATCACTATGAGTTCTCTGTGTCTGCTTCTCATTCCTGGTTCATCCCAACTGGCAGTTTGTGATGCCCTCCTATGTACCCAGTGACCAGGTGTACATCACGGCAGAGTCCGAAAAAGATCAGGAGCTTTCTAATAGCGACTTGGATCTATCTTCCCACTCTTACCATCTGGATTCAGATAAATACCTTGTGCACCTAGCCTGAATGCTACAGCGGTCACGGTAGATGCCATATTTGGCTTATGTTCCACCTACTACATGACAAAATGGCTTTGAAATTGCCATTAGCACGTGTGGCAGATGTGATTATTTCACACAGTGCCATCTCAAACCCCAGCAAAGTGGTAAACACCAGATGGGAGAACACTTATTCTGACTTGACAGATGAATGCTTGGTAATCCCTTCTTCCACACCCCTTTTAAAGTCTAAACCGCAACGAGCTGGGGAGACCAGAGAAATATTTGCCTGTGTCTCAAAGAATTCTGTTGCCACCACGTAAGAAAAAATGTAAGTACCTCAACACAGCAAAGGCTTTGCCTGAGACTAAGAAAAATGCTGCAGCATTAGCAGTGTTGAGTAACTCGGACATTGTTTGTGTGAGCAAAGAAATTTGTTATAAATTACAATCCAAGAAGCAAACACACAACTCCTTTCCCTCACAAGTCCTCTCTGTACCTACTCCTAGTAACACCTTGGACTTGGACAAATGGTTGCAAGTCCTGGAGAGAAGTTTGAGTACTGCCAAGACTCCTATGTCTACTATTCCTAGCACTTCTTGTCCGGAGCCCCAAGGGCCAGGTGCTATGCCACTTGTTATTAAAAGTGGTATGAGCAATCAATGTGATATGGCAAATGTTACAAAAATGGGCCTTAAGCTAATGACTTCATAATGATTCTGATGCCTCTCTCTTATTATGGTCGGCAGATGTATTTTCCTCAGGCTCCTGCTCTTAGGGCCTCATTACGAGGTGGGCGGTAAGGGTTAACGGGCACCGGTAAGGAGACTGGTGCCGGTAAACCCTTACCACCCTTCTCCGAGGTCCCTTAGCGGGTCCCGCTATGGGTGCCTGGTTTTAGCAGGCGCCCTTAGCAGGAGCCGCTAAGTGACCAGGGAGCTAATAACGGGCCCGCTATTAGCGGGCCCGTTATTAGCTCTATCCCCATTCCCATTGAGCCCTATGGGGGCTCGAATGGGAATGGGTAATGGTTCTCGGAATGGGGATTTACCGGGTCCTCCAATGTTGGAATGACCCAGTGAGTCCCTATTTCGCCAACCCGGACCCGGAATGCGGTAAGGGGGTAGCCATGGTGCTTATAGCACCATGGCTACCGCCTACCTCATAATGAGGCCCCCAGTCTCCAATCAGGTGCATTTAGTAGGAGGCTTAAGTCGATTGAATTAGCACCAACAAATGAGAGCCCTTTTTTGACCGCTTCCGGGAAGCCCTTCCTGGCACAAGCGTAGGTCAAAGGACAGGCTTGAGAATAAATACAGAGTTCCAGACTCGGCAAGTGCCAGAGGTCCCAGGCTTCACCTGACTCTGTGATCTCAACCACGGCCAGGAAACGATTTACGTACCCGTCGTCCTCATCCTTGGTGCCCCCGGACCAGGAGGGGAAGAAGCTGGATGCTATGGTGAAAATAATTATCTATACTGCTGCCAGCACCACCATGTTGTCACGCTATGATCAGGAACTATGATATGAACTGGGCCCTATTTCGGACTTCTTACCTGAAGACAAGACGTTAGACACTCTGGTGCTGTTCTAGGAGGGGGTTGTGGCACCACGCCATTACAGTGGCAGGAGACATCAGAGGCACAGGTTTCTGGCAAATGGGCAATGGAGTGTCTCTTCCATGGAAGGGATGGCTCAAAGCCACCAACTTCAGAACGGATATTCATTCCAATGTTTTGGACTTACCATTTGATGGTGTGAACCTCTTTGGCAAGACTGTTGACCAATTTCTGTAGGTTATCAAAACAGACACAGAGACGGCACGTTCAATGGGTACCTTGCAGCAATGTTGGTCGTCCTTTCGTTCCCCCGAGAGGAAAGTCAGGCAGGTTCTCTAAGAGGTATAACACCCCTTATCGACAACCTTCCCGCTCCACAACGCAAGAGGCATACCGCTGCCGCTCACAGGCTTACGGAAGCAGAGGACAGTGGAGGCATCACCCACAGGACTCGGGCCGATGCCAAAATAGACCTGAACCGCTGTGGACTCGGGTCCCCACTCGTGCACACCAGTGGGAGGCCGGATGGCGGGGTTCATCAGCGCGTGGAAGACCATCACCACTGAAGCACTTTTGGTAGCCTTCCTTCTGTATATACCATGTTGAGTACCCACAAAGTGAATCCCCCATGTTGGACTAGCCGTTGTGAGACGAGACCATCACCACCGACAGATTGGTGCTGTATGCTCTCAGACAGGGGAACACCTTGGAGCTCCAATGCTGGGTCCTCATATTCCCCCTGTGGCTCGACAGGAACGGCATGGCGCACATGGTGTTACTGCTGCAGGAGGTATAGGCCATGTTAAAAAAGGGGGCGATAGAGCCCATCACCCAGCACCTCTGGGGCTCCAGCATGTACTCCAGATACTTTCCAAAAGAAGACAGGAGGGTGGAAGCCGATCCTGAACCTCAGACGCCTCAACAAGTACTTGAATTCCCAGAAGTTCAGGATGGTCACATTGCAGCACGTGCTCGGCCAGCTGGAACAAGGCGACTTCCTGGCATCACTGCATCTGGTGGATGCCTACTTCCACATCCCCATCCACTGGAAACACTGCAAATTCCTGCACTTCGTGGTACAGGAATGACACGATCAGTTGAAGGCGCTCCCTTTTGGCCTCAAGGCAGCCCCAAGGGTCTTTACAAAGTGCTTGGCTCCGGTGGTGGCGCATCTTTGTCTCGAGTACATCCATGTCTACCCTTATCTGGACAATTGGCTTGTCCGATTCCGCTACCACACATTATTGAGAGAACACAGGACAAGGGCTGTCCATCTGCTGATTGATCCAGGAATTTCCATAAATTATCTGCTTGGAGCTGTCTCAGAACGCTCTATTTCTGTCTGCCCGGCTCAACACAGTAATGTGTCTGGCGTCGCCCTTGGATAGAGAGGGTGGTAGCCATTCTGGAGAAGGTACATCCTGTCCTGGATGGACAAAATCACCTCAACGGGGAGTTCTGACGGGCGATACAGTGGTGGGGCATGCACCCTTACCTCACAGAAGGGGCTCCTTTCCAGGTCCCGCCGTACCAGGAGAGGGTCACCAAGGATGCTTCCTGGAAGGTTGGGGAGCCCACACCGGACAGTTGCATGCCAGAGGCCTCTGGTTGCCAGAAGAAAAGGCTCTTTACATCAACGTCCTGGAGCTCCGGGTGGTCTTCTGGGCCCTCAAGTCCTTCCTGCCGCAAGGGCAAGGTGGAGAGGATCTTCAAGGACAACACTACCACCATATTCTAAATCCAGAAGCATGAAGGGACGCACTCTGCGACTCTCTCCAAGGACGCCCAGGAGCTGTGGTGCTGGGTTGTTTGTCAAGACATGTTTATCGTTCCTTTCCACCTGGCGGGCACCAAGAACACCATTGCAGACTCGCTCAGCAGGGAGCTAAGTTCTTGCCACGAGTGGGAGTTTCACCAGGACCAAGTGGATCTTCTATTCCGTGAATGGGACCAGCCCCAGTCTGACCTTTTCGCAACAGCGACAAACTCCAAGTGTCAGAGGTACGCCAGCAAGTTACTGCAGCTGAAAAGCACAGGGTTGCTGTCTCATTCCCGTGGCAGGGACTCTTCCTTTATGCCTTTCCTCCATTCCTACTCCTGCTACAAGTGATCAACACACTCAGACAGTGTCACTGAAGGATGATACTTGTCGCTCTGGTGTGGTCGCGGCAGATATGGTACCTGGACTGGCTACGTCTGTCGGAGGCGCTATCCATCAGGCTTCCGCTACTTCCCAATCTTCTCGTCAGAGATAGAGGAGCGATTCTACACCACGACCCAACATTGCTGAACTACAGGGCCTGGCTCTTGCAGCCCTAGAGTTTGGGCATTATTCTTGTTCCAACGAAATGTAAGGACATCCTGGCCAAACCCAGAGCCTCTTCCACGTTAAAGTGCTAGAGCCATAAATGGAAGCAATTATCTGTAGGAAGCGATTCTTTTGTTGGTGCCGGGTGCAGAAGATCACTCCCCTGTGTGTCATGGCCCCGCAGCTCCGGCTATACCTGCTTTCCTTGGCCAAGGCTGGACTGGCTCACGCCGCTATCAAGGTGTACTTGGCTGCCATATCCTGTTACACCAGGACACCAGGTAGGCCTTCCCTGTGGTCTCACAAGTCTACACAACTTGTTCATTTGAGCTGAGCCTGGTCCAGGGGTGAGTGTTTTCTTGCTTTTGTTGAGCTTTGCCACCTCCTGTGGTTGTGTATATGTACTGCTGTGTAATTGTTATTAATGAGAATGTGAATTAATGGCAGACCCCATGCTGGAGAAGGTTTAAGTTACTTACCTGTAACTCTTGTTCTCCAGCATGAGTCTGTCATGGAGTCACATGCGGACCCTCCCTCCTCCCCCTATGTGGCTCTTCTTGGTTCATACTGCCACTTTGCGTGCTTACCAAATCTGAACATGGCAACCGTGGGTGGACCTTAGGGAGAGGGCTGTCATTGGATGGGGGCAGTATGACCCAGAGGACAGTGATTGGTTTAGAGGAGAAATACAGTTTTATGGCTTAAATGAAACTGTTTTTTCTTTTATCAACGATACCCAGCCTGATGACGGGGAATATTCATGACCATGCGAATCCATGCTAGACCCATGCTGGAGAGCAAGAGTTACAGTTAAGTAACTTAAACCTTGCCTCGTCTTATCTGAAGTACAGTTACTTTTCACATTAAAAGGCGCCTGCCTTCGTTTGATCCCACGATACATAAAGAGAAAATGCATCTTGCTTCTAAATGCGCTATTAAAAGATCTCAGACTATCCCTATCTGTGATAAGGGTTTATACATTCTTGCATTACGAGTCTGATATAAGAACTGGGTACAAGGACATAAGCATAATCTGCATAATTCCAACTGGCAGATGTTTTTCAACCTTGTTAATACGCATGACACTAAGAAGTTTTGGTACCTACATTACCCCTACCTAGCAGACTTTTCCCCCACAATATTTGCTCTTTATCAGAGGTGGTTTCGACTTAGAAGATATTTTGTGAATCATACGAAAGTTAAAGGGGTCTAGAGCCCCTTGGCCAGACGGGATTGCAAATATTGTCATTAAAAGCATAATTCCTACTGGGCTCAGCTTCTTTACATGTTGTTTTCCCATGTGGTTAGACATGGAGATATTCCCCATCGCTGGCGCGAATCGATATTAATTCAGAACAGGACTGCAAGACATATCCTTGGCCTCAAGCCCAAGGACCGTATCTCTCCAGCCGTGAAATCTCTCCACTGTCTTCCGGTGGCTGGAAGGATTAAGTTCAAGACCCTTTGACCTGTCCACAAGGCTTTCTGGGGCCGAGGCCGCACTACATCCAAGCTCTCTTCCAAACTACCTTCCTTCTCAGGCCCTTTGCTCAGCTACCTCCAACTCTCCAAGGGTTAGACGCTTCTCTGGGCAGAGAGTGGGGGTTAGATCTCTCTCCTCTCTCCTCATGGCCTCCCTGTCTCTGTCAGACTTTAGCCAAATCACCTGAAGTTCTGGAAGCAGCTCAAAACCTTCCTCTTCTCCTCAGCTTTTTCTCTCTCCTTCCCCTGCTGATCTACCTGTCTGCTGTACTGACTGGTTGCTTGGCTCCCCTCAGATTCTCACTGGGTACCAGGCTCTTTCTTGATCAGTCACCCTTGCACTGCCTCCTGCCCTACCACAATCCTTTGTTCTCCTTGCACTACCCAGAGCTGCGCTGCCCTGGCTGCACTTACTTAGAGCATTGCTAACTTTTTTTCCCTTCTCCTCTTCCTTGCACTTCCCCCTCCCTTTCCCCTTGCACTTCTCGTTCTTGCACTTGAACGATCTGAATGACACAAAGCCTAGTAAGATCGTTTGTCTTGTCCTCCCTCTGTCTTCCCTCCGTTATCTTGTCGCACCTAGCACACTTGTGTACATGTGTGTTATAAATGACTTATATCATATCACTCCTTTCCTGGGCAAACTCCTGGAAAAGTTGGCCCTCTCCCAGCTTACTCTCCACACTGAATCTGTTGGTTGTTTACTTAACCATCAGTCTGGCTTCAGAGCAGCCAGAGGCACGGAAACTGCTCTCCTGAACACCTGTGTAGATCTGCTCACTGATCTCGATTCAAGCCTTACTTCTGTCCTCATCCTCCTTGACCTTTCCTCTGCCTTTGACACAGTCAACTTACACCATCCTGCTCATTCGGCTCTGTGAGAACCTGGCCATCACGGATCAGGTCCTGGGATGGTTGTCCTCCTTCCTCCTGGACTGACCCTCCCAGGTTCGACTTGGGTCCTTTCTCTCCACCACCTCTCTCTCCACATGTGGTGTTCCCCATGGCTGTAAACTCTGACCCTGGCATTTCAATGTCTACTTGGCCCCTTTGGCCCACCTTATCTGTACCTTCTCCTCTAACTTTCAGTGTAATGCGGATGACACTCAGCTCTCTTTCAGACTCGCCTCAGCCTCCTCTCCTCTCTCGCTCCTTCCCGACAGTCTATCCACGATTCAGGATCGGTGCACCTCGAATGATCTCTGCCTTGATGCCAGTAAGACTGAGATCCTTCTCATTGGGACACTGCACCCACTTTCTCTCTCTCAATCTGGCCACCCTCCTTGGGCCCTCTTCCTTCACCTTTATGTGAGGCAAAAAACCTTGGTGTCATATTCGACTCCACTCTCTCCTTCTCTCACCACATCATGGACATTGCCAAGAAGGCTCACTACCAACTGCACCTCCTCAGAGGTATTCTTTCTTTTCTTACTTTCCCCCAGAAGCTCACTGTCTCCAGTGCCCTGGTTCTCTCTAGGGTGGACTACTGCAACAGCCTCGTTCTCAATCTGCCTTCCTCTACGCTTCGCCCTCTGCAACTAATCCAGAACAGGACTACAAGACTTGTCCTTGGCCTCAAGCTCAGGGACTGTATCTTTCCAGCCCTGAAATCAATCCACTGGCTCCCAGTGGCTGCAAGGATCAAGTTCAAGACCCTTTGCATCATCCACAAGGCTTTCTGGAGCTGGAGCCTACACATCCAACACTCCCTTCCAAAATACCTTCCTTCTCTAGCCCTTCGCTCAGCTACTTCAAACTCTCTGATGGTCCGACACTTCTCCAGGCAGAGAGTGAGAGGGAGATCTTTCTCCTCTGCAGGTGCCTCTGGAAGTGCCTCCCTGCCCCTCTCAAACCTGAACCAGACCACCTGAAGTTTTGGAAGCAGCTCAAAACCTTTCTTTTCTCCTCTGCTCTCTCTCTCTCTATCCCCTGCTGACCTACCTGTCTGCTGTGCCGACTGGCTGTTTGGCTACCCTCAGAGTCTTACTGGGTACCAGGCTCCTCCATGATCAGTCTCCCCTGCACTGCCTCTGGGCCTACTGTTCACTTAAGGGCTTTAACTGTAACCCCACAGTCCCTGTCTCCTGGCGCTTACCCTGAGCCGAGCTGCCCTGGCTGCACTTACTTAAAGAAATGCTGCCCTCATGGCACTTCCCCCTTCTCTCTCCCTGGCACTTAAACCTCCTCCCTCCCCCCCTGCACTTTACGTTGTCACACTTACACGATCTGAATGACACAAGGCCAATTAAGATTGTTTTTCTTGTCCTCCCTCTGTCTTCCCTCCCTTATCTTGTCGCGCCTAGGAACAATTGTGTACAGGCGCGTTATAAATGACATATCATCATCAATTCCGATGCAACTTTCACTTACTGCCTATGCTTGATTCCAGTAGTAAGATCTTTTCTACTATTTTATTTCGGCATCTAAAGTAGATAGGATCGGCTGAGGCAAGTAACCTAATCACCTCACTCACTATTCACGCAACCGCTTGTCACACTTGTGTTTGGATATGATGACTAATATCTGAACAAACAAATGTTTTTTAATAATGACTGTAGCCTTGATAAAGACCTTGTAATGGTCAAAACACGTTTCGACACCCACAGTGATAATACATTTCTAATGGTAACAAGCTAAAACGAGTGTACTATATCTTTCATCGCCAAAATTCATAGGAAACACATAAGAGATGTGTAACGCATCATTTGTGTAGGTATCCAACACAAACACATCCAGCTTTCATTCTGGGCACAATAGCACATCCCCAAGGGTTGCTGGAACTGGCTGCCTTTATTAAAACCAAACGTCTAAGGATGAGCTTGGCGTGGTAACCAACTGTTCCCGGTGCTCTCACCATTTTCTACAGTAACCTATTCATACCCCAACAAACTGGTTTCAGGAAAGGCTGTAGTACGACACATAGCATATGGGCTTTACAGCTATTAATTGCTGACACCTACCAGGATCCTGCTGCAGTTTGTATATATGTTTTATCAATTTTTCTGCAGCCTTTGACTGTGTCTTGCATGCTCGGTTTTGGATGAAATTGGAAAATTGGTGCATTAATTCTGTCCTTCTATATTTCATTGCTTTATTGTATACTAATACTTCTGTTTCAATTAGTAATCTCAGGACGACACCACATTTAAAACTTTACAAAAAATGCCATCTTAAAACAAGGGTGCGATTCCAAGATGGCTGCCGACACCAGGTAGACGTGTGACGACGGCGCTCCGGACCCTTCAACTAATTTAAGCGGTTCCACCACCCCTTATAAATTGAGGAGCGGATAAATACAACGGTTCATACTCCCCCACTCCTGGGAGCAACCATGGCTGTTATAACGCCCAGAAGATTGTTCGGCGCTTCCTGGAGACCCCTGGGCGAAGAGAGGCGTATTGAGCTGGCTGGCGCCATTCTGGAGGAGGCCGGCGTTTGGAGGCAGGAGAGAATGCGGGTCCCGCTCCTGCTCTCCTCCCGAGCAGAGTGAAGAGTCGGGTGGCTTTGGGGGAGCGGCCACGGTCTTGGAGGCTTAACAGGCTTTCTCGCCGTTCATCGGGCGGGTGGAGAGAGACGAGCCTGCCCCCCGGGAGCTGTCTTGGTCGGGCTGGCCGGGAGAGGGAGTGGACCCGGTGACCTGCCCTTGCGGGTGGCCCCCCTGGGAGGGCGAGGAGTCGGCCCTCGGAGCACCCCGGCGGGACTGCCAGACCTCCCTACGGACCTTGGGTCTAGCAACCCACTTGCCCCGAAGCACAGGCCGCACATCGCATCGGCCCTGGGCCTGGCCGAGGGAACCCACCGGTGCACTCACCACGGACGCAGTGACTCACTTGGAGCAGCTGCGGGCCCCCGATTCAGAGCGGCAGAGGTGGGCCAGCGGCGAGGGGAGTAGCCCCAGGCAGCGGGAGGGGAGCACGGTAAGCGGGGGGGGCCCCGGTCACATTTGCCCCGAGTAGCACTTGGAGTGGGGCACCCCTCGTCCGGAGGGGGGGGCCCTTCCCCCGGGCCTGAAGAGCTTTGCCCCCATGGATTGTCCAGATAGACACTGAGACACCAGTACCCACGAGCCTGCTTTCTGTCCTCCCAAGTTGACACTGAGCAGGCTGTTCAGACAAACACTGTGGTACCGGCTCACACAAGGCTACCTTATATCCTCCCCAGTTTGACACAGAGCTCGGCATCAAACAGTAGGCGAGCCTGGCACTGGCCCACAGGGCCCCATTGACCTGGAGCAAGTAATACGCTATCCAACCTCCTAAGCAGCCTTAAGGCCCACACTCTCTGGGCATTGGGATGAGGCCTGACCAGGAATAGCACCCTAAGGGGGAGCGCAGATAGGGTCGGAGGGCTCCATCCTGGCAATATCCCACAATCATGACGACCAAAAACAAGGCAAACAGAAATGGTCCCCCGCAGGGGGACACCCCTGGCCCCATCATAGCCCTGTGGGCGAACAAAGACACAGCGGAGGAGCGCAAAGCCACGCAAGGGGGAAATGTGGAGCAGGAGACCCTGAGACCCCGGAAGCGACAGCACAAATCTCACGTCAGGACCTGTGTGGGGAGCGGCTCTCTCTACAAACATCCTTGGGGAAAACCTTTCAAGAACAATTTCAACTAATGAGGTCAGATATCAATCAGGCAATGGTAGAAATCAAGCAGGAAGTGAATCAGCTAGGGCAGAGAACGGATATTGTTGAGAAAGGCCTGCAGGAGGTAGGCAGAGAGGCAATGGAAAATAGCAAAGCAATCGAGAGGCTCGACACTGCAACGCAGAACTTGGAAATCAGGATGGAAGACATGGAGAACAGGTCCCAAAAGGATCAACATCAGATTGAAATTTCTGCCGGAGACAGTGCAGGATAAGGACCTGAAGGAGACAGTCCAAGGGATCTATGCAGAGCTGCTGGGAGAGCCCTCTTCTGATCGGATCGAGCTAGACAGGGTTCACAGAGTGGGATTCTTTAACAGAAACCCAAAGGCCAGGCCAAGAGACATGTTGGCTGCGTTCACAAGGTATGCTCAAAAAGAAGCAGTTCTCAGGGCCGCCAGACAAAAAGAGCCGATATCCTTCAACGGCCAACATATTGAACTTTATCAGGACCTTGCTAGCAGCACCCTGCTCAAAAGACGACAATGGAGCCCGATCACTTCAACACTCAAAGAAAAGGGGATCAGATATATGTGGACCTTCCCTTTCGGGCTCGGTTTCGAGTGGGCCGGTTCTCAGAAGCGGATAACAACGATGCAAGAAGGCGCGGACGTACTACAAATCGACCTGCAACAGGGGCTGGATAGGGGGCGGGGAGCGGTGGGCCCGGGTGGCTCACCAGAGGCGGGGTCGGAGGAGAGGCCCAGACCTTGGGAATGGTCAGTGGTTGGCGAGGGGAAAAGGAGGAGACCCTCGCGCCAGAGGGCCTCCGGGAGGGGAGGGGAAGTGGAGCCATCTGCGGAAGGGAGGCCCACGACCGAGGTGAACGAACTCGGTGTCTGAATAGATATAAGGAGTGGTGGACAGAAAGGTGGTTTTTGAATGCAAGGAGGAGAAAAGGAGTCATGAGCAAACATCATGGGATCACTAAGAGCAAGGAAGTCTGGGGGCAGGGGGAGGGGGAGGGAGACGGGAAGACCTAGTGTTAAGGCCGTCTGGGGCTCGGGGGGGGGGTGGGGTTCAGGGGGACAGGGGGAGGGACCCCTCAGGTGCTGCCCAAGGGGCGAATCAATAGTGGTTTACTAGTTCAGGAAATTGGTGGGCGAAAAATAAGTGGAGGTAGGGAATTACGGGGAGGACACACACGGCAGGAGCAGGTGACAAATCACAATTCAAGTGGGTGACACATAACGTTAGGGGTCTCAACACCCCGCTGACAAGGAAAAAGCTGGAGCAATTCACAAAACGGGGAAAACCAGATTTTCTGGAGCTACAAGAAACACATTTGCTCCTTAAGGATCAGAGTTGGCTAAGGTTAAAGGGGTTCGACCAAATGTTTCAGGCGTCGGGTCCTATGAAATCGGGGGGGGGGGTGGTACTGGCCGTCAGAACCACTGTAAACTTCTGCATGGAGGATATCCTGAGAGATAAGGAGGGCAGATTTGTGATGGTGAGAGGCAGGATTGCAGAGGAGATGTTCACAATAGGGGTTATCTATGCGCCTAACACGGGCATGACTTTTTCCTTCGGGACCTCTTAGGGAGGGTAGGAGACTGGGCAAGGGACCAGATAATCATAATGGGCGACCTAAATATAGCGTGGGACAAAGCTAAAGACAGGTGAGGGGCAACCAAGAGCGGTGGAAAGGGGGCGGTGGCCTCGGCAGAACTAAGGGACAAAATGGCGAGCTTGGGTCTGAAAGATGTCTGGAGAGAACTGCAGGGGGACGCAGAGGTTACCTTCCTTTCCGAAGTCCACGGGACACAATCTAGAATTGACTATATCTGGGTTTCGGCTAACCTGGTAGGAAAAGTCAAGGGAATAGAGGTTGGCCCCATGGGAATAGCAGATCACAAAATACTATCGATGCAGTTGGAACCGGGGGAGAGGAGAAGGGGGTTGGAAATACCCGGAGCATTTGCTGAGGATCCCTTGATAAGGGAGGAGATAGAGGGCAAGATGAGAGAGTTCTTTGACATTAACAAAAGAGGCGACACGGGAGAAGATATAAGGTGGGATGCATTTAAGGCCACGATGAGGGGGGAAATTATAGCAGCTAAGGCACAAAGACAGAAACAGCTGCAGGCCCTGGAGACCCGGCTGGAGGTGGAGGTCAGGGAGGGGAGGGATAAGGTGGCAGGGAACCCCAGTAGGGCCAACCAGAGGGATTACAGGAGGGCGGTGGGACAGCTAGTGATCCTGCGAACTAAAAAAGCAGAGGGTGCTCTACTCTTTGTGAGGCAAAAAGTCTATGCTAAGGGAAATAAAGCAGATGCCCTTCTGGCGCGCCTCCTTCGGGGAGCTACCTCGAGAAACACAATTACGGCCTTAAACACGGACAGAGGGGACAGGGTTACTCGAACGGAAGATATTCGTGAAGCCATGGCCGAATTTTATGAGTCATTATATACATCACAGCACCCCCGCACCGAAGCCCAGGAGGATTTCCTGGGAAAGGTAAACCTGAGTAAAATAGAGGGAGATGCTCAGATTAGTTTACAACAAGAGATAACGGAGGAGGAAGTGAGGGGGGTTATTCGGAAGTTGCCCGCGGGTAAGGCCCCTGGCCTGGATGGGTTCTCAGCGTCCTTTTACAAGACCTTTGCCGGGGTACTGGTCCCACATCTGACTCGCCTCTTCAACTCCTCTAAAAGTAGTGGGAAAACTACTTCATCTATGAAAGAAGCTAAGATCTCCCTGATTTTGAAGGTGGGCAAGGACCCTCTCGAAAGATCCTCTTATAGGCCAATAGCGCTTATTAATGTCAACACTAAAATTTATACTAAAATCTTAGCAAATAGGCTCGAGGTACTTCTCCCGGATCTGATCCATCAGGATCAGGCGGGATTCGTAAAGAGGAGGCAGACAGCGGATAATATTAGGAGGGTGGCCCACCTAGTGGAAAAAGCGGAAAAGACTTGCACCCCGGCAGCACTCCTCTCCCTAGACGCTGAAAAGGCGTTCGACCGGGTGGAGTGGTCCTTCCTCTTCAAGACTATGGAAAAAATGGGGTTGGGAGATGCTTACTTACAGATGGTTAGGGCAAATTATGAGGGCCCCCGAGCGAGGGTGGTGGTCAATGGGACTATATCCAGACCGCTCCAACTTCAAAGAGGAACAAAGCAGGGATGTCCTCTATCGCCTCTGCTTTATGCGATCTACCTAGAGCCCCTTCTACAGGCAATTCGAGATTCGGAAGGCATACAGGGAATACCATTTGGGTGTAGACAACATAAAGTGGCGGCCTTCGCGGACGATATGTTGGTTGCCTTGACTAACCCCTTAGAATCGAGCAGGCAATGCAGGCTACTTTTAGAAGAATTCGGGAAGCATCGGGACTGCGCATCAATATGCACAAGTCCGAGTTGATGGACCTGACGCTGGGGAGGGAGGAAAGGGAGGAATTAAAAAGGACAACAACTTTGCCTGGCGACCGGGGGGGATCACGTATTTGGGAGTGAGAATTACTTCGGTCCTCAAAGGGTGGTACTCAGCGAACTACCCCCCACTCCTGAAAATAATAAAAAAGGACCTCTATAAGTGGCAGAATCTTCGGATATCCTGGCTTGGGAGGCTGGAGGCAATAAAAATGGTTACCCTGTCGAGGTTGCTCTACCTATTCCAAGCTATTCCTCAGGCGGTCCCGGCCAGCTTCTTCAAGGAACTCCAAGCCATGACCAATGAGTTTATATGGGAGGGGAAAAGAGCAAGGGTGAGTAGGCTGCAACTTATGGCCCAGAGGAGAGAAGGGGGTCTTGCACTTCCCAACTTCCGTCAATATTACGAGGCGGCCCAGCTAAGGGTAATTCGGGAATGGCTTCGAGAGGGGGAGGGAAAACACTGGGTTAAAATGGACAGAGCTTTACAAGGCAGGAATTGGGGGAGGTTCTGTGGTTACCTAAACAACATCGACCAAGCCACATGTATGAGAGCTCCATTACCAAACCAATTGCAGATAACTGGGACGGCCTGGTCAAACACAAGGAAATCACAACCTATCCTTCCCCCTTCACGCCTATATTCAATAACAAAGATTTCACTCCTATGCTGGAGAAGCGGGCGATCAGGTACTGGTGGGAGGGAGGATGCCGGTGGATGCGAGAGATGTTTATAGGGGGGGAAATAAGCACTTTCACAGAGTGCAAAGGGGATTTCATCTCTGGGGGAGGGTGAAAGGCTGAGATACTGTCAACTGCATCATTGGCTCCTACACCCCACAAACAAGGAGGCGGCCATTAGAACACCGACCCCCTTTGAGAAATTCTTGATGACTAATGAAGGCTCTAAAGGCCTCATTTCGCAGCTTTACAAGATTTTGGACGAAGCCACCCCGAGGCTGCAGTGGGCATATATGGGTTGGTGGGAACATATTCTGGGCAGTGGGATAGAGAAGACGGATTTGGAAAAACTGTGGAGAAAGATCCCTAGGCTAGCGAGAGCCTCGCAAACCCGGGAAGCCTGGTCTAAGATTTTGTATGTGTGGCACTACACTCCAGCTCGTCTACGTAGGATTTACCCTGAGACGTCAGGAACCTGCTGGAGGGGCTGTGGGCAGGAGGGCACTGCGGAACATATTTGGCGGAAGTGCCCAAAAATAGCCCTGTTCTGGAAGGATATTAAGCACGCGATGGAACAAGTATTTGGGCCAGTGGGAGGCATACCCCCGGAGTGGTCTTTATCAGGTCTAAGGCCTGCAGTGGCGACAGGCAATCTTAGGGGCAGGGAAAAAGCGAGGGTGATGCTCACCTTAGCTGCAATGACAATTATTGCCCAGAGATGGAAGGGCTCAAATATACCGACGTTCCAAGACTGGATGCGTAAGGTGTGGGAGATAGTAGCGTTGGAGTGGGCCTCCTACGCAATGAACAACGCAATACAGAACTTTTGCAGGCGAATGGGGTGGGGTCCTTGCCTTTCTCAGAGACGATTACAGGATTGGGTGGCGCCCGCAACGTCTGAGACTCTTGGACCTGATGTGATCTCGAATGGACACTTTGCGGTGACGGGGAGGCACGTAACATTGAAGCAGCACCAAGGGGGAAGAGGCGGGGGGGGAGGAGTTTTTTTTGGGGAATTGTTAAACTTGTTGAAAAAGTTCAATAACGAGAATTAAAAAAAAAAAACAAGAGTGCGTACAGACCCCTTTTTTATTCAATTTATATATTTCCGATATGGATGAGGCACTGCGAGTATGCCACAATTTTCAACCTAAAGTTGCCGTTGAGTGCATTGTTTGGCTCTTGTACGCAGACGATACCATCATCATTGATCAAACGCCTCTCAGTTTGTAGCGCTCAGTGGATGCTTTGTCTGATTACACTGCCTGAAATAGGTTACACATTGATCAGAAAAAAACGAAATCATGATTATATGCAAGAGGAAACATCATCACAATTCTTTCTCTTGGTCAATTGGAGGGAGAAAACTTGAGAGAGTTGAATATTACACATATTTGGCCATGCCTATTATGAAATTTCCAATGGCGCATTTCTATACTGAATTATTATTGCAAAAACCTACAAGGAAATGGCATGTTATTAAAAACTTTATTCACAGGAAAGGTGGCGGCTCGGTAGAGCGTCTCTTGGTGGTTTACAAAAATGGTGTCATTCCTGGTATTTTGTATGGCCTTGAGGTGCTACCTGAGTGCCATACAAGATGGTTGGATAAGATTGAAGGAAAATTATTGTGTTTGATATTAGATCTGCCCAGTGCGATCCGCGTCAAGGCACTGCATCTGGAGCTAGGTCTTCCGTCTCTTTATTCCCTCTGGAGAATTGCAGGTTGCAAAGTATTTGCTAAACTTACATGGGCTGTAGGTAAGAAACAACCTCTGCTAACTCTTTTTTTCACAACATGAATGATTCAGGCGTGGAAATGCTGCCCAATTACAACTGGCAGCTACTGCAAAGTTATATCTAGAAGCCGTAGGGCTTGTGATACCGACTGAGGCTGGAGTATCCTCCTTCAGCACAAAATTAAAGTTTAAAACTCTGTTATGGGATTGCTCGCAATCAATAGAGAAAATCACTGTGAAAGAGTTATGCTGAATTTTCTGGGCAGCATTTCACGCCTGACCCGCCATGTAGCTATCTTATCAAGGCACACAACCCTTCCTTGAGATGCTTTTATTCTTTATTTGCACCTGGATCTGCTGTCCGTTTTAGAATATACTAGTGTGTGGCAGTGCATCCCTTCAGAGGGACGACTGTCGATTGTGCCGTAAGGCTATTGAAACCGCCAGACACGTTCTAAGTCAGAGGCCCTTAGCTCTCACAATATTATTTCACGGGAAACAAGCAATTTGTTTCCTCATTAGATGGTATTAGTTCAGTTTTGGGCTTCACTCTACTTAGCAAACTCATTGGATATTACTCCGGCATTGTATTACATCTGGGAAAGAGTGTGCCAGCAAATAAGTACAATGAATATTTAAAGTGTCATGATTGTGAAATTCTTGATTTATTATTACTTGTGTTGTGGTTTTAGCTGCTGTTATACTTTTTTAAAATACTTTATTTTGTTATTTACCAACCAAACAATAACATACAGGGAGTCCGATTCCACCCGCACACACCCAGCAGCATAGTATTGTACACATAAGCAATAGACGGGACATTGATTTTGTCGTTGTTCCACCCTGCATTATCAGTCCACTGTTGCGATCAAATATTGGATTTATGGGCCCCTAACCTCTGGCGGGAGGGCCTGCAATGCTAAAGTCCGATTGAAGGCAGTCTCTACATCGTGACAGTAAGCAACATCCTGAAGCCATCCCTGTACATTGCGAGGGTGGCCCTTCCCGCAAGCCATGGCCACCCTGCTGCGAGCTACCACAAACAACAGCCCCGCCAAGAGCCTCATCCCTGGCTGCAGGGCCCTTGTACATCCCAACATCCCTCCCAGGCCAGATGGAAATATCCTGCTGGTGCACACACACTTGACACAGGCAGCTGGAGTGGTATGGAAATGTCTGTGGAGCCTGGCCAGAGTGTGATAGACCTGGTGTGGGAAGTTAAAATGTATTAACTTGAATTTGCAGTTTAAAGATACTTTCTGGGTTTGTCTCAACACATATGCCCAATCCACGTCTTCTATGGTTTTCTCCAGAGCTGCCTCCCACCGTCTCCTCTGGACCTCCCCCCCTCCCACGGTGTATCTGACATAATACTAATATAAATCTGCAAGACAAAGTGGTCCTCCCCCTCTGACTGGATCACCCCCTTCAATAGTGGCAGGGAACGAGGTGAACAGAGCCTTAAGCATGTGTTGTATGTGAAAATAAATAAAAACATCCCGCGCTGAGTCACCCCCTCTCTCCCTTGCCTGCTGAACAGAGAGCAATGCACCATCAACAAACTGATCCCCAAAGGTAACAATACCAAGTTTGTTTGCCCACTGCAGATAGACACGCTCACTTGTTATGACCAGCCCGGGCACATGCCGTGCCAGGAGGAGAGGCAAATATAGAGTGAAGATACCAATTTTTCCTGCAATTCTTTTCCAAACTGCGCAGGTAATCCTGACAATATTCATGGTATTGGTCAATGTTCAGGACATCCCAAGAATCATCACACACAACAGCTGTGGGGCGGCAAGCGCTCTCTCCACCTGTACATGTGGTCTTACAAAATATGTAGCATACCAGTGTCCACGAAAGTGTGCCTGTGCCACCCACTAGTACCGTTCAAGATCCGGTAGAGCTATGCCCCCCGTTGCCATTGATTGTGCTAATGTGGTATATGCCACCCTCATGGATTTTCTAGCCCACAGCAAGTCAAGGATGAGCCTGCCCAAGCGCCGGAAAAAGCTGCCCAACAGCAGCAAAGGAACGTTGAGAAAAAGGTACAGAAATGTAGGGAGCACAATCATTTTGACAATGGAAATGCACCCGAGTAGCGTGAGTGGGAGCGTCTGCCATCTTGCCACCGCCTCCTGGAGCTTTCCAGTTGTTCTCCCATAGTTGTCACGAAACAGGTCATCCCAATCATGAGACACCAGTACCCCCAGGTAGTGGACAAAGGAAGTCTCCTATCCAAGGCCGAACTCATCGTCAAACCTCTTGGTCCCCTCTGTAACACCACGGATTTGCTATGATTGATTCTCAGACCCGAGAATTCCCCAAACCTCAGCACCTCCCGCATCTAAGGCTTAAGTTGTCCATCGGGTTGTCGACAAAGAGGGCCACATCATCAGCATACTGAGATATGATCAACCTGTGTGGGCCGAGACTTAGTCCCCTCTGAACATGGCGCTCTCGCAGGATCGCCGCCAGTGGCTCCATGGCAAGGCCAAACAGGAGTGGGGAGAGAGGGCAACCCTGCCTATCCCCCTTCCCATCTCAAAACTATCTGATCTCGCTCGTCCCACAACAATGCTCGCCATGGGGTTGACATATAGGAGAGAGACCAGTTTGACGAAATAGGAGCCGAGCCCCAGCTTTTGGAGTACCGAAAGGCCATTCAATGGAGTCAAAGGTCTTTTTGGCATCTAGGAAAACAGCAATCACCTGCAATGTATGCCCAAGCGCCTCAATAACCCCAAAGAAGTGACGAAGGCCCAACATGGTATTTCTTCCAGGGATAAACTCAGCCTGGTCCGCCAGCACCAAGCTGGGCATCAATGGAAGCAGTCGATTTGCGAGGACTTTGGCAAATATTTTGTTGTCGACATTAATTAGAGAGATTGGCCAATATGAGGCGCAATCCTCAGGCAGTTTCCCCTGTTTATGCAAAAGTACAATGTTTGCCTCAAGCAGCGTGGGGGAAAGCATCCCAACAGCAAACGATTCCTCATATACCCGCAGGAGCACTAGAGCCAGAATGGGGACATATGCCTTAGAAAACACCCTGGTTAAACCATCCGGCCTGGCAATTTTGACCCCAGGAGCTCCTTAATCACTGCTAGGATCGCTTCCAATGATACCTCCTGATTGAGAGGCTCACAGAGTTGTGAGTCCACCCAGTAGAGCTCCACCTCCTAGCGGTCCCTAATGCACTCCACATCAGAGGTTCGCTTTTCAGCTGCTGATAACAGAGCCAATATGGCCCCTGGTTTCTGCCCCTCCCCATACTGACATATCTGATGACCTTGGTCCAAAAAACGAATTTCCTGATCGGTATTGGCCCTAAACCTGTCGAGCTCCTCGCAGAGCATCGCCAGGATTCGGGGTTCCACCACAGATGCAAATTCTACCTCCAAATCCTTGATCCGAGATTCCCTTTCCGTGAGGTCCATTCTAATGCCCTGGAGAATCCCATTTTCTTTGGCCATACACAACCCCCTGACGTAACACTTAAGGCACGCCCAAAGTACCCCTTCAGAAGAGACAGAGCCCTCATTGTATTGAAGGAAAGACTGAATTTCCTCGCGTAGTTCTTGGGAAAACACTGGGTCCTGCAATGCATCAGGTTTAAATCGCCAAGAGTGGCCCACCTTCTCTACCATTCCCAGCCCGCACTCCAAGAGCACAGGAGAGTTGTCTGAAAGGGTTCGAGGGAGTATCCAGTTGTCACCCCACATGAGCGCCCCGTCGCAGGATACCAATAGGTTATCCATCCTAGAGCTGGATCTGTGAACTCAGGAGTGGAAGGTGTAATCCCACCGTGACACCTGGCCAATTTCACCATGACCCAGTCGAATGCATTAGGATTGTCTATGTTGGGGCCGTACGAGTTAACAAGAGCCACCAGTATTCCCTTGAGGACACCACACACCAACAGGGCCCTCCCTTCATTGTCCCTTGCCGTTGAGATCAATCGAAACTTAACTCCCCTACCGATCAGGATAGCGACCCCCCCCCCTCATAGGAGGAGTAGGAGGAGAAATATCTATGACCTCCCCAATGGGTGCCCCATTTGTGTTCGAAGGAGGCGGTAAGATGGGTTTCTTGTATGAAGGCCACCTCCACCTGATGCCTACTAAGGTATTCTGCTTCCTTTCTGATCTTGGAGGGGTTGTTCCCTCCCCCCCTAATGTTCCACTTTCCTACCTGAAATACCATCTGCCCAAGAGATATCCAATTGTTGGAAACAGCTTTCCCTCACCCATGTGCCCGTCACCTGAGTGGGGTCGAGCTGCTATTGGAGGACATGGTGGTGAGACACCAGGTTGAGAATCGGACTCCCTACAAACAGAAAAAAAACAAATCCCCCCACCCTCCCTCAATAAATCCTTGTGACCCCTCTGCCCGCTGAACTGACTCTAACCTGCTGCTACTGACTAACCTGCTGCCCCCACCCCCATGGGCCACCCACAACTGGCCCAAATTCCCCCCTGTGATCCCCGTCCCCAATACCATATCCCACCCAGTCCTCCCTCCCCCACGGGCAACCCCCAACCCACCTGTTGGATCTCCCCCTCCCCCACAACCATAAACCAAAACCAATGATGTGCCCAAGGCTTTAGAACCCGGCCAAGCCTGCGAGGCTCCACCACCCGTGGGTGGTATACACATGTCTAAGGCAGCCTGGTCTAAAAAACAAAGAAGCCAGAGGCACCTCCAACGTTATTCAACCACCATACTTTTCCATTCCACTGCAACTTGTCATGAGTCCCTGCTTCAAGGATCCATACAGCCCCCCCGGCCCCGTTTCCCAATACCACCTTGGGTCCTTGGACTATTATGGGGAGGATGCCTGCAAATCTCATCTGAAAAAGAGCTTGCCGCCTCCGAGACGTAAACCATGGTGTCTTCCGATCGTGCTGAATATAGAGCTTCACACGGAACAGCATGGAGTAAGGGATAATACAATATCCAAGGTGTCTTTTAATCCCTGCAAAGGATCGTCTAAAGCCTGCACTGCTGCCAAGAAATCTGTATAGATCTGGACTTTATCCCTGTCGTACTGAAGATCTCCTTTCAGTCTGACCAAACAAAGGATTGTGTCCCGGTCCCTATAGTTCAGGAGGTGAGCAATGACGGGGCGGGGGGCCACTCCAGGTATTGGTCAAGCAGCCGATATACAGTGGGCCCTCTCCACCACAAACAGGGGGGAAAGCTTGGATCCTCAAAAGATCTCTGTACATAAAGTTTCAACAAATTCCTCCATCTTGAACTGCCCCTGCCATTCTCTGATGCCCACCAAGCGAATATTGTTTTTGCGGGCCCTTCCTTCCAGGTCTTTATTCTTGGCGGTCACCGATTTGATTTGTACCTCGAGGGTGGACATCCTGGTGACAAGTGAAGCCGATCCAAACCCACCAGCCCAGACAATCTCTGTTCCACCTTGTCTTGGCAATCGCTGTGTTTATCTAGCCGGTGGTGTAGTAGGCTGACCTTGGAGGAGAGTGAGTCCAATTTGGAGTCCCGCCCTCCAATGCCCGCTTTGAGATCCAGTGGTATACCAAAATGTCTAATTCCAGCATCTGAATGTCTCTGCCCACCATCACCTCTATCGATTCTGGTGTCTCCACCAGTTGTTGTCCCCTGCTTGGGTGTCCTGGAGGAGTGTCCCCTTAAAAGGTAAGCTTCCGGTGTGTTTTGTCAGATTTCCCCATGTTGGGGGAAGCCCACCACGGGCCTCCAACAGCTAGTGAGGTGTGTCCGTTCAGAGAACCCGGCCCCAGGGGGTCAATGGTCCCTCACATGGACCCACGTCGGTCAGGGACAATTAAATCAATCTGGGCCGGAGCCACCACCGAGGCGCCCGCCCAGGGCTCTAATTATACAATATGACTCAGCCAAGGCGGATGTGGGACTCGATCGGCAGAAACATAAGACTTTGGGAACCTCCGCTGGTGATATGGTGTGGTTACAGGGAACAGGGAGACCCAGTGGCAGAACTGATTCCCCCTCACGGAAAGGGAAGCAATTTAGAGCAGCACAGCTCCTCCTGTTTCCGTGCCTTTTAGTCCCCTTGGGGGAAATTCGTATCTGCTGGTGCCTAGTCTTAGCTAAATGTCCAGGAGGATAGGTGGTCCCTCAGGGTTATTAGTCTGTTTTGCGACCCAGATCAAGCAGAGGCGCTCTAGAATCCCCCAAGCAGGCTCTTTATTTTGCATGATCTCAGAGTTGACAGTGCAAGGGTTATAGCAGAGCTGCTCCAATAAAGAGGGTATTTCGAAGAACCGGCTATTAAAGGACCACGGTTGAACAAGCTGTTGGTGCTTAATACTGGCTGAGTCTTGACCTCCAGCCCCAGCTCCACTAGAGTCCCGCACCTCAGGGCCAGACAGTACCCCACTCTGCACTGGACTGTTTCACCTGCCGGCGCGTGGTCTGAACAGTCTCCAATGCAATCTCAAGTGTTTGACTTCACTTTCTCGCACTCCCTGCTGTCCGGGGGGGGGGGTGGGGAAGGGGAGTGGCGGCGGCCCATGGGCCAGACCGCCACCTCACCTGGTGTTCCCTACTGTTTCACTCTGCTGTCCGTGCTGTCCGGCAGCCTTCACTGATGTTTCTGGCACCAGGAGCGGGCTTCAAACTACCTCCACCCCCGGGCTCCAAAGCGTTACACTGCGGTGCCACTCTCTGCTGATATCGCCCCAATGGTCCTCCCGGAGCAGCCTGCTCACCCAGCTCGAGGGGGGCACCCCCTGTCGTGCCTCCAGCGGGGGATGCTAGGCACAGAGCTCACACCAACAATGGTTCACCGACTCCGCTGCGAGGCCACTCCGTGGGCTGGACCACTGCCTCACCTGGTGCTCCTCGCTCTTACACTCTGCCGTCCGGGCTATTCGGCGGCCCTAGCCGATGTTTCTGGCACCAGGAGCGGGCTCCAGACTGCCTGTGCCCCCGGCCTGCACAGGATAGTGCTACAGCACCTCTCACTGCTGCTTTCAGCCCAATGGTCCCCCTGGAGCAGACTGCTTACCCAGCTCAGGGGGGCACCCCCTGTCGTCTCTCCAGGAGGGGAAGCCAACCATGGAGCCCACACCAGCAGCGGCCCACTGGCTCTGTCGTCCGGCTGCTCTGTGGCTGTGTCGGCGGGACAGCTGTACTCGGGTCCTCAGCCGCAGTGGATCATGCAATAGGGGGGGAGTCGCACACCACTCTCCACGTACACCAGGTGGATGATTTAGGCTGCCTAGATGCGGCTGTTGTCAGGCTTAATAGGAGCCTTCGCACGGAGCTCAACGGGAGTCCACCATCTTGGTCAGGCTCTCCAGCTCCAGTGATGTTATACTTTTTTTTATCATGTTACTAATTTTATATTTGTTTTATGTTAGTGCAAAAGGCTTTATTGTTAGCCAGAAACACTTTAATAAAAAATAATGTTTTTAAAGTATTATAAACCAATATGCTAACACCATATGTACGCATATTGTAACGTTGGTATACAAATATTTGAATATGCACTAATGTACAAACTTGGAAATAACACATACACATCATCCCATTTGCATAATCATACCTGCTTGAAAACTGCATACACATTATACACACATGTAGTAAATTATTCATGTGAACATAACCACATAAATACTGCTATCCGCAATTTTGTCTGTTTTTACAAATTACACATTTGTACATGTACACGTTTCCAACCATGCATGTAATAATAACATGTAATAATAACTTGCTAAAATATTAAACGTATCATTAAATAGAGAATAATTAGTTCCAAATGTGTTAATACTAACTTACATGTCAAGGGCAAATTGTGTACATGTTGGTGCTCAAATGACATACATTTCATTTGCGCCATTTGCTTATAAAACTAAGCAATACATACTGTGAGACACCAAAAGGTGTCCCACCCGCTAGTCCATGGGGGTCTCTCTCTCAGATGGCCAGGGCACATCCATCGCCTTTGGATACAGACACTGGGGGTTGTGAGAAACCTGAAGGTGTCTCACCCAGTAGTCCCCAGGGAACTGTCATCCAGGTGGCCAAGACACAGCCATTGCTTTTGGATCCAGTTCCTGGGGTGGACCAGTGCGGAAGGATCACCTGGATGAGGGTTCTTCAGGGAGTGGGACACCGGACGTTGAGTTGCGGTATCCCCTTCCCTGTAACACCTTTTGCCCATTTTACCAGGTAGGATATTTAGGAACTGAACTCCCTCCACCTCCCCTTTCCCGACACAAACACTTTTTTATGGACAGTTCACCGTGAGCAAAAACAGACTAATAACAGACCCTTATACCTGACATGTCCCAATACAATGGGCAGGCAAGGTCAGGCAATTACTGATTGTTGCACACACATGACTACCATCACACTTCCCCACAAGGATAAAAGGCGGAGCACGAAAGCATACTCTGAGCAAGGCAAAACACACAAGGAAGTAGAAGTTCCAAGATGGCAGTTTAATACAAGGAGAAAAGCGGCGAGATCAGAGCGGGTTGCAAGGAGGGATGTGCCCTTGACCTTTTCAGACCGTTACTTTCACAACCTTAGAAAATAAGAAACCTAAGACCGGGGACTAAAACTGAAGAAACCTGCATTGTGTGTCTGTCTTGATGAATATGTATATAACACTGCATTGTGTGTCAGAGGTACCCGGGGCTCTCCCGCGTCGATATCCAAGACGGGGAGGATTGGTTGCTGCTGTTGTCCCGTCCTTGGCTCCTACAACAAAGCAGCGCCAGTAAAGACAACACAGCCGGTTGGAGAGACTGATACTAGACCAGCCTGTGTATGAACCAAGATTGCAAGCGGCAACATTGTACGAGGAAAACTAAAGCAAACAGTGTGTGAAAAGTATGCTTTGGAGGCCAAAAAAGATACCGTAGACATAGGGGTCTTTCGCCATGTGGGTGTTCATTCCAAGGTCTCTGTAAGGTATTCAACTGGGTGGCAACTGTGGAAGGATATTTTGAGATCGAAGTGGTCCTACAACGGGTCAAGCTAAACCTTGTGCACATTCGAAAGTCTTCGATAGTTTAATGTGAACTGAAATTGGTCTGAGCCCGGCTGAGGGAGACTAATTGTGTAAGAAGAAGGATCTGAGTCCGGCTGAGGGGGATCTGGGATGAACCGTGAGTCACCCGAGAGAGAATATTCTCTGAACATTGTAAAAAGGAGGATCCGAGCCTGGAAAGGGGGATCCACAGTAATGATCGTGATAAAAGGCACCTGAGCCCAGCTGAGGGGGATCCAGGCTGAATCGCATGAAGTGAGTGCTTATAAGCGGAAAGGAAGTTTTTTGTTTTGGAACATCAGCCCTCTGAATCAGGAGACATTGATGAGTAAAGAGACTTGGGCACAGAAGGCCCTGATGCTGGTAATGGAACTGTAGCCTCGTGCCGAAGAAGCCAGAGTGTGTGCTTTGCCCGAGTGAATCACCTTGTCCCGTGCTAAAAACGTGGGGAAGAAAGGCCAACGGCCTAAACATCCTGACCTATCATTTTGTGAATATCTCTTTCTTTTTCAAGAACATTAACCCACACTATTTGTATTTAGCAGTGCGGTTTGGCAATAGTTTTTTTATTTTTTTTAGTATAGGCCATCTTTATTTTGACACCACACTGCTAGGGCCGTGTTTTCTATTATTTGATGGTCGTAGCTTGCTCCCATCTATAGCTTTAGGGTTAGATAGGCGTTTATCACACCATTGTTGAAGTTCAATAAACACGCTTGAACTGTGGTCACTTGTGTCTGTCTTACTGGTGATACCATGCCTTCTTTATATATGGTGTCAGAGTGGGATGTGACACAATTGCAGCAAATTGGGGACCCCTACAATTTCAGAAGCTTAGTCATAGCGCCTCCGACCCCTCTATTGCCACGAAAGAATTAATAGGCTTTGATATCTGTAGCAGTAGAGATGCTACTATCCCTCCTGGTAAAAGAGGAATGATTCCCAAAGACTTCGTTTTGATACCCCCTCCTGGGTGTTATATAAGATTGGCCCCAAAATCTGGCCCTGCTTGGAAGTTCGGTATAGACGTACTAGCAGGCGTCATCGATCCCAACTTCCAGGGAGACATAAAGGTTCTCTTATAGAACCATGGTGAAATCTCATTCAAGTACATCGTGGGGACAAAATCGCCCAAAGGATTTTTGAAAAGGCTACATTTGCTTGTGCTAAAGAAGGTAAACCAGAAGAAACAGAGAGAGGTACCTTAGGCTTTGGGGAAGCTGATGAACCATCTACCACTGAAGATAAAAAGGGAGAAGAGCTTACCATCTATCCCAACCTGGCCTTTGCCGAGCGAAATGACCCAGCCCTCACTAAGGCTTTCTTACACGCAATTCCCAAAGGAGAGGGTGTAGAGAAGGGGAAACCTTTTTTTCTTTTTAAAGCAAGGATTGCTATATAGAAAAGCAACATCCACAGATGGCTTAAGTAAAATTCAGTTACTAATCCCCAAAACCCACCGGAAGATCGTATTAAAGATTGCGCATTCCGATCTGACAGGGGGACACTTAGGACAATCCAAAACTCAGGCACACATCAGTGGGAAATTTTACTGACAAGGTATCCATGCTGGTATAAAAACCTTTATTCAGACATGTGAAATATGTCAGAAAACCAGTACTCCCATCCCATTGCCTGCCCCTCTGAATC
This sequence comes from Ambystoma mexicanum, assembly GCF_040938575.1. NCBI lineage: Eukaryota > Metazoa > Chordata > Amphibia > Caudata > Ambystomatidae > Ambystoma > Ambystoma mexicanum. Next base: position 885,749,621 of record NC_090930.1, read on the forward strand.
CTTTACCAATAATGGAAGTCCCTTGCTCAAGAATTGGGATGGACATCATTGGACCTTTAGAAACGTCTAGACTGGGTAACAAATATGTCTTTGTGATTGTCGACTACGCAACCAGATACTCCGAGGCATTCCCTATGCGGAACAACACCACCCAGCAAATTCTAAAGCACCTCCTACCATATTTTTCCAGAGTTGGCTTTCCTACGGAAATCCTGACGGATCAAGGATTACATTTTATGAGAAAGCTCATGGGTGAAGTCAAGAAGCTGCTCCATATTACCACCTTAGGAACTTCAGTTTACCTCCCCCAAACAGATGGTTTGGTAGAGAGATACAATAAAACACTTAAAATGTTCCTAATAAAGTTGGTAGATAAGGACGGGAAGGACTGGGACCGTATGATCCCCATGACACTATTTGCAGTAAGAAAAACCCCTCAGGCATCCACTGGATTCTTTCCTTTTGAACTACTTTATGGAAGAATACTTAGAGATGTCCTGGAGATGCTGCGGGAGACATGGGAAGACAGAGAAGAGACACCCATTCCCATTTCACAAACTGCTACCAGATTGCGAGAGCATATGATACTTATTTGAAATCTGGTCTATACTCTTATGGAAAAGGCCCAAATCCAACAAAAGTCCACCTATGACAAAAAGGTAAATTTAAGATAGTTTTCCTTAGGACAAAAAGTATTGGTCCTCTTGCCTACCATGGAAAACAAGCTTGTCTCTAAGTGGCATAGGCCATATGAAATACTGGAATGAACAGGAACCTGCATGTGTAAGGTAGCCCAACTGAACAGGAAACAGAAGGTCCATCTATGTCACGTAAATCTCTTAAGAGTGCCACCAATGCCACAATACTATCTTTTTGGTGCCAGAAGAAATAGACAACTTTTAATTCATTCTGCAAGGGTTATCTAATCAACAAGAAGAATTAAAGGATGTAATTGTATCATTTCCCAATGTATTCTTTGAGAAACCAGGAAGAGTGAAAGGCCCCTATCACTTCATTAGAACACCCAAGGGAAAACTGGTTCATCTGAAACCATGTAGACTCCCCGAAGCCCGTAAACAGATAGTTGTTGAGTAAGTGAATAAAATGTATAGAGTGAATATTGTCGAACACTCTTCAAGCCCATGGTGCTCCCCTATCATATTGGTCACCAAACCTGACCACTCCGGGAGGTTTTGCATAGATTTCTGCCAAGTTGATGCAATTTCTTATTTCAATGCCTATCCCATGCCACACATAGATGACCTAATTGATAAACACGAAACGCCACTTTTCTATCGACCCTAGACTTAACAAAAGGGTACTGGCAGGTCATTTTGTATGGACCGGATAAGGAAAAGACAGCTTTCTTTAAGGACCGGTTGCAACAGGGTATATACATATTCATCAAGACAGACAGCAATGAGGTAATGCCTTTGTGGGTTGAGCCCTACCGCCACTCCCTCCCCCCAAGTACATGGTTCCGGAGCTCACTTGTCAGCCGGGATCCTCCCTGGATTGAGGGCGGGAGACACTAAGACCACAACAAAATGTCTTGCTAGCCGTGGCTGGAAGGGTAACGTATGAAATGTACTGTTGTATTCCAGGATGGGGGCCTGGCAGTCAGTAAAGCGATGTAGTGCCCATTCTCTAGCTGCTACAAGGATATCCCAGACTTTAATCCACCATAGTAATGACAAGCGGCCCTCCTGGGTCTTCCACTTGCGAGCCAGGTTGATCTTTGCTGCTAGGAGCAATTGAGTGAGTAGCCTGGCGGTCGTTCCCGATTTTGGGTTGCACTCCGGCCATGTCGCTCCCAGCAGGACCACCTCTGAGGTTAGTGGCAATTTGCAGTCAGTGATTGCTTCAATAGCCTCGAGCACCTCCTCCCAGAAAGCCTGCGCCCTTGGGCACTCCCACCACATGTGGAAGTAGATTCTGCGGGGGCGACGCATTGCCCCCAGCAGGCCCGGTCCAGGGACCTTTGGAAGTGGGGAAGGCGCTCTGGGGGATAGTTCCACCGATAGAGAAGTTTTAGAGCACATTCCTTGTTGGTGACGCATTTAGAGGCAGAATTGTTTCTAGTCCAGATGGCGACCCGTGTTTGGTCATCTATGGGGTGCGCTAAGTCGGATTCCCACTGTGACATATATGAGGGTGTGGCGGCTAACATGTTGTATTGTAGCAGTTTATATAGTTTGGTGATGAGACACTGACACAGGCCCTCCTTTAGCGCAAGCTCCAGAGGGCAGAGCTCCCTCGTGGCCCCCTGTTTGACCACAGGTTGGTAGATGCAATGCTGGATTTTGGCATAGGTGAATCTGTCTGTTTCTGCAAGGGTAAAATGTCTCTTACATTCCTTGAACGTCAGAGGGTGCCATTCTCGAACAGTTGAGAGAGGGTTTGGAGGCCCCCTTGGGTCCAGTTTCTAAAGTTTGCAGTTGCTAGGCCTGGGGAGAAGTCTGGGTTCTGAAGGACTGGGGGAAGTGGGCTCAGCCCCTTGGGGACTTTCTTCTTCCCCAGCACCCAGTCCCAGGCACTTAAGGTGGTTCTGGTTGAGGAGAGTGTTGTTGGTCAGTGTCACTTATCCTGGAGTGTGTACTAGAGAGCCTATTGGAGAGGGACTCCTGGCTTGTTCGATGTGTGTCCACCTTGGAGGGTTTGGGTTCCCGGCCCAGGCAATAGCGTTTGTTAATTGGGCCGCTATATAATAGTTCTGGAGGTTAGGAACCCCCATCCCGCCCCATTTAGCCACTCCGGTCATGACCTTGAGTGGGGTCTGAGCCCTGCCCCCTTTCCATATGAACTTAGAAAGCTGTTTGTGCAGCTGCATAAGAGGTTTACTTGGAGCCGCACTGGGAGGGAAGAACATAGGTACAGGAATCTAGGCAGAAGGTTCATCTTACATGCTGTGATTCTTCCCAGAAGCGATATTTCCTGCCTCTCCCATCTCTTAAGGTCGGCCTCTAGAGCTATAAACAGACAGGGGGTGGGGGGATGTTTTCTATATATAGTTGTTTAGGGTTTGGTGAAGTGTGTACCCCTAGATAGTTTGTCGATGTGGAGCTCCATTTCATTGGGAAAGCCTCCCGGAGGTGATTGTCGCGTCGGTCATATTACCCCCACATACCTCCGATTTAGCATAATTGACGGCAAAGCCTGCCACCTGTTCAAAAGCTTCCAATTCCATTGAGGCCGCTTGGAGGGAGGTTTGGCTATTGGTTAGTGAGAGCATCACGTCGTCTGTATAGAGAGACACCTTGAATTGTTCTTCATTTAGTTCCAACCCTGTTTTGGAGTCATTCTTGCGAATCCTCTGTGCGAACGGCTACATTATTAGGGCGAAGATTAGTGGGGAGAGTGGGCAACCCTGTCTCGTCCAACAGGAGAGTGGGATGGGGGCTGATAGCTTTTGGCTTAGACTCAATGAAGTTTTTGGGGCCACGTAGTTGGCCAACAGCATCCTGCGGAACTGTTATATGGTACCTCCCTGTGTATGTGTTGAGCTGGTGATGTAATATGGAGTGTTGCCTCGTGAATGTTAGAATGTTTACCCAAGGGTTCCACGCTCAGGCAGTTAGAGCTCTCCAGCCTGGGTGATGGTGCCAGTGTTATTTCCTGTCCACTAATGACCTTACCTTCTGTAACTAACTTAAGTACTTGTTAATAAACCCTAAGTTGTAACCTGAGTAAGCCTGGAAGTCACTTGTGGTATGAGTAGGAGTTTGTAGTAGAAGAAAGAATTGGTGCATTGAGAATGGCACCGCATTCTGTTAAAGGAGTTTTACCATTTGAATTGATGAGAGGGCGCAAAGGATATTCTTTGGTGTGTCCTCCTTGGATAGAAAGGGGAGTGGAATCAGATTGTGAGATTGAAAAGTTGAGAAAAGATCTCAGAAATAAGATAGAGCAGTTTGTTATGAGGGAGAACCGGAGAAGAGGGAATAAGGAACTCAGAGTGGAATGTGGAGATTATGTGAGGATCAGGAAGGCGGTGATCAAGAAGAAGGGAGATCCATTGTATTCGGATACCGTACGTGTGGTAGCAGTGATGAGGGGTGCTGTGAGGGTGCGTATGTGTTGAGCTGGTGATGTCATATAGAGTGTTGCCTTGTGAATGTTACAGTGTTTACCCAAGGGTTCCACACTCGGGCAGTTAGAGCTCCCCAGCCTGGGTGATGGGGCCAGTGTTATGTCTGTCTACTTATGACCATACCTTCTGTAACTGTAACTTAAGTACTTGTTAATAAACCCTAAGTCGTAACCTGAGTAAGCCTGGAAGTCACTTTACTACAGGAACATAGGGCCAAATTGAACGGCTTCCAAGGTGAGGCGCATGAACGTCCAATCTACCCGATCGAAGGCTTTCGAAGCGTCCAGAGTGAGTACGGCCAGTTCCTGCTGTTCGAGTGATGCTACTTCGATGAGATTGAGGGCTCGTCGAATGTTGTCCCCAATGCCTCTGCCCTGGATGAAGCCTGTTTGGTCCGTATTGATAAAGGTAGGGAGAACCATTGCCAGCCTGTTCGCCAGCACTTCGGAGTAGATGTTTGCATCAATGTTGAGAAGCGAAATAGGTCAATATGAAGTGCATTCCCTTGGGTCTTTTCCCGGATTCAGCATCTTGATGGTGGTGTATTCCTGCACTGAAGGCATTAGGGTGCCTGTTTCACGGAACAAGTTCAGGAGCTCCGTTGGAGGGCCTATGAGAGCTGGCTTGAAGAGTTTATAAAACTTGGGCGAGAAGCCATCGGGACCTGGGGCCCTGGGTTTCAGGTCTTTTATCAATGCTTCTATGTCTTCCGTAGAGATTAAAGGCCTTCCTATCCAATTCTGACACATGGGTGAGAGTGGCTTGCCAGATGTATTGCTCCTGTTGCTTTAGGTGTCGATGGGTGGCTTTCATAGTGTTTGTTAAGTGGGCTGTTGCCAGCTGCAGCTTTGTCTCTTCCCCATACTGGGTTGAGCCCTCTGGGTCCCTTAGGGCCGTAATCTGGTTCTGCTGCTGTATTTTCGCCAGCTTGCAGACTAAAAACGTATTAATTTTGCCATTGGCATAGTAGCTGTGCTTTGTTTTGATGAGTACCTGGGCTGTATCTTCCGCATACTGAGCCGCCAGTATGGTGCGAGCAATTTGATGGGCTTTGATCACTTTGGGAGACCACCCTTTCTTGAGGTTCTTCTTGGCCGTGGCCACGTCCTCCTCTAGGCTTTAAGCTTCCCACTCCGTTTCCTGTATGCCGATGCCTGGGCGATTAGCTCACCTCTGACCGCTTTCATCGCCTCCCATCTGGTGGCTGTGGATGTGAGGCCTGCAGGATTTTCCTTAAAATAGTTGTGGATGGCTTTGGCTACATCATCTCTCAGTGCCATTTTCGTGTAGCATTGGGTCATAGAGGACCAATTGGGGTCTTGCGGGAGGGTCAGGCTCAAAGCTCAAAGAGCCGCGCTGTCAACACTATTCGAGCGTGGTCAGAGAGTACTTTTATGCCTATCACCACCTCGTCAGTGAACAAGAGGAGTTGAGGGCTCCCTAATAGCATATCAATACGAGAGGAGGTGCAGTGGAAGTGGGAGAAAAACAAAAAGCCTGTTGCTTTTGGGTGAAGGACCCTCTGTAACGCTCACCTGATTCCCGCAGAGGCGCCGGTCTTGACTGGGTGAATGCCGTATCTTCAAAGGTGATGTGTAACACACGGTTGGCTCTTTGGGCTGGACCTCTGTGCACTGTATGTCTGACTCGAAGAGTAAGATGTCTGCAGATAGAAAATATGGGATTAATGAACTGGGGTTATTGGGTGCCTCTCTCCTCTTCCCTTTCTCTTCTCCTGTAGAACCCCAAAGGTTAACACCCTCACCTTAGGTAAGTGAACGCCGAGCTCTCCATCTGCCTCGGGGCAGGGTGCCGTAACCAGTTTCTTCACTGGATAAGGGTGCAGGCCTCTAGACCTCAGAGGACTGCTGTCCGTCGTTAACTGCACGAACGGTAAGTTCTGGGCACTTCAAATGTCTTAAAAGTCTTTTGTAATGATATCTCTTGTTTTGCAGGGTTCCGGCGATGGCGGATGGCGGGCTGATGTGAGTTGAGGATCGAACCCGCGTGAGGAATAGCAGCGCCTGGAAGCACGTAAGTAAGCGCTTGTAGCCTGCTTCACGATGCGCACTAACTGTCCTTTTTATCTTGCAGGTACAAGTTCGGAGCTTTAGAGAAGCTGAAGGGTGCTGGAATACCCACTGGATTCGGCGTGGGAAGGAGTAATGGCACGTGAGTAATAAAGTTGCCCAATGTCTTTAAACGCACCTTCTTTTGTCTTTCAGATGCGGGATGCAGCGCCGAAGGCCTCCGGAGCGTGCGAAGAGCTGGTAAGCTTTTGTCTTTCAGATGCCGGAATGCAGTGCGAAGACCTCCGGAGCATGCGAAGAGTAGGTAAGCCTTTGTCTTTCAGATGCCGGAATGCAGCGCGAGGCGTTGGTGACAGCCGATGGACCAGGTAAGAGATGCGCTGCCACTGAAGACCGTAGTGCTAACCTGTTCTTTCTTTGTCTTTACAGGTGCTGCTGAAGACTGGATTCCAGGATGGTAAGCCTTTGTTCCCTTAGGCCCAGGATCAGAAGCAGAAGACACGATGAGCTTTCTGCTGCAGAGAATACAGAATAACGCAAAGCAAGATTCATCCGGTGTGGTTTAAATAGCCTCCTGTAGTGCTTAGGTGTCTCCTTCCACAGCCACGCCTAGGTAAGAAAAGAGTTCCTGCTTTCCAGAAGAGTTCCAGTGTTCTGAACCTAGGGAGTGGCTCCTGCCCCACCCAACAGGAAAAGTAGTCCCAAACAGAAGAGGATCAGGGGTTCAACTGGCAGGTAAGTAAGCAGCATGGTCTGCTGCAGGTAAGTCCACCCAAGCATTATGAGCCCGGCGCTTCCAGCGCTGGGACTGGGCATCTTTATGAGCCTGGTGCCACTGGCGCCAGGACAGGGTCCAAAAGGTCCCAATTGGGACTGGCTGGCACTCGGAACCAGGGTTATGGGTCTGCTTCCAAGGGAGTCGGGCAAGTCCTGATCTTTTGGAAGCAGAGATCATGACAGCACCCCCCCTCAAGGCCCCTCCCAAACCGGGCTTCTCCGGGGGTTTGGGCTTGTTAGGAAATGTTCGATGAAATCTTTTGATTAGACGAGGCGCGTGGACATATTCTGCAGGTTCCCAGGATCTTTCTTGGGGACCGTAGCCTTTCCAGTCAATCAGGTAAAATAGTTTAGATTTGGAGATCTTGGAATCCAGGATGCTTTTGACTTCAAACTCGAGTTCTCCATCAACTAGAATAGGTTTTGGAGATGTAGTTAGTCGGGTTTGAGGTTGCACGGGTTTTAATAGAGAGACGTGAAAGACCGGATGTATCTTCATGTGAGGGGGCAAGTCCAACTTGACCGCTACTGGATTTACTATGGTAGTGATGGAATAGGGACCAAGGTATCTTGGGTTGAATGTGCGTGGTCCTTTTAGAGGTAGATATTTGGTGGATAACCAGACTTGATCTCCTACTTGATATTGGGGGGCTTCCTTCCGATGTTGGTCTGCTCCTTTCTTGTATTGTTCTTTAGCCCTTTGAAGGTGAGAAACGGCTTCCTTAAAGGCTTGGGTGATTGTAGAATGCAGGTGGTCTACTGCTGGTGTTCCAAGATCTTGGAGTGGATCCAACTCCGAGGTTCGAGGGTGACTACCGTATAAAAGAAAAAACGGGGTCTTCCCAGTTCCCGAGTGGACAGAGTTATTGTAGGCATATTCGGCTATCCAAAGGATATCTTTCCAGGTTTTTTCAGTTTGTTGTAGCATGCAGCGCAAATACTGTTCCAGAGTTTGATTGGTCCTCTCGGTTTGTCCGTCGGTTTGAGGGTGGTGGCTGGTCGAAAGTCTCACATCAATTTGAGCCGACCGACAGCAACTTCGCCAAAAATGAGAAATAAATTGACTACCTCGATCCGAAATTAGAACTGAAGGAAAACCGTGCAGTCGGACGATGTTTTCGAGAAATTCTCGGGCCAGAATCGCTGCTGTTGGTAAGCCTTTGAGTGGAATGAAATGCGCCATCTTGGAGAATAGGTCCACGATTACTAGGATCGTATTGTATCCGGAGCATGGAGGTAGATCGGTGATGAAGTCCATAGAAAGCGTATGCCAAGGGCGAGGCGGGATGTCAACAGGGCGTAAGAGGCCGGCTGGTTTTTCCTTTTGACTCTTGTTTTGGGCGCATACTCCACAGGACATTATAAAGTCTCTGATATCTTTTTTCCAAGACGGCCACCAGAAGTAGCGCTTGATCTTTTCCGAGGTCTTGGTCATACCGGGATGTCCTTCCATTAAAGAATCGTGATAACAAGAGATTACCTTTTTCTGTAAATCTGTGCCGGGCAGGTATAACCGTTCTTGGAAATATAATAGGTTGTCCTTCACCGTAAAGTCCTTTCCCTGCAGATGCCAATTCTGTATGTCTGCTGGAGTTACCAGTAGCCTGGCTTTATCCTTAACTTCCTCTATGGATTGTGTGGCGATTACACCTAGAATTCTTTGTTCGGGAATGATAGGTACAGGTTTAGGATTGATCAAATGTTCTTCCACTCCCATCCGAGAAAGGGCATCAGCTTTACCGTTTTTTGTACCGGGTCGATAGGTAATTATGAAGTCAAACTCAGCAAAGAATAGTGCCCAACGGAGTTGCCTAGAGGATTGAGCTTTTGCGGTTTTCAAATATTGCAGGTTTCGGTGATCTGTAATCACAGTAACGGTGTGTCGGGCCCCCAGAAGATAATGCCGTCAAGCCTTAAAGGCAGACTTGATAGCTAGAAGTTCCTTATCAGTAATAGTGTAATTGATTTCAGGAGGCGAGAATTTGCGGGACCAAAATGCCATGGGATGCAACTGATTGGTTACTGGGTCCTTTTGTGATAGAACTGCCCCCATGGGAAGGCTCGAAGCATCAGTTTCAACGATGTAGGGGAGTTCTGGGCGAGGATGTTTTAAGATCGGTGCAGAGATAAATCTAGTCTTCAAATTCTGGAAAGCTTGTTCCGCCTCGGTAGACCATTCAAAACGTTTGTTTTTCTTTAACAAGGTGGTGATGGGCTGGACTATTCGAGAGAATTCGGGGATAAACCTGCGGTAAAAGTTAGCGAAGCCTAACATGCTTTGAACACCTTTTACGGAGGATGGCGATGGCCATTTGAGAATTGCATCGACCTTCTTTGAATCCATACGCACTCCGCTAGGTGATAATATGAATCCCAAGAATTCAACTTCAGTCACGTTGAAAACACATTTTTCCAACTTAGCGAAAAGTTTGTGTTGACGCAATCTCTCGAGGACCATTTTCCGATGTTCAGTTTCCGATGAAGAATAAACGAGGATGTCGTCAATGTAAACAACAACACACACATCTATGAGCTCTCTGAGGACATCGTTCATAAAATATTGAAAGGCGGCCGGGGCATTGCAAAGTCCGAAGGGCATGACCTGATATTCAAATAGCCCATACTTGGTGCGGAAGGCCGTCTTCCATTCATCGCCCTCTTTTACTCGTACCAAGTGGTAGGCTCCTCTAAGATCCAGCTTTGTATATATGCATGCTTTTCTGACTTGGTCCAGGAGTTCAGGGATCAAAGGTAATGGATATCTATTCTTAACGGTGATCTGGTTCAGGGCGCGATAATCTATACAAGTTCTAAGGTCCCCTTCTTTTTTTGGAACGAAGAACAAAGCTGAGGAAGCAGGGGACTTGGAAGGACGAATAAACCCATTCGCTAGGTATTGATCCAGGTATTGTCGGCGGTGAAGATTCTCAGGCTCGGTGAGGGCATAAATTCTACTACAAGGAGGAGTAGATCCAGGTATCAGGTCTATCTGGCAGTCATAAGACCTATGAGGAGGTAGAGAGTTAGCCTGATCCTTCCGGAAAACATCTTGGAATTCTAGGTATTCAGGAGGTAACTGGGGAGCCTCCGAGGAAATTGCTGCCAGTGCAACACCAGGTTGAGGGTGACAAGTAGAGACACATTCTGGAAACTGAACCGTTCTTGCTCGCCAATCGATCTGAGGATTGTGCTTCTCTTACCCAGGAATTCCTAGAATAATCTGGAACTGAGGGGCCTTGATCACATCGAACACTATCTTCTCATGGTGTCCATCTTGACTTACTAACGTCACTTCTTGGGTGGTATGCGTTACTGGTCCGGAGGCTATCTCCGTACCATCCACCGTAGTAATGACGTCCTTTACAGCCTTTGGACAAAGAGTCAGATTCATCCTCAAAACCATTTCATGATCCACATAATTGCTGATGGCACCGCTGTCGACGTAAGCTTCAATCGCATGTAATCGATCCGGATGTTCAGGGCTAATGAGGACCATAGGTATCACGAAATGCGAGGTCACGGAACTGGTTTTAACGCTCGGCAAGAGGACCTCTATTCTTGTCGGGCGAGGTCGTTTCCCTGCTCAGAGTTTGTGACCCTGGTAACTGCAGCTCCTACTGCCTTCTTGGCTGGTTTCACCAGACAGTCTCGAAGAAAGTGCCCCGAGTTTCCGCAATAGAGGCATAATTGCAGCTGTTTTCTCCTTTCCCGCTCCTTTTGTGTTAGTGGTCTTTTCAGGCCCCCTATTTGCATGGGTTCCCCGGAGTCTACTCCTTTGGTAGGAGTTGGTGGTTTGGAAAATACTCGAGCATCAAACTTGGAACGATCGGCCTTCCTGTTCTGCAGTCTGTGGTCAATTTGAACGACTAAGTCAATATAGTCCGAACAGTCTTGCGGGGGATTCACTACTTGGGCTAACACATCTTTTAGCTCTCCACGTAGACCTCTATAAAACAGCGTAATCCTTTTGTCCTCAGGCCATCGAGTTTCCACTATCAGTCTGTTGAAAGACGCAATATAAGCCAAAAGGTCTTGATTACCCTGTCGCAATGAAAGGAGCTCATTGTCCAAGGCCTGCCCCTGTGAATGTCTTGCAAACAGTTTTTCCATACTGAGCTGAAAAGCTTGAAAATCATGGAGAACCGGATCATCTTGATTAACTAGAGGGATCGACCAGTCTGCCGCATTGCCACTAAGGTACGAAAGCACGAAAGCTACCTTAGCTTGATCAGTTGGAAAGGCTGCTGGCCGGCATAAGAAGTGCAACCGGCACTGATTAATAAATACTGCAAACCTCTTTGGGTCACCAGAAAATCGTTCGGGCGGAGCCAGAGGTACATTCCCAGGTAGGTTGATCTGCACTGGGTTCGTAGAGGATGTTGAAGGAAGATTTGCCCCTGATGCGGGTAACGGAGTTTGTCGGGCTTGTGACTGTAGCAATTGTCTAGCGAGATCGTCTGTTCGCTCCTTGGAAATAATCAGTTCCCTTCTTAGAGCATTCGTTTCCTGACAGGCTGCATGCACTTCTGCTCTTAGTTCCCCAAGTAACTGGGCTAGCTGGTCGGTATCCGAGGTTTCCATAGCGCCTGGGTGGGAGTTTTGCGATAGGCTTTGCGTTCTGTAACGCTCACCTGATTCCCGCAGAGGCGCCGGTCTTGACTGGGTGAATGCTGTATCTTCAAAGGTGATGTGTAACACACGGTTGGCTCTTTGGGCTGGACCTCTGTGCACTGTATGTCTGACTCGAAGAGTAAGATGTCTGCAGATAGAAAATATGGGATTAATGAACTGGGGTTATTGGGTGCCTCTCTCCTCTTCCCTTTCTCTTCTCCTGTAGAACCCCAAAGGTTAACACCCTCACCTTAGGTAAGTGAACGCCAAGCTCTCCATCTGCCTCGGGGCAGGGTGCCATAACCAGTTTCTTCACTGGATAAGGGTGCAGGCCTCTTGACCTCAGAGGACTGCTGTCCGTCGTTAACTGCACGAACGGTAAGTTCTGGGCACTTCAAATGTCTTAAAAGTCTTTTGTAATGATATCTCTTGTTTTGCAGGGTTCCGGCGATGGCGGATGGCGGGCTGATGAGAGTTGAGGATCGAACCCGCGTGAGGAATAGCAGCGCCTGGAAGCACGTAAGTAAGCGCTTGTAGCCTGCTTCACGATGCGCACTAACTGTCCCTTTTATCTTGCAGGTACAAGTTCAGAGCTTTAGAGAAGCTGAAGGGTGCTGGAATACCCACTGGATTCGGCGTGGGAAGGAGTAATGGCACGTGAGTAATAAAGTTGCCCAATGTCTTTAAACGCACCTTCTTTTGTCTTTCAGATGCGGGATGCAGCGCCGAAGGCCTCCGGAGCGTGCGAAGAGCTGGTAAGCTTTTGTCTTTCAGATGCCGGAATGCAGTGCGAAGACCTCCGGAGCATGCGAAGAGTAGGTAAGCCTTTGTCTTTCAGATGCCGGAATGCAGCGCGAGGCGTTGGTGACAGCCGATGGACTAGGTAAGAGATGCGCTGCCACTGAAGACCGTAGTGCTAACCTGTTCTTTCTTTGTCTTTACAGGTGCTGCTGAAGACTGGATTCCAGGATGGTAAGCCTTTGTTCCCTTAGGCCCAGGATCAGAAGCAGAAGACACGATGAGCGTTCTGCTGCAGAGAATGCAGAATAAAGCAAAGCAAGATTCATCCATCGGGTGTGGTTTAAATAGCCTCCTGTAGTGCTTAGGTGTCTCCTTCCACAGCCACGCCTAGGTAAGAAAAGAGTTCCTGCTTTCCAGAAGAGTTCCAGTGTTCTGAACCTAGGGAGTGGCTCCTGCCCCACCCAACAGAAAAAGTAGTCCCAAACAGAAGAGGATCAGGGGTTCAACTGGCAGGTAAGTAAGCAGCATGGTCTGCTGCAGGTAAGTCCACCCAAGCATTATGAGCCCGGCGCTTCCAGCGCTGGGACTGGGCATCTTTATGAGCCTGGTGCCACTGGCGCCAGGACAGGGTCCAAAAGGTCTCAATTGGGACTGGCTGGCACTCGGAACCGGGGTTATGGGTCTGCTTCCAAGGGAGTCGGGCAAGTCCTGATCTTTTGGAAGCAGAGACCATGACACCCTCCATGTTTCTACAACACCCAAAGATTTGAACAAATGGCAAACGCCCACAGCAACTTTGAAGTCTCTGGGTGTGGGTTGGTTCGATTTGTCCATTAAGGGGTTTGGGACCCCATTAAAGTCTTCTCCCATGACCACTTGGCCTTCCACAAAGGGGAGAAGCCTGACCTCCAGCCCAGTGAAGAATCTTTCCTGGCCTTCGTTGGCGGCATAGTTTGAGACTAGGGTGTGCAGTTGGCCAAGTAGCTCCCCTTTTACTGCAATGTATCTCCCATTCAGGGCTCTGTAGGACCTCTCGTTCTGTGAATGACATTCCTCTTGCCAATCGGATCGCTGTGCTGCCCCTCTTGTGGCCACAGGAAGCCAGACATTGTTTGGGGAATGCTCTGTCTCGTAATCGTGGGAAGTCTACTGGAATCAGATGCATCTCCTCGGATGTCAAACAGTGGATTTGCGTTTCTCAAGGGAGATTAGGGCCCTGACATTTAGAGAGACGTAGCACAGTTTCTGATGGGGGTGGAGCGGCCTATTGCGGCTCCACCTCAACTATCGGCGGGGGAGGGAAAGGAGGTTACTAGTTGGCTGCTACCTTGTTGAACCTTAATATTCGTCCTCTTCTGCTGTGACCCGGTGCTAACTTTTGAAGCCTGGTAACAAACCTGACCAGAAAACAAGAACCAAGAAAAAAAAATTCAAACTATGTCCTTGTGTGCGTCCATGCACTCGGCTGGGGTGGACTGTGGGACGCCCGAGCTCCATGGATGTGTTCTTGCAAGCAGAGTGAGTTAATCCTTGCAAATTCCGGTTGGGGGATTGTCGCTGAATGCGGGAAAGCCACCTAAGCATGTTCCAGATGGCTAGGTGGTCTACCTCCTTTGGGCACCCTCGTCCAGGCATTTCGTTGTGGTTTTGATGTTAGTCCCATTTCTTTCACCAGGGATGGGCTCATTAGGTCTTCGTCTGGGGTAGCGGGCTCCCCCCCCAGCGAGAATGCCCCCGCCTCCTCCAATAAGTGAATTACGCGAGTTTCAAATGAGAATTGGAGGGACGTGGGGAAGACCCATCGGTATTTAATCTTCCAGTTCTGGAGGAAGGTAGAGAGTGGCCTAAGGCTCTGCGCCTCTGGACTGTCGTGGCCGCTAGGTCCTGATAAATCTGTATCAGGGCCCCTCGAAATGTTATGTCTCCCTGGGTGCGACTTGCAGCCATGATTTCCTGCTTGGTAGAGTAAAAGTGCACCCAGATGATTACTTCGGGTGGGTCCGCAGTCGCGACGCCCCTTCGATTTTGCAGTCTATGAGTGCGGTCTAGCAGGAGTGACATTTTTTCGCAGTCGGGGAGAAGAGTTTGAAACAGGTTGCCCACATAAGCCGGTAGGGCCTGGTCTGAGATTGAAGTTGGCACCCCTCTAATCCTTATTATTCCTGCGAGTCCTGTTCTCAAGGTCTTCCTGCCTGAGCTTCAGCCCCTCGTTCTCCTCCTTCAGGCCTGGAATTTTCTCCGCAAATCTGTAAGCTGTGGGGCATGATCCACGGACTGGTCTTTGTCTCGCTGACCATGCGCTCCATTTCATCCATACGGTTGTCCAGGCTTTCTATCTTGGCTGAAACTTCGGACATGCAGCTCCGGAATTCTGTCTTGATGTCCGCTAGGAGGGCTTCTATATTGTCCTTGGTGGCCCACTGGCCTGGGGATCTCTCGGCGGATTGAGCCAGGGTGCGCCCATGGTCGGACTTTTTATTTTTCTCCAGCGGCTTTAGCATACTGGTGATGCCCGCCATTTTATGGCGCTTCTGATGTTTAGCCATGCTTGGGTTCGGATGTTTCACCTGCTATGTGGGCTAAAAAGGCACCCCCCTGAAGGTACCATATTGCGTCCTCATGGTTTCTGAGCCCCCCCCCCGCCTGTTTCTGGTTATGGGTTATGCTTCAACGGCTCTTGCAAGGGGGTCGGTAGGTGGGGGGACAAGCTGGTGGTTTAGTTGAGGTGAATCCTCACCATGTTAGGGCCTGCCACTCCACCCCCCTCCTTGACTGCTTGATGAGTTTGTTCAGTCCAGGTGACGCTGAAGGGGGGGCTAAAGAGGACTGTGTTTAGGTTGGGGGGCAAAGGGGGAGGATCCGCTCCAATGGTTGCAGGGTTCCCCTAAGCGTCCCTCTTTCTTTCCTTTGGGGAAGTGCTGCCGGCTGGCCTGTGTTCTTACCGGCTGAGCTGGTGGCAGGGAGCCGATGTGTGTCGGCCGCCGTTGCGCTCCTCCTTGCTGTTGGGTTCGGATTTCGAGCTATGCAGGACAGGTAGGAGTTGGGTGTAGGGCCAGTTTTGATGCGTGTGACAGAGCTGACTTCGCCGGCCGTGTCGCGTCCTCAAGGGCAGCTGGTGGGGAGGCCCGCTGTTGTGGCAGCTGGGGCTGCTACCTGCAGTGTATGGTCCGTGGCGGTTTCCCCCAATGCACGGCAGCTTGCAAATTCGCCATCCTCCAGCCCCCTGCGGGCGGCGCTCTCCGTATCTCAGAGGGCCCGTCTCCTATGGCTGAGCTGTCGCTTCATTCCCGTTGGTATGCGCCTCCTCCTCGTAAGCTACGGGACCCTGTGGGCTTCGCTCCGGCTGGATACCGCTGCCATTAATACTCCGGCTCTGTTTGCTTCTCCCCGGTTGGCCCCCCATGATTTCTCTCTTGTGGGGTTGTGGGGGGTCGGATTGCTGATGGGTGCTGTTTACCCCCTGCCCTGGTAACTTGGCTTTGCTGCAGCTCGAGAGGGCACCACGCTGCGGGCAGCTGCGTGCCTCCCCTCAGATCCTCCCGGCGAGCACCATTTTAGAATGCTAGAGAGCGGGTAACCCTTTTCTGCACGGCACAACATGTTTTGCCAGCTCCGATTTCCTCCCCCACTTCTGCTATCTCTTCACAGGGTATTCCTCCATCAGGGACATCATTCAGCTCCTCCTGCCGAACTTCATTACGGGTGAATTTAGCTGGGAACTCTGGCATCCCACGGAGGCACTTAAAGAAGCGACTGCATTGCCGGTGCTTTAAGCCACACCCCAAAGACAGCTTTCTTGACGCTCCTGGGACTGTTCCAGATCAAAGTCCTACCATTTGGCTTACACAGGACTCCAGCCACTTTCCAACGGTATCTGGACTTTGCATCTAATACCATTACATCTAATGCATTTCCATCAAGGGATTTGCATCGAAAAAATATGCATCAAATGCATGGTTTTGGGGGGTACAGGGGTCAATTTTATTGTGGTGGGTTTTGAAGGGTTAAAAACAGGGTTGTGGGGGGACCCCCCCAGCCCTCCCAAAAAATTTTAATAAATGCATTGGATGTAAAATATTTGATGGAAGTGTCATTAGATGTAAAAAATGTGATGCAAAGTCCATAAACCCTTTCCAACGATTTATGGACAAAATATTACAGCCCTACTCTAATTTCTGTGGAGTTTATATTGACAATATCGCATTTATAGTACAACTTGGGAAGACCATCTTTTCCATCTCTTTACTATTATTTTGAGAGCCCTCAGAGAAGCTGGCCTAACTGCCAATCCATCCAAATGTAGACTGGCCCAATCAGCCGTGAAATACATTGGCTTCTTTGTAGGGAATGGTAGTGTACAACCTCAACATGAGAAAGTGAAAGCCGTTTTAGATACCCCTACACCTAAAACTAAGAGAGATCTTGAAGAATTCTTAGGGTTAATCGGTTAGTACCGTAGGTTTATCCCAAACTTCTTGGACAGAACAGCGAGGCTGACAGACAAATTAAAGAACGCAGAACCCCAGAATATTCATTGCACTGATGAGGTTGATGTATGTTACAACACCTAAAACAAACCTTGTGCCAGGACCCGATCCTAAAGGTAGTAGATTTCTCAAAATAATTTGTATTACAAACAGATCCCTCACTTACAGGGTTAGCAGCAGTCTTGTCACAGATTTGCGACAATTTGCAACATCCCATCTTATTTACGAGTCGCAAACCTTTCCCACGTGAAATAAATTACCATGTGCTGGAATTAGAGGCCCTTGTCATCAAGTGGGCCATTATCCACCTTAGATACTACCTCCTAGGAAGAAAGTTCACACTTGTCACAGACCATTCTCCACTAGTTTGGATTAACCAGCGAAAAGATTACAACCCTAGAGTAATGCAATGGTTCTTAGACCTGCAACCCTACTGTTTCACTGTGGAGCACCGGAAGGGCAAAGACCAAGGGAAGATAGATTTCCTCTCTCTGTTCCCCTGTGAAACAGATGCAGCTACATCGCATAGGGGAAGGGTATGTGAGAAACCTGAAGGTGTCTCACCCGCTAGTCCCCAGGGATCTGTCATCCAGGTGGCCAGGACACGGCCATCACTTTTGGATCCAGTTCCTGGGGGTGGACTAGAGTGGGAGGATCACCTGGGTGAGGTGTGTTCGGGGAGTGGGAGTGGGACACTGGACGGTGAGACGCGGTATCCCCTTCCCTGTAACACCTTTTCCCCATCCTACCAGGTAGGGTCTTTAGGAACTCAAACCCCCCTGCTTTCCCGACATGAACACTTTCTCACAGCCAGCTCACCGTGAGCGAAAACGGACTAACACCAGAGCTGTATATCTGACATGTCCCAATACAGTGGGCAGGAAAGGTCAGGCAATTACTGATCATTACACATACTTGACTACCATCACACTTCCCCACACGGATAAAAGGCAGACACGAAAGCACACTCTGAGAAGGCAAAACACATAAGAAAGCAGCAGTTCCAAGATGGCAGTTTATTACAAGGAGAAAGACAGCAAGACCAGAGAGAGTTACAAGGAGGGATGTGCCCTTGGCCTTTTCAGACTATTACTTTCACGAACCTTGGAAAATAAGAAACCTAAGATCGGGGACTAAAGCTGAAGAAACCTGTATTGTGTGCTGGAGGTACCCGGGGCTCTCCTGCGTCTATAAGGAAGGCGGGGAAGAACGGTTTCTGCTGTGGTACTCCTACAACAAAGCAGCGCCAGTAAAGACAGTACAGCCAGTGAGTCAGAGAGACTGATAGTAGACCAGCCCGTATTTGAACCAAGGTTGCAAGCGGCAACATTGTATGAAGGAAACTAAAGTGAACAGTGTGTGAAAAGTATATAACAAGCGACACAAATATAATTACAATCTAGAAGATTGACTCAACTTAGGAGGCCAAGAAAGACAGAGTGGTCCGGTGCCATGTCAGTGCTCATTCAAAGGTCTCTGTAAGGTATCCAACTGGATGGCAGCTGTGGTAGGATATTTTGAGATCAAAGTGGTCCTGCAACGGTCCTAACTATACACTGTGCACATTCAAAAGTCTTCGATAGTTTAATGCAAACTGAAATTTGTCTGAACCCGGCTGAGGGAGACTAATTGGGTAAGAGGAAAGATCTGAGCCCGGCTGAGGGGGATCCGGGGTGAACCGTGAGTCAACCGAGAAGGAATATTCTCGAACAGTGTAAAAAGGGAGATCTGAGCCCGGAAGAGGGGGATCCACAGGAACAATCGTGATAAAAGGGATCTGAGCCCGGCTTTGCGGGATCCAGGCTGATTTGCATGAAGTGAGTGCTTATAAGAGGAAAGGAACTTTTGTGTTTTTGTTTTGGAAGATCAGGCCCTCTGACTCAAGAGACTTTGATGAGTAAAGGGACTTGGGCACAGAAGGCCTTGATGCTGGTAATGGAACTTTATCCTTATGCCGAAGAAGCCAGAGTGTGTGCTTTGCTCAAGTGAACCACTTTGTCCTGTGCTGAAAAGGTGGTGAAGGGAGGCCATTGGCCTAAACATCCTGACCTATCATTTTGTGAACATTTCTTTCTTTTTCATGAACATTACCCCACACTATTTGTATTCAGCGGTATGGTTTGGCAATAGTTTTCTTTAGTATAGGCCATCTTTATTTTTACACAATGCTATTAGGACTGCGTTTTCTGTTATTTGATGGCCGTAGCTTGCTCCTATCTATAGATTTAGGTTTAGATAGGCATTTATCACACCATTGTTGAAGTTCGCTCCTTGAGACACTTGTGTATAGGCGTGTTACAAATGCCATATCATATAAATAATCACCCTTGAAATGTGGTCACTTGTGTCTGTTTTACTGTTGATACCATGCCTTCCTTACAGGGTGGACCAGTGCGTGAGAATCACCTGGGTGAGGGGTCCTCAGGGAGTGGGACACTTTGCGGTGAGACGCGGTATCCCCCACTATAATCCCTTTGAAAATCCTACCAGGTAGGATGTCTGGGAACTGTAACTCCCCTCCCTTCACGAAGACTGCTACACAGACAGCCCGCTCTGGGAGAAAACAGACTAGTACCCGAACAATGTACCAGACTTGTCCCATTACCATGGTAAGGCAGAGTCAGGCAATCGCCGTTAATGACTCGCACCTGATCTCCATTGAACTTCCTGACACGGATAAAAGGTTGAACATGAGAGCACACTTTGAGCGAGGCAGAGCACACGAAGGAGCAGTTTCTTCCAGGCTGCAGCGGAATCGAAGGAGAAAGACGACAGGTCGAGAAGAGAGGGAAAGTAGGGAGATGCCCGTGAGATTTTCGACGAGTCACTGTTATACTTTTGAGGATTTGAAAGCAGCACATGTAAAGCCAGGAAGTGAAACAAGAGAATCCTATTGTGTGTGTACGAGATACGTGGGGTCCTCCTGCATGACTGGTCGAGTCAGGGAGGAACAACAGCTGCCATGGTATCATTCTTGGCTCACGGATCAAAGCCGAAAGCAGGACCTTCAACACAGCCGGTGAATCGGAAGGAACTGTACAAGGCTGGTCTGTGTTTAACTGAAGGTTACGAGTGGCGACAATGTATCGACACAGAGCGAACGTTGAAGCGTTTGATGAAAGATGCCAGTAAAATATGGAAAGCTGATAAGTGTGTTGAACATTTTATCAGAGAAAAAAACAATACAAGTTTGCAGAGTGGTCTGGCACCGCGTGGGTGCTCAATCGAAGGTCTCTGATGAAAGGTATCATACAAAGAAACAAAGCAGCGAAAATGTGATATTTGAATAGCGACATTCCAAATGAAAATCTTATACAAGAAAATCGAAGTGGTCATGCGAGGGTCTGAGAAAAATCCTTTGCACATTCGAAAGTCTTCTATTATAAGTGAACTACTCATTAAAGTGAACCCTACCAAGGCCAGAGTCCGTCTGAGGGAGGCCTATTGGGGTTACAAGTCACAAGTGGGTCCGAGCCCAGCTGAGGGAGACCTACTGTGCCTTTGAGTTGTCAAAGGAGTCCAAGCCTGATCGAGGGAGACCCGATGAGACATTGTGCAAGAAGAGGGTCCGAGCTCGATTGACGGAGACCCAAAGTGAATGTTATACCTGAAAATGAAGGACAGTGAACTTTGGAGGAGAGAGAACTTTAAGTGTTGTTTTGGTAACCCGTGACATTCTGCAAGTGGGAGACTTGTGGAGAACGAGAGACTTTTCACAGAAGGTCCTATTTAATTTTTGAACTGCATCCTGGTGCTCAAAGAAGCTACAGTGTGTTCCAAGCTCTAGTGTGACCCTTTGTCCTGTGCTGAAACGTGGGGAAGGGGGGTTTATCACTAATCTGTCCTGACATATTTTTTCTTGAACACTCTTTCTTTTGCATACATCATTTTCCCACACCATTTGTATTTAGAAGTAAGGATTGGCAATAGGTTTATTAGTATAGGCCCTTTTTTATTTTGGGAAGATTCCACTAAGACTATGTTCTTTTTACTTTGATGGTTGTAGCTTGCTCCCAGATTTTGGGTTAGATAGGCATTCATCCAACCCATTGAAGTTCAGTAAACACCCTTGAACCGTGACCACTTGTGTCCGTCTTGACTGTTTGATACCATGCCTTCCATACAATAAACACAAGCAATCCATGTAAACTAGCTCAAACTAAGCTGCACATACATGCAACCTCTTTATGTAAACATGATATAAATGTACTTATAGACATACTTATAGATATACTTTCAAAAACGAATACCAACACTACCCTGTTTTGTTTATTGTGCCTTGGTTCATAATTATCATTTCAAGCATTTTACTGTTCATGTTATAAATCTATGTATCAATATGATTAATAAAAAAATATGAAGCAAGAAAACGTTCATTACAATGTAATATACATATGCACGCTATGGTTACTTTCATTCACATCATCTACTTGTACCTAACATTTTTTGCATAATAATAATTTAAAATACATAAATAATAGCAAAAAGAGCACTGTAACATTTTGGAAAATATTTGCAAATGACGTAACAATAATAATTGTATTGCATTCTTCAATACTTTAATGCATGTTATATATTTTTTATATATATGTGTGTGTGAGATGTTTTATTTTCAACATTTTTTTTCAACATTGATATTTTATTGATTTGTTAACAAGAAACAATCAACATCAGTATTAGCGAAAAATAGTATAGCACAATTCATTCTTTGCATAGTCTGGCTCTTGAATTATTCTGGGGCTAGGGGAGTGGGGATGTCCCTCCTGGGAGTGGTGCAATCTCTGCCTGGCGATAGTTCTTCTAGAGGTCAGTCCAGCCAACAGGTGATTGGGAGCCTATGGGCCTCATTACATGGTAGGCGGTGGACCAAGTTGCTATTAGCACCTTGGTCCATGCCGGTAAAATACCGGCACCGCCTTGGAGGAAAGGGGAATTACTGCCCTATTCCAAGGTTGGCGGGGCGGTAATTCCCCCTTCCCTCATTGCCCTTCCCCATTCCCATTTTTGCCCCATAGGGCATAATGGGAATGGGGAAGGTGCTAATTACGGTACCGCAAATTGCGGTACCGTAATTAGCACCCTGGTCCCTTTGCGGGTTGGTTTTTAACGCCTGCTAAAAAGCAGGCGTTAAAGTACCAACCCACAAAGGGACCTCGTAGTAAGGCGGTAATGGTTAACAGTCACCGGTACCATCACCGGTGACCGTTAACCCTTGCCGCCTTCCGTGTAATGAGGCCCTATGTGTCAGTCCGGGGAAGCGTTCTGCGTAGTCCATGAATGGAGCCCATATGTTCCGGAAGGGGTTCGGGTTGCCCATGCAAAGTGATGTGATCTTTTCCGTTGTGCTAGGAAATGGAGAACATGCACACCATGTGTTTAGATCTGTTATGAAATCGAAGCAAAGTTCTAACGTTCGGAGCTCGTGAGGCTCACTAGTAGTAATAGTAAGTAAAGGGTGCGGGGGAGAAAAGAAAGACTCTGGTATCTCATAGCAACCTGTTTCTCAACACACACGGCCGTGGCGACAACGCCGGATTTGTATGTTTCAGAACATGTACGAAGGTGAGTTCCTTCAACCCTCTTTTACATCACGTGGACTGTTAGATTCTCCCACCATGCTTAGGGTAACATGATACTGAGAGATTGTTATTTTTATCAGATCACAAGCGTTAACCCTTCACGACCTCAATATAGCCGGATGAAAATGGCACCCTCCACACTAAACTGAGCAGTGTGAACACAAAAGGTGAGCTAACTTTTTAAATGGTAACTTATAAATGGTAACTTGAGAATGATAACCAGATCTTTAATTGAATAACACAGAGCACACTAGATAGTGATGCTTTTAATGGGCAGACAACATCACTAAAGATTGAAAGCCATTTCCTGTATTGCAGGACCCCGTCTATACGTCAGAAGAAGAAAAACCGCACAGATTGCGTCTGTGCCACTTTTCGAAGTCACTTCTGATCCAAATACGCTACAGGTAAATAACAAAAGCACAGTTGAGATATTTAGACATCATCACCAGAATTCTCATCACTATAACCATCCAAATAACACTATGTTATCTGTATTAATTGAGGTTTCTGCTTATGACATTTGGGCAACCATCATTCCGCAAGGCGATTACACATGATTTGAGAGGTCAAAAGC
Organism: Ambystoma mexicanum; assembly: GCF_040938575.1. Taxonomy (NCBI): domain Eukaryota; kingdom Metazoa; phylum Chordata; class Amphibia; order Caudata; family Ambystomatidae; genus Ambystoma; species Ambystoma mexicanum. The sequence continues at coordinate 885,772,513 of NC_090930.1, forward strand.
CAGCATTAAGTTGCTGAATGAATAATTTCTGAAGACTATTACAAACACGAACTCTATGCTTCTGATTGTTGAAGAGACTTAAGTTGTATTGCTCCTGAAGAAGATAGTTTATCTATCGAAATGCGTTCAGCTCCTCTTTTATGTTTATGTTGATTTTTTTAAATAAAATGACTGTTGATTCTTTTTGAACTTTTGAACATTGAATTATGTTTTCTTGTTTAATTTTTTAATTCTGTATTGCGAATCATGCATTGTATACCAGATATTACCATTCAGGCACAAAATATTTGTATGAAACTAATACAACTATTATGAAAAACAGTTATGGGTATGTTTCATTAAATGTTTTCCCTAAATGTTATCTGTAAAGGTTCTCTGGAATGATTATATCAACGACGCTGTATAAGTGACAACTAACAATATCAGCTACCACTGATTGCAATTTAGAAAAGATAAATACTTTAATTTTTGACTGGTAACTATCACCAGTACCAATAGGTGTGCAGGGGACGGGAGTACTCATGTCCCATGAGTTCTCCATCATTCTCAGTTATCTTTTCTGCTGTGACAATGTCCCAACACTTAGCCCACCATAGAGGTATAGAGGGTCCTTAGGGGTGCTTCCAAAGTCCGGTGAGGGCTATCTTGGCCGCTGTTAGCAGTTGAGTACACAGTCGGGCCACGTTCCCTGATAAGGGCATGTCCCCATCCCCTGTGTCCCCCAATAGAATGATTCCAGGATCCCATGTGATGGAAAGACCCGTGATTGCCTGGATATGACTCAGCACTCCTCTCCAGTAGTGTGCTGCTTTCGGGCATTCCCAGAGTAGGTGGAATAGCGATCCCTCTTGGGGACATCCTCTCCAGCAGTTCGGGGAGGGGATGGCGCCAGATTTGTACAGCTGAGCTGGCGTGATATAGTACCTGTAGCACACCTTATACCCTCCCTCCCTGTTGGTGATGCATTGGGTGCTTTTGTGGAGCCTCGTCCATATTCTGTTCCATGCCTCTGGGTCCAGAGGGCGCCCCAGGTCTTTTTCCCAGTTGGCCATATATCTTTCCTTTACTTCTGGGTTTGACTTTTCCAGGAGTTTGTAGAGGACGGAGGTCTTTCCCTTCAGAGAAGAAGTTGTTAGTGTGAGCTCTAGGGGTATTAGGTTTCTAGAGCCTCGCTCTTTAATGACTCGTTGGGAGATCCAATGGCAGATCTGTAAGTAGTGAAATCTTTCCTCCTCTGGGACTTCGAACTTCATCTTGCAGTCCTCGAACGAGAGGGGCTGGCCTCCCTCCAGGAAGTCAGAGATCCTACGAAGGCCGCCAGCCTTCCAGGTAGCAGAGCTGCGGTTACAAAGGCTTGGGGAGAATCCTGGGTTATCCCATACTGGTGTCAATGGGACCAATGAGCTCGTAATTCCCCATTTCCTAGCGGCGGCTTTCCAGCTTTCCACCGTGTTACGAGTTGCTGGTAGTGGATTTAGGATAGGAGGGGCTTTCCAGGATTGGATATGTGGTAAGTCAGACAGGGGTTGGTTGCACCATGCTTCCTCTAGTTGCAGCCAGCATAGGCGGTCTTCGGTGCGGGCTCAAGCAAAGGCGTGTGATAGTTGGGCTGCTCGCCTGTACCTAGATATATCCAGTCTGCCCAGGTGACGGCTTCGGTTCATCATTTTCTTTGCGATGCAGGGTCTTTTCCCCCTCCATATGAACTTCATGATTTCCCGCTGTAGGGAGTTGAGGTCCCCCTCGGGGATGTGGGTTGGGAGCGCTGGGCACTGGTAAAGCAGCCTGGGGAGCAAATTCATTTTTACTGCCGCTACTCGGCCCAACCAGGAGATTTCCTGCTCATTCCAGTGCTTTAAGTCTGCCCGGAGATCTTTGAATAATTGTGGGAAATTGTGTTTGTAAATCAGGGTGCTGGCTTTAGGGATATGGACCCCCAGGTGTTCAATTGTGGACCCGGCGCATGGGATAGGGAGGTCAGAGCTGAGGATATCTCTATGTCACTTTGTTAGGTTGATCGGTAAGGCTGAGGACTTATCATAGTTCACCCTGAACCTGGAGACTGCCCCAAATGCTTCGAGCTCCTCTAACAGGGGCTGCAGAGATGTTTCTGGATTAGTGATGGTTAGGAGGACATTGTCAGCATAGAGTGCGGCTTTGTATTCTGTCCCTCCCATGGTAATCCCCTTGATGTTTGGGTTTTGTCGGACCCTCTCAGAGAATGGCTCCATAGACAGGGTGAACACCAGGGGGGATAGCGGGCAACTTTTGCGGGTGCCTCTGGATATGGGAATGGCTTCTGATTTTGTGCTGTTGATTCGAAGCTGTGTAGATGGGATTGTGTAATTCACCATAGTCAATTTTATGAAGTTGTGGCCAAGTCCCATGCGTGTAAGAGTATTTCGAATGTAATCCCACTTTACCAAGTCAAACGCTTTATGCGCTTCTATGGAGATAATCAGTAGCTCTATCCCCATTCTGTTGGCGGATTCTATAATATTTAGTGTTCTCCTGATATTATCATGTGTACTTCTGCCCGGTATAAACCCTGTTTGATATTTAGATATATGTTCAGGGAGAACCCCTCCTAGTCTGGCTGCTAGCACCTTGGAGTACATTGTCCCCTCTGTGTTCATAAGCATTATAGGCCTATATGAGGCCGCCTGTTCGGGGTCCTTCCCTGGTTTTTGGAGTAGGATAGTGGTTGATTCAGCCATAGATTTTGTTACTTTCTCAGTGACCAGAAAGGAGTTGAATAGCAGTGCTAGTTGGGGGGTTAGGACATGTGTGAATGTTTTATAGAATTTAATAGTCAGCCCATCCGGGCCTGGGGCGGTATTCTTTAAGGATTTTATGGCTTCTAGGATCTCCTCTGAGGAGATCGGGGCCTCCAGGGAGTCAAGGGGGGTGGTGACAACTGGGGCACGGAATGGTTGGAGATAGTGGTGCTGCTGGGCTATCTCTTCCGGAGAGGAGGGCTGTCCTTGCATAATGGATATATGGTGGCTCACTAAGATCTCTGTTATGTCCGAGGTGGTGTATTTGACTTTCCCGTCCAGCCCTTTACGGCGGATGATATTGTTCCTGCTGTGTGTCTTCTGTAGTTTGTATGCTAGTATTCGGTTTGCCTTATTACTTTTGTGATAGTAAAATTGCTTCATGTATGCAAGCGCTTTAGCAGTGCGGTCGGCCCAGTGCATCTCCAGGGCCCTCTTGGCCTTTTTTAATTCCCTGTCCGCCGTCCTAGAGTACTGGTCCTTTAGTTATTTTTCTAGTGTGGAGACTTTGGATTCCAGGGCCAGTGTGTGGAGCTTAGAAACTCTGAATTGCTCAGCAGCAGAGCTGATGAGCACTCCCCTTATTACCGGCTTCATAGCCTCCCACACTATCCCTACTGTAGTTTCAGGGTTGGTGTTCTCCTTGAAATAATTAACCAGACCGTCTTCCACCTCCCCCCTAATTACCTGGTCCAACAGAAGGGAATCATTGAGCTTCCAGTACCTTTGAGGTGGGTTGGGGCCCCCCAGGATCGAGAGGTTGGCCGAGTCTGGTGCGTGGTGAGATACCATGCGTGTGTGAATGTCGATCTTGCTTAGACAGGGGAATAATGCACTTGTGGCTAGTATGAGGTCAATGCAGGAGTGTCCCCCCTGTATGTTTGAGTAGTAGGTGTAGTCGCGGCTCTCTGGGTTAGCCACTCTCCAGGTGTCAACCGTGCCTGATTCTCTTAGTAACCTAGCTAGGGCCAGCACCCGGGTGAAATCTAAATTGGATGGGGGCAGCGATTTATCCCTTACGGGGTCCAGAACTGTGTTAAAATCCCCCCAGATGAGAAGGTATCCCATAGTGAAGGTTAGCAATGTCGGGAGTAGTTCCAGTAGGAACTTGTCCTAGTTTGGGTTGGGGGCATAAATCCCTGCAATGGTAATTGGTTGTTCGACGATTCGCCCTCGTAAGAGGAGATATCTGCCTGTTGGGTCCTTCTTGACTGAGGGATTGCTCAGAGGGAACTTATCGCTTAGTAGTATCGCCATCCCTCGTTTTTTCTCGCCTCCGGAGGCGAAGAAACCCTGTTTAAAGTGTTTAAATTTTATTCGGTGCTCATCAGCTGCCAGGAGGTGAGTTTCTTGGAGAATTACTATGTCCCCATTTAGCGCTGCTAGCCTGTTCTCCACCGATTTGCGCTACCTAGGGAAGTTAAGACCTTGGACATTCCAGGTCAGGGTACGGACATCCCTAGTGTGGTCCTGGCCCATTGGCTATGAGAAATAGCTTAATTCGGAGCTTCAGGACTGTGCAGTTGGATAGTGACTTTAGAGGGGATCCCTCATGTGTTTGTGGTTGTGCCGTATCTAATGATGTCTGTATGTAAAACGTAATTATTAACTGGGAGTTCCGGGATTCTAAACTGTTCCCGGTTCCCTTAACTATTCTCCCCTCACGCCCCCCAACAACAATAGGGATGAGACCCATAAAGCTCATCCGCAGGGTTGCTGGCCAACCCCGCTGTCGACTATTTGCAGTTTAAGAGTGCTGGAGAATACATCTGGAACCCCCGTGGGGGCAAGGGACAGGTGGTCTATGCCCTGGGCTTAGGTAGCTCTCGGCTGGACTTGGCATGGTTTTATACTCCTAGCTGCGTGTGTGGGTGCCTCCTCGTGGGTATGTGCTTGTCCCACCTCGTCCCGAGACCTGACTCTGAACACTGTAGGAAAAGCACTCATGTGTCCAGTGGGTGTGCAGAGAGGTATGGCACTAACCTTCCTTATCGACAAAGATGAGATCCCCAAGTCCTGCCGAGTCAGCTTGGGTCAGGACGCTTCCGAGCGCCACGGAGCTTGCCGTGCCTGCTGGCACATGACCAAGTGCCGGATGATGGCGATCTGGTTTGTGACTAAGATTGCGTGTCTGGCTCGGAGACCTCGTCGGGAGATCCTTTCCCCATGAAGCAGTCTGCCTCCTTTGGGCTGAGGATATGATTGCGGGTCCCCTTCCATGTGAAGTGAAGTTTAGGGCTGTGGGGAAGCTCCATCGATATTGCACTTTCCGTTCTTGCAGCCATTCTTTTAGGTTTCGGAGGGCTCTACGCTTCTGGAGCGTTATGCTGGCTAGGTCCTGATATAGGGAAATGGTTGCTCCTCTGAAGATGATTTGCTTCGAGGCTCTAGCCTCCCTCATTATTTCCTCCTTGACTTTGAAGAAATGAATGCGGGCAAGGACGTGCGTCAGAGAAGTTGTTGCTTGTCTTGGCGCGGTGCGATGAACTCTGTCAATTTCTAAGGGAGCACTGTCCGGTAGTGTTATTATAAACCTGAACAGGACTTTGCTGAAGCCCTCGAGCTCAGGGTCAGTTATCATGGTAGGGATCCCGCGAAGGCGGATATTGTTTTGGCGTGCCCGGTTCTCTGCATCCTCCTGCTTGGTTTCGAGTGCGTCACACCTGGCTTCTATCTTGTCCAAGCTGCGCTCCAGCTCAAATGTATTTTCCCATAGGCTGTTCTCGACCTCTTCGTGCGCTTTTCCACTTCCTCTACTCGCTTGTCCAGTGACGAGATTGTCCTGGTTACCTCATCCGTGCCTTTTTGGATTTCTTTGGTGAGCGCTAAAAATAAGTCTTTGGGATCCGATTTAGTGACAAATTGGCCAGCTCCCGGCTCCTCCGTAGCGTGAGTGCTCCCTAGTGCTGTTCCCGTTGTTTGCTCAGACTTTCCCGCTTTAACCTGAGTGGGGTTGTTCATCATTGTTGCAACGTCCGCTTGCTTTGCAGTTTTGCCACTTTTCACCAGGGTGCTCTCGGTGAAAGATGGTCAGCTGCGACGGACAAGGGCTCCCAAGTTGTGCTCAGGGTTTGGGGACGCCTGGGTGAGGCGTGATCTCGGGTGATGATAGTTGCAATTTGTGTGGTGGGGCTCTTCCGCTCAACCCTCTGACAGTGCTCCATTCGTCTCAGGGTGGGAGAGAGAGGCCCCTGCGCAAACCGGGTCCGCCCAGTCTTCGACGGTGGTGTGGATGCTGCTTGCTGTTCATGTTGGTTTGGCCTCTGTGTCTCCCAGTGATGGGTTGGCTGCTTCCTGGGGTCTCCGGCCCGCTAGGAGGTCTAGTGGCACTGTCAGAGGTGGGTGGGTTCGCTCTGCGTGCAGGCCATGATTCAGGAGTCGCTCTGGTGGGCTCCTCCACGGACCTTGGACTGGGCCCCGTGGAAGCTGCGCACTCTACGTATTGCGTCCTGGTGATAGGGGAGGGTCTGCAGGCGCCACCGGTGGTGGGTCGGGGTTGCCCCCTCTTTGTGCTTGTGTGGCTGTACTATGCCCCAGGTGGGAGCTAATTCTGTCATTATGCTAGGGGGGCTCCACCATGTGTGTTATTCCAGCTTTGTGTTAGTCTAGATGGGTGAGAGCCTCTGCTCCGTCCCAGCCTCTCCAATCTCCCTCCGGGTTGATTGTGCCGGCTGCCGTATTATAGGCGCTGCTGATTCATGACGCCATGCCTCAGTACTTCCATCCCGGGCTGCATGTGCCTGCAGCTCTGCGGCTCTCAGGAGATCCCCAGCTGAGTCATAGGAGCCGCCTGTCGTTGGCGCCCGACTCAGCCCCACAGGGTCACAATGCATGTAAATAGTGCCGGTGTCGGAGTGGAAGGGGCACTTGGGATGCACAGGTAGCGGTGCTGAGTAGCACAAATCACTGTCCTTTGCGTGGTAACCCTGTTCTCCTGTTGCAGGCGGTGGGATGGAGGGTCAGGCGTGGTCCCAGGGAGTCCCTGCCCAGAGCGTTATGCTGTGGCAGTGCACCCGGCTTTTACAGCCTAGGGGAGGGGGGGTGAGCCCTGATGAAGTGGTTGCCTAATTGTGCCTCCAGACGGGAACCCGGGGGCCGCGTACGTGGACGGCCCACCACAGCTGTTGAGGAGATGGTGAGAGAGGGTGCAGTGGATAATGCTGGGGTTACGGTCCTTGGAGCGCCACGCTGGCTGGGCCGTCCAGGAGCAGCAGCGGGTGACTCACTGGCTGGGGGACTCCCTCGTCCTCGGGCTGCTGGACACTCGCAGGGAGCAGAGAAGGAGCTGATGAGCCTCCATACTGGTTCTCTTTTGGTCAGTTGCTTCGGCAGTGTCGGGACTGGGAGTTCCTGTGGCTTGCTCTTCGGTGCACTGGCAGTTCAGTAAAGGTGCGAGCTGCTAGGAAGAGTGCTGCCCCTCCCCCCCGCGGCTGCGACCGCTCTAACCGGCCGGTCGCCATCTTGGCTTCTCCCCCGACGGCCAGATTCCCGAGATTCGCAGCCAGATAACGACTCGGGGATCGAATAACACGGTTCCAGTCCCCGGGGGTCGGACGCGCCCTGTGGTCATGCTTCAGATGGGTAGTTTCTGGAGTCCATCGTGGTCTTCATCATTTTAAGATTCATTTCGACGGCGAGATTGACCAGGAGCAATCACGAAGCCATGCCAGTCAGTCGGCTCCCGGACACGCCCCCTACCATGTAGATGTTTTATTATTAGAGAAATATCTAGTCATGTAGAAAATCTAGAACACTTGGCTTCTACAATTATTGAAGAGGTGTTGCCACCAAAAAGCATAAGAAAAAGATTTGATCACACTTGTAAGTTACATTACACAAGTGTGATGGTGATCTTTTTTCATGTTTTTTTCTTTTGCTAATTACTGAAATATTGTTTAAAATAAACCAATTTTGGATCATCATATTTGACAATTTCATCTTTAAAGCATATGCTTGACCCAAAGCAGAAAAAAGTATATGTACACCCTAAAAAACATCCTACCCAGAAGACATATAAACATCACAAAAGGAAAAGAAGGCAGAACAACATAATTCCTTCTGGTGCACCATACAACCCAACAATTGTAACACCCTTAGCAGTCCAAGGGAAACTGAAAAGCCAAACAAATGTGACACCTTACTAGCCCAAGACAAATCAGAGAACCAACCAATTGTGACACTTTTACCAACTCAAAAGTAACTGGAGAGCCAAACAATTGTGATCAATTCAACAACAAAAGAAACAATCAGTGAAAGATGCAGTTTAGTACTTTACATAATGATTAATACAAAGAAATGTTAGTTTAACATATGGGGGAGGGTGATTCATGGAATATTCTGCAGAGAAAAAAAGAGACTTATGGAAAGCAATGCGCAGGACTTACCTGGGCTTGGGAAGGAGGGCGCGCCTTATCACATGGGTACTGGATGGTGAGTCCAGGATGGACGCAGAGGGTTGCGCCTGGTTTAGGATTTTGCTTGCTTTTTGGTGTGCCTCGGAGCGTGTTGTAGGCATTCCTTGTGCAGATTGTTTTTACTTGCGGGACGGCTAGAGGTGCGCCTTTGGGCCCATGAATACACGGATCATGCATTTTTCTTTCTATGCCTCGACTCACGAAGGGTCGTTCTCGGTGCGCAGGACTTGCGGATAAAAAAATGTGCTGATTTCCATGAATCGGGCCCTAAGTGTATTAGAATTAACAAATGTAACACTTTACTGTTACTACTGTAAAAACATAGCCTGTTAGTACTACAAAAAATTAACAAGTTAGTAAACTACATACTATTGTATAACTTTACTATTAGTGACAACTGGTTGTAACATAAATAAATATGTTAAAATATATATGCTTTTTTGTTTTATGCAACATTTTCATGTTTGTTTTAATTTTTACAAAGCGCCCAAAGGCTTCAGAGTGCTACAATAAAACGACAATTGTACATAAACATAAAAATACAAACAAAACAGAAAACAGATATAAAAACAAATCAGTCAAATTACAATTCTTAAATTCGAGGTGGATGACAGTTTTCCCATCTTATTACAACTATTCATAATGGATGAAAGGTTACTGAGACCACAGCCAATAACAATGCAGTCTGATCTAATATGTTTTCTGGAGTCAGCTGTTGATATGCCTGAAACAATTACCTCAAATGCACCAGCATGCAAAGAAAAAGAAACAAATGCATTAGTGCCTGAAACTAATGTGGTGAAAATAATAGCTCACTGACCTGATTTCATTAGCTACAATGTTGAACTTGGCACAAAGGTCCCAAGTACAAAACGTAATACATTTAAACAAAAAATAATAATAACAACAACAACACAGACTCACATACTGTGGTCTACAGTTGACAATCAAAAGCAAATATCCCTAACTCTATGACGCCTGTTATTTCCACCAGTAAACTAGCCAGCGAAAAGCCAAACACAACTACCCATTACCTATTTCTGGCACACTACCTATTGGCAAATTTCAATCATGGCTGTGGGAATTTTTTGAGAGCCCTGAATCAGATGATGTGAAAAATGTGTAACGTATATTACAATCATTGGCAATGCCAATAGTTTTGGCATTTACTGATGTTATTTGTATGTTGCATTTATAGGCCCATCGTTGCAAGGAGGAGAGTGCACAGTTTTAAAGGAGGATGTGATAAGGAGTGCAGAATGAAAGGGGGAATAGAGCAAGGGAGGAAGCTGTTGATAGAGGGTGCCATTGATGATGAGCAAGAGGAAATATGAGCGAGAATGGGTCAAAGTGGGAGGGTAAGAAATCAAGAGTGTGAGAGGTAGGATGAGAGGGGATAGAGAGAGGGGGTCATCTGGATGGAGGAATAGAGTGGGGGTAAGGTGTGTTGGGGAATAAAGGGTGTAGGCTGAAGGACCATGTTTTAAAATCCCACCATTGTAACCAATGGGGGGAGCTGTCAGTGTTGGGTTGCGGGGTGGATGGGTGGGGACATAACACAGCAGTGGTTAAAGACAATAACATTGCTTTTACCTGAAGTGACCTCCACTTAGCTGCCTTGTCGCCAGTAGTCAAATCCATAATTAGCACAATGCGTTCTGCAGGGCCCCTGCCCTACAAAAACATGCCCTGCCGCTCGTGCTGCACCGAACAACTGCCCCTTCCATGAAACGCTCAGCAGAGCCTGGATACTATTCACATTGCTTCCTCTCTGCCACAGGCTGGGAGTGGCTGCCATCAAGAGCACCAAAGCACCCCAACTTTATTTCATGTCACCCTCAGGGTTTTGTGAACCAGCTGTGTTGGACATTCCACTTTTTAAAGTATTGAAATGGCAAATCCGTGAAACTTAGGTGAAAACTAAGGGAACCTTGTGTGCAAATTAAATGTAAACTCCCTTTTTCTTGAGAACTAAGTAAACCCAATATACAGAGAACCCTGTAGCTTTTCTACATTAAATAAACCAATTTCTATGAAAAAAAAGACATGTATTGTGCATCCCTGTCCACGGAGTCCCCCTGCTTTGCGAGATGTCACCCGAAGAAATATGAGCTCCCGCTCCATAACAGTTTAGAAACTCAATTGGTCGCTCTGTTTTTGCTGGTAAGATTTTGTGAAGTATTGCACAGATAGTCATGCGCTTCCTAGCTACGTATTCCCCGGCAAGGCAGCCTTTGTGGGTTACATGAATACCTGCAGGATATTCACGCTGATGATGTGTTTGCAATTGCCCTGCACTTTCCCAGTGCTAAATTGACCTGATAATTCGGAGATTACGGGAGCAAACGCTCTGAAGTCGCCAACCATGTCTTTATATAAAATTCCCTTAATAAACAGTAAATAGATCTGGACGTTGTATTACTTAGACTACATCTCAGTATTTTATTATCCGTGATTCGCAGACCGCTATTTTCGGTCAATTCGAATCTAAAGCACTGTGTTCAAGCTGTATTTGTATTTCACTCGCTGTGGCGCTGCCCGATGACAGGGCGCGCACGCGGCGGTGTGACGTAGCACGCCGCCGCGTGCAGTATAAATAAACGGGGCGTTTCCCGGCCGTGCAGAGCGACCGGGAAGCCCGAACCACAAGGACGTGTGCGGCTGAGTCCTTGGGGGAACCGGGGCTTGCGGACAGTGCTGGGGGAGCGCCAGTAACCCCCAACAGTGGCGACGAGTGGGGGAGACGATGCCCGGGCCCGGCGGTGATCATTTCTGATAATTTTTTTCACCGAAACGAGATCGGATCACGACTTTGTTTCAGGCAGCGGGTAGTGCGTCACCCACGCGTCTGGCGGCCATTTTGTCTTTCAGGCCGTGGAACTTCACGAGGCTCCGGTTTGAGCTCTGAAGTAAATCCAGACCTAATTTTTGGAACCTCTGGTAGCAAGCAGCTATTCCTACACACACATGTGCCCAATTGGTGATTTTTTCATTTTCTTGGGTCTCCTACGTCGAGTGCAAGCAAGGAGGAGGGCTAACATGGCTGGGCCTGCATAGCCCATTGTTCTTCTTGCCTCAATTTTTGGAACAGTCGAGGGCTGGAGCCTTCTTCATCCTCTTCATCATCACAGAGGTGTGCTGCAGTGACTTTAATGCTTCTTCATCAGGCTGGAACCATCTTCATCCTCTTCATCATCACAGAGGTGTGTTGCAGTGACTTTAATGTTTTTCATCAGGCTGGAACCATCTTCATCCTCTTCATCATCACAGAGGTGTGGGCAGTGACTGTTTTCCTCCCTGGTGGTGATTTGAGTCCGAGTTGCGGCCCCCATTTCCCACACTGGGGGTGCCTGTGCGCTCGAGCTCATGAGTGACACTGAGTTTCAAGACGGTGCACCAGCAGCAGCAGGACATCAGGTGCTGCAGCCTCTGGGTGGGCAGGCAGGTCCTCCAGGTCCGCTTCCTCCTGTGCAGCCGGCGGTGGTACCTGTTCTCCAGCAAATTCCTCCAGCTATGGCCCAGCCTCGTGCGCAGGCAGCCCTGCAGCCCATTCCGGAGTTTGATGTGTCGGGCCCACCTTCCAGCTTGGGGCCCAGATGGAAGAGGTGGGTCAACCTCCTGGACATGTACTTTCGAGCCGCTCAAGTGGCTGATGATGACTCCAGACTTGCGACCATGTTATATTCAGCAGGGCCCTCAGTTCAGGAAATTTTTGAGTATCTTCCGCCGGGGGTTGGGTCCTATGATCAGGCGAAGGCCGCCCTTCAAGCGCATTTTCTACCTCTAGCCGACGCGGACTATGAGCGCTTTGTGATGCTATCCGCCAAACAGAAGGAAGACGAGACTCTGGACACTTTTTATGGACGCCTGAGGTGCCTGTCATTGGCTTGCGCATGGGGTGATGCTGAAGATATGATCAGGACCATGCTCATACAGGCGTGTTCTTCAGGAAAGCTCAGGCGACAAGTGCTAAGGGAGCCTGGAATCACACTCCCACGCATCCTTGAACTGGGTAGGTGCCATGAGGTGTCCGAGGCGAGGGCAGCGAGAATGGAGGCTGGGTCGTGCTCCATCAAAACCGAGGAGGTGTGTGCAATGTGGTTCTGTGGCAGGGGCACCAGAAGACCTGGCGGTGGCCCCCGAGCCAGAGCTGGGAGGGCAGGTGAGTCTTGCCAGAAGTGTGGCTACGACCTGCCCCACCCAACGGAATGCCTTGCGTCCGGAAAGACTTGTGGACGGTGTGGGCTACCAGACCATTTCTCAAAAGTGTGCAAGGCAGCGATGCCTGTGCTGGTGCCGGGAGGCCCATCTTCAGTCGCCAGGGTCGACCGCCAAACGTCGCTCAAGTAGACTAGGGTGAAGAGGATGTTCAGGCAGAGGAGGCTGACGAAGATGAGGAAGAGAACATCTTTTTTGTCTCAAGTGTGGAGGTCCTGAAAGGAAAGAACAGGAGACAGCCACGATGTGTGGTGGAGGTAAACCATTCTCCAGTCCCGCTCTTGGTAGACACGGGGGCGTCTGTCAATGTGATGGCCCGTGGACACTATGACGCCATGGACCGGCCTCCCAAATTGGTCGCACCCAAGGCCCGCATCTTCGCGTTTGGTGGCGTTGACCCTATCCCATTAGACGGTGTCTTCGTGGCGAAGGTGGAGCACGATGGATCCCAAATCACTGCACGGTTCTATGTGACACCAGTGAGCAACAACACCTTGCTGAGTTGTACAGCAGCGGAGGCCCTTGGCATTGTCAGCTTTGCGTACTCCGTCCATCTAGAGGACATCAATGACTTGCTGGAGAAGTATGCCGCACTATTCAAAGGGATTGGACAGATGGCTGGCGATCCAGTGAGGCTGCACATTGACGAATCCGTGCAGCCCATTGCCCTGAAACATCGCAGGGTACCGTTTCACCTTCGTGAACATGTCGACAAGGAGCTGGACAACTTGGTCAATCTCGACATCATAGAGAAGGTGGAGGGTCCAACTCCCTGGGTATCCCCAATTGTGGTGGCACGAAAACCCAAACAACCTGATGCCGTCCGGATCTGTGTGGACATGAGGTTGCCGAACAAAGCAATCAAAAGAGAAAGACACCTCACCCCGACGATAGATGACATCATTGCCGAGGTATAAGGCGCTCGCTTCTTCTCGAAGTTGGACCGCCGAGCGGGTTATCACCAGGTCGTCCTATACCCTGAGTCGAGGTACATTACTACCTTTACCACCCACTGAGGTCTGTACCGTTACAAAAGACTGAGCTTCGGGGTGTCCTTGGCGGCAGAGGTGTTTCAAAACATCATCAGGGGCGCCCTAGCAGACCTGGAGGGCGTCCTGAATATTAGCGATGACATCTTGGTGTTCGCCAGAACGGAGGTAGACCATCTGAGACGCCCGGCAAAGACGTTTCAGAGACTGCAGTCCCTGGGCCTCACCCTCCACAAGGAGAAGTATGAATTTCTGCGACCATCAATAGAATTCTTTGGCTTCGTGTTTAAGGAGGGGGGGGGTGTCACCTGATCCTAAGAAGGTCCAGGACATCAGAAAGGCACAACCTCCAGAATCCTTGTTGGATGTGAGGAGTTTCCTGGGCATGGTTACTTACTGTGGACGATTCATCCAGAACCTTGCCTCCAGGTCGGGACCGCTCAGGGCGCTGACAAGAAAAGACACCATCTGGAACTGGGGCCCGCTTGAACATGCGGCCTTTGACGACATCAGGGGCGCCCTGGCAGCAAAGGACACCATGGCTTTCTTTGATCCTGTGTTGCCATCGGAGATCATTGTCGACGCCAGTCCGTTTGGTCTGGGCGCCGTGCTGACACAGATCGACCATGATGGGGGTGTCCGCCCGGTGGCATACGCCAGCAAGGTGCTTTCGGAGGTGGAGCAGCGATACTTGCAGATTGAGCGCGAGGCGCTGGTCGTACTCTGGGGCTGCAGGCACTTCCAGCTCTACGTTCTTGGACGCCCGGTGACGGTGGTGACGGATCATAAACCGTTGATTCCTATCCTGGTGGGTTCAACCTCCAAGCCGCCAGCACGAATTGAGAGATGGATGCTCGCCCTCTTGGAATATGGAGTCACCCTGGTGTATCGGCCGGGGGCGAACAATGCGGCAGACTATCTCTCTAGACACCCGGGGGCGCCTGGAGCGGAGGACTATGACACCTGTGCGGAGGAGGCCGAAGAGCATGTCCGGGTGGTGGTGGACGCGGCCACCCCGAATGCCATGCCCTTAAAGGAACTCGAGACAGCTGCAGCAGATGACGAGTGTTTCAGGATACTGAGGCAATCCATGCAGCAGGGAACCTGGAAGTTGGTGCTGGAGGCCCTATCGGGCGCACCCAGGAGGCCAGAACTGGACTGGAGCAGTTATGGAAGGTCCGGCAGGAGCTGTCTTTTTCAACATCCGGCCTCCTACTCCGGGGAGATTGAATTGTGGTGCCCCAGTCAAAGGTGGGGGAGGTGATAGCCCTTGCACACCGTGGTCACCAGGGCACGGCCAAGACCAAAGCACGCTTAAGGCTGAAAGTGTGGTTCCCGGAATTGGAGCGGAAGGTGGACGATTTCGTGGCAGCCTGCGTCTGGTGTCAGGCGGCGTCACCCCTGCAGCGGTAACCTGTCATAGAGGCGATGCCTCGAGGGACGCACCCATGGGAGGTCATTCATGCAGACCTTGGCTCCACCACGATGGGCACCCACTTTCTCGTGCTGGTTGACGAATACTCGATGTACCCCGAGGTGGAGTTCGTAGAGTCAGTGGTGTTTGAGCATGTCGTGGTGGCCGTGGTAAAAGGTGTTCGCGGCCCATGGTTTCCCACATACGGTGTGCTCAGACAACGGGGCACCGTTCCAGAGTGAAAGATTCTCCGAACTGATGGATAGCTACGCGGTGGTGCACAGGAAGATCTCGCCCCTCTGGCCAAGGGCAAATGGTGAGGCAGAATGGATGATGAGAACCTTGAATAAGACATTTCGGATCGCCCAGGGCCACGGACAGTCCCTCCAAAGAGCCCTCTATCAGTTCTTGAGGGTGTACCGTACCACACCGCATGCATCCACGGGAGTGGCCCCAGCAGAGGCGTGTTTCAAGTAGTGTCCTCGGGGGCTATTACCTGAGGTGGGAGAGAAAGAACCGGGGGTGATTGACAATCAACAGGTCAAGGCTGACCGGCAAATAAGGATTGAGCAAGAGAACCTTCGGAGGGGACTTCGCCCACAGCGTCTGGAGCCGGGCTATGAGGTCCTCATTCGAAATAGACATCCCCATGGGAAGCTCTCCCTACCGTATGAGCCGGAGCCGTTGGACGTTGTTGCGGTCAAGGGATCCATGGTGACTGCATCGGATGGCCGGTCTGAGGTAACTCGCAACGTGAGTTTCTTTAAGAAGCTGCGGGATCCCAGGACTGATCCACCCCCTGATCCGGACCTGGAGGTCGTCCCTGAGGACGAAGGAGAATCACCATGTCTGCCCGGGTCCCGGACCGGGGGATGCCTGTGGACCGATTACCCGTGCCGGAGGTGAGTAGGAGGTACCCCCAGAGGACTGGGCGAGGGAAACCTGCTCACCTCAGTGATTACGTTCTGAGACAGGTATCTGATCATCCTGACAATGGGACCAGTTCAGTAAGGGGACCCGGGTGGATGTTAATAAAGGGGTTTTCAGAACGGGACATGTGAAGTGTTACAGACATATAGTGTGTTGGTTTGCAGTGCATAGTTTTTCAATGTTTGTTGTTTGTCCTCCCGAAAAAGGAGGAGTGTGGCGCTGCCCGATGACAGGGCGCGCACGAGGCGGTGTGATGTTGTATGCCGCCGCGTGCAGTATAAATAAACGGGGTGTTTCCCGGCCGCGCAGAGCGACCGGGAAGCCCGAACCACAAGGACGTGTGCGGCTGAGTCATTGGGGGAGCCGGGGCTTGCGGACAGTCCTGGGGGGGTGCCAGTAACCCCCAACACTCGCGTATTCATTATTTTCTATTCCCATCCTGTGCATTCCATGTTGTAGATTCTGCCATTTTCATATATGTTCCTCTGGCCCCACAGCTTCTTTATTCTTTTCTGCCTCTTTTCTCCCTGTGCATTGCTTTTTCATTCTGTCCACTTTTTTCACTGAGTGTCACGCCGAATCTGCATGCACTCCTGTGTGGAGCGGCACCCCCTCCCCGCCCACGACTGCTAGCCATCCCTGGTTATTTGCTTTCCTTTTTACTCATCTTTTGAACTAATCTGAAAATACACACTTTTCACCCAACAGTCCACAAACATCCTGTGCTATCCGGAAGGCCTAAGTCCTTCTGTGTGGATGCTGTTTAAAAATAAAATGCAGCCCCAGTTTAGTGAATCTATTGGCTAATGTTCTTATTACACATATTCACTTAGAATTCGTCCAGCTGAACCTGCCATGCACATATAAAATGCGGAAGGAGGGATACTTTTCATTAAGTTACTTTCACAATTATGCAAAGGAGGGGTGGGTGTCTAGTTTTGCCAGCCCTGCTATTTCATTTGCACTTATAAACACAAGCAAAATATCCATGTTGGAAAGGTTGTAGGCTTTCTCTGTATCGCTTAACATCCCAGCATCGTACATTCCTTTTACGGAATGTAAGATTGCGTGTGCCTACCTGGCCCTCGCTGGCCTGGCATCCGCAGGTTGTGCCACATGGGTCGCGTCTGAAGATACTCGCGATTACCTCAACAGCAAATACTATCTTTTTATGCCATTGGTCACTCGATAAAAGGCATTACCACCAGCCACAAACTAAGAAATAACGTTGTTTATCAAACCGAAGGCACCCAAGTAGTGAAATAGCAAATCTGCGCAAACATAGGTGAAAACTAAGGGAACCATGTGTTCAAATTAAATGTAAACTTCCTTTTCGTGAGAACTAAGTAAACGCAATATAAAGAGAGCCTGCTAGCTTTTCTACATTACACAAACCAATGCATTTCCGGTAAAACCCGCCTGACCCGCCCCTTCCCTGTCCGGCTTCTCATAACACCAGAGGCTCTGTTGCACTCCTTAGGCCGACCTTCTGCAAAGCCTGGCACCCCCCCCCTGCCCATCTCCCGGCCTGCACACGGGCTCTCTGAAACATAACACCAGATACTGGTTTCCCACTCCTTCGTGGTGACAGCCCACGGGCAACAAAAAACAACGTACACTGTGAATGGCTGCTCCCCGGGGGATGCGAATTATATGTACCTATGTCAAGATCATGCAGAAAAGTATGACTGCCCTAGCCTAGTCGCTAGAAGGGAGGCCATCACTGCACAGTCGAAAGTCACACAGGCAGGTGACATGTGACAGTACTCCTGATTGGGAGAATATATGTTAAACAAGCCACTATTGGATTACATCCACTTAGTACAACATTAATGAACACGTAGTGCGTTGGTAATTATATGCCACAGCATTTCCAATTGCCATGCCAACCACAAAGACTGCTTCTTGCAACCCCTTTCTTCTTGTAGCAATTTTAGGGCAAAATCTGGTGGCTTACTCCAACAAGAAGCACTAAAACCTACAAAAGACATGGACATTTGGAACCAAGAAGCCTAGAGAGAAAGTAAAAAAAGCAAGGCTTCTGAGTGCATACCTATGGGTCCTTGACAGAGAATTGGGAGGATACTCTTTTGTCCTCATTATTATCGTTTATAAGCAAACAAAATACCAGCTTTTAACTAAAGGATTGGAGGTGCTGACTTCAAGCATAGAAGGGACACTTAAAATTGAAGGCAAATTCTGAAGTTCAGCCTTAGGCCTGCCTATGAACACCTCGATGTCCCTTACGTTTTGAATTGGGGCTGATATCCTTTAGTACAGTCATACAAATTCAATACAAAATGCTACTTCCAAATACTACAAGTAAATAAAGGGGAAATAAAATACTTACTGAACATGCCTATAGTAAAAACCAATTCTGGACAGATGTCTATTTTTAGGGGCATTAGCAGTGCTTTCTTTAAAAACATTGAGTTTGTATACAGTGCAGATATTTCCTCACAGGCTAACCTGAATAATTTGAAAATGAAAGCTAGAGAATGGGATTCGCCCCTGATACAAAACGAACCCAGATTACAAGATTTTAATTCTTATATGTCAAATTATGCTATCACACTGAAATATATCCAGTACTTTCATCAGAAATCAGTGCATCGCATTTACTTAAAATGTAGGTTAAACCTCTCAGAAACAATAGAGAACATAGGACCAAGACTAGGTATGCTTCTATTTTTACGAATTTGTTGTTTATTTAAGTCTATTTAGAGACACCAAAACATATGCGATATTGCGATATGAATTGGGTCTGATTTCCCTATATACCCATGTAATATGGAAGCAATGTGCTTTTCTCCGAAAAATGTTGGGTAGTATGGGGAAATGTAGCCTTCTACATGTATTGGCCCAAAATCTATTAACCACCAAAATTGGTATGCCTTTGAAGTGGAAAAATCATACGCTAAATGCGATTGCTGATGCTTCAGTAACGATCGAGCTCCTATTGACAAATCCTGATCGTGCAAAAAACAAAATTCACCAAGCAGACTGGATTTTCAACATGGCAATCTGCTCAAAACTTAAAGATTTTAACTCCGAAGCATTTGGTGTTAAAAGGCATGGGGTAATATCAGAGTATCTACTAAAATATCCATCACCTGCATGTCGTCAGAGATATCTAAGATTCAGACTAAATCGATATGAAACTAATGAGATTTTATATAGAAGGAGAGCAATATCAAAGGATCAGAATTTCTGTCGGCATTGTAATGATAAAGGACAATGTGAAACATTGCAACATCTTATAATTGAATGCCCTGCCCTACATAACATTAGAGTAAAATGCTTTGGAAATAAATTGTTGGTCCATAGTGGTACTAGTTACAGACAGCTATGGAATCTTTTATTCTCTAACCCAAGATTAACAATACAGCTTGCAATTGTGCAATTTCTTAATCAAATATTTCCTGATACGAAGTCTGCTTGTATCTATGTAAAGTGAATGGCAATCTGGTAGTCATAACATTATACATTTCGCTATTTCATGCTGTCCTGTAATGATTTGCAATGAGATACAAAGAATAATTCACTTTCTTTTATTGTTGTAAGTATGGACATGTAACTACAAATATGATAATGAGTGTAAATATTTGAAAAGTTGGTTTACCAGCTAAAACAAATAATAAAAAAAATAAAAAAAAAAAAAAACATATTATTCTTTTTGGCCCAGATATTGACAAAAACAGGCATTTTCTTTTTTTAAGTAATCTGAGCACAATGAGTGTTTCATAGCTTCTGAATCTTTTTGGGCATGGTGCTTTCATGGTCAACGATTGGGTTTAATACTGCATTTAGCTCATTTTTGTTTGCATATTTTACAGAGGCTTAATCAAAAAATAACATAGATCATAATGTATTCAAATTCTGTTGACTGTGAATATAAGTAGACTATAGTAGGTATTTAAACTGGTTAAAAAGGCATTCAATTTTATCGGAAGGATATGCAGTGCAATCTTAATTTTAACAGTGCATATGGTTTCATTCTCCAGCTGGGGCCTTGCAGGGATTCACATGCTCATGAATATTCCCCGTCGTCAGGCTGGGAATCCACGGTAAAAAGAAAGCAGTTTTCTTTAAAATGAAAACTGCTTGTCTACTCTATAGCCTATCACTGTCCTTTTGTTCATACTGCCCCCAGCCGATGACACTCGTCCTCCTAAGCTCCACACCTGGTGACCATCTTCAGATTTGACTGCACGTTTCTAGTGTTGAGAGTCCTCGTGCTTCACTCATCACAATTCATGGATTTTTTGCTGGTTTTTTTTGGCCTATTTGTGAAGATTTTTTTAATCTCTTCATCAACCACCACACAGTGACTACCGGCAGCAGGGATCTATTGTCGGCGAAGATCGTCTTTTCATCGTTGGTTCTTCTCTGTGTGACTCCAGCAGGCCCAGGCTTGGGCCTATATCTTCACCTCGAACATGTTTGATTTGGCGAAGAAAGGTCTCTCCAGGGCCTGTGAGTCCTATGGCCTGAAGAGCATTTTCGTTGAGGAGTGGCACCTCAAGTGCCTTTATTGTGTCCACCCGGATCACGATTTGGTAAGTCTGATTGGCTATCATGAAGGCTTCAAATACCATACCATCGAAGCGTGACAGGCGGGAGAAAAAGTACTGGGTACTGGATTCGGCACCTAGGTCTCTCAGGTCTCAGCCTTCTCCAGACGCGGAGGTGTTGGCCGCCGCCAGGCAGCGATCATCCATCCCTTCGTCATCATCCATGGTGCCTTCAGACCAGGAAGGCAAGAAGCTGGATTTGTCTGGCAAGCACATCATTTACAGTGCAAACCCCCTATCAAGGCAGCCAATGCCTTCACCATCCTGCCCCAATATGACAGGGAGCTGTGGTCCAAGCTCTGGCCCATCCTGGACTTCCTCCCTGATGACAAGAAGACAGTAGCCTTGGCACTATTCCAGGAAGGAGAGGTGGAGTTGGATCATGCCATTACAGTGGTGCTCAATATAGCAGACTGAGGGTTCTACCAGATGGGGAATGGTGTGGCCATCCAGTGCCAGGCTTGGCTGAAGGTTACACATTTTTGAGCTGACATGCAGACCAAGGTTGTGGATATGCTTTTTGACAGGGGCAACCTTTTTGGGAAGGCAGTAGATTTGACTCTACAGACCATCAAGATGGACACAGCGATGGCATGCTCTCTGAGGACCCTGCAGCAAAGGAGGTTGTCCTTTTGTTCCCTGAGGGGAAGAGTCTCCCGGTCCTCCAAGGGGTACACAACCCCTATTGTCAGCCCTCCCACTCCACCACCCAGGAAGCCTACAGGGGCCACTCCCAGGCCTACTGCATTGGAGGCCAAAGTCATCATCGTCCTCCATCCTGGACACAGACGCACAAGCAGGCCTGAAACGGCCGTGGACCCGTGCCCACACTTTCGCACCCCAGTGGTAGGCCAGTTATCGAACTTTGTCACGCAGTGGAGAAAGATCACCATGGACAAGCCCCTGCATTGCTCATATAGCGTGTCAAGAATTTCACATTGCCCAATTACTACAGGAGATTCAAGCCATGTTGCGAAAAGAGGCCATACAGCCTTAGTGCCTCTGTGGCTCTGGAGTGTACTCCAGATACGTACTGATAAGGAAGAAGTCAGGAAGGTGGTGACCGATCCTAGACTTACAACACCTAAACATGTACCTAAAGTCCCAAAATTCAGGATGGTCACCTTGCAACACATGCCCGACCAGCTGGAGGAAGGGGCTTTCCTGGCAACTCTCGACCTTGCAGACGCATACTTGCACATCCCCATTCATTGCAAAAACCAGAAGTTCCTGTGATTTGTCGTCCAGGTACGGTAATACCAATTCAAGGCCATGACATTCGGCCTGAAATCAGCTCTGAGAGTGTTCACAAAATGCTTGGCCCCAGTAGCAGCGCACTTATGCTACAGGATCATGTCATACACGTCTACCCTTATCTGGACAACTGACCCATTAAATCTCGCTGTCACACGTTGGCAACCCAGCACACAGCAGAGACTATAGGCCTTCTGACTGCGGTCGGATTCTCCATCAATTACCCAAAGTCCTGTGTGCCATCATAGAACGCTCTGTTCCTGGGCGCCCGAATCACCGCGGTCTCATGTCTAGCGACCCCCTCAGAGAAAAGGGTGAAAGCAATCCTAGGGCAAGTACAGCAGCTGTCGATGGCGTCCATCGCAACAGTCTGGCCCATCGAATCCCTATTGGGCATGATTTCCTTCTGCATCCATCTGGTCCCCTTTTGCCGGCTCCAGATGGGGCCCCTGCAGGTGGTGGCAGGTGACAAGCACGTGGACAGACAAGATCGCCCTCAATTTGGCATTCCAGCCTGCTCTTCAATAGTGGTCGATGTGGCCGCTTCTCACTCAAGGAGCACCCCCTTCCATATCCCCTGTAACAGGCTACAGTCACTATGGATGCCTCTCTGGAGGGTTGGGAGCCCACACAGGACAGTCTCACACCAGAGGATTTTGGCTCCCAGAGGAAAAGGACTTGCACATAAAACTACTGGAACTCTTGGTGGTCTTCTGGGCCCTCAAGTTATTCCAGCCTCAGCTACGAGGGAAGGTTGTGTGGATCTTCAAGGCCAATACCACCACTATGTTTTACATCCAGAAACAGGACAGGACACTCTCCCCCACTCTCTCCCTGGAAGCCCAGTCCCTGTGGCCCAGGGCCATTCTTCAGGACATGTTCCTCACCCCCTTTCACCTGGCAGGCACAAAGAACACCATTGCAGATTCACTCAGCAGGGAGCTGCTTTCCTGCTACGAGTGGGAACCTCAACAAGCGCAGGTGTCTCATCTCTTCAGCAGGTAGGGTCCTCCTCAGATCAATCTCTTCATGACAGCTGCCAACTCCAAGTGCCTGAAGTTTGTCAGCATATATCCCCAGCCCGAGGAGTATTGTGGATGCCTTCTCATTCCTGTGGGATGGGTTATTCCTGTACGCCTTCCCTCCGATTCGGCTCCTGTTACATGTGATCAACACACTCAGACATTGCCATTGCAGGATGATCCTCATCGCACCAGCGTGGCCACGGAAGATCTGGTACCCGAACCTTCTCCATCTGTCAGTGGTTCCAGGCATCCAGCTGCCTCCACTTCCTGACCTCTCGACAGTAAACGGAACAATACTACACCACAACCCAGTGTCACTGAGCCTCATGGCCTGGCTTCTGCAGCCCTAGAAATTGGCCACTATTCCCTGCAGCTTGAGTGCAAGAAGATCCTGGCCAAGGCCAGAGCTCCCTCTATATTCTGTTACAGACACAAATGGAAGCACTTCACAGTGTGGTGCAGGACGAAGACAGAAAATTATGCCTCTGTGGATAACAGCTCCACAGATCCTCCTATATCTGCTTTCACTGGCTAAAGCTGAGCTGGCTCACACCTCCATCAAGGTTCATCTGACTGCCATATCGCAGTACACACAGGCGCCAGACAAGCTCTCCCTGTGGTCACACAGGCTTGTCAAGGAGTTCCTCAAAGACCTTGTCAGGACTTTTCTACCAGGGAAGGCTCCCACCCCGGCTTGGGCACTGAACATGGTCTTGAATAAGCTAATGGGGCCATCATTTGAACCAATGCATTGTGCCCCTTTGAAGTTTCTTTCGTGGAAGACTGATTTCCTGGTGGCAATCACATTGGCCAGGCGGGTCAGGGAGATCCAGGCACTCTCCTGCACGCAGCCGTACTTGGGCTTCCATACTACAAAGGTGGTGCTGTGGACTCATCCTACCTTCGTGCCAAAGGTTCTTTCGGACCTTCATCTCAACAAGCCTTCGATCCTGCCATTTTTCTTTCCAATACCTTCTACACCTACTGAAAGGGCAAAGCATTTGCTGGATGTTGCTCATGCCTTGAAGTTCTATGTGGCACGCACAAAGGATTTTCAGAAGACGTCTCAACTTTTTGTCCATTTCGGGCATATGGGACATGGGAAGGCCCTGTCTAAGGTTTCCATATGCAGGTAGCTCTCTGGCTGTATTATGAACTGTCATTGGCTGGCCAACAGACCTCTTCATGGCCGGCCGAGAGCCCACTCCACCGGAGCCATTGCAGAAACAACAGCGTTTCTCTCTGGTGGTCCCCTGCTCGACGTCTGCAGGTCTACTACATGGAGGTCTACCCACACCTTCACAAGATTTTGCTGCATCGAAAGGGATTCCAGGGAGGTGTCCCGGGTAAACCAAGTGTTGCTACGCAACCTGCTTGTTTGAGGTGAGTCTGTTCCAGGGTAAGTGTATTGCTTCTGTGAGCCTTGCCACCTCCTGTGGATGTGTATCTGTACTGCTGTTTAATCATATTCATGAGCATGTGAAGCCATGCAAGACCCCATGCGGGAGAAGGTTTAAGTTACTTACCTGTAACTCTTGTTCTCCAGCCTGGGTCCTCCATGGGTTCACATGCAAACCCTTCCCCTCACTGGCTCTTCTTGCTTGGTTCATACTGCCACTTTACGTTCGCTACCAAATCTGCAGACAGCCATCGTGGTTGGAGATTTGGTGGACGAGTGTCATTGGCTGCCGGCAGTACAGTGCTTAGGAGGACGAGTATCATTGGCTGGGAGCAATATGAACCAAAGGACACTGATAGGCTATAGAGGAGATAAGCAGTTTTCAGTTTAAAGCATAACTGCTTTCCTTGTACCAAACATTCCCAGCCTGACAACGGGGAATATTCATGAGCATGTGAATCCATGCAAGACCTGTGCTGGAGAACAAGAGTTACATGTAAGCAACTTGTTATTTTTTCACTTAATAAAAAAAGAAAACATCCCCCCATCTCTAGTGTCAACACGTTTATCTTAATGTCAGTTGAAAATATCCGAAGATACAATCTAGCTGCTTAAAACAGAGGAATGTATTCTGTGCTCAAATAAAATTCTCAATAGGGGGGGTATTGTACTGGCTGGTCCACTCGCAAACACTGTTTACCTGAAGGGAGTCCTTGAAGTCATTATTGGGAATGAATGCAATGTCATTTTCTTTTTAAAAAGCATTTTCACAGTCAGTTTGAGAATCCAGACCTATTGTCCTTACCAATGCTTGCTCTGTTGACAAGATTGTGGAAGTCTAAGAGATCTTCTCTTGCATAATCTGCGCAATTTATTGTCACAACCATGTTGGTGTTCTGATGCTATGTAAAATGTAACTGAGTTGCAGCCAATGCTATCAAGAGCTGCATATTTGCTCATCCATTTGTTATACTGCTCTATTAGACTTGATTGTTAGTGTCAACTTTTTCTATTAAAGTCGAAGCAGCCATGCTTTGGTATTTTACCTGTATTTAACGTGTGTGCCATGTCATTGCACATCCCAGCTAACTCACATTCATATAATATGTGGAACACTTGGTTGTGGTTTAGTCTAACTCGTGAACAATACATGTGACTTGCTCTTTAATCAATAGTGGGTTGACCAGTGGGGAATACTTGTTGAAGGCATGTTAGTCACTTCAGTTTGTTGCATTTGATATAGTTCTGTAGAGTCACCCACTAAATCACAAGCGTGAAGTGGGTGAATGATATATTCTTCATATACATTTTCATCAGATTGTAAATCTACTTTTTAAAATTGTGCATTTTTCATTTTTTTTTGTAGTTTCCCCATCACATTTATGTGCATGAGATCTTGTATATGTTTGTCAGTGTAATTCCCATTATGTTGTTTTAAGTATGTTTGTGCCTCGTTTATTTTGTGTAAGTCTAATAACTCTTGCCAATTTATTTTACTTTTGGTTGGGACTTCATTCACGATTAATAAGAATGGCTTTCAAAAGCATATCTAGTATTGTGTGCTTTGATGTTGTAATTTATGTTTAGTGGTACATAGTCCTGCTGCTTTTAAGGCTTTAACAAACTCATTTGATGGTTTTGTTCCAGATGTGAAGTTGTACAATTGTCTTAAATAGGAGAACTAATTAAATATATATGTTATATAATTTGATTTCATAGTTGTGTTGGGATAGGTTCTCTCTTCATATTATTGTAATTGTGCGTTATTTAGTACAGCATTACAAAAAGATTTTTAAGTAATGCTCCCATGGAATATGTTCTTTTGGTTTTCAAAAATGTATTGAGGATAATGCATTACAGAAAGCAAAGTGTGATCATATGAACATGCAGCAAATATTCTTGAAAGAATACATACATGACTATGTCAAGAAAATTTTTTTCTATGTCAGTTCCCTTTTCAGCTATATTGATGAGATTAATTGTTTTGATAAAACATGTGTTGGCAATATTAACAAACCTATACCGGGTATTATTCACTTTCAGAAGTATATTGTGTAATGTGGTTCGTGAATGTTGGGTGTAGCTCTTGCTAGACCATCACAAATTTAAACTGCAGTACAACTCATATGCAGACGACACTCAAATCCATATGCGTGTAAACAACCCTAATGACTCTTTACAGCACATTATTGACTCTGCATCCTGCTATGCTGGAAATGCATTGGAGGGACAAGGCCTCCGTGTCCTTTTCCTGTACTCCCTTATCATGTGTATTCTATGTTGTTTTCTGCACAGGAGTCCACTTTGGACTCCTGGGAGTGCAGCTCTTCCTCTTTTTGATTATTGTGAACAGAGAACCTTGGGATACCCTTGTGGGACCCATGGGTGGGAGTACCCCCTAGTGTATGTTTTAGGGCACTTGTGTGTGGCCCACAGAGCAGAGTATAGGCTGGTGGCAGCTCCATGCTGAATTTGACAGGTGCTCAGAGTATCCTCCATTTTGGGATACCCAGGCTCTGCCATAGGAATCTGTGGATTCCTGATAGAAGGCAAGATGGCCCCTTGGTTTCTATTGCCTGTTACCTTGTTTTCCCAAAGTCCTGGGAAGCCCTGACTAGGTCCCTTCCCCTGACTGCCTGTGGGGTTTGGTGGAAGAACCATACATGGTATTGTGGGGAAGTCCTTGCCAGACTGGCTAGAGCCTTCCCAGTGACTGCATGTTGTGGGTACACCCTTGGGATGGGACCTGTGTGAATAGAGTGTGTGACCAATATGCAGTCTATGTGATGGGTGTCTGGTTTCTGTGTGTGTGTGACACAAAGAATGAGATAGCCCTACCTGAAACTGACATGAATGCAGTCTGGTGTGCTGAAAGGCTGGATGCTTGCCCGAATCCACATTCCTTGTTATGGGTGTCTGGGTGTAAGTGAATAGCCTGAATGCCTGTAAGCCTGATTGGCTGCCTGCCTGCATGAATGCCCTTCTGTCTGATTGGCTGACGGAGCTTGGCTCAGCTGTGTGAATGAGCGACAGATGTGTATTTATGTGGATCTCTCACTTCCCAATTTGTTCAGAAGCTGAAGTTGAAACTTGAAGCTCATCCTTGAAGCCCAGCTGGAAGAAGAATTGCTGCTGCTTTCCTATGACCAAATCTACAAGTTGTTTAGTCTGTCGAGGACAGATCCAAGAGAGGACCTGGCTAGGAGACCGCTTCCCAAGCTACGAGGGAACATCGTGCAGAAGCTGATCTTCATCAAAGGGAACCTGGAGGCCACTCCTGAAAGGCTGTCGACAGGAGAAGGGGTCAGCAGTGAATCTTGAAGTAAAGCACCAGGACATCGAGGCCATTGAAGGATTTCAGTAACCACTGGAAGCCAGTCGAATCGTGTTGCCAAGAAGCGGGGACAGCTTGACTCTGTGCTGCTCAACGACCGTAGCCGCAATGCTCCACCTTGCCTAAGAACATTGAACGAAAGGCTCCCTTGTCATCACCGCCGACCAATTTGCCCTGCTGGAGAAAGTTGAGGTCATCGACGACCAAGGAAAGTCCGCCGGTGGGTTTCCCACCACCCAAAGCCACCAAAGACACTGACGGAGTGAAGATCCAAGGTCCAGCCATGGTCGAGTGCCGACTCCAACACACGCCGCCCGCTGCCGGGCCTACGTTCCTCACTGAGTCTTCTTTGCAGCACCAAACTCTTTGCACCGAGGTGGACCGCTCGCCTCCTATTCACAGGACTTCCACGATCGATCGTCGTAGAGCACCACAAAGGTCGAACCTGCTATCTTGATGCAAGTGTTATGATATGATATATTTTATTTATAGCGTGCCTATACACGCGTGTTTCAAGGCGCGACGATGCAAGGGGGGAACAAGGGAGGACAAGACAGCGATCTTACTAGGCCAAGTGATATTGAGATTGCGCAAGTGTGGGGGAGAGGGAAGGAGAAAAGTGCCATGGGAATGGGAGGAGGAGAAGTGTGAGACAGAAAATTGAAATAACAGAGCCCACGTTTCAAGGAATCGTGACATCTCACCCTTCAAGATCGCTTCAATGTTGCTAATTGCGGCTTCAAAAACACATTCTCACCCACCACTCCAGAATATACGGGGTGGTATTGGATTTCCAGTTATGTTCCACAATGACTCTAGCCGCCGCAAAAAGTGGGTAATCAGCTTAGATGTCTTCCTGGCCAATTTCTGAAGTCCGGCCTCATCTCCATTGCCAAATAATATTACTAGTGGATGAACTGGGAGCTCAATCCCCACTATGGTTTTAATAAGAGCCAGCACTTCTTTCCAATAAGTTTGGATGAAACTACATAACCACCAAATGTGGAGCAGCAAACCGGTCTGTAGATCACATCTCCAGCAAGAGACCGGAAATGTTGGATTAATCTTGTGTATCCTATCAGCCATGAGATATCAACAAAGTGTTATTTTATAACAATTTTTTTTCAGCTGGACACAGTTGGATGATTTTGCAGAGCGAGACATATATTGAATCAAGACAATTCCTCTATCGGCTAACCTATCTCTTCTTCGCATTTCATCATGTATGAATGTGAGTGCCTCAACCGGGCAGTATTTAGCAATTAATACATGATTTACATTATTCTAGCTGGTGGGTCACCCAAAAATAAATCCTCCCACTTCGTCGTCTCTCTTCCCCCCCGTGCAGCTGTCCCAATGTTAGACAATGTTGCAGTTGGATATACCCATATTTATCTTGGTCTGTTAATACAAAAGTCTGTTTAGAATCAGAAAAGGATAGTGGTTCTCCCCTTACAAATAATTGACCTAGACAAGATAGTCCTCCCTTGATCCATCTATGAAACTGGAAAGGGCAGAGGTCTGGGGGGGACTCTGGATTCCTCCAGAATGGGGCAGGGGATATGAGTGTAGTAAGAGTGTATTTCTTCACAGCACTATCCCATATTGTTAATGAGGCACAGGCCGTTGTATTTGTGGAACCTTTCCTAGTTCTTGGAGGAAACCAGCACCATGGGAGTCCCAATACCATCCTTTTCAATATCCGCCCATTTTTTACTCTCCAGATCTACCAATTTGCTCTCAAGAAGCAGGGCCAGTTGAGATGAGTAGAAATAACTTTTTACATCTGGAACACCTAATCCCCCTCTGACCCTCATCACCATCATTGTTCGACGGGAAACCCTGGGGAAATGCTTGGCCCACATACATTTCAAAATGTGAGACTGGAAATCTTGCAGGGTCGGATTTTGGAATCTTTTTCGGTAAGGGTGACATGGTATAGAGAAATCTGAGCATAATAGACATTTTTATAGCTGCTATTTTTCCCAGTATGATATTTCACTTTGCCCCACTGTGCCATATCTTCTTTCATCAACCTAAATAGATCTGGGATGTTTCGGTGATATTGTTTTTTAAAACATGTTTTTATTAGCTTTTTACAAGCAAATATGTTGAACATTCCCCTGTTCCCTTTAATCTGGTGTGCAGTCTCCAAACACTGACGGCATGTTCATTCCATCAGGAGGGGTAAGTCATCCAGAGATGACTTACAGGTTTACAAGTCTGTGTGGAGAGTGCCACGCTCCATTTCCTGGTGTTTGATTCATTGTTTGTTTGTGTACAATTGCTTTTTCTGCAGTCACCCATTTCAGTATGTCCTCTGCCCATGGACTGAGTAAGCACCCCTTAGGGCATGTCCATGAGAGGGCCATATGGTGTCTCGCCAACACCAAAAGAAGGGAGGCTATCTTGTTCATATGCTTCCTTCTATTGCCCTGTGGGGAGACCCCCAACAAAAAGATCTAGGGAGTATAGTCCAGCTGTATACCCAGTAACCCATTTACCCTGTTCAGTACCCCATGCCAAAGGTGGCCTATTATTACAGGGCACTCCCAAGCCATGTTCCAAAACCCGGCATAGTCAGTCCTGCATATCGGCCATGTGTCTGTATTATCTTCATTTATCATATGTAGTTTCTGGGGGTGATGTAAACTCAGTGCAGGATGTTGAATTGAATTAATTTAAAACAAGCATTTCTTGATACCTTACTGATTTAGGAGCCAGTCTTATTCCACAGCTTTTCATCAATTGCCTGCCCCATCTCCCTATCCCGTTTTTCCTTCAACTTCAGTTGGGGGTAACTTGATGCTGTCGTGTTATCGCATGTCTTTCGGTCCCTAAGGTCAGTGTAAATGGAAGGACTGGAGTCATCTGGAGTTCTTCAGGAATGGAACATCATTTGTTCATCAGTGTTCAAACCAATCATGCAAAATTGAGGAACTGTCCTCCAGACATCTGGAATTTCCATCCCCATTTTATAAAGGGCAGCAATTTCCCATCTTCAAATAAGTCTGCTACCATTCGGAACCCTACTTGAGCACACCTGACTGCCCCAATATCCCCTATAATATCCACTCTTTGGATCCACTTTTAAAGGTATAAGTGGACTATAACCCGACCCTAGTTTCAGTTTGTTTCTCACCCTCTGCCTTAGCTGCTGGACCGTGAGTATGATGAAGGAAGTCTAGATTCGTCCGACTGCCATTCACAGTAAATCCATCCCTGAGTGATGTTGCAGGGTTTTCTCCAGTAATAATCAGTCTGCCCCAGCATCCCTGACATCCCATCTGGTTGCGTGTTGTAATTGACACACCAGAAAATATAACTCAAAGTCCGGGAGGATGAGACCTCCCTCTTCATACTTTCTCTGAAGTGTTTTTAGGGACACCTTGCACATTCCCCCGGCCCACAGGAACCCTGACAATTTCCTGTCAAGCAGTCTGAAAAACGGGGGTCTGATCATGTATGGAATATTAACAAACAAAAACATAATTCTAGGTAGTACCACCATTTTGCAAATTCTTATTTTTCCCATTAACTTCTTCCAAAATTCAATACTTTTCTATAGACCCGTCAGAAGTATTCTTCCTTTCCTCTCCTTCCCTCAGAAGCTCACTGTCTCCAGAGCCCTGGTTCTCTCTAAGCTGGACTATTGTAACAGCCTGTAACGCTCACCTGATTCCCACGGAGGCACTGGTCTAGGCAGGAAGGTGTCTGTGACTCGAAAGGTGATGTGCAGGACTCGGTTGGCTTCTGGGGCTGAGCCTCTTCGCACTGTGTGTCGAACTCGAAGGGTGAGATTTCTGCAGGTGAGAGAATATGGGGGTTAATGATCTGGGCAGTTGAGTGTCTCTCTCTCTCTCTCTCTCTCTATTCCCAGCTTCCCCGTAGAATCCCCCAGCTCAACGTGCTCACCTTAGATAGGTGAATGCTGGGCTCTCCATCTGCGTCTGGTGCAGGGTGCCGTTGCCAGTTCCTTCACTGGGTAAAACGTAGGCCTCTTAACATCAGAGGATCGCTACCGCCGCTAACTGCACGAGCGGTGAGTTTCCGGACACCCTTTGTCCTTAAAGTCTTTAGGTGCAAGGGCACTTTTATGTAGATCAGGGTTTGGTATAATGCTTTCTCCTATTTGTTTTGCAGGGCTCTGGAGATAGAAGATGGTGTGAAGGGAGCCGAAGCTGGAGCCAGAGTCTTGGAATGGGAATGAAGCGCTTGGAAATGCGTGAGTAAATGCAAGCGCTCTAACTGTTTCTTTTCTCTTGCAGCTGCGGGTTCGTGCTGAAGAGATGCTGGAAAACGCCAGAGTAGTTGCAGGCGTCCTATTATGGCGAGCGCGATGGGCGTAAGTAAATACCTGTCTAACGTCTCTCTTTTTGTCTTTCAGGTGCCGGATTGCAGCGTTGGAGACCCAGAGTGCCGGTAAGAAATAACTATGCCTTTGTTTTCACAGGCGGAGATGCAGCGTGATGAAATGGTCGCTGCCGATGGATCAGGTGAGTAATGCGCTTCGTATGAAGGTTGCCGTGCTAACGTGTAGTTTCTTATTTTGCAGATGCTGCTGAAGACTGGATGCGGGGATGGTAAGTATTGTTCTTGCAGGTTCTGCTGAATACTGGATGCAGGAATGGTAAGTATTGTTCTTGCAGGTTCGGGCCCGGATAGAGGAAAAGCTGGAACAGACTCGGTGAGCGTTCTGCTGCAGATGCAGAATAACGCGAAGCACGTTTCATCAATCGGGTGTGGTTTAAATAGCCTTGGAGTGCTGAGGCGTCTTCCTCCACGGCTCCGCCTAGGTAAGAAAAGAGTTCCTGTTCCAGAAGAGTTCCAGTGTTGTATCCAGGGAGTGGAGCTTGCCCCACCCAGGTAAGAAAGTAGTTCCGGCTTACTGAGGATTCCTATGCAGCTGGTAAGTAAGCAGCATGGTCTGCTGCAGGTTAGTCCACCCAAGCATCTTCATATAGATTATGAGCCCGGCGCTTCCAGTGCCGGGACCGATGGCATTGATGAGCCTGGCGCCACCGGCGCCAGGACAAGGTCCAAAAGGTCCCAGTGGGGACCGGCTGGTGCCTAGGATTAAGGTTAGGGGCCTGCTTCCAAGGACGTTGGGCTGTGTCTGTGTCTGTGGGAATAAGGTTCAGTTCTTCCCCAGTTGTGCCTATGTTCAGTTCCAAGGCTGCTCTGGAGTTTTGCACTGCTATCAGGACTTCTGTGATTTTATTCTCTAGACTTTAGGAGGGGTCTACTTTTAATGTGGCTGAGTATGTGCTTGCCAGAATCTGAGACCGGCTCGATGTTATGAAGCTATCCATTCTTGGTTGCCGACCATTGCCCCCCATCATGGTGTGTCGGCTCCCTCTTAGATTTCTGGGTAAGGGGAATGAGTATATTTGGCCTCTGGGTCCCCTTGCTTAGATGTCTGTTTGCCGATCTCTTCAGGAGACCCACCCATGGGAACTACTTTTCTTTCCCAGGAGTGGGGCAGTGCGCTTGTAGGTGCTCAGTGGGGTGCCTTGTTCATCCCTATTCATGTTTATCACTCTTCAAATGAAACAGTAGAAGCAATGGGGTGCCCAGCCCAAAAAATGATCAGGACAGTTCCCTCTTGTCGACCCCCTTCCTGCAGCTAGTGTCGCGGTCTGTGTCGCCTGTCTGTAGCAAGTGGCAGTCCCAGTGGGGTGCTGTTGTGCACTGGCCTACAAGTCCTATCATTCCTGTATGCTCTGTGTGTGTCAGCGAGGTGTGCCCATTGCCATGGTTCTAGCAAAGTTACCCAGCGCTGTCATGTTCTTGCTTCGCTATGGCGGGGGTCCACCATGCCACCGCCGCCTGGGCGCTGTTACAGTGGGCGCAGGGTGATATTGCAGCCCGCCGCCCCCTCCTTCTTAGTGTGGTGCATACCAGCGCAGAGATTCATATGTGGTCTGTGCTCTGGGTCCCTATTCTCAACCACTGCAAGATTCCA
Source organism: Ambystoma mexicanum (assembly GCF_040938575.1). NCBI lineage: Eukaryota > Metazoa > Chordata > Amphibia > Caudata > Ambystomatidae > Ambystoma > Ambystoma mexicanum. The sequence goes on from NC_090930.1 coordinate 885,805,806, forward strand.
CCAACTTCAAAGTGTCCCATGTGTGTCCCCAGAAGGTGGTGAGGTGGGCCTGCATGGGGTGTGCGCCCACTCAATGCTGATGCTCCTCTCGCTCCTCAGTGCTGCTTCCCTCGAGGTGACCACTCACTAGCCACTCGGCAGGTGGCTCCCCTCCAGGGGCAGGCTCCCACGAATCCCACTGCCTTCGCTGATACAGTGTGCTTGCTGGGCCGATCCACCCACCGGGACTCTGGCTGTCTCCCTCCCAAGTCAGCAAATGCGCCACAGGCAGGTGCCCCTGCTCTGGGGGATCTGATATTCCTGCTGCCGTGCAGGAGATGACCTCAATCAGCGAATGACTCAGGGTCCCGTCAGTTGCCACTCCACTGTTGCAGTGCGGCCTCTCTTCTCAGCAACCGTGGAGGGTGGCAGCCATCTTGTGGGTGCCGACGCATGCCTTCTGTCTGACAACCGTCCTCCTTTGGGGGCTAATTGCGTTCCTCGGAGCGCTACGGAAGGCGTGTCCGGTGCCTCAGATACTCCAGTGCCTGATTCATCCCTGATCTTTGGCAGTGGGGATCTTGCAGCAGGATTAGTACAGGATCTATTGTGGCGGCAGCAGGAGCTCTGGAGGATCACGTCCTCATCCAATGCCTGCTGGCCACACCTCCCCTTCATTGATCTAGTTGATCATTTGATGGAGTGGGAGTTATCCCCAAATATTTCAACACACTTTCTGCCCTATGAAAACCGAACCTCCGTTGTAATGCTGAAATTGTAGTTTCCCTTTACAAGATGTAAAGATCTGAGATTTGGGGCCTGATTCACAGAAGCATTTTATAATGGCGCAATTCTATTGGAAAACCTTCCGTGAATCGGGCCGTTAGTGTAATTTATTTTAAAAACAGATGTTTCCCAGAATCATTCTAAGAGAGATGTTATATGCGAGAGAGTCTGTCATCTAGGGATAAACCCTGTCTGGTTGTGATGAATAACCTCCGGCAGTACTCTTGTCAATTGATTAGCTAAGATTTTAGAGTAGATCCAGGCATCGTAATTGAGAACAGCAATAGGTCGATAAGACTCACATTTAGTGGGATCACTCCCTGGTTTACCTATTAATGTCAGAACCGAATCACCCAACGTGGTGGTGATTGCCCCTGTAGTCTCAAAGCTATTAAATAAACAAGTCAAATGGGGAGTTAACTGAGTTACAAGCCATCTATAGAAGAGGGCAGAGAAGCCATGTGGGCCTGGCGCTTTACCAGATGGAAGCAATCGAATAACTCGGCAAACCTCTTCCTACGATATGGCAGCCTCTAGTAGTTCCTTATTCTGTTCTGAGATTTACGTAAGTTGCTCCTCATGGATAACTGCTTGCTGTCTATCTAATACAAACTTACAAACATACATGATTCCATAACCAAATTGTTTTCAATTGTATTGGTAATGTTGATTACATAAACATTTACATGTTGCATATATGTATAGACTTAAATACCTAGTCAATGGCAAGTTTGTACATGTATGTACACTGTGGTGGACTACTTACGTATATGTTCTGAAAATATTCTCCTCTCGTATGTACATATGTGTGTTTGTTAATTTTTTAAAAAACTTTATATGAAACTGTAAGGTTTAAAAATGTTGTGTTACTGTTGTTCATTTCAGTGTACTACCATAACACTAAATTACGAAGATATACGCCTTCCTTAACACATTTGTATCACCTTCTGTGGTAATGCTGCTTCCATACACATTTACAGGTACACATGCATTTACAGAATTAACTAGTTCAAGCATCCTAAAATACATGTAAACTGATTAGCACACATGTATGGCAGACTATTAACGTGTATGTAAATGTAACTATTTGCCTAAATATGCTCTCATGTATGTACATATATGCATATTACTATGGAACATTATCTGCCACAGTAATGCTTAGGCATTTTGTACTAATGTTGCTTGCATACATACAAAAAAGCCTATATTTGCATTTTTGTTATTTAATTACTTACGGCAATATCCCTATACACAGTGAAACATGCTAATGTACATGTGTACATAGTAGGCAACAAAAAGGTTTTATTTTTTTACTTTTCTAGGGTAAGCTAGACATATGTTTACAATTTAAGACAATTACCCCATTTAAATGTAATAAAAAACGGTATTACAATAACATGTATATTAATGTTGATATTCATTTCTGTACAATGTTGACATAAAAAGATAAAATTTGAAATTAAAATGTTCAAAAAATATATAACGTTAACAGACCCTTTTCAACTATGCTATTATTTACATTTACAAATTGTTTGCAAATTAATTATTACTTGCATACATTGATAAAAGTAATATTTGTATGTTTTATTACCTTTATTGTGGAAACAGGAAATGGTGAATTCCAACCACAAAAGATACAATCCACAAATGTATCACACTTGTATGTAACATTTCATTATTTTTCACATAAGAGTAATTTAGAAAAATACAATTTCACAAGGTTAACATTTTACATGTTTTTGTTGCAGGTTTAATGCATAAATATGATCACACACATACAAAGAATAAAACACTTGAATGATAAGAACTTAAAGATGATGATGGCCCTCATTACGACCCTGGCGGAAATCGAAAAACGATGGCGGAAATGCAATACCGCCATCGAATAGCGCTCGGTGCGACTATGACCCGTCACCGCAAAGTACGAAGCCATTAGCGACACCGTAGTGAACGCCAACGCTAACTGCACCAAGCACGCGCGCGCGCGCCATGCCAAACCGCAAACACCACCATGGTGCAACGGTACGCCAATTCCGACCCTAGCGGACATGCACCTAACGCCATCAGGCATGGCGTAATGTACCATTCCGCCATGGCGAGAAGTACGGCATCGCGAATCAACCGTAAACGGCCCCACTGAGTGCCTGTACACCGCTCCCTGCCCACAAAGTACAACTCCCCGTAGGTGCAATGAAGCCACAATGCAACCATTGAAATGTACAAGTCACCCATGCATGCCAGCGAACAAAAGAAACACAACAGGGGCCAATGGGAGCTGCAGGGCACAGATGGCACGAATACAGAAGCCATCCCAATGGACATGACCACAGTCCCCCACCAAGAAACGCACGCAAACACAGGCACCTGTGACCAGCAATATTCCGAAAATCACATCATTCCACCAGTCCACCTGGCTGACCGGCATCTGTTACACAAAACCCAATCCCCCGCCCCTGAGCATGACAACATTCAAACTGTCATATTGGCAGCCCCCATCCCTGACCTCACTGGGCTTCGTAGGCAAACGCGGCCAGTACAGTACCACGCAACTACACCCCGAAGCCGGAACCCGATGCAGATCTCCTCACAATACATCGCCCCCCAAATTGGCATATGCCACATCACTTGCAAAGAAAAACGCTACACGGGCCAAATCCGAATAGAAATTTAATGCACATCAAAATCACCAAGCCCATACAGCCATCAGGCCATGAACTCCAAAACACCAATCACCATTGTGGGCTGCTTCCGCAAGAAATGACCAGCCACCACCTGTGTGTCGCCCTGTTCCCCCATGGTACACAGAGCCACAATCACGTACGAAAAGGCAACATGGAAGCGCACAGAACCGCAGGCCCGTCCCAATGGGGAGGCACTAGTCCAGCTGAAAGGCCGAAATGTTGCTCCGAGCCACCAGTACTGCGTAAGGGCATGTGGCCCATTGGCGATCGTCCCATAAGATCATAATGCTGCTCCACTGATTAACACGAAGCAGCAGGTGTCGGGAGTAAAATCCATCTGCAGGAGTGGCATACAGATGGCAGTGGCAAAAGGGGAGGAGATACCTGTCAACCAAAAGAAAAGAAAAAGAACAGAATGGCCATCAGAACTACATTCCAACTACTCACTTCAATGATCACACGAAATCCACAGCCATATGCATGCTAGCCCAACCAAAAGGATCATCACCACCCCAAAACCACTTGCGACTCATAACCATCTATATCGAGGTGCAAACACCATCACAAACGAGTGTACCTGTGCATGCGTCTGTCAAAACAGATTCCATCAGATGGGAATGTTAACGTGCATGGACACAAGTGTCTGAGGGCGCCTCGAGACAGGGAGGGCTCAACAAGGCCAGATGGACGATGGTCCCACAATGGCAGCCCTGCATCACATAGCGTAGGGGAGGCGGATAGATCCCAAGAAGCCCTGTACATGGCAAACTCTGTATCAAATCACCTGCCCATGCATCCATCCATCATTCCCTCATCCCGGGATCAAAATGCCTGAATAATTACTCACATAACATTAGAAACATCCATTGAGTCCGTGCGTTATGCAGCCTGCTAAATCCACAGTGCCCCAGCCCGTAATTCCAGTGTTGTGAAGTAACATGTTTTTGGGAACGGACGGCCTCATCGCCCACGTAGCTATTGCGCATCCCAAACTATTCATATCAATCATTGCTCCCTCGCCATGGGCCCTGTCTCAAGGACATAGAACAATAGAACGTTACATTTGCAGTCAGACCTGTGGGCATCTCCTCGCCGCTAGCTGGAAACCGAAAGCGCCGCCCCTCGAATTCCTCATTTGCAACATCACGTCGAAAAGGCATCTGTGGCCGTTTGAAATCACTAATTATTCCATCGAGTGCGGCTGTGTGTGAAAATGGCAACTGCCTTCACCCACGAATGGGACGCCCCGCCCGTCGTTGAACCTCGGTGCAGTGATGCATGAGGGTCCACCGTTACTCGAGTACTACGTTCCACTGACCCCTCACAAGTCAGTTCGCGACTGCACAGATAGTATGTGAAACAATGGGACCACAGCAGAATGAACATATCAACCAATCTTACACGGCCATCGGGTACAAATACATGATTGCAATAGCAAGATACAATTCCCCGAATTGCAGCGTTGTGCGCGGGACGTGCTCGGCCAAAGGGGAGAGCAGTTTGCACAGGTGGAATCAATCACCACAGGTGGAGGCCATACAGCCTGAAAACACATAAATTGCACAGCCAGTCTCCTCCCACAACCACACCGAAATGCTACCGGCAGGACTCGCGATGTTGGCCCTGGGGGACCTGATAGCACTGCAAGCGCTCCGACTCCAAGAAGAAGACGAACACCAACTACAACCAGCCGCACGGAGGAGACGCAGGAGGAGGAGGAGGCCAAGGCAGGGCCAGCAAGGGCTGCCAGCACAGCCACTACCACCACGCAGGCAGCCCGCAATCCCACGCCTCCGAGCACATCCGTTCAACCTCACTGATGAGCAGATCCACACCCTCTACCGTCTGGACCGGGACACCATAACCGCCATTGTGGACATGACACAGGCTGACCTTGTCAGCATGATAGATAGCCCAACCGCCATCCCACCCCTACTGAAGGTGGTGTCTGTACTCCACTTCCTGGCCACAGGCACCTACCAGCACACAGTCGGACAGTTGCATGGCATTTCTCAGCCACTGTTCTCACGGACACTATTGCAAGTGCTCGATGCCCTCCTGAAGCACGCAGACGACTACATCTCTCTACCACGCTCGGAGCAGGAAATAACCAACACAAAAGTGGGATTCCATGCACTTGCCGGCATACCGGGTTGCATTGGTGCCATCGACTGCACCCATGTTGAATTGGTCGTCCCACATGCCATGGAGGCCCAGTACCGCAACCGAAAACAATTTCATTCCCTGAATGTACAGATGGTGTGTGACTCCAACAGGATCATTACACATTGTTGTGCCCGATTCCCTGGATCAACCCATGATTCGATGGTCTTGAGGAACTCTACAATACCACGCTACATGGAGCGACACGCAGGGAACAGATCCTGGCTACTCAGTGAGTCTCATTACATGCATGATGATGTGGGGTATGTGAATTGGCATTGACCTGCCAGGAAGGGGGGGGGGTGTGCGTACGTATCAATGGCATTCCACATCATACGTTTCTCGTCCACATACAGGTGATGCTGGATATCCACTGAAGAGATGGCTCCTCACACCAGTCCGGAACCCACGGGACCAGCATGAGGAGGACTACAACCATGCCCACTCACGTACCCGTGTAGTCATTGAACAGGCATTCGGCCTACTGAAGACCCGTTTCCGCTGCCTCAGCAGGTCTGGCGGGGCACTCCTGTACCGCCATGAGAAGGTTGCAAAGATGGTCATGGCATGTGTCATGCTCCACAACATGTGCGTACGTAGAAATGTGCCCATGCCCCCTGACGCAGAACTGCAAGCACCTGATGATGGTCATGATGAGGGTGGGGATGTGGCAGCACCTCATGGAGTCTGCGAGGCACCGGAGGCCCGTGACATTCGTCAGCATCTCATTGATGTATGCTTCTAGCACTCACGCCTGGTGGCTGATACATGGACACGGGACTCGTGGCACTGCGTGTGTCTGGGACATGCACAATATGGACTGTACGCCTATGATGGCCTAGTACACGAAGATCAATGTCCACACTTCTCATTGGTTGATCGTGCACTTTTTATGGCATATGTGATATCATGTTGAACACCCTATCGACCCGCCACCCAAGTGAGCCCAACACACCCCCTCCACCCTCCTACCTCCCCCCCGAACACCAGTGTCCAAAGATGCTCATTGTAAGTGGGCTGTCGCTATTGCATGCCCCCTCTGCGGGTATCAGGGGCACCCCTGCCTGTGGAGCGCAGGTTCCTCCCAGATCTACGTTGGGGGCTGCCCTGGACGGAACTTGCAACGGATGATGTGTCTGCCTGCTCACGTCCATGCATGTCCCTAAGGGTTTGCGAGAGCTCAGTGAGCACACGGCGCACTGCGGCAAGTTCGGCACATACGTCTTTGGACGTCGCATGCAGTTCCCCCCTCAGGCTCTCGGTGCTTGTCTCAATTTGTGCCCTTAGCGTCTCTGTACCTCTCTCCATTTCTGCCCTAAGTGTCTCAGTTGATGTTTCTATGTCTGCCTTAGTGCCCCCACATTCATCGGCATGGTCCTTGAGGAGTGTGGCCAGTTGCTGCTGTTGTTCGATCAACTGGTCGAGGGACTGTTGCCTCTGCTGGGCCATGGCCATTTGCGGGGGTGTCACAGAGGGGCTGTTGTCCTCATGTTGCCTTGCCACAGGGCTTGTGGGGGATGGCCAGTCGTCGTCTGGTGGGTGCCCCTGCGTGGTATCCTCATGTTGTACGGGATGGAACAGACAGGGGGATTGGGACAGGTCATGGATGGATCTGACTTCGGCATCCCCGTTTTCTGTGTCCGAGCATGCTGCCATCAATGGGGTGTCACCTATGGTGCTGCTGCCACCAGAGGCAGTGCCTTCTGTGGCATCCATTGGGGGGACCTGTGGTGGTGGTGTTGTGGGCATGCTGGCTGCTGGGGTGCCTGTTGATGTTCCCTCCTCTGTGCTGCCACCTGATTTGTGCTGCTGCCGTGTCTTGATGCGTGCAGCTGAGGTGGAGGGTCTCTGGCCGTTGGTCTTGGCCCTCTTTGCAGGTGTGCTGGTAGGGGTGTCCTGTAGCTCGTCGTTTGGATCGGACCCTGTGGTGGAGTAAAGGAGGGCGAGGGTTATTGATGGGTCTGTGGGAATTGGAATGGCATTGTATCACATGCATTGTGGTGGTACCTGAGGGTGATTTGGGTCGGGGCCTTGGAGGTGCTTTGATTTGTGTGTGGAGTGAGGGTGCAGTTGTCTGGCAGCCTGCAGTTAGGGTGTGCCTGCTGCACGTGTAGTGCGTGTATTAGGGGTTTTTAATTATTTATGTATTTATTGTGGGTTTTAACGTGCGCTTGCAGGCCGATGTGTGTGGACGTTCTCCTGGACATGTGTTTCTGTTGCACTATGTGGACGCATGGTACTTCACATGGATGGACTGTGTGGATTTGGCATTGTTTTATCTGGCCCACCTACCTGAATCTTCGGATGTCTGCACTCCTTTCTCCATCCCTCCGACTCCCTCTATGCTCTCCATTCCGATGGTGGAGGCACAGATTTCTTCCCAGGGGGTCAACTTGATGGGTGATTCAGGACCTCCCCCGGTGGCTGTGGCAATGTTGCGGTTGGCAGAGAGTATGCTGCGGACGCGTATCCGCAGGTCGTCCCATCGCTTGCGGCATTGCTGTGGGGTGCGGGGTGCGGTCCCCACCGCACTTACCCGCTGTGCCACCAGAGCCCATATGGCCTTCTTGTTTGCAAGTGCCGTTCTGGTCATTTGCGTGGAGAAGACGACGGCAGCATTCTCCTGGAGGGTCTCTGTTAGCACGGTGAGTTCCTCACGGGAGAAGTGGACCTGCCGCTTGCGGTCGCACGCTTTCTTCGCTACTTTTCCCATTTTTCTTGGTTTCGCTAGGGTGGTTGACGGGTTGGGGTGTGTTTCAGGGTAGTGATTTTAGTGGTTGTGTGGTTTTAGTGTATTTATAGGTGTACGCCGGGATGTTTCCCGTTCCGGGCCCATGTTTTAACTTCCGTTTCCGTATATTTCCGGCCACCGTACTTTCCGGTAGGCGCACACTGCGGTGACCGCTAAGAGGGGTGGCGGTATTGCACCTAGGGCACCGTACGGCGGCGGTGTGGGCCGTTTTGGGGTCATTTCCGCCATCGCGGACTTTGCACTTCCGCCATGCCGTGGTGCTCGTGCCCGATGGGTCGGAATGGGCCGCACTTTGCTCCTTCGTGCAATGGCGGAAACGCTATTTACGCTGTGGCGCTCCGGTCAGTCGCTTTCCGCCAGGGTCGTAATGAGGGCCGATATCTGGAAAAACATAAACATCATAAAAAAGCAAAAAAACAAGAACATGACAAAATAGTTCTTTATAAAACACACCAAAAGCCATTTGTTCAATTCTATGAATCAGCCCAAAAAACAGTGGCAGAGAATCCACAGCAACACCAGAGGCCTTTCAAAGGGAAGCAGCGAAAATAAATGGCTGTCTCAGTTTTAAAAACCTAACATGAATCCCTAAACAAAAGATCTTCTATTTGTTCACGATGCACTACCTTACCCAGCACAAGAGATACCTGTAGTTACAAATTAATTTAATGGTAAGTAATGTTACTATATCAACAAAGACTATGGGCCTCATTACGACCCAGGCGGTAAGTTACCGCCTGGGCCGTGACTTTACCACCATGGCGTAAACTACGTTTACGCCATGGTGGTTGGCGGACTTACCGCCCCATTCCGACCTAGGCGGGGCGGTAAGTCCCCAATCCCCATTTACCCTTCCCCATTCCCATTTTTGCCCCATAGGGCATAATGGGAGTGGGGAAGGCGTTAATTACGCCACCGTTAATTACGGTGGCGTAATTAACTCCATGGTCCCTTAGCGCCATGGATTTTAACACCTGCTAAAAGCAGGTGTTAAAAGCACCATGGCGCTAGGGGACCTCGTAATTGGCGGTAAGGGGTCGGCGCAGCTAACGCTGGCATAAACCCCTTACCGCCAGGGTCGTAATGAGGCCCTATACCTTGTTAGTGATTTATACAGTAATTAATTTTGGTATTACTGAAAACAATTGCTTACTGATAGAACTATAAAATATCAACTTCTTAGTATAACAAACAATGTAGCATGCTAGTAAACTATTGTATTTTTAAAAAGTTACTTAGTAAACAAAATTGTTTTCAACATTAATAATGTATTTTAATAAGAATTATTTGAACTATCTACAACGTTTACCTATATTTTGTAGAGGCGGAGGTACATCTGCTTTTGAGAAATCCTACAACTACTTGGGATATGAAGAACCAACTATAAATATTAAACTGAGACTTTCCACCAACCTATATGTTCTGACTGTCACGCCCCCATCTTCATCCACGCGTTCCGTGGACACATCCCATAATCCAGCCCCCACTATCACCACCAAAATACATGCCAGGACATACTCTCCCCTGCAAGCCTGCCGGCAAGGAATGGGACAAGGTCAGCGACGCCGGTTTTTGTCATCCCGGCGTTGGTTTCCATTCCGGCGTTGGCAGTTGCCATGGAGACGCGCCACGGGCATTCTACAACGTCTCCGCTGCCGACACCTGGGAGCTCCTCCTTCAGCACGTTCGATCACGTGACGGATGATGAGAGTCACATGATCATTAGTCAGCGTTCAAAAGCAACGCACTGACTGCCCTCCAGCGCTTCACAGCTGATCCTGTTGGGCGCATTACGGATTACGGATTACAGACTACTACCACTGACCTCGGATTGATCTTGGACTCTGATTTGGCTTCTTCCTTCACGGTACCTTTGCCTGGAACTTACTCCTTGCTATACTGCTGGAACTGTTCTCTCCTCGACTCGACCACATTTCCGTCCCCGGACTGCTATTGGATTGCCCTTTTTGTTATGAACTTTGTTCTTGGATTACGCACTTTTCAACTGATTGACTTACAGCTTCTGGCTTCTACGTCAGGTGGAGATTTCATACTACTAAGTGCATTACCAAACTGTCATCTGGTCGTCACCCTTGCCATTTGTTCAATTCTATGAATCAGCCCAAAGAACAGTGGCAGAGAATCCACAGCAACACCTGAGGCCTTTCAAAGGGAAGCAGCGAAAATAAATGGCTGTCTCAGTTTTAAAAACCTAACATGAATCCCTAAACAAAAGATTTTCTATTTGTTCACGATGCACTACCTTACCCAGCACAAGAGATACCTGTAGTTACAAATTAATTTAATGGTAAGTAATGTTACTATATCAACAAAGACTATACCTTGTTAGTGATTTATACAGTAATTAATTTTGGTATTACTAAAAACAATTGCTTACTGATAGAACTATAAAATATCAACTTCTTAGTATAACAAACAATGTAGCATGCTAGTAAACTATTGTATTTTTAAAAAGTTACTTAGTAAACAAAATTGTTTTCAACATTAATAATGTATTTTAATAAGAATTATTTGAACTATCTACAACGTTTACCTATATTTTGTAGAGGCGGAGGTACATCTGCTTTTGAGAAATCCTACAACTACTTTGGGACATGAAGAACCAACTATAAATATTAAACTGAAACTTTCCACCAACCTAAATTTTCTGACTTTCACGCCCCCATCTTCATCCACGTGTTCCGTGGACACATCCCATAATCCAGCCCCCACTATCACCACCAAATACATGCCAGGACATACTCTCCCCTGCAGGCCTGCCGGCAAGGAATGGGTTTTTGTCATCCCGGCGTTGGTTTCCATTCCGGCGTTGTCAGTTGCCATGGAGACGCGCCACGGGCATTCTACAACTCTCCGTTGCCGGCACCTGGGAGCTCCTCCTTCAGCACGTTCGATCACGTGACAGATGATGAGAGTCACGTGATCATTAGTCAGCGTTCAAAAGCGACGCGCTGACTGCCCTCCAGCGCTTCACAGCTGATCCTGTTGGGCGCATTACGGATTACAGACTACTACCACTGACCTCGGATTGATCTTGGACTCTGATTTGGCTTCTTCCTTCACGGTAGCTTTGCCTGGAACTTACTCCTTGCTATACTGCTGGAACTGTTCTCTCCTGGACTCGACCACATTTCCGTCCCCGGACTGCTATTGGATTGCCCTTTTTGTTATGAACTTTGTTACTGGATTACGCACTTTTCAACTGATTGACTTACAGCTTCTGGCTTCTACGTCAGGTGGTGATTTCATACTACTAAGTGCATTACCAAACTGTCATCTGGTCGTCACCCTTGCCGGCTGCCTCCGATAAACATCCCTACACCAATATTGAGTCCCGACCAACTTCTAAGGGTAAGCGCTATTGTAGACTTATTACATAGTCAAATACAAGTCTGGGGTTCTGTGTTTATGACCTAACTTCGTGTTTGCCTTACAGTGGTCATAGGGGGCATCTTCCGGCATTCCTGGTTCCGGCTGACGAAAATTCACCACCTGTGGCGTCAAGGACCGCTCGGGCAGTAATTTATTGTTTGCTCGAGTGGTACTTGGGGACGGAGGTTTCATCGGCTACACGACCATCAAGTCTTGACACTGACAAGGCCCCAAAATTAATAAATGACAACTCAAAACAATAAACAAGTTATACCAATTGAAACTGATTTAGAATCTTGTATTTTAATTAATACCCCCAACAACATTAGCCCAATTACTACTACACCCACTATCTCAAAAACAACTAAAGTGTCATGATGCCCGCTCCCAGGGAGCCGGTTCCAGCCCTGCGTCCCCGAAAGCGGACATCCAGACCCCAAGGAAGGACCCAGCAACCCCATATAGGGGCCCTTTGGACAGTGGCCTGGCGCCTATGGCGCCAGGCTCATTAAAAGACATCAGTCCTGGCGCCATAGGCGCCAGGCTCATTATGGAAGTGCTTGGGTGCACTTACCTGATGCAGACCATGCTGCAGGATCCCGGCCTCCTTGAGGCCTGAAAGGAACTACTTTACCTGTGGGACTAATTTACCATCCGGGCGTGGTCGGGGAAGGATACATACCTGATTGGAGGAAGGATACATACCTGGAACTTCTTCCAAGGCTATTTAAACCCCACCCGAACAGCCACACGTGCTTCGCGTTGTTCTGCATCTAGCAGCTGGACGCTCACCGTGTCTGCTCCTGCATCCTGACTTCTGCCACGCCTGCCAGCATCCTGGATAACCTGCAAAGGAAGAGAAGAAGAGAATAGAAGAAGGAAAAGTCCTTACCTGCTAAATCCGCATCCCGGAGACATCTCGCCGACAATCCTGAAAAGGAAGACTTTTATTTAAAAGATCATTGCGTCGATCGTTGCAGCGCCGCATTCCACTGACCTTTACAGGGCGCCTCCATGTTCAGCAGCGATCATCCGGATTCGCAGTCACGCCCCAGCGCCTAGGGGGAAAAAGACCAGAACAAAAGGTGAGAGAGAGAAGGGAACAAGGAAAGCTAAATCTCCATGTTAAGACTTACCTGTTGATTCATTCCCTCTTCATTTCGGGTCCGCGCCGCATCCTGGCATTTCCGGACCCCGGACCCTAAGGGGAAAAAAGACATTAGCGTTAATGAGCGAATGAAAAGACATTATCAAAAAACGCTCATTAAAGACTTACCTGATTTCTACAAGGATTTCACCTCTCATCTCGGGTCGGTGCCTGTTCCCCGGCATTCCATACCCCGGCCCCTATGGGGAAAAAGACACTAGCATTAGTACATTAATGCATGGACACAAGGGGAACCTCTTATCAAAAAACTTACCTGGAAGCCAAACAAGTTTGGTTATCACCAATCCGAACATCCAGTGAAGTAACTGGATACCAACGCGCCCCTGCATCAGAAGCAGGATGGAAAGCTTGTCCTCCCAAACCCTAAGGTGAGACGCTACGAGGAATCACAGAAGGGTTTCGAGGAGGGTGAGAGGGGAAAGTGGGAGGCTGATTGCATTACCCCGCAGACAGTTAATCCCCTATTTTCGCCTACAGAAGGATACTTCTGTGAGCCAGACAAGCCAGATTTGGGGGCCCGGTCCAGTCCGTCTTCAGAACCCTGCGCATCACCTTAGAAGAGGTCACAGCAGCGCGAACCAGGCCAGCGCCTCTGTGGGAGTCAGGTGAGCGTTACAGAACGCAAAGCCTTCCTACAAATTCCCACCCAGGCGCTATGGAAAGTTCTGAGACTGATCAGTTGGCCCAATTACTGGGGGAATTACGGGCCGAAGTACATGGCGCTCGTCAAGAGACTAATGCCCTCAGGAGGGTATTAATAATATCAAAGGAAATAACTGATGACCTGGCCAGACAGCTTTTGCAAGGTCAAGCTGGGCAAACTCCTCTACCCGGTTCCGGAGGGAACCCCGCTCCTGTGGTTTCCAGTAACCCTGTGCAGATTAATCTACCTGGAAACATGCCGCTGGCTCCACCCGAATGCTTTGCTGGGGACCCCAAACGATTCGCCGTATTCATGAATCAGTGTCGTTTGCACTTCCTATGCAGACCTGGGGCCTTCCCTAATGATCAGACCAAGGTAGCCTTTGTATTGTCATATCTCAGCGGCTGCGCTGCCGATTGGTCAGTTCCACTGGTTACTCAAGATGACCCGATTCTCTGTGATTTTCAAAGGTTTCAAGCAAGCATGGAAAGGTTATTTGCTCGACACTCTCAGGGGCAGGCTCTGGATGACGAACTTTGGGCAATCAGGACCTCCTATCCTATATTGCAACCTTTAATAGACTAATTGTGGAAACGGGATGGCCAGAGGATAAAAGAGTCACGTTGTTTTATCGAGGCCTACGCAGAGAACTTAAAGATGTCTTGGCCCAAGTTGTAAATCCGCCCCAAGAATGCACAGAGTATATAGACTTAGTGGTCCAATTGGATCACAGACTTCAAAACAGAAAAGCAGATCGGTCCAGGTTTGAGACCCGGGTGTTGGTCAAGACCCATGCTAATCCCAAGGGAGTTGATGTCTTTGAGCCTATGCAAATTGGAGGGGTTAAAGGACCCTTAACTCAAAAGGAATGTGAAAGGAGGCGGCAGTTAAAATTATGTCTTTATTGTGGGAATTCTGGACACTTTCTACGAGATTGCCCGGCAAAACCGCCCCGAAAGGCGGTAGGAGCCGCTGATAAAAACCATGAAGACTCTGTTTCGGGAAACGACTCCGCCCGACAAGTGTAGCGGTCCTCTTGCCGAGCTTGAAAACTAACTCTCAGACCTCGCATTTCATTGTGCCAATGGTTCTCGTAGATCCGGAACAGCCTAAGCGGTTGCATGCAATAAAGGCATACATCGATAGTGGGGCTATTGAAAACTATGTGGACCTCCCTCTCCGTCCTAAAACCAGCAAAGATGTCATCACCACAGTCGATGGAACTGAAATTGCCTCTGGGCCGGTAACACATTCCACTACTGAGGTGACTCTTATTGGTCCCGACGGCCATCGGGAGGGTGTTGTGTTTGATGTAATCAAGGCTCCACAGTTTCAGGTTATTCTTGGAATCCCTTGGTTAGAGACACATAATCCTCGGGTTGATTGGCGAGCTAAGAGAATAACCTTCCCGGATTGTACACAAACCTGCTACCCAGAAAACCTGAAGATTAATCTAGCATCTGTAACCTCTGCCTCCATGCAACTACCTCCGGAATACCAAGACTTTTGGGACGTCTTCCAAAAGGAACAGGCCAACACGTTACCTCCTCACAGATCGTACGATTGCCAAATCGATCTGGTGCCCGGTGCACAACCCCCTTGTAGCAGGATTTATGCCCTTACCGAACCTGAGAATCTGCATTTGAGACAATATTTGGATCAATACCTAGCTAATGGTTTTATTCGCCCGTCAAAGTCCCCGGCATCCTCGGCTTTGTTCTTCGTGCCCAAAAAAGAAGGCGACCTTAGAACTTGTATCGATTATCGCACATTGAACCAGACAACGGTTAAAAACCGTTATCCTCTGCCTCTGATCCCTGAACTCCTTGACCAGGTGAAGGACGCTTGCATATACACCAAGTTAGATCTCCGGGGGGCTTATCATCTGGTACGAGTTAAAGAAGGCGACGAATGGAAAACTGCCTTCCGTACTAAATACGGATTATTCGAGTACCAGGTGATGCCTTTCGGATTGTGTAACGCACCGGCTGCCTTCCAATACTTAATGAATGATGTCCTTTGGGAACTCATCGATGTTTGTGTTGTCGTATATATCGATGACATTCTGGTGTACTCCTCTTTGGAATCTGATCACAGAAAACACGTCAGGGCAGTACTTGAAAAACTGCGCCAACACAAACTATTTGCTAAATTGGAGAAATGTGTTTTCCATACCACAGAAGTCGAGTTTCTAGGTTTCATCCTGACACCCAAAGGAGTCCGAATGGACTCAAGAAACTGGATGCCATCCTCAAATGGCCATCACCTAGCTCTGTAAAAGGGGTTCAAAGCATGCTCGGCTTTGCCAATTTCTATCGCAGGTTTATCCCGGAATTTTCACGCGTGGTACAACCCATTACTGCACTCTTGAGGAAAAATAAACGTTTTGAATGGTCTGAAGAAGCCGAGCAGGCCTTTCAGGATTTAAAAGCTAAGTTTACCTCCGCACCTATATTGAAACACCCGCGTCCAGATCTCCCTTATGTCGTCGAGACTGACGCATCCAGCCTAGCCATGGGAGCTGTCCTGTCCCAAAGAGATCCCAAAACCAACCAACTGCATCCCGTAGCATTTTGGTCCAGAAAATTCTCGGCACCCCAGGTTAATTATGCAATCATGGACAAAGAACTGTTAGCCATTAAGTCCGCTTTTAAAGCCTGGCGGCATTATCTGCTTGGCGCTCTACATACCATCACAGTGATCGCTGATCACCGGAATTTACAGTATTTGAAAACCGCCAAGGCTCAGTCATCACGGCAGCTCCGATGGGCTTTGTTTTTCGCTGAATTTGATTTCGTGATTACCTATCGACCTGGCTGCAAGAATGGCAAAGTAGACGCCTTATCCCGAATTGGAATGGGAGAATCTGATACAAACTCAGAACCAGTACCAATAATTCCCGAACAGAGGATTCTAGGCATGACTTCGTTACAGACGCTTGAAGACATTCAAGCCAGAGTGAAACAACTCCTGGTCCCTACAACCTTACAGGATTGGATACAAAAGGGATCCGACTTTACCATAGATAATGGTTTACCTTATTTCCAAGGACGCTTTTTCCTGCCACATAAGGAATTACACAAACTAGTTATTTCCGGTTATCATGATGCATTAATAGAGGGACACCCCGGTATTGCCAAGACAGAGGAAAAGGTGAAACGACAATTTTGGTGGCCCTCTTGGCGAAAAGATGTTAAATCTTTTGTGATGTCCTGTGGTGTTTGCGCCCAAAATAAAAGTCAAAAGAAAAGACCAGCCGGTCTCCTTCAACCTCTAGACATACCGCCAGCACCCTGGCACACCCTATCAATGGATTTTATTACGGACCTGCCTCCTTGTTCGGGGTAAAATACTATTCTGGTAATTGTGGATTTGTTTTCCAAAATGGCCCACTTTATTCCTTTGAAAGGTTTACCTTCAGCTTCTGTCCTAGCCAAAGAATTCCTCGAAAATATTGTTTGGCTACATGGATTCCCATCTATACTAATCTCTGACCGGGGAAGCCAATTCATTTCCCACTTCTGGCGCAAATGTTGTCAAATGGCGCAGATCGACGTAAGATTAGCGACCAGTCACCACCCTCAGACCGATGGTCAGACCGAGAGGACAAATCAGACCCTTGAGCAATACTTACGGTGTATGTTACATCAATCTGAAAGCAACTGGAAAGACATTCTTTGGATAGCTGAATATGCATATAATAATTCGGTACACTCTGGAACTGGCCACAGTCCTTTTTATATTTTGTTTGGGCATCACCCTCGAACCTCAAACCTTGACTCACCTCAGAACCTCGGAATGCCTGCAGTAGAACATCTGCATTCTACAATTACCCAAGCCTTCAAAGAGGCAACTACGCATTTACAACAAGCCAAGAGAAAATACAAGGAGAATGCTGATCTATATCGGAGTGAAGCACCTCCGTATCAGATTGGGGATCAAGTGTGGTTAGCTACCAGACATTTACCACTCAAAGGGCCTCGAACTTTTAACCCAAAATATCTGGGACCTTATTCTATTACGGCAATAATTAACCCAGTGGCTGTTAAACTTGATTTACCAGCCAGTATGCGAATTCACCCTGTTTTTCATGTGTCACTTCTGAAACCAGTGGTACCCGGAACCC
Source organism: Ambystoma mexicanum (assembly GCF_040938575.1). Lineage (NCBI taxonomy): Eukaryota > Metazoa > Chordata > Amphibia > Caudata > Ambystomatidae > Ambystoma > Ambystoma mexicanum. The sequence goes on from NC_090930.1 coordinate 885,823,497, forward strand.
GACTACTCAAACCTCCAGAACCTATTCTAATAGATGGGGAGCCCGAATTCGAAGTGAAGAACATTTTAGACTCAAAAATGTTTAGGTCAAAACTGTTCTACCTAATTGATTGGAAGGGGTACGGACCTCAGGAGAGGTCGTGGGAACCCAGCGACCATGTGCATGCACCTCGATTAGTCAGGAAATTCCACCGACTCTTCCCAGACAAACCAAAACCCCCGGAGGGAACAACCTTGGGAGGGGCCTTGGGGGGGGTGCTGTCATGATGCCCGCTCCCGGGGAGCCGGTTCAAGCCCTGCGTCCCCGAAAGCGGACATCCAGTCCCCATGGAAGGACCCAGCAACCCCATATAGGGGCCCTTTGAACAGTGTCCTGGCGCCTATGGCGCCAGGCTCATAAAAAGACATCAGTCCTGGCGCCATAGGCGCCAGGCTCATTATGGAAGTGCTTGGGTGCACTTACCTGATGCAGACCATGCTGCAGGATCCCGGCCTCCTTGAGGCCTGAAAGGAACTACTTTACCTGTGGGACTAATTTACCATCCGGGCGTGGTCGGGGAAGGATACATACCTGATTGGAGGAAAGATACATACCTGGAACTTCTTCCAAGGCTATTTAAACCCCACCCGAACAGCCACACGTGCTTCGCGTTGTTCTGCATCTAGCAGCTGGACGCTCACCGTGTCTGCTCCTGCAACCTGACTTCAGCCACGCCTGCCAGCATCCTGGATCACCTGCAAAGGAAGAGAAGAAGAGAACAGAAGAAGGAAAAGTCCTTACCTGCTAAATCCGCATCCCAGAGACATCTCGCCGACAATCCTGAAAAGGAAGACTTTTATTTAAAAGCTCATTGCGTCGATCGCTGCAGCGCCGCATTCCACTGACCTTTACAGGGCACCTCCATGTTCAGCAGCGATCATCCGGATTTGCAGTCACGCCCCAGCGCCTAGGGGGAAAAAGACCAGAACAAAAGGTGAGAGAGAGAAGGGAACAAGGAAAGCTAAATCTCCATGTTAAGACTTACCTGTTGTTTCATTCCCTCTTCATTTCGGGTCTGCGCCGCATCCTGGCATTTCCGGACCCCGGCCCCTAAGGGGAAAAAAGACATCAGCGTTAATGAGCGAATGAAAAGACATTACCAAAAAACGCTCATTAAAGACTTACCTGATTTCTACAAGGATTTCACCTCTCATCTCGGGTCGGTGCCTGTTCCCCGGCATTCCGTACCCCGGCCCCTATGGGGAAAAAGACACTAGCATTAGTACATTAATGCATGGACACAAGGGGAACCACTTATCAAAAAACTTACCTGGAAGCCAAGCAAGTTTGGTTCTCACCAATCCGAAAATCCGGTGAAGTAACTGGATACCAACGCGCCCCTGCATCAGAGCAGGATGGAGAGCTCGTCCTTCCAGACCCTAAGGTGAGACGCTACGAGGAATCACAGAAGGGTTTCAAGGAGGGTGAGAGGGGAAAGTGGGAGGCTGATTGCATTACCCCGCAGACAGTTAATCCCCTATTTTCGCCTACAGAAGGATACTTCTGCGAGCCAGACAAGCCAGATTTGGGGGCCCGGTCCAGTCCGTCTTCCGAACCCTGCGCATCACCTTAGAAGAGGTCACAGCAGCGCGAACCAGGCCAGCGCCTCCGTGGGAGTCAGGTGAGCGTTACATAAAGACACTAACCAGAGAAACCTATTAAAAACATTTAGCCATTTGCGGCACACATTCTCATTTGGTATATTGTGGTCTTGGGTAGGGAACTATTTTGAATGTCCAAAACCAGACTGTGACACAAGTTATTTGTAACATTTGTAAAGTGCACATCAAATGCGGGAATCCAAGAAGTACAATCTTTGCAGTTTGGCCATTGTGACACAGACTCAAGGTAATAATTTCCAAAACCTTTATTTAATAACTTACCGGGGTTGGTGTAATACTTAGCTGACCCTAACTCTAAAGGGATAGTTCTCTCAACTGATGTTTCTAACGGCCGTCAATGTCTGTAAGTCTAAAACCAAAATCTGTCCGTGTCTAAACCTATGCTTCCCCTCACTCTTTCACAAAATGTGATAGGAAGTCTTCTTGAAGAAAAAATTGTGGTTCCAAAAAAAAAAAAGAAATATACACCAAAGCTGGTTTCAGGGGGTCTTGTCACCAGCTGTAGTTCTGTCAATGTCCTAAAAAATTAGTACAATCAAAATGGGTTGTTTGTTAAGCCTTCTCCACAGGTTTCTTGCAATATTTATAAACAACTTTCAATGTATAATATAACACAGTTCCTCTTAGGCTTCTCAGGGTTCCCGTTCTCAAGCATATGACTCCCTGTTTTAAAATAAGTACTCAGCTTTGTTAGGCATCTCAGGGTTCCCTTCCCCAAGCTTAGGTCTCTCTTTTTCATAATAAGTACTCAGCTTTGTTAGGCCTCTCAGGGTTCCCTTCCCGAAGTCTAGACCCCTCTAGTTTCAAACACGAAGTCAGCTTGTCAGGATGTATCCCTTTCTTATATACATACAGTTCCTTTCACATACAATCCTTTCAGAGGTTAGAATCAGAGAGTTTCAAAAACACCAGGCTTTTTGCTCCACCTAAGCATGACTACTCTGATCTTTAGCCCCTCTCTTTATTTCTGGTACTTGTTTTTCTTTTTAACCTTTTACCTTAATGAGCTTCCTGCACCCCTTTTTATCTCTCTGTATTTCTTTCACTTTGTCATGCACACTTGCACCTTCTTTTGCTTTACTTTCTCTGTGTTGCTTCTTGCACACTCCTTCTGCTGTGCACACTTGCACCTGCCCTTTTCTGTATCGCATGCCCTTTTCTGTATCGTGCCTCTTGCACACTTCTTTCACTCTTCTATGCCCTTATTTCTTCCTTTCGGGCGTTTGCACCCTTTTCTTACTTCTATATCACTTTAAATGTCTTTACTTGAGACTTTGCTTTATTTCTGATCCACTAGCACGCGTTCTCCTTCTTTTCACTTTCCTTGTTCCTTCTTTCTTACTTTCTGTTCTTTTATGCTTTTGTGCTTTCACTCTAGCTTTCTGCTCTGTGCTGTCATACAAAATCTTGGCTTTCTCCCTTTCCACTCCAGCCAACTGCAGACTCCCGAGTTTCTCTCATGTTCGAAATTAACTGGGTAGCGTTGCGGTGGAGAGCTCAGCTCTCCTGGCTGCTTTGGGTTGAGGTCAGGGTATCACCACCTGCCCCTCAGACGGCCTTGAGACCAGCACACATCCCAAGAGAGTGTGCACTTACTTGATCACCGCCAGCAGGATACAGGCTGCCTTGCTCCGGCTCCCTGGAGACACGACTTCCTCGCCACGCTGCAACCCCTCAAGAACACCGGGCCAGCGTCTTGGCACACCGTTCTCCTCCTGCTTCAGCTCCCTATGTCTTGGCTCCTCTGGTCCAGTCAGCATCCCCAGCTCGCACTCTGCTTCTGGCAGAACCACACCTTTTATATTGTAGGAGAGAGTCAAGTAGAGTCAGGTGTGCACAGTTGTAGTCCTTGCCTGACTCTACTAATGGGACACCCAAATGGTTGTATGTTGCAGGCCTCTCTTTTTATCTCCATGTTGTTCCTATGGGTAATCTGCATTGCTCTTGGTAATTTCTTCCTCCTCCCAGTACATGTTGGAAATGGGGAGGGGGAGATGGAATAGGACTAGAAATATCCCATAAAAGCTGAGGGGGAGGATTTTAGGTGGCATTGGGAAAAGGAGGAATACCATGTCTCACCCTTGGGTGTTCACCCAATCCCTCATGACCCTCCACTCAGGTGGTCCTCCCTTGCTTGTCCACCCCCAGGGTCGGGATCCAAAAGCGAAGGCCACCTGAAGAGAGGATCCAGGGGGAGTAGGTAGCAGAACACGGTCCGGTTTCTCATACTCTTCTTCTACATGGTTTGGACTGTATTGTTTCATTGGGGAACCTCGAAAGAAAATTTGCATTTCTTTGGTCTCGGCCCTTGCAGTATTCTTCTGAGAAGCAATAAGGTTGCAAGTCCATGAACAACCACATACCTTTTGGGTTAGACTCCTTCCTTTGACTGATCCATGTTAGTGGGGAGTGGGCGGCGATCAGTCTAAAACTTAAGGCTAATAGATAGTACTTAATATGTAAAATGGCCCACTTTATCATTAAGGCTTCCGATTCAATCACCAAATAATTATTTTCTCAGGAAAGTATTCAACTTTTCTTAGGCCTTTCAGGGTTTCCTTGCCCAAGTTCAGCTCGTCAAGATGTACCTCTCTCTTACATACAGTTCCTATCACATACAATCCTTTCAGGGGTTAGAATCAGAGACTTTTGAAAACGCCAGGCTCTTTGCTCCTCCTAAGCGCGACCACTCTGATCTTTAGCCCCCTCTTCATTTCTGGTACTTATTTTCCTTGTTAACCTTTTTTCTTCAGGTGCTTCCTGCACCCCTTTTTAACTCTCTGTGTTTCTTTCACTTTGTCGTGCAGACTTGCAACTTCTTTTGCTTTACTTTCTCTGTATTGCGCCTTGCCACTTTCCTCTTTCTGTTGTGCACACTTGCACCTGTACTTTTCCTTATTGTGCCTCTTGCACACTTCTTTCACTCTTCTATACAATTATGTCCTCCTTTTGGGTCGTTTGTACCAGTTTTCTTACGCCTTTTTCACTTTAAATGTCTTTACTTGAGACTTTGCTTTATTTCTGCACCGCTAGCACGCTTTCTCCTTCTTTTCACTTCCCCTGTTCCTTTTTTCTCACTTTCTGTTCTTTTATGCTTTGACTCTCGCTTTCCGCTCCGTGCTGATTTGCAAGGTCTTTTCTTTCTCCCTTTCCTCTCCAGCCAACTGCACGATCCCAAGTTTCTCTCATGTTTTGTTCGAAACGCACCGGGTAACGTAGCGCAGGCTAACAGTCTCTCCTGGCTGCTTTGGATCAAGGTCAGGGTCTCACCACCGGTTCCTCAGACACACTTGGGACCGGCACATGTCCCAATGGAACGAGCATTTGCTTGAACACCACCAGTCACGTTGCCTCGCTCCGGCTCCCTGGAGACATGGCTCCCTAGCCACGCTGCAGCCACTCACGAACACCGGGCCTGCATCTCGGCATGCCATTCTCCTCCGTTCCCTCCAGGCTTCTCTTCCTGCTGCAGCTCCCTGCTCCTTGGTTCCTCTGGACCAGTCAGAATCTGCAGCTCGCTCTCTGCTTCTGACAGCACCACACCTTTTTATATTGTAGGGGAGAGTCAAATAGAGTCAGGTGTGCCCATTTGTAGTCAAGTGCCTGACCTTGCCTGACTCTATTAATGGGAAAGCCTAATGGTGGTATGTAGTAGGCCTCTTTTTATCTCCATGTTGTTCCGATGGGTTATCTTCATTGCTCTTGGTTGCCTCTTCCTCGTCCCAGTACATGTCGGAAATGGGCAGGGGGGGGTTGGAATGGGACTGAAAATATCCCATAAACAGTACGGGGAAGGATTTTAGGGGATATTGGGAAAAGGGGTCATACCATGTCTCGCCCTTAGGTGTTCTGCTCCCAATCCCTCGTGACCCTCCACTCTTGTGCCCCTCCCTTGCTTGTCCACCCCCTGGGTCGGGATCCAAAAGCGATGGCCCTTCCCTGGCCACCTGAATAGAGGATCCCCGGGGAGTAGTTGGGAGAACACCATCAGGTTCCTCACAGGTTCCTCACACCATGTTATAAAATATGAAAAATAAACAGTTATCTGTTTACTTTGGAAATGTCAAAAAACCTAAAATATCCAAAACTTCAACACACCAAGGCCCTTGCTACAAGTTCAGTGGTACGGGGAAGAAATTGGTGGCAATTTGGTTACAGCCACTTTTTTGACCTGTGGTGGACTTATTGCCATTTTTACTACACCTCTGAATTATAACTTTGGATGTAAAATGGGAGATAATACCTTCAGCAGAAAGGCATCAAAAATCCCCATGGAGACCTATGGACCTAAACAAATGGGTAATTACCACCACTTGTATCCTGTAATGCTAATCGATTTTGATAGTAATTCAGCGGGTTTACCACCAAATTCCCACAAAAATCGTAATGAGATTCCAAGTAATACTTCAACCTGATGTATAGAAACTACTGAAAAAAGAAAACTTGAGAAATACAGCAAGCAAAATGCAACGGATCAAATTGCCACACCAAAAAGAACATAAACATATCAGGTTGACGAATGTTGTGAATTGCCACCATTGCCATGAATTGGCATTGCGTATGCCAATAGTTTCTCTGGGTGTTAAATATGGTCTCATAATTGTTTGCGGTGACATATATGCAGCACATGACTGCAAAAACTCAGATATCTTGAGTAAAACAATGATCAGCAAAAGTAAAGTTTCATGTTTGTATATATACATATATTATTAATTTTTTCTTTAAATTAAGAATAATGTCCTGTTAACATCACTTCTGTTCGAAATATGTAGTAGTTGTTTAATTGTACAAAAGTTACTTATCACAACAATTTTAAACATTTTTCATGTAATACAAGTTCTTTTTACAAAATGATTACCTAAAGTATTTATGGAAATATTTTCTTTGACAGCATTTCTATGAATAACTTCAGCTAGTGCTACTACTTTGTATTCATTTTGTAACTACATCTAAAAAATAAAAAAATGACATTTAAATGTAATAAAGGGTGTTTGTACAGTTGGTAAATGCAGTGTACAATTATACGTGTATAAAAGTAACCATGCATATTATTGTATAAAATAACCAATGTATAAGATATAAACACATAATGTGATTACCTATTAGGTACAGAATCTCTGAAAATTGTTTTTAAAACTGGAAACATGTCTATTGTTTCTAAAGTAAATTGCACATTTAATCTATAACCAAAATGTAACAATAAGAAATAAATTTTACACAGCATATACTATGTATGTTGCATTTACATTTCATGCACCCACTTACAAAGGGAATAAAAGGTACATTTACCCAAAGATTACGTAATTGAACTAATGAAGTGCAGCTTGCATCATTACAGTTACTTGTTTGTCAGAAACATTAAAAAAACATTATTAGTACACAAAGGTATACACATACAGTTTGTGAAACATTCTATGTTATGCTGACAAAACAACTGATATCCAATCACAAATTTACTTTTGCCAGTGCTGCTTTTACATGTAGAACTGATTTTAAAAAAACGTATGATGTTTTGTCTCCCAAAGTTACTTTTGTACAGATCTTGTTAACAGTAGACAAATGTTGTCCCTCAATGTAAAAAAAACAAATAAAACATTTACTTAAAGTACATGCTTCCAAATATTACGATATTGTACAGCACGGTCCATATTGTGTATGTTTATACACTCTAAATAGATGTTGTATATAAAATGTAAAGGTACACACTCACCAAAAACTAATTTTCAACCACATCAGCAAATTCACTTTCTTTTGTATTATAAATCAAAATAATAAACGTATACTAGTGTATATGATTAATTAGGGTGCAGTGTACTTATGTTTGTATGCATGTAATTAAAGTTGCAAATTACATGTTGATCCCTATTCAAACATGCCATCAAAACATGCATACAATTAAATAGTATACATATATAAATGTGTATGATTCAACAATACACCCAACAACAGACTGTTACAGAACGGCAGGAAGAAAGGTTATTCCACTTACATATCATAACAATTCTACTCATTCGTTCTAATGATGTGTTCATTCGAGTTTTCCTGCTTGCCGTATACTTCCCAGTTAGTCCTTTACCCTGAACCACCCCGCTCCCTGCATTTCTGTCCACCCAAAACCAACAGATGAACAAACTCCCAACTATGCACACTTCCTCCGGCTCCTTCCACACCTACCCTCTATGTTCCATCTCCGTCTGTTCCACTGCCACCCAATCATTCCCACTGGTCTATGCTCCATCTGCTGCGACCAGAGTTTCAACAGAGAAGGTCATCTGATCGCTCAAACATCCGTAGGACCAGTGTATTCCACCCAGCTATGTTATTGCTGGCTTCGTCCTGTCCCTTATGCACCGTCCTGTACCACACCACAGTTTCACCCGCCATGCAATTTCTCAGATCTTCCAACCATGTTTCCACCCAGGACCATTGCATTGATTTCCATGCCATGGCGATTCAGCGTTTTGGCCAGAACGCAAATAAGGTCTATCATTCTGTCCATAGGGGTCTCAGTATGCCTACGTTTGAACAGCCCCAAAAACCTTGCATCCGGTGGCTAGTCGTGCATGGCTATCCCTGCTGTTTGGACTTTGTCTGCTATGCTCTGCCATAACCTGACAGCCACTGGGAACAGCGAGAACATGTGAAGTCCACGCTGAGTCCCACTTTGCCTTTGCGAGGACCCCTGCTCCGTTGGATCGTCTCCACAACGCTTTTACTGGATTGAAAACTACGTGCCCCACAAGGCACTTTCACATTACAGTGCGCTCAAGGGGGTGTGCTATAAAAGCGGGAGCCCGCGCGCACAGTGTGCGCGCACACGTGAAGTCCACGCTGAATCCCGCTTTGCCTTTGCGAGGACCCCTGCTCTGTTGGATCGTCTCCACAACGCTTTTACTGGATTGAAAACTACGTGCCCCACAAGGCACTTTCACATTACAGTGCGCTCAAGGGGGTGTGCTATAAAAGCGGGAGCCCGCGCGCACAGTGTGCGCGCACACGTGAAGTCCACGCTGAATCCCGCTTTGCCTTTGCGAGGACCCCTGCTCTGTTGGATCGTCTCCACAACGCTTTTACTGGATTGAAAACTACATGCCCCACAAGGCACTTTCACATTACAGTGCGCTCAAGGGGGTGTGCTATAAAAGCGGGAGCCCGCGCGCACAGTGTGCGCGCACACGTGAAGTCCACGCTGAATCCCGCTTTGCCTTTGCGAGGACCCCTGCTCTGTTGGATCGTCTCCACAACACTTTTACTGGATTGAAAACTACATGCCCCACAAGGTGCTGACTCTTTGCTGATCCTCTTGGGACTATACTGGACTACACTATATCTCCAGTAATGATATACTTATATTTACTTTTCCATTATTCATAGGCACTTTCACATTACAGTGCGCTCAAGGCGGCGTGCTATAAAAGCGGGAGCCCGTGCGCACAGCACACACGCACACGTGGAGTCCACGCTGAGTCCCGCTTTGCCGCTTCGCCGCGGCATCGTGCTGTGTGGATCCGGGCTCTACTTCTCCCTGCCTGTTATTGCCTTTTTACTTCTCTTTGGAGCGCAAAGCTTTGTGTGAGCGGTTTTGCTCAAGTTACTGCTCAAGCTACTGCTCCCGCTCTTTGAGTCAACACTGAAGTGTCATTTGTTGGGTGAGCTGTTATGGGCAAAAGCGCCTACGTTTTTGTTGACTTTTTTCTGAATACTTCTGAGAGAGAAACGCTGAGTGATTTATTGTTGTCTTTTCATTATTGGAAAACGTTGTTGCGAGTATATTGCCCTCCCTGTTGCCAGGCATGAAACCTCCTTATTACACACTACGGACAGATATGCCTGTGCAACCTTCTAATTCTAATATTAAAGTGAAGGGTCAGAAGAAACGTACAACCTCGCACAAAAGCTTTTTTTCTGTAAAAAACTTCCACCCCAAAAAAGCTTATCGGTGGTATCCAATGTTGTTGGTACAAAAGTCCTAAAGGTTCTGGGCGCTACAGATATACGTGTTTTTTTTGCAGCAACTGTGGATAGAGTGGATGACACATCCCCCCCCCCGACTGCCTGTTCTGCTAAACAGGCATTGATTGTCAATGTGGGCACTGGAATGGATGGTGCAGATGATGCACAAACAACGCTCAATCCCATTTCCAAATGCTCTCTTTCTAATAATATGGTGGGACGAGGGACCTTGGTTACCTCGGTTGCTACCTCAATCAGCAGGAGTTTTGTGATTTCCTCTGCTGATGCTGCGGTGATAGATCTTGACTCTATGCACACTGATTACTCTGCACAAACCATCTCTGAGAAGTTATCCTTCTCGCCAAATATGTGTCCTGTCATTAGCCCTGCAAAGTCTAATATTTCTTCCTCCTTTTTGTTACCTACACCAAGGCAAGTAAGACAGGAAGAGTACAGATCACCCTCTCCCAGAGAAAACAGAGTGGTGAATCTGGCGTTTGAAGCCATGAACACCACTCTGAGTACTTTAGTGAAATTATTTGAATCACTAAATGATAAAATCTCGGCCCAAAGTGCGCAGATCTCTACTACCATGGCCTGGCAAGCTTTGCCCAGAGGCGCGGGGGAATTTGAACGTGGTAGACAAGAGACCAGAGCGCTTTCTCCAATAAGAGTCCTTCATATTGACAGAGATACTTCGCCCATAGCTAAATTTCCCCCCATTCAATCGCTTGATCCATGTCCAGTGCCATAAGAGGTTTCTGCTGTGCCCCTTTTTTATGAGGTAATCACCGACCCCTTCGCGTCTGGCAATGAGGGGGCTGACAGCACCCCTCAGTTGCCTAACCAAACGGAAAGGCAAATATATACACCCCTTCGCGTCTGGTAATGAGGGGGCTGACAGCACCCCTCAGTTGCCTAACCAAACGGAAAGGCAAATATATACTATTTTTGCCAAACTATCAAAGGGGGAAATTGGCTGCCCTAAGAAACAGGTTTTAATCTCGGATAACACTGAGAGTAACAGAGCCGCCTTTTTGAAGCCAAAATCTAAGAACGTAAAAGCCAAGAAAAACTTAGCTACTGGCTCCACAAAGCAGTTTATCAGAGCTTTGAACACTCCAACCAAAATTGCTTCTACAGCCACAGCGGCTATTGTTAAAAGAAATATGTGGAACTGAACAATCAAAAAAATCAAGATAGGGCTTCTAAAAACTTTACCCCTCACGGAGCCATATGCTCCTTTGGACAACCTTGTGGATGCTATTCAGCTTCACTCTGACACAATTCCAAACTCTCCCACGCAGTAAGGGCTAGCAGACTCTTCTTCGGCGCCTAAGGCTAACTCGTTTTCCTTAGGAGTGGGTAATAGGCGAGAAGAAATCAGAAGAGAACTTGACGCTTATATGGCCAAGTTTGTTCAGTTGCCCACAACCCTATGCTTAAAGCTGTGACCTTTTGTGATAAGGGGCCGTCTTCTGTAGCCTCAAAATTGAATATGAAGCCCTCAAATGACCATGAGGGACAGGCAAAGGTGGCGCAAAGACAAAATCTTCTTCCAGTTGCACCCTTTAAGGAATGTCGCGACCATTATCAGGCAGTGGTCGTGGATTCAAATATTGTGGGGCAATCCCGATATGACTCTTTTGAAGGCAGGGGGGATGAGATTGCTCAGTTACTACAATCTTTGCTTCCCAAACAACAAACAAAAACTCAAATGCCTGAAGTGATTAAAGAGCAAACAAAAACTAAAACGTCTGAAGTGAGTCAAGTTCATAAGCAAACTTTGAAAACTCCAGTGCCAAATTCTAATCAAGACCTCAATGCAAACACGTTAATACTTGGGTGCCGTCCTGCACCGTACCCCCAATTTGTACTTAACAGACATAGTGTGTTGGAATTTTTTTCTGATGTGAAAGAACTTGAGGATATCGGAACAGCTGATATTGCTCAAGTTAAATTTTCTTTTTTTGTAATTTCTAGTTTCTTACAAACTTTTATTACAATTTTCTTAAATCAACTGGTTGCACTGAGTTCCCACCTAAGATTCGTAACCACAATTCGTCCATGCTGTCAGTAAGAGGAGCAAATATATGTAGATGTACAGATCTTAAATCTTTAAGCAGTTGACATTCGATCAATAAGTGTTTTAGCGTTTCAGGAAGAATGGCACAGAACCTACATAAGGGATCCTTTACATTATCAATGTGCCGGATACAACACATTTGCCTGGTCTTATATGTATTTGTTCTTAGACGTAAAAAGCCATCTCTATGACGTCTTGATGGAAATTTACACAGATATTTTGGCAGTTTATCTAATTTGTTCATCATCGGCCTCAAATCCAGGGCAGTTTTTAATTTGTGGTATTTTTCAAGTTAAATTTATGAATGAAACTATTCTAACCACCATTTGTCTGAAGTTACGCTCGAGGTTGGTGCGTGACATTATTTGGGCTGCTAAGAATCATTTGTTTGACCTGGGCTTTGTTCTGCTGCTGGGGCCTACCCTCAGTATTGAGGCTGACAAATGTATACCACTTAAGCCAATTCTAATTAATGGTGTGGTTCGTGATCAACCCTTGCAATCTAAATGTGTTTGCAACTGTGAGACACCAAGTCAACTAACGCTGCAGTGTGAGTTCGATTTGGTAAATTTTGCCTCGTGGAATACACATGGGCATTCTCATTTGTTTAATAACCCCAACTCTAAACTAAGTAACTATGATATCACTTTTCTGCAAGAAACTTGGCTGACCCGGTCTCCAGTTTGGCATGATCATATCATGCATTTTACACCAGCCTTGCAGGGGGCTAAGGGTCGTCCCAGAGCGGGTTTGATTACTTTTATCAAAATTGGCTCTGGGCTTAAAATGATTGCCACTCATTCACCAAATCCTTATATGCAACTGACGTTAATCTCAGTTGGCCTTGCCCTGTACGCGTTGGTTAACATCTATTGGAACAGTCAGGGAATTGATGATTCGAAATTTTTCCATGACCTTGTAGGTTTGCTAGATTTTCTTTTCATGCTACCTGATAATGTTTACTTGGTGTTGGCTGGTGATCTTAATTTGCATTTATTTGTTCCGGGCAAAGTTGGTGAGTCCATCAGGCAAGCACAGTGGAAACATTTGATGGCATCTCGTGGTCTACTTATGCTCAATGGATCCCATGTGGGTGATAGCCCCCCTAATTTTACTTGGCAGCGTGGGCAGGTTGGAGCTATCATTGATTATCTGTATGTTGACTCTAAGCTAATGTCGCAGGTTAATGACTTCCAAATAGTTCCTGTTGCTGACAGTGATCACAACCTACTAGATAGCTCCTGGTACTCTATGCGTAAAGAGCTGTCATAGTCCTTGATGAAATACTCCGGAACTGTGAGAGCAAACCCTCAGGTAAATCGGATTAAATGGTCTGAAGAACACCTTATCCAATTTGCAAATTCCCTTACTTCGGCCTTTGCCCACTCGTGACTAACTGGGGAGGGCACTAATGCATGCTATTTTGATCTCATGCAGAAACATGTAGTTAATAAGAAGACTACCAATAAACCTCTAGTCTCAAGAAGGCATACATTTGACATACTGGTCAAAAATAAAAAAAACTGAATATCGAGCATTAATGTGTAGAGATTCTTTACTCCCTGCAGAGCTTAAGATTGCTGCGCTGGCCAAAGTAAAGACTAATTATAGAAATTGGGTGCGGACACATCGCGCCACACTTTGGCAACAGGACGGAGAGCACATGCTGAAATTGTTGTGTAATCAAAACACCGCACAGATTTGGACGACTCTCAATGAGGCTATTAATACACCCCAAACAATAGTTCAGAGTCATAATGTATCTGAAGCAGCCTGGATTGAACATTTCTCGAAATTGTATGCATGTCCAGTCTCAGCCGCTCTGTTTCAGGAGGAGACCCCCACTCCACCATTTTACCTCCAGATACTGAGAGCGGACATTCGCTACCACATTTCATCTCTAAGTAAATCGAGAGCCCCAGGACCCGATGGGCTTTCAAATAAGACCTTTAAGCTCAATATGGAGTTGTGGACTGAGATATTGTTTCAGATTTACCAACACATAAATTTCACGCAATCGCTCCCTAAAACATGGACACATTCGATAATCATTCCTCTGTTTAAGAAAGGTGACTGCAGCAAGCCCCAAAGTTACCGTTCAATTGCAATGTTAGATGTCCTGGGCAAACTTTACAGTCGTATTATATTACAATATCTGAACGACTGGATTAAGAATGCAGGGAAGAGAGATCCCTTCCAGGCGGGCTTTGTTTCGGGGCTGGGGACGTCCCCCAATATGCTTCTTCTCAATTTGATTAAGTCTAAGTATGCCAACCTCAAAAAAATGTATATATTGCTTTCGTTGATTTTAGCAACGCATTCGACTCTGTCGACCGTCAGTTGCTTTTTACGAAATTGGAACGTTATGGCTGTCCGTTGTTCATACTTACACTAATCAAATTGTTGCATAGGAACACATCCTTGCAAGTTAGACGTTCTTTGGATGGTACCTTGTCTGCCTCGATTCCAACACACCTAGGACTTAAGCAGGGGTGCATTCTGGCCTCTACGATCTTCAATCTATTTTTGTTAGACATAGGCCTGAAATTAGAAGACACTATTGTTGATGCGCCCAAACTAGGGTCACAGAAAATCACCTGGCTCTTATACGCGGATGACCTTGTCTTACTATCCTGCTCTCCGCGTGGGCTGCAAAATTTGTTGGACAAACTTCAAGTTTATGTGTCTGAGAACCATCTCACTATCAATTTAGCTAAAACTCAAATAGTTTTGTGTGTTCCCTCTGCTAAGAAAAAGACAGCTAGCTTTAAATGGTTTCTTCAAAAGCAGGAGGTATTGAGAGTGTCCCAATACAAATACCTCGGTCTTCCTTATACAGAGTGGCAAAATGAGTGCATTTATGATGCCATTTTGGATGCCAAAATGCGCTCATTAACGTTGCAAACTAAAATTTTGCCGCATAGATATGGGAAGTTCACTTTAACCCATATAATAAATTTCTACCAACTAAAAGTGGTCCCCATTACCATCTACAGAGCTGAAACAAGAGCCCCGAAGGCAAGACTCTTTTGAGACCACCTTGAATCCATGTTTTGGAAAACAGTTCTCAAACTGCCCAAATGTACTCCATTACCTTTACTACTCGGCATGAATTAGGCTCTTTGTCATTATATGTCCAGGTGGTGTGGAAATTCTGCTCTTTGTATAGAAAATGTATTATCAGTGCTACTGTTCCAAATGTGTTGGGAATTCTTGCAAAACAACTTTTGACTCCTTGGGCCTCATTACGACCCTGGCGGTAAGGGGTTAACGCCAGCGTTAGCTGCGCCGACCCCTTACCGCCAATTACGAGGTCCCCTAGCGCCATGGTGCTTTTAACACCTGCTTTTAGCAGGTGTTAAAATCCATGGCGCTAAGGGACCATGGAGTTAATTACGCCACCGTAATTTACGGTGGCGTAATTAACGCCTTCCCCACTCCCATTATGCCCTATGGGGCAAAAATGGGAATGGGGAAGGGTAAATGGGGATTGGGGACTTACCGCCCCGCCAAGGTCGGAATGGGGCGGTAAGTCCGCCAACCACCATGGCGTAAACGTAGTTTACGCCATGGTGGTAAAGTCACGGCCCAGGCGGTAACTTACCGCCTGGGTCGTAATAAGGCCCCTTGTCTCAATGTAGCCAAAAATGGAATGATTATGTAATGGAAGCTTTATCCAGCGGTGATATCTCTCTTGAACTTCTACTACTGAATCCTACCAAAGCCAAGCATAAACTATACTGGGCGGATTGGTCACATACCCGTAGTCAATGTCTAGCGTATGTGGATGGTGAAATCCTAATGCAATCTCATAAAAAAAGATTATGTACCATGGAACCCTATCTGGTGAAAAGTCCCTCCCAGTTTGTTAGATCCCAAATGTTGCGCATTCGGTTGAATTTATGTGCTACAGGGCAGATCCTAGGAAGGTGAGTCTCATTCCTAAAAATGAAACCTTTTGTCGGCACTGTAAGGATCCCACACAATTGGAAACATTGTGCCATTTGGTTGTTGAGTGACTGTCCTCGATATAATTCGGAACCAACTGTTCAGCAAATGTTGCTATTCTTTTACATCTTGAACCTGTGAGGAAATTTGGGTCTACATTATAACCAATGCTAGAGCATCTTCACAAATCGCATTGGTTCAATTTGTAAATGCTGTAATTCCAACCAAATCACCTTTTTTTGGCGCTAAGTGTTTAATATTTATACTGTATTGAGGTCCAGCATGGTGGTGGGGTAATGAAAAGGCCAATTTCCCAGATGTTGGAGGGAATGTTGAAATTTTGCCGAAATGCTGTGTGGGTTAAGTTTTTCTTAGGTTTTTTATAAGATTGTGATTGAATTGATGAATTCTTTTTTACTCTTGTATTGTTAATTTGTTGTTGTAAATTGTACATTTTGAATGGTTGTATATTCAGCCAGCCAAAATTAAAAAAAAAAAAAAAAGAACATGTGGAGTATGTCTGCCTTATCATTTGCACATCTCGGGCATGTCTGCTCCCCTGCTCCCTTGAATAGTGAAATAGCATATGCTGTCATATATGCCCTATGTGTGACCGGCAGCTGCATTAGCTTAAATCTAGCATTTCACAATACCTTCTTAGTGTACTACAGTATTCTAGTCCATTCCCCATCAGTGAAGGCGCGCCCAGCGTCTCTTTCCAATTTGGCCCTCGTCCAGAGCTCTGGTTTACTCATTGCATCTGTTATCAATTCATAGATCTTGGAAATGATGTGGCCGCCTTCCGTCAGGTAGGTCGTATATCATGTCCAGTGTGGCATCCACCATGATTCCCGTCCTCACTGCTGGCCACCTACTCGCTACTATCTTGGTCATACTATGATATGCTAGAAACTGCCCTCTGAGAATATCATGCTGCTCTGTCAGGTCTGCCAGGCTTTTCAGCTCGCCTTCATGGGTCAGGTCTCCCAACGTGATTATCCCATGTGGTTCCCAGTGTTGCCTAATGGTGTAGACCGCTTCCCGCTTCCTAACACAGACCGCAGCCAAGGGTATGTTGTCTGAGTACGGGTCTTGTTGTCCCACCAGCTTCCACATTTTGCGCCACAGTGCTCGCCCCAGTTTCACCAACCCGGGGGCATCTCTCATCCCCCAATCTCAACCCATAGCACTTTCTTTAAGTAGTACACTTTAACTCCATCGCCTAGCAATATTTTGTCTAATGAATCCTCGTCTGCTAGCCAGTTTACGCTAGACTGCAGCTGCCCAGCTAGGTAGTATGCCCCGAAGTGCGGTGCCCTGATTCCCCCGTCCTTATAAGCTCTGCGCAGCACATCAAATGAAATTCGGCACCGTTTGCCACCAGACAAACCCACGGACTACAGAGTCTAGTTTGCAAAAGAACTGTTTGAATGGATTGTGTCCTCCCACGTATTCCTCATCTTTGATATTTGTATCTCGACAGCTTTGCTGCTTCGGAAAGAACATTTCTCGGCAGAGGGCGCTGTGCACGATGTCGTGGTGTCGATGTCCCTCGAGGGCCGCCGTGGACCGTCAATGTCATCAGTAGTATAAATAGCTTGTGCCAGCTGGCTTCAGTTCCGTTTTTCTGAAAGCTTTCGTTTTGAGCAATAACGCTGCACTTCGTTTTTCTGGCTAAAATGTCGTCATCTTCAACAACTTCGTCCCCAAAATCAGACTGCGGGGCGAAAATGTCAATAACCAACCCTCACCGCATCTGCCTTTGGTGTCTGGGCTCCGAGCACCGTACCGATGACTGCGGATCCTGTCAGTCCATGATGGAAAAAGCTCTCTGGGAACTCAGAGGTAAACTAGCGGTGGGGAAGGAAGCTGCAAAGTCTTCTTCGAAGCGGGAAAAGAAATCTGGGGAATCTAGAGATTCCACTCGGGATAAACGGTTGTAGAGGTCTCGGTCGGTAAGCCGATCGAGGCAATCTTCGCCTTCTTCCAAGAAGGCGATGAAGAGATGTCATAGATCTCCCTCTTCTTCCTCAGACTCCTCTATGGAGGCTATCAGATGTCAGACTAGGTCAGATTCCTCTAGTAAATGGGATGCTTTCAGAGTGGAAATGATGCAGATTTTGAGAATGGGGCCTCGACCCCCTCAAAAGAATCACGCAAGAGCCATGCCCCGGTCGCTCCTTCGGACGACTCAGGGAAGTCAAAGGCTACTTCGGCAAAACCGAGTAAACCGGCTGTTCGTCGAGAAATTCACCCCGACAAAAAGGCGTCGAAGGTATCGACTCAGGAATCGAGTCCATCCCCAATACCGTTGAAAAAGTTTAAATCGTCAAGCTCTTCAACTATTGTGTCGACGCCATTGGCGCCGAAGTCGAGGGCGATTCGTAGCAAATCAACCCCCTTTTCGAAGCCGTCTGTCGACAGAATCTTCGAACTCATCGAAGCCCATACCGGTTCAGGAAAATATCTTTAAGCCTGTACCGAAAAAATACTTTTTCAAGTGAATGTCCTCCATATATGAAGAGGAAAGTGCTTCTGATGAGGAGACTTCATCATTTGGGGGGCAGTTTGGCACTAAATATTTACCTGAAGAGCTCATTGATCCAGAATCAAGGATGAATGACCTCTGTGACTCCCTGCAGTCTGCTAGTGGACTTAATACTTCCCCAGAATTGGAGTTTGGCAGGCCTGACCCATGAGCGCATGCTGATTCAGGTTACAGAAACCTGATGAACAGAGTCACAGAGTATATGTGGTGGAGTAGTGCTTCCCCGGCATATGAGCAGAATGACATGACGGACTTCCTAGATCAGGGACCTCAGAAGGACCCTTCCTCAAGGCCCTTCCGAGGAAGGTTGTGGCCAATTGGGAAGCTCCAGAATCTG
Organism: Ambystoma mexicanum; assembly: GCF_040938575.1. NCBI lineage: Eukaryota > Metazoa > Chordata > Amphibia > Caudata > Ambystomatidae > Ambystoma > Ambystoma mexicanum. The sequence continues at coordinate 885,842,030 of NC_090930.1, forward strand.
GGCCGGCTGTGAACAAGAACTTGGTATATAGACCCCCTAGCAGGGCTCCAGACTATCTCACCAAACATCCTACGCCGGAGAGTTTAGTAGTAAAGGCTGCTACTTCAACCAAACAATCTGCCTATCCCTCTATTCCCACCCCCCACATAGAGACAACAAGAAAGTTGATGCATGGGCTCGCAAGGTCTTCTCATCAGGCAGCATGGCCTTGAAGTCTATTAACGTTACATGTACTTTAGCTAGATTTCCTTATACCCTGTGGGACTGTGTTGCCATGGCGGCTGATCACATCCCGGAAGAAGAAGAAAGGGACGGCTTCTTGAATTTAGTTAAGGATGGTGAGGAGGCGATGGGAGAGTATCTCCAATCAGGATTGGATACTGCTGACAGCATCAGCAGATCCATGGCTGCAAGCACAGTACTGCGCAGATTTGCGTGATTGAGAAAGTCGGGATTTGCATCGGATGTGCAGGCCAGACTGCTCAACATGCCCTTCGATGGTTCGAGGTTGTTCGGCAGGAAGGCGGTTGAGAGTCTGGAAAAGCTGCAGACATGCAAGGCGGCGGCAAAGTCCCTTAGCGCCTCCATCAGACAACCTCAATACCCCTACTTGGGCTCATCTTCCTGGAGGGGTCGTTCTTTTTGCTTCTATTCCTCAGTTGGTAGAGGAAGAGGACAGGCCGGACAAAGGCAAAACAAAAGAGTTGATGGCTGGAAGGTTTAGAATAAATCTTGACCTCTGGCATTGCTCTGGGCAACCCTCCAGACCATCGTTCTTCACCTGCCAAGCCATTACAAAAGGGGAAAGACCATATGCAAATCAGGTTTGGCCCCACCCCCAAGGGGGTAGTCCAGCCCGAACTGCTAGGTCACATCCCTTTTGCACGAGACCACAAACATCCCTAGACATGTTTCAGCCTTGTTGGCCGTCATCAGTGAGTAGTAGCTTGGGTCTCTAGGCCCAGCAGGCAAGGGACCCACGTCTGGGCATACCCTTCCCACTTGCGGTGTCAACAGCAAAACGAAAGAGTTGATGGCTGGAAGGTTTAGAATAAATCTTGACCTCTGGCGTTGCTCTGGGCAACCCTCCAGACCATCGTTCTTCACCTGCCAAGCCATTACAAAAGGGGAAAGACCATATGCAAATCAGGCTTGGCCCCATCCCCAAGGGGGTAGTCCAGCCCGAACTGCTAGGAATATTACCTCGTGGTGTACAAGAAAGGGGTGCTTAATCAGCCACAGCAGCGACATCTTTACCTGCAGCCACTGCTGCAGCCACCTCTAAGCCACTCTGAGGCCTTGACCCACAAGACCCTGGTGGGAGGCAGAATCGCTCAGCATCTGAACAAATGGTGGGGCATTACCTCAGATGCTTGGGCACTGGAAACAGTAGTCCATGGTTACTGCCTTCCTTTTCAAAAAAGGCCTCAAGATCATCCACCGGGAGCCAACTCGGTCAAGATTACCGATCTGCTCCTTGTGCAGGAAATTTTAACCCTGCTAGAGAAGGGTGCAATAGAACATGTACCTGTAGCGGAGAAGAACAAGGGTTAGTATTCCCCCTACTTTCTCATTATCAAGAAGGACAGAGGATTGAGACCCATCTTGGACTTAAAAAACTTGAATAAGTTCCTCAGGAAGGACAAGTTCAAGATGGTTACCTTTTCTCAGATCCTTCAGGATCTCTGACTCCAAGACTGGTTGGTATCATTGGACCTTCAGGATGCTTACTTTCATGTGTCAATCCATCTCAAGCACAGGAAGTACCTGCGGTTCGTGGTTCTCATTATCAGTTTCGAGTCCTGCCATTCGGGCTGACCTCCGCCCCAAGGGTTTTCACCAAACTAATGGCGGTAGTGGCAGCGAGTCTCAGGAGAGTGGGGGGGGTTCACGTCTACCCCTACCTGGACGATTGGCTGATCAGGGCTTGTTTACCCGAGCAAGCCCAGGAACATCTCAGTATCACCTGCCACTCCCTACACAGAATTGGCTTCTCCCTCAATTACATGAAGTCCCATATCATACCATTTAAAGACTCCAATTCATCGGACCGATCTTGGATACTTCCTCAGGGAAAGCCTCGCCTTTCGGTGAGAGCTCAACACATTCAGCAGATGGCAGCAAAATTCCAGAATGCCCAGCATCTTCTGGCCTTTGATTTTCTGAGGTTTCTCGGTCTCATGGCATCCTGCATTTTGAGGATGAGATCCCTTCAATGGGTGCTCAGGACTCAGTGGTCCCAATTTTCAGGGAATATGGCAGATCAACTGCAAGTTCCGAGCAGGGTTGCTCAAGAACTTCTTTGGTGGGCTTGCAACAACAACATTCTCAAGGGAGAATCTTTTTGGCAACCATGGCCAGAGATAACGGTAGTGATGAACGCCTCACTTACGGGGTGGGGAGCTGACAATCAGCAGTCATTGGTCTCAATCGGAGTCCAAACTACACATCAACCCTTTGGAGCTGAGGGCAATTAGACTAGCACTGAAGGCCTTCCTGCCCTCTGTACGGGGAAACATTTCCTGTTAATGACGGACAACACAGTGGCCATGTACTACCTCAACAAGAGAGGAGGTGTAGGGTCGCTACCACTCTGCAGAGAGGCAATGCAGCTCTGGTTCAGGGCTATACAAAAATAAATTTCTCTATCGGCAATTCACCTAGCCGGAGAGCATAACATGGCGGTGGACACTGTGAGCAGGCAGAGCACAGACTCCCACGAGTGGGAACTAGCTCTGGAAGTCCTTCAAGAGATCATCACCCTTTGGGGGACCCCCTCAAGTGGATCGCTTTGCGACTGGTACCAACCGGAAGTGCGATCTGTACTGCTCAAGGGAATTACCCCCGAGAGGAGCTCTAGAAGATGCGTTCGTGGTGGACTGGGAATTTCCACTCCTGTACACGTTTCCTCCAGTCTCCCGTCATTCCTCACGTGATCAGGAGGTTGAGAAAGTTTGGGAACACATGATCCTAATTGCCCCGGACTAGGCCAGGAGGATGTAGTACCCATCTGCCCTCCAATACGTCTTCCATAAAGAGAGGATCTTCTCTCGCAAGAGGAAGGTTGAGTTCTCCATCCGGAGTTCAAGACACTCATCCTTCATGCTTGGTTTCTGAGAGGCTGAGATATAAGGATTGGGACCTTGCGTACAACGTAAAGTTAATGTTAAAGGATATTTGTACCGCGCACTATCACCACCGGAGTGGTCCCCTCGCTGGAAATGTTGCTTTCAGCCAGAAGGCCAGCAATGAAATCCTTATACCGGTGTTGTTGGAATAAGTTCAGTAACTGGTGCAAGGACAAGCATGTGGACCCTTTTAAATGTGGCACTCCTATGTTGCTTTCTTTGCTGTTGCATCTGGCTAATCTGGGGCTCCAGATTGGAACCATAAAATGATACCTAGCAGCGCTTTCTATTTTTAAGCGCTCATCTGAAGAGGTCTCCTATTTCAATATACTTTTAATTGTTCCATTTCTGAAGGGACTCACTAATGTGTACCCTCCAGTCCCATTTCATTTCCCGGCTTGGGATTTAAACCTTGTGTTAAAATGTCTAACTTCTACCCCTTTCAAGCCTTTACATTCCTGCCCATTAAGGCTGTTAGATCTGAAAACTGCACTTCTTGTGGCATTAACATCAGCCCGCAGGGTAAGAGAGTTGCAGGCTCTTTCATGCAAGCCTTCTCATACTACATTTCATAAGAATAAGGTAGTCCTCAGGGTAAAACCATAATTCCTGCCGAAAGTAGTCTCTGACTTCCATCTATCGCAGAAGATATCACTTCCATCTTTCTATCCTCCCCCTCATTTAGGTAAGGAGGAGGAAAGGCTGCATAGGCTGGATCCAAAAAGAACTTTAAGCTTTTATATTGCAAGAATGGCAGAGTTTCACCATGATGATCAACTATTTGTGGGATACACCGGCCCTAAATTGGGGCTTGCAGTAACTAACCATACTATATTCCAGTGGATAAAACCGGCTATTGACGAATGCTACATGTTAGCGGGAAAAGACCCGCCGGAATGGCTTCAAGTTCATTCCATGAGGGACATGGCAACTTCCGCGGCTCTTCAAAGGGCTGTCCCGATAACTGATATCTGCTCTGTGGCTACCTGGTCGTCCTTTCAAACATTTGTTAAGCATTATTGCTTGGACTCCTCTTCCACTCAAGGATGTCTTTTTGCTAAGGTAGTCCTTCATTCCATTCATGATTAATTTAAATAGTACTCCCTCCTCCAGATTGTCACTGCTTTTTCGAGTCTATCAAAGATTAGGAATATGTGGGAGGACACAATCCATTGGAAGAACAAGTTACTTACCCCTGGTAACGTTCTTTCGACTGGATTTTCCTCCCACGTATTGCTTATCGCCCCTCCCAGCCTACCCCACCGTACAATATACGTGTTTTACATTCTGCGTTACTTGAGAGCTTGCGGTCCGAGGTATGTCTGGTTAGTTCCTCGATTTATGGAACGAAAAAACAGAACTGAAGCGAACGGGTGCTGCACAAGTTATTTATACTACTGATGACGTTGACGCTCTACAGCTGTCCTCGAGGGACATCGACGCCATAACATTGTGCACAGCGCCCTCTGCTGAGAATTATTTTTTCCGAAGCAGCAAAGATACGAATATCAAAGATGAGGAATACGTGGGAGGAACATCCAGTCGAAACGAGCGTTACCATTGATAAGTAACTTGTTCTTTGGGTATCTCCTAAGGGACGTTTGTAAAATGATATAATAAGCGCAGTAGCACCATCGTTTTAAGGAGGGCCACCCTGCCCATTGTGGACAGAGGTAGTTTCTGCCAGAATGAGATTGAATTTTCGACTCTGTGAAGCGCTTTCAGCGTGTTTGCCTCATGCTCTCTCCTTGGTTCATGGTATATATGTTAACCCCCAGGTACCTGAAGGTGTCCACCGCCCATCGCAGCCCCAGGTTCGGCAACAGCCCGGGCTCCAACTCGGCCTGGCCTGCCAGCGGGAGCAAACTAGATTTCTCCCTGCTAATGGTGATTCTCGATAGCCGTGCAAAGTTATCTAACACCGCCAGTATATGTTGCAGGTTCTCCTCAGGGTTCTGTACATACACCAGCACGTTATCCGTATATAGCAAGACTACATGCATCTCTCCATCGACTGGGATGCCCGCCTCTCTTTAGTTCCTTCTAAGATAGACTGCCAGTGGCTCAAGTGCCAGGATGCACAGGGGAAAGCAGGCACCCCTGTATGGTGCCCCTTCCCAGTTCCCATGCATCGAGACATGCCATCCTGTCTTAACTCTGGCTAACGGATGGGTATATAAGCTGTGTGTAGCCAGTCCCATTTGACTGGGGCAAATGCTTTTATTGCATCCATGGAAACCACTACATATTCAACGCTTTCACCTTTCGTTCATTCTATGACATGATGCAATCTCTGCAGATTCCAAATGTATTCCTTCCCGGGACATAGCCCGCCTTATCCGGGTGTACCAGTGTGCTGATCACTCTCCTCAATCTGGCCGCTAGTAATGCCGCTAGTATTTCACAGTCCTGATTTATCATTGAGAGTGGTCTGTACGACCCACATTCCAACAGCAGTTTGCCAGGCTTCAATATGGGTATTATGACAGACTCCCGTAAACTAGCATTCAGTACATCCTCTTCGTAGGCCTCCTCCATCATCTATAGGAGGTGGGGAGTGATCTCTGCTGCGTATTCGCTATAAAATTTTGCCGGGAACCCATGAGCTCCTGGTATTTTGCCCATAGGTAGCACACTTATGGTCTCCTGTAGTTCCTATTTTGTGAGCAGTGCTTCTAACTTGTCTGCCTGCTCCTGGTCCAAACAGGGTGGCTCTATCTCCCCCCATGCCTCCTTAATGTACTTGGTTCTGTCTCTCCCGTCTGCATCATACAAGCTCTGGTAGAACCTTCTAAAGACAGAGTTAATCTCCTCCTTCGGCCTGCCATTCCTCCCGCATTCATCTCGAATGGCACTGATCATCTCCCTGCTCCCTTCTGTTCCACATAACCAGGCCAACAGTTTCCTGGGTTCAGCTCCTCCCTCATGGAGTTTTTCGCTATACTCCTACGTCCCGTTCCCTTTCCTCCATACTTGTGGGGCATTGCGTCCTTTGGACGGGACCGGAGCACTTTTGTCAAAAAGCATCAAAAATGTAATTTTTGTTCTTCTTAGGCGGGTTACAGCACGTGGCTGTAACCCTGCCCTCCTGAGCTCCGCCCCGCACATCACCCTTCACTCCTTTTCTCCGCGCGGTCGGGGCTGGATGCACTTGCATCGCTGGGAGTTTTTCTTTTTGGCTCCCATTGTCCTTCCTTCTTGCTCCGGTTCCTCGGTTGCCAGTTCTCCGTCTATGCCGGAGTGTCTGGGATTCGCTTCCTGTTCTTCGTGCGAGAGTTGTTTTGCAGGGGCGGATCTTCATCCTGTTTATCTGGAGTGTATAGGCCCGGAACATTGTTGGGGCTCGTGCCTTCACTGAGATTCCCTCTTCATTCTGGCACTCCACATCGTCTTCTTCGGTGGGAGGTCGTGTTCCAGCACGTTCCTCCACCACATTTGCAGCTTTTCATCAACGAGAAGAAGCGCCCAGTGAGTTCTTTACTTTTCTGGGCACCCCGGCCAGGGGCCTCCTTCCCGGGGTCCTCTACGGCCAGGAGGGATTCTAGTAGCTCTGTTACCAGGGTTTTCCCCTGAGGTGCCCCAAGGGCCTAACAGGCATACCGGAGACTCCTCCGAGGGTTCTGACGGACCTGCCAGTACCGGACATCGTTCTGAGGTTCACCTTCACAGTGCTAAGATTAAGTTCAGTTCGGCTGGGTGTTGGGATACCAGGGCACGCCCTGAGGTCTCTTCTTCTAGAGTTTTCTGTACCGTGTCCCGGCTCGTGGCCCCTTTTAAGGGAGCTTTACCTACCAGGTTAAAACCTGAGGTTTCTCTTGTGGGGGCTAAAGTCTGTACCCTTTCTGTACCAAGTTCCGACTCGAGGCCCCTCTTAAGGGAGCTTTTTGTACCAGGTTGAAACCTGAGGTTCCTCTTGTGGAGGCTAAAGTCTGTACCAACGGATCCAAGAGGCCTTTTCAGAAGGTCTTGTCAGTGAGGTATTGCCCTCAACTGTCCCACGCTCAGGGTTGTGGTGGTAGCAGTTCTGTCGAGGGGGCAAAGAGGGGGGGTCACGGACTGCATTCCCTCTGGTACCGGCTCGTCTGAGGTTCCTCCGTTGGAGGCTAATTTTGAGACTGGTTCGAAGATGTCCACTAAACATCCAAGACCACCCAGTACCGGCTCGCAGAGGATCCTTGTATGGCTAAAGTAAATCCCCTGACTCTCCTAAGGAGACAAATGTCTCAGCTACGCATGTGACGCAGTTCTCTTCAGGTGGCGACAAAATGGCGTCCCAACCTGCATGGTCTACAGCAGCGATTTTGGATACCTCTCTTACACCTACGTTTCACAACATCTGGTGCTGGGGGCATTCCTTTTGGGGCTGAGTAGCCTTTTCCACGCCACGTGAACAACAAAATCTGTTCCACCCTTCTTTCGATTGACGTGCGCGGGCTCCGCTGCCTCATGCTGTCATGCTCCGCTCCACTGATCTATGTGGACCCGGCTGGTGGGGGAACCTCCTGGCAACCATCCGCCTTGCGTTCGTGAGGGTAGGTCCCTTACGAGCGGCTTCTTCCTCTCCCAACACCTAAGCCCTCGGCTGAGGATGAGTTTTTTGGGAAGTTTCAGATGCTCATGCACTCTGACCCTATGAGGACGTATTTCAAGCATCTGTTCACTACTGTTCCACCCCCAGCTGTTCTGATTCAGGTTCCGGTGGTGCCATTCCATCCACCGCTTCCTTCTGGACCTCCTCATCCCTTTCTCCTCTGCCCCATTGTCTCCTATAGAGAAATCACAAGTGGACGGGGGCAATATTTTAAAACCTGAGGCGGTAGACACGGGGGCAAGTTTTTGTTCCCTCCTCGTTGGATGAGCCTGAAGCAGATGAGGACAGCTATGAGCAGCCCCGCTCGGTGAGAGCATTCCATGACCGGGATTGGTTTGTGTAGCTCTGTTACCAGGGATTCCCTTGAGGTGCCTCAAGGGCCTAATTGTCACACCGGAATGTTCTTCGAGGGTCCCTCAGAGGACCTGCCAAAACCAGATCTGGTTCTGAGGTTCACCATTTGGGTGCTAAGGTTCAGCCCAGTTCGTCTGTGGCTTTGGATACCAGGGTTTGCCCTGAGGTTTCCATTTCTGGATCTTTCCACACTGATACCGGGGTACACCCTGAGGTCTCCGTTTCTGGTGCTTGTCACACCAAGCCATGGCTCGAGGCCCCTCTGGAGGGAGCTATATGTCCCGGGTTAAAACCCAAGGTTCCTCTAAATACAGTACTAACAGAGTCGAGGGATCCTCTAAGGGTCCTATCGGTAGGATACATTCCTCAACCGTCCCACGCTCAGGGTCGTGGTGGTACCAAGTCTGTCGAGGGGGCAAAGAAGGCGGTCAAGCAACATGCCTTCGAGTACCGGCTCTACCAAGGTTCCTCCCCTGGAGGCTAACCCTGAAACAGTTCCTAGGATGTCCACTAAACACCCTAGATCTGCCAGAACGGACTCAGCCGAGGATCCTTGTTTCAAGGCTAAAGTGTTACTTAAGTCCCTGACACCCTTGAGAGACAGTTACCTCATTTTCTCCTATGACACAGTTCTCCTCAGGTGTTGACAAAATGGCGACTCAACCTCCTTGGTCCACGGCAGCCATTTTGGATACCTCTCGTACACCATCTTTCAGGACGTCTGGAGCTGCAAGCATTTCTTTTGGGGCTGAACAGCTTTTCCATGCTATATGGACAACGGAAACCCGTTTATCGGTCCTGGCGAAAGCTTCAGCTAAGGCCCCTTAAATACAGAGGTCAGGGTCCCAGACTCGGTCCTTCTCTGGATTCAGGGGGTTTTCGGGGTCACTGATCTGAAGCTTCGGTTGGTGTCCCTGCCTAAAGCTGCAGCTGCAAGGTGGTTGGTTTTTCTCTCAGCCATCAGTCTCCTCTACAGGGACAGGTAGTCTCCCTGCCGACAAATCACCCAAAAGTTATTTTTTGTGGGTCGCACAAGACTCCGGTGGGAGCATCACCGAAGACCGGTGCGGTTTGTGCATCGCTCAGGTGGGTTTTTCGATTGCCTTTTCCTCCTACCCCACCCTCAGAGCAGAGGTACAGAATCTTCTATATCTCAGAGCGGTGGAACCTGCTCCCCTCAGAGAGCGGGTTATTAAGCCACACAGGGTTATTTTTCACAGTGCTCAAATCCAACCAGCTGGCCTGCGCGCTATCTTCGATCTTCCAAAAGAAATTCAGGTTGATCATGCCCTGCCAAATAAAGTCTTCTCTTCGGAAGGGCGACTAGCTCAGTATGGTGGTCCTTAAATACAAAAAATAGGTAGGGGGAAAATGAATTTTTATACTGCTACACCAATAGCAAAACCCCAGGATAGGTGAAACCTATACATTTAGCACAGAAAGTGCTGGTGAGCAGCTTTTAGCCACAGATAGGGACACTAATTACTCTCTACTGCACAAGGGGAAACAGAAAGCACAACATATTTCAACTATAGGCTCTGTGGAAAAACCACAATCAAGTGAAGGAAAATTCAGCCAACCACTCTGTCACACGAAAAGTAAAAAAATATATATGCAATTTTATTGTAACAAAATCAATTAAAATTTCACAGTCATGACAAACATTTATAATTCAACATACACTGCATCTCCTGTTGGTTTTTAGTCGACATTTAACAGGCAAAAACAGAGAGAAAACACAAATGGAAAAAACCAAATTCGAGAAGGTTTACAAGCTAGACATGACAATAAATCAAGCTAGACGTCAACCTAAAGTTTTTCAATAGTTGGCCGGAAGTTTGCTAAAATTTCAACTGACCATTCAATATTATACCACTCCATTCCCATTCAGCCCGACATGTTTCATTCCTCACACACTAGTTACTCACTCAAATCAAGGGAAATTCTTCAGGGGCGCTGTTTAGCCTGTAAGCTGTTAGCAATGTATTATGACAAATAAAGAAGACTACAATGATCTTCAATTTCAGAGCCTATTCGATTAAATCGAAGAGTAGGACTTCACAATCAATAGCGGCAGTCAGCTTAATACTGCTGCAGGAATTCTTATTACTTGGTCAAGTGGAGAGATAAGAGTTTGTACCTGTGAGCGAAAAAAAAGGGGGGACAAGGGTCAAAATAATACCTCCTGTCTAATCAGGCTATTTAGTGAGCCTTCAATTTAAGAGGATGGTTACAGTTAACAACCACTTTGCTAGAGTACTAAGAGCTCAAAACCACGAAGGTAATCAGTAATACTACTTGGGGTCTCCAAACGAGGGGGAAAAAAGAAGAAATAGCCCAATTAGCCACTCTTCAGTTAGTCCTAAAGCTCTATCTTAAATCCAGTGGAGCATGCTTGATCTATATGGAGGAGTCTGTAGATAATGACTAACGAGAGATGTGTACCTATAAACGACACATGCATGTGAAATTATGCTTGGGAAAAACTTCCTAAACACTCTTGCCCTTCGTATAGCAGAAGAGTGACATTGGATCTGCACTCACCAGCACCAACCTCTATGACGAGCGCAAAGGGGACTCTAAATTTGGCTGGTTCTGTCCCTGATGTAAAGTGGGAACATAGAACAAAACGGAAAGTCAACACGTGAGAGGGTATATCCTGCTACAAGTGCTTGTTGCCTATTTAACCGAAAACAAGGTCATTGGGTGGTATTATCTGACACTATATGTGCCGTGGTGCTGTCTTGAAGTCAGATGGTGTTGGGATGTCAATGCACTGGCAGGGTCGCGGCTGGAATTGGAGTTCAGTCTGCGAGGCGAGAAATCCAGAAACAAACTTTGACTATTTAATCTGCAGTAAGCACCACAGAATAGAATCTCCGGTTTGCTGAGTGCACTTCTTATTCTATTGGCATCTAGATTTTATACCTGTTCCTGTGGTCATAAGAATCGAACGCCTATAGGTGAAGAGAAAGGTACACGATGCCAATGCCGTGTGTTCAGCTCTCCCTTACAGTGGGAGTGTGTCCGTCTCTGACGCTGTGTTGGTACGAACACCTGTGGATGACCCAAAACACTAGTTATGCTGAGAAAAATACTCGGGAAACGGGTTAACACATTCCAGTAGTGTCCTACCAAGCCTGAGTGTAGCTAACACTCTATCGGCACATAGCCTAATCAGGAGGAACCCAGGCACTGCTTACCATGCATTCATTCCGTGGCTTCAAAAACGCTTTGGCAGTTTACGCTGTGGCAGCTTAGTCGGTAAATCACTGTTGCTGGCCAGGGCTGCACCGCTACCTCTTTTCGCACGTCACAAGTTCAGGGATTCCAATTGTCTGCGCGAATGGTGTTACTGTGGTGACTATAACCTCATGGGTGTCCACGTAACATATTGTTGCTATGCTACCAGTGGGAGTAGCCATTTTGCCTCTGAGTCAGATGCACCAGAACTTTTGGTGTTGTAGTTTGTTTAATACCAATGGCCGAAGTACTGTTCAGCAATTTCGAGCAGTTCACTCGCAAAACACTGCCTATTTCTTGGAGAGCCTAGTTCAGGGTACAGGCTTGCAATCATAAAGCAGCAAGTGTTGTGCCAAAACGTCTTGAGAGAACTAAGCCTGCTGATGACTCTAGTGCGTGGAAGGCAAACTTGCTAGGCTCCAATTAGAGTCAACGCGTTTCGGGAAATGCAACGCCTTTCTCATGATTACATGCGGCGCAAAGTCGCGTCAAGGGAAAATCACTGCGGGATCGAACTAGAGATCTGAGGCAAAACTTGCCATTGACTGAAGGTTCCAAATAGTCAGATTGGCCGTTGCAGAGCTCACTAAAAGAGACCAGGTCCTCATATGCAGAAAGACAGAAAACATCAATTAGGCTTCAGGCTGTCCAGTCAAGTTTGTCATTGAGCCCAGTGATCAAGCTTTTGGCCAGAAATATTAACCGCTGTTCTTTTTTCAGTAGTTTAATTTTATCTCTATTCCCATCACCGGTCGGGTTCAGTTTCCAGATGACTGTCCACCGTAGGTCCTCTACTTTGTGTATGTGTTCCACCCAGTGACCTACTAGGGGGCATTCTGTGTTCGATTACGGATGCAACTTTTATGCTCGCTGATGCAAGTTTTAACCTTCCTTTCTGTTTTTCCAATATAAAGCAAATCACAGGGACACCAGATTCCGTATACAACCATACTTGAGTTGCAGTTGGTAAAGCTATGTTGTTGTCACATGGTACCTAATCCCAGGTAGAGTTTGTTGCTTTTGGACGTTGAGTTACAGAAGGTGCAATGTCCACATGGAAAGTGACCAATTAGCTTGGGAAGACCCAATTATTTCCGGGAGGTTACTCTGGTTGGTTGGTTTAAGACTCACATTGTTACGCGAGATTTGTTATCTCAAATTGGCACTCCTTTTAAATGAAATGATTGGTTTCTCTAGCAGTTTTACAACTTGTCCTAGGATGTTCCAATTTCTCAACAAGATTTTTTTGATAGGATTCGACATATGGCTATAGGTGTTCACAAAGACCAGTTTGTTGCTTTCACCAGTTTTAGGGTGGGTTTTGTATTCTAATAGGGCTTCTCTGTTATTGTTGCTTGCGCATTTCCTAGCGAAAGATGTTAATCCCTCTGGATAGCCTCTCTCATGTAGACGTTCGCTCAACTCTGCTGCTTCTCTTTTGAAGTCCTCTCTGTGCATGCTGTTTCATTTTAAGTGCAAGAAATGCCCTAATGGCAAATTGTCCCTAAGATGCAGTGGATGGAAACTCCCGTATTGTAATAAGGAGTTCTTGTCCGTGCTCTTGTGGAAAGGTTTGACACTCAAGATTTTGTTGTATTGTCCTTCTGCAGTGATAGTGATATCAAGGAAATTGCGTTCTTTATTACTCCTTGTCGAGGTGAATTTCAAATACCGATCTCGTATGTTGAGCCACCTAAAAAGCCCCCCTTCCAAATGCCAAAAATGTCACCGATATACCTTTTCCAAGTTCTTATCTTGGACTCGAAGGGATTATGATTGTTCAGGACTTTGTTGACTTCAAATTGTTCCATATAAAGAGGTTCACCAGGCTTGGGGCCAATGTGGCCCCCATGGCCGTACCCTGGATTTGTTTAAAAAAGTCACTGTTGAAGTGAAAATAGCTCCCTGTTAATGACATCTCTGCGCACCATAGCACGAAGGATATAGGAGTGGTTGAAGTTGGATATTCATGTAAGAGTCTCTCTTCAAGCATTGCCAATGAAGCTCTTTGTGGTATGTTAGTGTACAGAGCCACTACATCTAAACCCACTAGGATTTTGATGTCTGGATCAAACTTTAAACCTTTCACTTGCTTGATTATCTGGATCGTATCATCTTACGTCATCTTACGCTCATCTTACGTACTAGAGGTTGCAAGAAAAAGTCAGCAAACCTTGAGAGCCGTTCAAGGATCAAGTTGACCCCGAAACAATTGGTCTTCCTGGGGACCGCTCTAGGATCTTATGTATCTTGGGTAAGGTGTAAAATTGTGGGATCTTTGGTTTGTCAACACACAAAAAGTCTGCTTCTTTCAAAGAGATCCAACCACATTGTTTGGCTTTGGTGACTTTCACCAGAACAAGTTCTTGTAGTTGCTCTGTCGGGTCACTGGAAAGAGGTATGTAACAATCTAAATCCAACAGTTGCCTGTTACATTCCAAAATGTACGCCTCGCGATCTTGTAGCACAATGGCCCCACCTTTGTCTACTTTGTGGATAACTATAGATTTATTAGCGAGCAGGTTCTTTGCGGCTGTTTTTACGCGATTACTGGTGTTGTCAAAAAATGTTCTGTCTTTACTCGAAATCCGAAGCGAGGTCAGATCTTGGAGTACCATTCTTTCGAACACGCAAGCCTATGCTGTTCTTTCATTCAGAGGTACACAAAAAGAGGACTTTTTATGAAGACCAGTGTCAGTCTCTTGAGCATCCGATTCTTTATCCTTAAAGAATTGCTTCAGATGTACTTTCCTCATGAAGGCTTGGAATTCCTGACAAAATTGGAATTCATTGTATTGATTGGTGGAGACAAACCCCATGCCCCAATATGTTTGGTGGTCCTCCATGATGCATAAAATGCACATTCTGATGTGGAGCCCGCATGTGAAATATCGGCGGTTCTCTGTGAGAGCAGAACACTTATTCGAATACCCTCTTTTTGAGAGACGCACCAGAGACTCCTCCGAGGACCCCAACAGTGGGTCTGCCAATACCAGATCTTCTTCTGGGGTTCCCCATTTGGGGCTAAGGCTCTGCTGTGGCTCTGGATACCAGGGTTCTCCCTGAGGCTTCTCCATCTGGAGCTAACTGTTCCGAGTCTTGGCTCGAGGCCCATCTCAAGGGGGCTAAATCGGACACCAACAGAATTGAGGGTCCCTCATCGGGGGTCTTGGCTGTAAGGTATTTCCCTCAGCCTTCCCACGTGCACGCCCGTGGTGATACCAGTTCTGTTAAGGGGGCAAAAGAAGGCGGTGGCGCACCACAGGCCTTCCAGTACCGGCTCTGCCGAGGATCCTCCAATAGAGGCTAATTCTGGGGCAGCCTCTCAGGTGTTGAGTAAACACCCTAGATCTGCCAATACCGGCTCTGCTGAGGTTCCTTGTTTCAAGGCTAAGATGGCACGCAAGGCCCCTGACTCCCCTGAGGAGACTATTGCCTCACTTGCTCCTGTGATGCAGTTCGCCCCAGGTGTGTGAAAATGGCGGCCCAACCTCCGCGGGCCACAGCAGCCATTTTGAATACCTCCCTTACAGCAACAGTGTAGTTCATTTTCACACAGACAATTAGGTGGCAAAGTTTTACTTCAACAAGCAGGGTGGCACCGAGCCTCCTCTCCATGTGGATCTTGCCATACAAATTTGGGCTGGGCAATCCAGCCTATTGTTTGGCTCCAGGATGTGCACATTCCGGGTCACCTCAATATGACGAGAGATTCACTCAGTCGCCAGTCGGCATCTGGTACGAGTGGGACATGAACAGTATTATCCTCTCCCAACATTTTTCATCAATGGGACACTCCAGAGGGGGACCTCTTTGCAACTTCTTAAAACAAGATATGGCCCATAGGTCGCTCTGTAAGCCCAGGAGCACATCGAACTGCACTCTTCTGTTCCAGGCTCCTTAGTGGCCAATCAGATTCTGGTTTTCGGAACTACAGCATCTGTCGGTACTCCCCCGGTCACATTGCTGTCGATTCCTGGCCTGCTTCACCAGAGCATTCACCAAGCGTTTCACCCCTCCCCACAATTGTTCAACTTGGTGGCCTGGGGCCCGAGTTCAGATCATTAACACAGTTCAATCTATCTGAGGACGGTGTGCGCATATCCAAGCGGCCAGGAAGCCCTTTACAAGGAGTCAGTACGGGAGCAAATGACTCCGGTTTCCCATTGGTGTTTAGCTAAACAGACCAGGCAAGCTCTGGTCAACACCGTTCTATCTTTTGTGTCTTATCTTCTTATCTGGCAGTTTATTGCATCCCATGTTCTGTTATGCAGAACTTATTTATCTGCTATTACGGCCTTTCTGTCCACGGACAGCTGTTACTTTTCATTGACTAATCCAGTCATCAACAAAAGGCATTTTGCGGGTCTCTTCATCTCTTCCTGCCAGGGGGTTATGCTACAAGCCATTTGAATATATGGCCACTATCGATCTTAAGTACCTTTCTTGGAAGGTTGACTTCTGATTTCAATAACATCGGCAAGGCGAGTAAGTGAGCTTCAAGCTCTTCCTGTGAAACATCTGTTCCTCACTTTCCACAACGATAAGGTTAGGCTTTGTTCTCATCCTTCCTTCCTGCCTAAGGTGGTTGCCGATTATCATTTGAACAAGCCTGTCTTCTTTCCTGAACTGGCATCTGATGCTGAGAGAGTTTTACACAACTTGCACGTCAGGTGAGCCCTGAAGTTGTACCTCGATGCAGCTGTCTCCACACCTCTCGCTGTTTCAGCTCCCCCATCAAGTTTGCCAGCACCTTAGCGGCCGGTGCCGTCTTTCTACTTTTCCATTACAATCTATCTAATGTTGGTTCCAGAGTGCAATTCAAGTCCCCTCCCCACAGCCATGTGGCTCCTCTATATGGTGCTAGTCGGGGACCCAGTGTTTTAAAGAAAGCAGGTGCGTAATGGTTGGGTGCATATGAGTTGATTAGGCCGATTTCTCTCTGCTCTGGAAGCCCGTGTATAACCGTCAACTGACCCACATCATCGCACTTCCATTCCAGCAGCTTAAAGGATACTGCGGGGGCTACCCAGATGAGGGTGCTCTTTGCATATGCTGAGTATGTTGCATCCCTAACTATTCTCCCTCCCGCCCTCACTTCTTTGCAATCACGGATTGCCTGGAGGCGGTTAGGTGTGTTTACTGCAGGAGAGCGATTTGCACCCCTTTATTTACAAAAAAGGTATGGACCCTGTTCCTCTTGATGTAACTAAAAGTCCCCTCACATTCCCGGTGGCGATCTTGATACTGCTCATGTCCCTGTTGTAGTGTTGGTTCACAGGTATGTCCCACTTGCCCTTCTTTCTCATCCCCTCTTGCCCTTCGCTCCAGTGTGTGACTGCTCGCTAACAGGTCTCACCTCTTATCTTCCTCCCTTCACCCAACTAGTCGAGCTTGTACCTCCCTCCCCTCCCCTGTTTCCTCCATGGTGGGTTAGCCTGGTGTGCAATTCAACTTAACATAAAACTCCCCTGAAATTCCCAGCATGTCAGACTAGTGCCCAACCATTCGTAGTCCGTTCAGGCGCAGTCGCTTCTCGTGCTGACCAGTGTCTCAATCCCTTCTTACCAGTTCAGCACGCAGCGGCGGAGTGCTTCTTGCTTGCACTCTAACAGGGACATCCCAGTGTCGACAGAAAGTGGAAAGCTCCCAATATCTCTGGCTTGCTTTGCTACCCTAACGGCCACCAGTTATTGTTCCTCAGTTTCTAACAGTGTGCAGCAGTCTCTTCTTGCTGCTTGTCAGTGTCTCAAGTTCTTGCCTCAGTTGATCTTGGAGCTGAGTCCATCCTCTTCTCCAGCCTGTTTGAAGGATCTGCTTTTTGTCTCCCCCGTAGTGGTGGCACTTCAATCAAGTCCATCCACAGCTGTGCTTCACCAGTAAAAGTGTGAGCTGCCATTGTGGAGTATTTGGTTTTAAAAAATATATATTTGTAGTAGTTTTCCATACATTTTTTTCATTTACGCACTGGTTTTATAACAATCTTAATCCCCTCCATCCCCTTGATGTAGAGTTCCAATCTCTGCGAAAGATCCATTTTTTTAGTACATCATACACACAAAAAAATGGGTCTTTGCAGAGACTGGAACTCTAGATCAAGGGGTTGGAGGGGATTAAGATTGTTGTAAAAACCAGTGCGTAAATGAAAAAAATGAATGGAAAACTACTAAAAAAATATATTTTTTAAAATGGACATCTATTATTTTGATGCTGTGTGGCCACCATTGTTGCATATAGTCACTTTGGAGGTGCAACAGTAGGTGTCCCCAATCTCTCATAAAGGTGTCTTGGGTCCCTTAAAGCTTATGTCACCCATTCTAGGGATACAAAGTTCCAAACCTTATTCAGCCAATCGTAGGTCGGGGATGATGTTCTTTTCTTCCATTGTTGGGCTATCACGAGCCATACTGCTATAACACGGATCATAAAGCCCCTTTTCTGTGATTTAGTGAGGCCTCCCAGGCCCTTTCCTTAAGCTCCTCGGAACCTGTTACCATCTTGCCGGCCTGTTCCCTCACCCCGTCCCAGAATTGCTGTATCACCAGGCAGGTCCACCATATGTGCTTCCAATACCCCTTCAATGCACACCCAATCCAGAACTTGTCGGATGTCGTCAGGAACATAGCATGAAGCCTCTCGGGTGTGTAATGCCATTGGAGAAGCACTTTTTGCCACATCTCTCTTACCTGTATTGAGCACGTCAGCTTTGGAATGATTCCCCATATATACTTCCATTGCTTCCTGGTTATCACTTCCCCCAGTGTCTTTTCCCATTTCACCATGTAGTTCCACCTAATCTACTCCCCATGGGTGTTCAGGAATCTATAATAGTTCGAGATCAGCTTCCCCGAGCCCGTACTTGTAATGTATAGCTCAAAGGGTGTTGACTGTTTCGTAGCTGTCTGCCTTATGTGTGGGGACATGAGCCAATGCTTAAGTTGAGTGTATTTAAAAATGTCCTTATGTGTTAGTCCCAGGGTCTGTTTACATTTTTGGAATGCTGTTATTTTTTGCCCCTGGTACATATCCCTTATCGTCCTACATCCTACTTTTGTAAATTTTTTATATGTTGCTATGTCCATCCCCGGTTGGAACTCTGGGTTCTCGAATATCTGGACAAAAGGGGAGGGTTGAGTTGACAGTGCCCCTCTCTTGATTGCTGCATCCCATACATCCACGCCCACCCCCACCACTTAACTGATCTTAATGTTCGGATGCCTGTGCTGTGCCTTTAACCATAGTAATCCTGAGATTGGGGTTCCAGCCACCGCCCTGTTTTGTTTAGTATTGGGGTATCCGCTACCCATTCTTTCACTACCCGTAGCTGGCGCGCCTCATAATATCTGCGGAAGGAGTTATAGGTCTCCCTGGTTTCTTGCCACCGTCATCGTTGGCATCGCAATTCTTGGTGGTTTGTGCTTCCATATGTACACCTTAATAACTTTGTTCAGGGATTAAAAAAAGGCATTTGGTATTCGAATGGGTAGGGGCTGGAAGTCGTATAATAGTTCTGGTAGGACCACCATTTTAGTTGCTACCATCCGTCCCCCACCATAATGTCATTTGTGGGTTCCATTTCCTAATGTCTTTTTAATTTTTTCTAGCAAATTCAGGAAGTTTGCTTTATGCACAAGGTTTAATGATGGTGTTAATGTTACCCCTAAGTACGTTATCGCCGATTTTGTCATCTGTAGTTGCACTTTGTGGGTCAATGTCACTATTATGTTGTGTTTTGCCGTTAAGTTTGGTACCTCTGTTTTTTGTCTATTGATGTTAAGACCGGATATTTCCCCAAACCTTTCCAATTCTTTCATGAGCGCTGCTAGGGGGCATTCTGGAATTGTAAGTGCTACCAGCATATCATCTGCAAAAGCCATGGTGTTATGCTCCTGTCCCGCCATTGTTCTCCCCTTCACCTCCTCTGCCTCCCGAATTCTGGACAGTAATCGTTCCAGAAAGATTGCATATAGTAGCAGCGACAGTGGGCACCCCAGTTTCGTTCCCCTCCCCAGGGTCAATATTCCATTGTGGGCCACTTGCATCTGAGGTAAGTGATAATTGGCCCTAACCATTTTGAGGAAGTTCTATCTGAAACCCATTTGTTCCATGGTGCGGAATAGTTGTGACCACTCCACCCCGTGAAATGCTTTCTCTGTGTCCAATGAGACAAGTACCGGCTGTGTTCGTGTTATTTCAATTTTTTCTATCAGGTGACAGACTCTACGTGTGTTATCAAATGTCTGCCTTGTAGGTATAAAACCTGATTGGTCTGGTGCTATGAGTGATGGGAGCAGATGTGAGATTCTCTCGGCCAGTACCTTTGTATATAGCTTTGCTTCTATCTTTATGAGGGCTATTGGGAAGTATCTTCCAAATGTTTACCCTGTTTGGGAAAAACTACCAGTTTTGCTTCATTCATCGATCAGGTAATGTTGCCTTGTATTTTAAATGTATTGTATAGCTTTGTTAATCTGGGGGCCAGAATGTCTTGACATTTTCTGTAGAACCAGTCCGGGTAGCCGCCTGGACCCGGTGCTTTATTTCTAGCTATGTTTTTAATTGCTTTCTTCACTTTTTCCACCATTATGTCTCCCTCTATGAGCTCCTTTTCCTCCTCTGAGATGCGGGGGAGGGCGAGGTTCTCTAAATATTCATCTTGTTTGTCCTTGTTAGGGTTAGCAGATCTGTATAATGTTTGGTAATAGTCCCTTAAGATCTCCCCCATGTCCTTGTCCTTTGTCTCATTATAGTTCTATTCTTTTCCCTTGTTTTAAGCTGACTGGCGAGGAGTTTGTCCGCTTTATTTGCCCTTATATAATACCAATATAATACCAATGTTTCAGGTATAGGAGTGATTTCTCTGCTCGCTTACTGCGCAGGACACCCAACTGACCCTGAACGTTTCGCAGTGCTAACAGCAGTGTCTTGCTTGGTTTCTTGGATATCTCCCCTTGGAGCTCTCTCAATTTCCCCTCCAGTGCCTGTTCCCACATGCCTTTCTGTTTGTCCTTTCCCACTTTTAATACTGTTAAATCTCCCCTTGGCACCGCTTTGAATGCATCCCATTCTATTCCTAACAGTGTTTCTCCTGTGTCATTGTCCTGAAAATATTGATCTATCATTTCCCTAATGGAGTCCACCACAACCTGGTCTTGTAACAGTTCCATGGGGAAATTCCCCTTCCATAGTCCCCCTTTGTTGTGTCCTAGGTTAATTATTCACCCTGATCGGGGCATGATCCGAAAGGGAGACAGAGCCTAAATATATCTCCTTTACTTTGCCCACCAACCCTGTGGCGGCCCATATATAATCTATTCTAGACTGCGAAGTGTGGACATGGGAGTAGTGTGTAAATCCTTGTGCCTGTCCCCTAGCCACTCTCCATATATCATGAAGTGCTAACGTCTCAATTATTTGTTTCAGTGCCTTAAATGGACCCTGTGTTCCCAAGCGTGTGATGTTGCTCCTGTCCAGCTGTGGGTCCCAACCTAAATTGAAATCCCCTGCTAGGACCCCCTCAACCATGGCAAAACCTTCCAGGCATGAAAGAGTCCCCCTCAAAAACCTGTCTTGCCTCTTTTTGGGGGCATATATCGTAGCCAGCGTTACCTTTCTTTCTCCATATGTAATATTCAAGAAGAGGTAGCGGCCTTCCATATGGGCCAGGGTTCCCTGCACCTGTATTCCCAGCCAGTCTTGAAACGCTATCAGTACCCCCACCATTTTCTCACCTACATTTGCCTGGTACATCTGTGAGAACCCTCTAATTTTCAGATGTCTCTTATCGGCTTTCCTGATGTGTGTCTCTTGGTACATTATGATGCCCACCTTCATCCCCTAATCAGCTGTTCCACTTTTTTCCTCTTGATTGTGGTGTTTAGTCCCCTCACATTGTATGTTAGTATTTTTAGTGGCGCCATCCTATCTTCCTAGTGTTCTTATTGCGTTTATTGAGTCCTGGGCCTACATCCACCCTCTCTCCCCAACTTAAACTCCCCCTACTATCTCCCCTAATCCCAACTTTGTATCCCTCCACCCCCTCTTTCCAACTCTCTGAGGAGGGCCCAGGTTCCTATGACCGCTCGGACGAGGTGTCCGTCGCTGCTGGCCCTCTGTCCTCCCAGAGATATTGTCATGGGGATTACTAAACACCACTATGAGGTCCATTGACTGTCTCACATCCGGCCCCCCTTGGGCTGCTTGTTCCTTGTAATGGTAACAATCTTCATACCCTCCCATAGATTAGCCTTATTTCACCATACCCCATCTTACTTGTCTACCTTGCGTTTCAGACTCTGGCTTCCTCTGGCCATTCACTTCCTATTGGGCGTTCTGCAGTTGTTTGTGAACTTCTTCCATTCCCATGGCTTCCTGCTGGATCTGCCTCCTCTACGTTGTCCCTCACTTGTCCCTTGCTCATCTTGCAGATTTAGAATGAGCTCTCCCTCCTCACATGTGGTGATTCTATGCTGTCGTCCTTCCTACGTGAAGAGCAGTCAGAAGGGAAAAGTCCATTTGTACCTTGTTTGCTTTGACGTTAGAAAATCTCACTATTGTATGAGACAAGAACCGCCTGTGTTCGTGTTATTTCCATTTTTTGTATCAGGTGACACACTCTACGTGTGTTATCAAATGTCTGCCTTGTAGGTATAAAACCTGATTGATCTGGTGCTATGAGTGATTGGAGCAGATGTGAGATTCTCTCGGCCAGTACCTTTGTATATAGCTTTGCATCTATGTTTTTGAGGGCTATTGGGCAGTTATGAGTGCCCAGATGCCCTAGGGTCATGCCGCACTATATAAATAATAAACTAAATTAAACTACTGGGCCCATCTGCCTTTTCTTTTGCAGTGTGGCCTGCACTAGGTCCTAATATAGTTGCACCTCCTCTCTGTTGATTCGTACCTGACCAGCTAGCCTTGCCTTCCACAATATTTGTTCTTTTTTTTCATAAGAGGTGACCGCTACCAGAACATCTTGGGGACGTGCCCCTGGTTCTCCCATTCTGCGTGGGCCTACTCTGTGTATCCGATCAATCTGGTCCCCAGATGCTGAGTCATCCACCAGAACCTCTGTGAAAAGTTGTTGTGCTGTCATTGTCAGGTCTTCGTGCTCCACCTTTTCCGAAAGATTCTTGATTCTAACATTGGACCTCTGTGATCGATTTTCAAGGTCCTCAGATTTTATCTCCAAATTGTGCGTTAGGCGTGCAAGATGTTCCAAAGCTACTTCGAGTTTTTTTCGAGTCCTCTTCCATCTCCTGAACAGCTCTTTCCACTGTGTCAATCCTTTCTTCCAATTTGTCCACATCCAGCTTTAGTTCTTGCACTGACTGCTTCATTTCTATTTTCAAGGTTTCAAACTGCGTTTGAAAGGAGGCCATGAATATGTCCTGTAACTCCCTGAACCAGCACTGCATATCTTCTTTACACATTGCCATAGCTGTTTCTGTGCCGGTTCCTTGATGTTTTGGGCTCTGCTGAACTCCTCCGCCCCTTGTGCTTGTCGCAGCCTCTGCGCCCCACAGTTGTTTAATGCTGACAGACTGTTTTGCCTGGAGAGTTTGTTGGATCGCAGCCGCTGCAGTTTTGCCCCTTGTTTTTGACATGTGGCTATTGGCGTCTGCAGTTCCATGGAGTTCTCTTGGTGTTCACCAGCCCTTTCTCGTGGCTTATTCTCCGTTGGGACCTTTTAGGTTTCAGTAGTCCTCTCCCGGCTCCCTGCCCCCTCTTTTGTGGTTCCTTCACCTATTGTGTTAGTTCCTTTTATGCCGCTGCCCCTTGTCAATGGTGTCACCTGGTGCTGCTCTTATGCTGCTAAGCCAGCCCGTATTGAACATCTCTAGTAACTTCTGTCTGCCGGACTGTGACCCTCTTATGTTGGGCGTTGCGTTGTATGGGAGAGTGAAGAGGCTGTCATATTTACTGCCTGTTTCAGCAGTTTGTTTTCCCCCCAATGTACCTCTGGTTTTGCGCTAGAGCCCAAACCTCAGCCGCAAGGGACAAACTCCACACTGCAACCTTGTTGTATGTTTCCATGACAGGCGGCCCGCATATTCTGCTTCATGACAGCTCTGCAGCCACTCTCCCTTTTGTCCCGTCTGGTTTGCCCTTAAGTGTGCGCAAAAGTCTGCTCATCCCCCATGAGGGGTACACTCCCTGCTGCATTCTTTTTGTGCACTTTTTCTGTGCCGGGGATGACCCGCTTAGCCTGCCGCTTCCTCACATTTCTTGGCGATTACCTTCCAGATGTTGGGTCAGGGGTCTGGGGCAGCATTTCTCTCCCGAAGTTCCCAATCCCGTGCATGTACTTAGCCGGCATTGCAGGACCTGCCTTCTGTCTCCCACTGCCGTGTGCCGTTTATGTCCGTCCCTCAAGGCGGGTCGCACAGCTGAATCTCCCCTCCGGTCTCGGCATTCCCACGGCTTATGCAGAAGCAGTCGCTGTGCCCGCCTGTCTCCTTTTCCTTTCCGGGAGGTTGCGGTGCGTCACTGTTGCTATTTTTAACTCTTTATTTGCAGCCCTGTGGGAAGAGGTTCTTAGTAACTTCCTCTTCCCACGGCGACCATCTTGGATCCTCCATTGTGGAGTATTTTGAGCTTGGCCGGTAATATCAGCATATATTTCCTGCCTGCCTGTCGCAGCCGCTCCTTAGTGGGGCCAAAGGCTGCTCTTTGCTTCTGTACTGTTATAGTGTAATCCGGCTACAGTGCAATCTTGGCCAAGACCCTCTCTATTAGCTTTCCTTGCCTTGAGAACACAATTATCGCCTCTCTGTCCCTGTAGTTTAGAAGCTTTGCAATCAAAGGTCTTGGTGGGGTGCCCGGAGGAGGTCTTCTGGATAAGGAGCGGTGGGCGCGTTCTACTGTGTAGCTCTGCAACAGGTTTCCCTCCCAGACTTCCTGAAGCAGCATGTTCTCCACATATGTCGTGGGGTCTCTCCCTTCCATCCCTTCAGGCAGGCCCAGTATTCAAATGTTTTTATGGCAGGCTCTCCCTTCTGCGTCCTCGGCCATGCTCTCCAATGCAGCCACCTTCATCTTCAATTCTCGGACCTCCGACTGTGTTGCTTACATGGTTTGCTTGTTTTCTTCCGCTTGCGCTTCCACCGATTGTACTCTCAGTCAGCCCTCTTACGTCCTGTCTCAGGAGGCCGACATCAATTCTGACTTCGTCGATCCCCCTCTCCAGAGTTATTTGTAGTGTGGCTATGGCCTTCAGGATCTAGTTTTCGTTGGTTTTCCCTTCCGGCTCTGCTGGCGTGCTGTTGTGTTTAGGCTCACTGCTTCCCATTTGCAGGAAAATGCCTCCATCTCAGTCTGTTTGGACTTGCCCTTGTACTGCTTATCCAGCATGTGCGTGGCTCGCTCCTTCCGTGTAACCACATGTGCACCTTTGACAGCTTCTGCAAAAAATGCCCCCAGTTCGTAATGGGTAATCCACCGGTTGTTCAGTCTACCTGCATATGGATGCATCGAGAGGGGTCCGCTGCTGGTGCTGTACCGTCCCTGCGCGGCTCTTTCTCAGTGTTTCTGCAGTGTGCTGTTCTTATGCTGGGCCCCTCCAGTGAAGTCAGGGTTCACCTCCGCCTAAGCTGCACCTCTCCTGCAGGGTGCTGCAGTGTTGTCTCCTTGTGCGCCCATCAGGGTTTGACTGTGCAAACAGGGCGGTCTGCTCTCCTCTGGGCCCTGCTCTTTCGCCTCCCTAGCCTGGGGCTCTAAAGTGGGCGCAGCCGACGCGTCCCCCATGCAGAGACCTCTATGCTGTTTTAGCTCTTGTGGGGTGCGCACTATGTGTGAACAGTCAGGGGTCACTCCCGCAGAAGCCCGGGTGCCTCGTGCCTCGGTGTGATTCTGTGTTGCTCACGTCTTGCTTTGGGTCTGGTCCCCCGGGTTGCACACTTAAGCTGCACTTCTTCTGCAGGGTGCTGCAGTGTTGTCTTTGCGTGTGTCCATCGGTGTCTGCCTGCGCAGACAAAAATGGTGTCTGCTCACTTCTGAGGCCACACAGGGCTCTGTAATCTGTTCCTCCTCTTTAGCCTGCAGCTCTTAGGTGGGCGCAGCCTCTTGATCTCCTTGTGCTGTTCTAGAGGGGCACATGCTATATATGGGCAGTCAGGGGCCACTCACCACTGCAGCCTAGGAACCTCAGTGCAATTCTGTGTGGTTCTTCAGGTCCGGCCCCTGGGTTGCAGAGGGTTCTTTGTTGTGGGGTTATGAGTTTTCGCGCCTGCTGCCGCTTCCTGCATCCCCGCGGCAGTTCTGGATTGCAGCACCTTTCTGGTGTCGCAGTTCTCTGCCTTCAGCGCCTCAGGCAGGGCTCCACTTCTCAACTCTGCTTGTCCCTCACTCCGGCGACCAGCTAACAGAGGACTACCGTCACATGTGCCACTCCGGGTCACCGCTTCTACAGCACCCTGGGCTCTGGCAGGGCTGGTCAGGCGGCCGCTACCATCTTGCCATTTCGCCATGGCATGTATTTTTTCCCCTTTACAGAGGCTAATCCATACAGAGCGCTGCTGTTCACTCCATGGTTCGCTAGCCACGCCCCTGATATCAAAGTATACGTTACAAATAAAGGCATTATTTATACAAAAGTAAATAAAGTATATTTACCACACAAACTAATAATATAAAAGCAATTCTTGGTGAATGTTTGGGAAATACATATCACATATCTGTACAAACAAAAGCAAGTATAAACACATTTGATATAATTGAAACTGTACATGTAGTCTTCACAAAGAAACATCACAACAAAATACTGTTTAAATGTTGCACCTTTATAATTTCACATACT
This sequence comes from Ambystoma mexicanum, assembly GCF_040938575.1. NCBI lineage: Eukaryota > Metazoa > Chordata > Amphibia > Caudata > Ambystomatidae > Ambystoma > Ambystoma mexicanum. The sequence continues at coordinate 885,868,146 of NC_090930.1, forward strand.
CATTTACCATATTTAACTTATAACATTCCCGCTAACACAGGGGAGGAGCCTTTTCAATTAAATGCATACAAATGTACCACACATTTCAAGTGCAATAGAAAGCTATAACACAAATAAACCACACATGTACCCTGTCACACAACTGCCTTTTATGTAAACAGTAATAAAATATCTTTTGATTTGTTCAATGGAATTTCTTTTACTTCCTTATAGAACATTCTAGAACAATTTAGTCACATGTAAGTAAAGTTTCATCCAATAGAAAGTAAGGTAACATAGATAAAGCATTTGTTTGAAACATAGCCGCTGTTGAAAATACAAAAATACATTTAACACTGGTGATATTGCATATCATTGCCTCATTCTGTCACATTTCTGTGCAGTAATGAACCCTGAATACAGCCACAGTAGACCCTTATCACGGGAATCTACACAACTGGAAAGCTGTGCATGGTCTCATTTTTTATTTTAATTTTAAGTCTTACATTTACCTCAGTATGTTGCTTAAAATGTATATAATTTATCATTTGAAGTTAACCTGCTGTATTACAAAAAATCATAAATACACGCACATTCATTGATTTAAATTAGCACATGTCACTGTTAAGTACTTAACATGTTAATATATTTAATATTTAAAGTAATATGCGGTTGACAGAATTAAAAATGAAAAGCACATTTTTGAACACCTAATATACAATGTTTTACAGCTAACCTGTAGCATACATTTTTCTACACATATAATGTGAAAATCTTAAACTTGCGTATATGCATTGTGTGTGTGAATATTTGAATATAAAAGACATAAACATTTGTGGAAAAGAGATGTAATTTATTAGTATGTATTGAAAAACAGATAAATATGTGTTTTATTTATGAAGTGTGCAATAAATGTATCACATATTTATGAAAAAAGGACGTATGTACAAAAATGTTCAACAAAGCGTGTATCCCCTGAAAAAATGTGAAGTATTGCAAGGTTTTAATGTTTCCCTTTTTTAAACATACCTTCTAAGTATGCGCATTTTAAAAGTGTATACGTATATAAAACATATCCCCCAATGTATATTATTATATATAAAAAATATGCTTTAATGACACATTCACATTTGATCGGTTAGGCTTGCTTGATTGATTAGACCGTCTTCTCTCCACATAGTGATATCTTTCTGTACATTATGAACCAGCGACCAAAGCTTCAGATACTTGCATGGGAATGTGCAGATATAGCAACCTATGTTATAGCTCCAAATAAGTAGACATCCATTTTCTGGAAGTACAGTGAAGTACAGTAAAAGTGGTTTGATGTTTAGGCGGTGCTTTCACCATTACTCTGTTGGCTTATAAGGTCTTAACTTTGGTAATATTGTCACAGTTAGTGACTAACCCCACATTGTTGACAAGGTTGTTTTTAAACATATGGTGTGGAGGCCATAGCTTCTACGTTAAGCAATGGTCTTCCTCCACCCTGTTTTTTGTGTGTACGTATGTGTATTTTTACGTGTGTACTGTTTCCTATTATGGAGTATGGAACATTACATTGCTTTTTATCATACCTCTGACAACATACATATTTGATTTTTTACTATAGCACTAGTAATAGCTGTGGTCCATAGACACACGTGTACAAGGGAGGGGAAGCCTGTTTTCTTGTTTTGTGTAGTTAAAAGAAACACTACAAAGCTAAAGTTTAGACATAATAAAGAACTTTCAGTTGATATAATAGACGGATACTCTAAAATTGAATGTTTACAAACTGAAATAAAGAGCAACCATCATAAAGTAAACAACAAAAGGCATGTGATACCTAAGTAGTTTCAACATATAGTAAACAGATCCAAACTTAGAACCTTGCTATTAATTAATACCCTGTGCACGCATGTGAGTGTTGCAGATGCACATAATATAAAAGGTTTTTAAAAGGTATTAATGTAGATGAAAAGACTAGTGATGTGAAAAATAAAATGTGGCTTGAATTTATTATGTATTTATGTTTTTCTGAATAAGACCTACAGGATAAAAACCTAAAAATGTTGTTGTATTGTTGTAAAGAGTTAGACAATAGTAAACTATCTATGGTCAATAGCAAATAATATGAAACTGCAACACAGTCCCAAAATCTTACAATATTATATCTTGTATGAAAATATTGTCTCCCAACTAATATGTCCTTCTACATTTTTAAGGTTACAAAATAAGTCTGGAAAACTATCAGCAAATTAATTAACAAAAGCTTTAAAGGGAAAAGTAGTACATGACAATGTAGATGTTTTGGAGTAAATCATGCAATTTAAAACAAACGGTTAGCATTAACAAACAATGTACCAATAAAAGTTAAAGCTAATTGGAAATAACTTGCTGGTTGCATAAAGTATGCCAATGTTTAAGCTGGTTGAAAACAAACAATACACATTACCAAGAAGTTAATATTGAAAAACATTTCAAATTAAAACCTGAAGATATTAATTAAAGAAAGGAATGGTTTGAAAAAGAGGTAGAAAGGTGAAAAACGTGTATGGTCGATATACAAAACACTATTTATATTAAAAAAAGGCTGCAGGTTATTCGATTGAATTATTTAAATTGAAGCAATCACAAAGTACATTACTAATTATATTGGATAGATACTAAGATGTGCTCATAATTGTTTCCTACAGCAGAGGGGAGAGGAGTAGATGATAGTCCAGTACAAATATCTACTTCTGAATATAGAACAAATCACATGTATTCAATGACCCTAGATTTACACATAATCATGCAAATATGTTTCACTCATTGTATGAAAGTGAATTATCCACATTATGTTATGCTCATGCACTTAATACAAGAAAATGTTATTGTAACATGACAGCATCTACGTTTATTCAAAAAGTAGAAACTAAAAATCAAGTTTTAGAAGTTAGTATTACAAACATTTTAACACATATTTGTGGAACAAGAGAATACTGGTATAGGTATTTATCTGAATTAAATTGTATGTTGAAATAACCATGAACCACCAACATGGTCTGTACCTTTAAGTTGTACTGAAAATGCATGGGAGGAGCTAAGAGAGTTTTTAAAAGTTGCAAATTCACACCTTGATAACATGAATTCTTTAAGTCCAAATGAGCTTTCTCCTTTTGATCATGTTAATGTGTAAAGATATTTTCATCATCTCTTTCTTGCAGCAATAAACGTTATTTAAAACTCTGAATGTTCACTATTAGGTTAAAGTAGCACACTACTTTTTGAGATAAGTCTACTAACCTTGAGGTGCTCCCCATACTTATATGATTTTATGGACTGAAGGTGCTCCACAATTTGGAGAAGATTCTTCAAAAACAGTGTGTAATTTTATAGAAAATGATGTCACTTGTAAAATTCCAAATCAAGTAACGAACTTACATGACAAAGTAATCCATTTCTTAACACACAAATGTGCATTTTACTGTGAATAAGCATAGAAATGAAAGCAAATTATCTATTAAACATGTACATTTGGCTTCCCTCCAAAGAAACAGACAGAAACATTAATTAATGATTATATTTAGACTTTTAACTATTAGACAACTGTAAAAAGAAAAACTCTCAAAAGAAGTGAGATTCTTAATCTATGGACAATAGTGACTACTGCCCTATAGGTTTACATATGTGGAATGCCAGTTTTGCTATCCAGTTTGTAGCACATCATTTAATGGATGTAAGAATGATACATAACCTCATACATTAACAAAAGTGAAAAATGTTATCTGCAAGATCTTTGGAAAGAAAATTAGTGAAAAGTCACTATAACCCTGTTTAATTAGTTTAGGAGTTAAAACTATTTCTCATCGTTAATGCGGCACATCCAAAACTGATGACGGATTAACGTGAACAAACATTTATAGAAAAAGTGTAGACACTAAAAGGATTGCTCTAGATACCCAGACAATAGTCCTAAAGTCTAAAACCTTACCATCAACTAGAAACATTAGCAATAACCAATCCAAACAGTGAAGATACTGTTAATAGCATGCTATATAACCACTATCTGGGAAAATCAGACCACTTGAAAAGGGTATGTTTATATGAAATTTTACAACATTACAACTATAAAGATGATGTTGAAGAAAACAATGAAAATGGGTGCTTTGAAGGTAAATATACAGCTGGTTGATTATTAAAACACATACAACCAGTTTTACTAAATCATCAAAAACAAACTCGTGGGCCACATAAAAAATGTAATGTATTCTTTTTTACGTCCGTTCTTGTTACTGTGGCATAATGCATCTGAATTACATGGACATTGGAATACAATAGAAGCTGCTTTTACTGATTAAAAAGATAACATAAAATCCCTTGTTTTTACAAATTATATTAGTATGCTAGAATAGGAAATAGAGCAAGAAAAAACAGAACATATTCAAATGTACTAACCCCACTAGGAGAACCTCTACATAGAAATTAATCAGAATGATCTATGCAGGATGTATTTGCTGCCATGCAGCAAGTTGACAAAGAAAAACATAATTGTGTTGGATGTTTATATATTTTGAACATAAATATTGAACCATTTGTTAGTAACATTGATCACAAATTATTACATGAACCCAAGTTTTGTGAGTGTTTAAACTTTAAACCTACACTGTTACTTTTCAGTGAACAAGCAAGTACATGCAAAAGTGTTTTAATTAACGTTATAGCTACATTTGTGCAAGACACATTTGCAACTCCTTTAGTGGGCCTCATTACGACCCTGCCGGTCAGGAAAGAACAGTGGTGGTAAAACCGCCGTCACCGTTCTTTCTGGACCGGCTGATTAAGAGTCCTGCAGGCGGGAGGTGTCACTTTAATACCACCCGCCTGCAGGCAGACATGGAAACACCGGCTCTGTCATAGACGGAACCAGTGTTTCCATTGTCCCCATCCCCATGGAGTCCTATGGGGCTCCATGGGAATGGGGACTTACACAAGTCTGCTCTGCCTCTGGAATTCCCGTGTCACTGGGGTCATAATGCCCCGATGATTCCCGGAATCACAGAGGCGGAATGGTAATTCGGGTCTGTCGGTAACCTGCCGGTTTTTCCGGCTCGGTTACTGCCAGACTCGTAATGAGGCCCAGTGTGTTGTAACAGCACCTACTCATCTTTCATATTATAATATTAGTGACATAACACTTTGGTTTGAAGTTTTGTGGTGCATATTTTATTAATATACATTGAGAAGTTTTAGCGTATACGGTGCAACATAAGTCTCACAAGCCATCCTGTCTGAGAATAGAGCATTGTATGTTATGCAAATTATCTTTTCTTCAACCGGTCCCTATTCACCAAATTGAAAAAGGTCAGCACATATTGTTCCTAACCTGTGACCCCACCCCCACAGTGGTGACAATAAAGTGATTGGAATATATCACCTGTAATGGCACTTAAAGCAACCTCTATTTATCTTAATTTCAATGCTGGTAATGAACAAAGGGTACCAGGTACCCATTTTTCTCAACTCACTTGCATGGCCTGTATTCCTTTGCCTGCCCCCATAATTCCTCTCATTACATACATTAATTTTCATCTCCCTTCATGTTCTTTCTACAGCTAGATCTCAGCCCCTCTTTCCTCCTCTTTAACACAAGGCTGGACTGTATTTGATTATGAGATGAGTGCAAAGAATGAGTGGACTGTGGTGATAGGCATACCTCTACGTGGTGCCACAGAGAACAACATATATAATTATATAATCAATGTGATCAAGCAATGGGATCTTTGCGAAACACGTCATGCTGCCATACCTTCTGGCAACATTCTGGCATTGCTGATTTTATGAAAAGCAAATAAAGATTTATGTTTTAATTTTCAACTGGACTGTGGCGAATTTATATAGGATTCAAATAGCCTTTCCGGGGGTGCAACTCGATTTCCTGTGCAAAGACACTGGTGAGAAGAAGATATAATTATATATGTTGTACCAAATTGCCTCTTTTGATTTGTAGAAGTTGGGTATTGCACGTTTTCTATGGTTTGCAGTAATTACACAACTACATTGGTCAACTCGTTTTGGTTGAACAAGCCAAATATGTGTGTGTGTGTTTGTGGATTTATGTTGTTAGGTGGGTGAGGGATGGGGCCTTGCGGGAGGATGCAGAGCATACGGCAGCCACCATTACAGAAAAGCATGTTGACCATAGATCGACCAAAATTACTCAAACTTACCACCCTCAAAATGTGGTCTTTGTAATCCCGTAGAACCATTTTGTGTGTGTCTATTAATATACATATTCAATATTTTTTTTTAAACTGTTTGAATCAAGAATTAAGGTTAATCTCACAAAACGTTAAAGTCTACAAGTAGTGGAAATAATATAGATATGGTGCAAACACTCACTGTATACCCGTATGAATTCAACCATAAACCTTGCAAATGTAAACACTCGCTCTACCACTACAGATCCAAACTTAACACTCTCTTGAAGTAAGTTATTGATATGACCTGCCTAATATTTTAAATGAGTATTAAGGGTGTGTTGTGTAGTGGTATGGCGCAAGTGTTTATACTTCCGAGCTTAATGGCTGGATGGCAGTGGTATACAGTGAGGGTTTGTACCTTAACTGTTATTCCCACACTTTGGAGATGCCTCTTCTCTGTATACTTTGATGTGAATGTACAATACATCTAAGAGGTGTATAGAAGTTTTACATTGTATACATGTTTGCATTTTAAATCTCCTATACACCTTATAAACATATGAACACTGACGTCAAAGTCAGCACTAGGTTTGAGGCTCTCAATCCATAATGACCAACATTGAACAAGTAAATTAGGCAGTCCTTTATTTTATTAAACTGTGAGCCCCTAAAGCATTTGCAAATTAAACATCCTGTTGGAAAACTGAAAGCTTCTTGCACTGTGGGTGTTCACCACAAACAGCCTTCTCGCTTCCTTGTCCTCTCTCAGCAGTCCCTCTTTGACATTCGGCAGCTTAGACTGCCTAGTCGGACTATGTCCCATCCATCATGCTAGTTTGCAGTGATTCTGTGAAACTTCCTTCTGGCAGATATGCTACTGACTTTTTTCTGTTCTGCCGATTATTAGTCTGCAACATGCGTGCAGCATTATCATTGGAGAATTTAGCTGGAAAAAGTAAAGTTTGTTGGAAAAATAAGTAACTCCCTTTAAAGTTTCGAACCTGGGCCCCACAGGTGAACTTTGCACTTTACTGGACTGACCTATCGTGGCTGCATAGAATTCAGAAGAATGTTTTAGGGCCCTTCTACCTGCAGGTCATTTAAATGAATGTGAGAGTGATTGCTGCAGCAGACAGTAAAACCCAGCAAGACTAGGTTCACATAGCGCTCTTTAAATGACTAACAACCTCTGCAGCACCAGGCTGACCTTCCCTCTGGAAGGGATTTGCTTCTTGTCCATTAACTCTTATTTTTTTTTAGTGCCATTTTGTGAAGCTGTGAGATATTTCTCGGATTCACAGTCACATCTGGAATCGGCAGCACATCCCCATAGAACTGAAAATCTTTCTAGGCACTGAACATAATCATCAAGGCCCTCCTGGTTAGCCTTCCTCAAAATGTGGTACTCCCAACTAAACAACTAACCTCCTAACATGGATAATATTCACTTCAGTTTCATGCGCTGTGCAAAAATATGTGTTGCTGGATTTGCACATTAAACATTCTGTTGGAAAACTAGAACCTTCTACACAGTGCAGCCTCCACTCTTTCTGGGGCTCAATCCTATCCACACAGCATTTCTCTCGAACCTGCCAATCACAGATATCGTGCAGTCTAACCTCTTCAAAAAAACTTTGTTGGAAAAATAGTAACATTCTGCTGGCATTGCAATCTGGATGTTTGCTTTGTGAATAATGTCAGGAATGGTACTATAAGACAGTACGTCCACAATCATGAGCTTATAAACCCCAAACGCCTCATACATATGGTAGAAAATGGGACCGTTGATTGGAGGCACCCTACACATGAGCCTTCTCCATACGGGATGCAAGGCAGTAATTGGTTGGTTCTTACACATCGCTCTGGATCTGCGTGGGTCAGCTGGGCTCATCCTCGCGGTGAAGGTCGGGCCGCACATTAATACATTGTTCCTGTCTAAACTAAACATGCTAAGCCTGAATATTAATTGATTGTGGCAGGCACCTTGGCGGCATGGGAAATGGTGCCAGGGGGAAGGAAGGATAAAATACAGTCAGGCTGACCCACACATTCAGGGCTTCATTGATACTGCAGTTCCCTCACTCAAGGACTACACCCTGGGGTTTTGATCTTTAATTTATCCCTCCCGGTACAAGGGATATGTGTTGCTGCTAGGAAGAAATACAGCTGTGCATGCTTGGCAGATTGTGAGCGGGTATTCCCCGCGAGAGTACTTGGATTGAGAGGCCTGATGCATCTAGTATGTAGGATATTTCATGACAATCTCTACATTATTAAATTACTAAGATTGGTTGCCCCATGAGATTGTGAGCGGGCGTTTACCGAGAGGTTGGAAACACTGATCGCTGAGCCCCATTATTGGGCACATGGAAGGGTAATAATATGTGGGTGTGGCTCATTTGTACCTGGTCACTTACTGAAGTGCAGGAACCTGTGTGGCAATTGAATTGAATTTCCTATGACGCAATTGAATTATTTTAAGGTCAGCATCTTTTTATGCTTGAGATGTGGCAAGTCCATTTTCATGGGCATTAAGATTGTGAGCAGGCATTGACCTGTGAGCTACATTCAATTCTGTGATATTGCTGAGATTTGTGCCTTTTCTGTGGCGAATGGCACCTTTTCCATGTCACAGGCTAATTTACCGTTATTGAATACTAATTTAATCACGCTAACCTGGGGGGGCACCAGCAGAATATTTTTCTGCATTTCTCACCCCCCGTTATCTACTAGACATTTTGATGTTGAATTTAGTATGTAAACAAGCGGGGCGCTGCAACACGACACTGTGCCCTCTGTCAGTCAGCACATGCGTGTTGGCATGCCCACACCAAGATGGCGGGCGGCCAGAGCCGACACCGATGTGCGTACGCTGGGTTGTCATGACAACTATCTATGTTGTCTGACACCCGGCCGCGCTCGTTGGTGTCGGTGCGGCTTTCAGCTCCGCAGCTGTTATTGGGGCAAGTCGCTTCAAGTTTTCCACTTCTGAAGAACCATACGCGAGAAGGGGTTTGCTTTCACTTTTAGCTTGTGTGAGCTAACTGTTTAGGGAATCGCCATTATGGCACTTGACTTATGAGTCTTTCACCCTTTCAGTAGTGGGCTTTACGATTTTTAATTGAGGTGGGATACCATCCGATACTGATGCTTGTGAATTTCAGGAGAGAGTGGCCAGGGGCTGCTTATATATTCTGATAGCAGGTCCAGATATCGACACAATGTTTATAAACCAACACATTTCTATCACTGAATTCCGATGAATATGTTATGTTGCAATCAGGCTCTATTTATTGTATTCTAGCCTGTGTATATTGCCTGACTCCTTTCATGCTACCAGCTTTTGTGGGTTTGGCCCTCGCAAGCCGGGTGAGTACTTTTATATATTATGTGATGTCTAATTGCTTCCCATGTCATTTAATGTTGCTTGAGGGTACTCCAGTTGGGTTAAGATGATGATGGGTTCTTTTATCGATTTGTACACAGGTTTTTGACCCTTTGACTTTGGGATATGTCACTCAAGGTTAGTGGTTACCGATCTTAAATGGTGCAGATATTGAGGTTTCAGTTACTTATTGGGATTATTTTTGGTATTCCCTTTAGACACGTAGAAGCTCAGTATATATGAAACAAGTTGAACAGATAGTTTTCATCACCCTGAAGATGGATTTCATATGATTCGAAATGCGTTGGCAACGTATCAACTACTGTGAAACTATTCTGGATCATTGTAATGTTTTAGGACATGTGCAGAAATTATGAGGACAGTGTGAGGAACTGGACCTGCTTGATATCTAATCAACATGTATTAGTTGCCTCTATGTCATGCGTCCTATGTCTACAATCATGTATGTACACTATGTGTTTGAATTGAATTCACCCAGTTCGACATCAGAAATACACCTAACTAAGAGGCAGTCCAAGCCCTACGAAGAGAGGAGCCTTATGCTCAATAGTACATACACGCGCTTGTGCCAATGGACAAAATAGGGTCTCTTCAAGGGTCTCTGACAGTTCAGGAAGGAGGATGAGGCGATGAAGAACAAGTCCCCACTACTAAAGCAAGACCTCCACTTGCGGGCAGAGGCAGGTTGAGAGTGCGGGATGGAGCCGCTATTTCGCAACAGCGGTAGAAAAGAAATGGGTTCCTGCGCTAGGGGCCACCGGTTGGGGTATGGACTACTCACCGGTCCCCGACGCAGGCAGACCCAGACTTCGCCAGTTCAGTTCACTTTGCTGGCGGGTTCGGATGCGTCAAGCAGGACGTCTCGACTCTGTGTAGTTTCCGCGGTAGCAGGATTCAGGGCCAAGTGCAGCGAACTTGCACAGGTCGTTGCCACAGCAGGGCAACACGGTAACCGCCTTTACTCCGGTCCGGGCGCACTCGTCTCACTTCAGACCTGGGAATGCCAAGTGTACGAAATTCAGTGTGAGGGTGCCGGGGACACAGATCAAGCAAGATACCAAGTTTCGAGGGCTTCCTCGAACGGCGGCGGTGACAGAGCAAACGTCTCGTGTAAGCTGGTCAGCCCACTGGTTGGCCCAGAGACACTTCCGAAGAGACTTACTTGCCGGGTTTGATGAAGGTGCGAGAATAGTTGGTCCCACTATTCCAATGGGTCGAAGCGCCCACGCAGACCTTCTAGGACGATCAGATGCAGAGGGGTCTCACAGGACAACAGCGGGCTCAGGGTGCCAAACTTTCCAGCGGGTCACCAGCAGTTCCTCGACTCGGCTTCTTGTTGCAGGATACTTGGCTCCTTATCCTTTGTTCGTGTGAACTGAGGAGATCGACATGTTAGTGGTGTTTTTGGCCTCCTCTTATCCAAAGTTCCCTTTGCGCCAAAATGGAGAGGACCCAATGGGAGATCTGCTCACAAACACTCACTCCATACATGGACCAATCACGGACCACGGTGGTCCCAGGCATTCAGGACACTCCAGACTCTCTGGCACCCAGGATGTGTATTGGGAACAGACATCCCAGCCCACATCCTGGAGGCACACACAAAGCCTGAAGAAGCCCGCAAAAGCTTTGGGTTTCGCGGGAAATTGCATGACCAAATAAGGACTGGCCCGGGTCGGATCGACCTGGGGAAGGTGAAGGGACAGGACAAAGAACCGCGTGGCATGGCCATTTTGGAGTCAGGCCACCTCTTCGTGCCAAACGCGGTAAGCGCGGATAACATGGCAAAAAAGGGTTCAAAACATAAGATAAACAATAGCTGCCACTAGTCCTGTCCGTGACACACCTGTACAGTTCATAATAAGTCTAGCAAGAGTTTCTAGGGCCTTTGGAATGACTAGAGACCTAAGGATGCGGTAAAGTAAGTTACATTGCACTCTTGTTACACGTTGCACAAAAGCTGCAACATGAGGAAAGGACTAAGGGAAACAAAGTCTCCCAGTACTGACTGTCTTAAGGGCATGTCAGTTTCCCCATAAGAAGTGAGCGAAAGCCCAGAGGAGTGCCGCAGAGGGCTGCGCTTCTCTGGCAAAGGTTAGATCAGGGTGTAAAACAGCAGCAACAAGTTTGGGGGTTGACAAATGGAGGGACAATTACATTCAAATATGAAATCTTTCCTAACAGTGCAAGGGGGAAGGGAGGATAAAATACAGTCAGGCTGACCCACACATTCAGGGCTTCATTGATACTGCAGTTCCCTCCCTCAAGGTCTCCAGCCTGGGGTTTTGATCTTTAATTTATCCCTCCCGGTACAATGGATATGTATTGCTGCTAGGAAGCAATACAGCTTACATGCTTCGATCTTCTGCAGACACTTGATGGGGGTTGGGACGTGGGGGCTGCATGCTTGTCAAGGAATGCAAAGGTGTGGGGGTTGTGTCAGTGGTGTGGGGCTGGCTCTGGCCTGGCTGGATGGGGGTTAGAGGTCATGTATATACATCACCCATCGCCCGCCAAATCTACCCATACCTCCTTATAGTTTTCGGGATCAGGGGGAGGATTAATAGTTGTGTGATACAGGTTTTTAACTACGTCATCAAGAGGGAGGGGATCATGCGGTGTGCGGGCCATCATGTAGCTCAGTCTGGATTTCGTTTTCCCAATAGTCACCATCATCATTGCACTATTAGGGACAGCGCAACACTGGAGACCCAATTGGCACGTGCAAAAAATTCCCAAGATAACCACGAAGATGGGGACCAACATTTCTTATCAATGTTCCAAGTCATGAGGGCACCCAGCTAAAGGCCATTATAAACCAGTCTTCTACGTGGACCCCAGCTTCCTTTTTCATTATCACCCTGAGTTTATGTACTGCTGCAATGACGTGTGATAGTGTCCCATTTTCAGCTTCTTCAGAAGGTACTAATGTTCAAAATTAACTCCCGATCTTTTTGCAAACACCACCATCCATATCCGTCAGGAGGTCCAACTCGTACCTATGGAGCCGGAATCACACCATGCGTTACACCACTTGCACCTGCTGGGGAAAAAATGGTAAGCACTGGGTGTAGCCCAGGGTGGAGTTTTTATAGCCCTGGGCTGCACCTTCCCACTAGACCACCAAGGATACTGGCAGTATGAGCTGTTTGGGGGCCATCTTGGGTTCCAGGCTGAATCCTAACTCTGTGGCCATCTTGGCAGGGGCAATTACACTTTGCATACAGGCGCCCATGCCAGCCAACAACCCTCATTGTCCATTACTTACCAGCGTTGCCCAAATGTCTTTGGTGTTTATATGAATGAATGCCTGGGACTCTGCATGGGTTCATGACAGTAGAGTAATTCTACAGGCATCACTACTCTTCCCGTGGCCTGCTGTCTCCACAAGAGATCCGTGGGTGATTGGATGCAACCACGCTTGAGCCATAGATCCTGTTCTTCTGTGGGGGCCCTGCGCTGCAATTCGATAATTTGAGCTATAGGGAGGGCTGTGTATGCATCTGCGCGTTGTTCCACAGTGGATGTGGCCACGACATATTCTGCTGATATAGGGCCTGGGAGGTATGCCGCCTCCTTGGCTGCCACTCGACGGCTGTGTTTCGCAATGATATTTCGTCCGTGCTGTGGGTGTGGGCTATGAATTTAACAACTGCCACCACAGAAGGCTCTGCAAGGGCTGAAATCAACGCGTTGAGTAAGTCAACATGTTGTACTGATGAGCCATCTGCTTTTCTGAACCCCCTACTCCTCCAGCGTGACAGACCTGCATGTACCCTTGTGGTGACATAGGCAGAGGCTGAATTAATGGTTACGTAGCACCCCTTTGAAGCCCGCAGGGCTTCTATGAGCCAACAAGTTCTGCTGCCTGTGCAGAACAATGTCTCGGTAATCTTTTTATGACCAGCGTTTCATATTCTCCCTCTTCTAGATGCACCACTGCTGCCCCAACATGTTTTTCCCCTGTGTCCTGGTCAACGTATGGTGATCCATCAACAATGAGTACTTCTCCTCCCTCTAAGGGGCTGTCTTTGGCTTTGGGGATATTGTCACCTTCCCCTTCATATGATATGCAGTCATGCTGTTGCATGTCCTCTGTCGTGCATGGCTCGGTGAGAAAAGTGGCAGGATTTACTGTTCTACTCTGTACCACATGTATATGCGGGCTGGACACTATTATCTCATATGCAGACGCACTTTGTGTGGTGAGTCTGGATTTTGATCGATCTAATATTGCATATAGTGAGTGCTCAATGTACAATGTTACTGAACATCCCATAACAATTGAGGAACTCTTTTCAATGATGAAGGCTGCGGCAGCAAGGGCTTGTTCGCAAGCGAATTGTCCCTGCATGACAGAATCAGGCGTGCCACTGTAGTAAGCCAGAGGCTTGTGGCCCATTGAACTTTCCTTCGTGAGCACTGCTGTCATGAGGGTACCATTTGAGTGGGAACACTTTTTAAATTCCTGTGTGTAATCAGGGGTGGCTAAGACGGCAGCTTGCGAAATTACGTCTTTTAGATCATTTCAAATTGGTCTCCATTTCCGTTGTCCACTGATTTGTGTTGCCCTCTTTCTGGACCTCCTTGAGGCCTTGTAACAGTGGTCTGGTGTATGCTGCATAGTCTAAGATCTATGCTCTACAATAATTACAGAAGCCTAAGAACTTCTGCATATCTTTTACTGTGAGCAGTTTGGGAGTGGCGCGCACAGCAGCTGCACTGTCCTGAATTATTCTCTTGCCATCTTTGGAGATGAGTGGCCCTAAGAAGAGCACTTCCAATAAACAGTACTGGAGCTTTTTCTTGTCCACTATATACCCTTTCTTTGCTAACAACTGCAAGAGTGCAATGGAATCTCTTTGACAGCTCTGTTCACTGTCGCTGCAGACCAGTAGGTTATCTACGTATTGAGTGATTGTGCTGGGCTCCTGAATGTTCCCTAGATTGTCATGTAGTATCCTATTAAAAATACTGGTGCTTTCACAGTACCCCTGGGGCAAGCAACAGTGTTCACAGCGCTTTCCTCCATGGTGAATTCTGTAAGGTACTGTGAGTCTGGATGGAGGGGCACTGAGAAAAATCCATTCTTCAAGTCTACTACTGTAAAATGGGTGGCTTGTTTGGGAATGCTGCACAAAATGGAGACCGGGTTAGGAACGAGTGGAAACTCTTTCTGTACAATGTCATTAAGAGGTCTTAAATCCTGAATCATCCTCCAAATGCCTTCTGTTGCTTATTTGATTGGATAGATAGCTGTATTGCATGGTGAGGTAGAAGGCACTATAATCCCTTGCTGCAAGAGGACTTGCACTGTTTCCTGTATTCCCTCTTCTGCTTCTCTGGATAGGGGGTATTGTTTGACCCGTGGGAGTATAGCGCCTGGTTTGAGGGTCATTCTTACAGTTGTTACTTCTTTTAGCATACATACATCATGGGGGTTCGTGGTCCACAAATGTGGGTGCTGCAAATCAATTTTCACCGAAGGGGGGCGGCCCACTAACAATAGCCAAGAGAGGACTCTGCACTTTCCTGTATTGCACCATAATGTCACAAGGTATACAAATCTCAAGGTTTATTTGTCCATCATTATTGTCATCTTCAAAAGGTTCCTTGTCTGTCACTTCTCGCATAGGTACATAGGGGTCAATACACAACACTCTGCACCATTGGCACCCGTGGGGGTCAGTTCCTAGTACTACAATCCTTCTAGCAGACATAAGCAATCCTTCCAGGTCTGTTGACAAGATTGTGCCAGCAACCACTTTGGGAAGCACCACAGGTTGGAAAATGAAATTTGCAGGTACTCTCCATTCTTTCCTGGTAATCTGGGGGTCAGCTCGGGCAAGTACTCTAATACCATAAACAAACATGTCTGGGTTGACAGGGATGCCCCTTACTACCATCTCACTTGCCACGGCATGTATCACCAGCATTGCTCGGAGGGAGCACATGCCAGGGGCGGCACAGAAAATCCCCATGTCTATGAATGATATTGTCATATTCAGTTTACTAAGTAGGTCCCTACCCAGTAAATTGACTGGGGATCTCTCACAGTAGAGGAGGAGTGCTTGTACAACCTTCCCTCCCACATTGACATCTAAATCTTTTGTGTATGGAACTGTTACTACAGCCCCAGAGAATCCCTGTGTGTCGAGAGTTTTTTCCTGATAACAGTAAGTTTCCTTCACTAATGCCCTACTTCTCTGCTCCCAAGTCCACCATAAAGATGAATTGCTTACTTCCTATCTATGCCCCTACCAGTGGTTCCTCTTCTGGGTGTAAGGTCATTGTCAGTACTGGACACGCAAGTGCTCTCTGTGGGCTGTCCTAGTCGGGGGAGGTGTCGGTTCCCGGGAACGAGAAGGGGTGTCCCTTACCACTGTGGCTCCCTAGTATGGGGCTGCTGCTCCGTTGGGTGCAGTAGAAAATGGGTGCTTGCATCCTGCGGCTTATTGGTGGGGCGGGGCTGGAGTGGCTGCACGGACTGCTGCTGGTGTGGTGGGTGGTAAGGGCTGAGGATTTGGGGAGGTAACTGTGTATACATCTTATGCATTTCATGCAGGATTAAGGATGTCCCCTGAATGGCCCCTTGTGGGCTACCTTGGTGGGGATAACCATAAGTTTGTGGATTATAAATATAGTTTCCTCCCTGTCTGCTGCAGCATTCTTTTGAGAAGTGTCTCCACCTCCCGCACAACCTACACTGCCCTGGTCCACCACCCCTTTTTCCTTGCCTGCCGAATCCGCCTCCTCTCCGCCCTCTGAACCCACCACGTCCTCGTTGCGGCCCTGTCCTTGTCCATTGTCTGCCCATACCGCTGCCATCCTTGTTTGTGTTGTGACAGAGGCACACCCTTCCTCTCCCATCTGTTCTGGGGTGGTGCTGCGGATACCACTGCTACTTTCACTAGTTTATTTTGAACTAGTTTTGCTTCCTCTGCCTTTCTCCTCTGAATAGTTTCTTTTTCGCGCTTTGATCCTTCTGCAATGGTGCACTATGATGCTTTGAATCTCAGGCCATCCCTTTGCTTCCACTCCAGCTATGTTATCTAGATCCGTCTGCACCTACTTAAGCAATACCCTCTTCACAATAAAGTAAAACAAAGACGTTGTTTGATTCCAGGTGCTGCCAGTTTCTGCTCTCCACATCTCTTGAGCCCTGAAAATGTACTGCGCAGCGTCTTCCTCGCCCCCCATTATACATTGCATTATTGATAGTAAATCTGGGGTGTCTGGGAACGTCAGTCGCAGTGCCACCCACACTTGCGCTCTGATCTTATTGAATGATGCCCCATCATGGACATCATTGCTTAGTGTTAATCCTGGTTACCCCGCTTTCATCCACATGGTCTCTGCCTGATCTCCCCGACCGCTACTAACAAGCTTTTAATGTCCCCCTATGGCTAGGGGCACCCATGCAGTGTGTTTCTCAAAGGCATAAATCATTTTCCATGCTCCCGCAGTGAATTGAGGGAGGGCCCTCAGGAGGTTGTTTTCGTCCCATAGGCTTTCTACTCTCGGTGTGGTAGTGGGTGCTTGCTCAGCCCCTCCCTCTGTTCCTTCTTCTGTATCATCAAAATCACTAAAATACTTAACCCCTTGTCGGGATCCCACATTCTCATACCCCAGGCTGTCTGTTTTCCCCTACCGCTCTACATGAACAGCCCTTATGGGGGCTCTGTCAATTCTGTACAGGCCACGATCACCTACATGGCCCTCAAGGGCCTCTCCATCCCTCCAAAGACCCAATTGGAGTCAGACTTGGCGCTTGTGGCACCAGACTCACTCACTCCCATAGGATAACATTGGGGATTGGACTTGTAGTGCATTGATGGGGACAAGATGGATGCCCCCACATATTTTGGTTCCCAGAACTGCATGTGCAGTCTAGTCTTTTGGGTGTGGTTCAGCCCAGAGACACCTGGGATACACAGAGACTATTTAAGCCACACCAAGGCTGAGAAACATGCTTTGTGTTTTTTTTGCACCTGCAGTGTGACACTCACTGTGTTCAGATCGTTCTCCAGTAGGCCTGCATCTTTCTTCTGCACTCAGCTCCTGCAAGAACAAGAACACCGTTAGGAACAGCCTTACCTTGTGGCGCTTCTGCACATCATTCATCGCTTCTTCTGTTGTGCAGGCATCTTCGGCGGTGTCATTCCCATCCCGGCACGCCGCTTCCTAAGGAATAGGGAAAAGAACAGAAAAAAGGCATTAGTAAGCATTCAGCAAATATTTGCTTATTTTTAAAGACTGTACAAGCTTCAAACGCTTACCTGAATCCCAGCCGCTCTGGGGGAACTCTGTCTCCAGAACCTCTCATCCATCTGCAAGAGGGAAAAGACACTCCAGGTTAGCGGTGAAAACATCTAGAGGCACCCCATAACGCGCTTACTCACCGCATTTCTTCTTCATAACCGGCATCCACGCTGAAAACGTTGCGGCACCTAAAAGACACAGAAAAAGAACTCAGTTCAATACAAATACGAAAGGGTTGCATCACGCATCGCGCTGTCACTCACCTTCAGCGCTACTCATCTCAGCAGCACGTGGCCATCCCTGGACGCCGTCCGTCATCTAAGGAAGGAAAGGAACGAAGTTAGAGAACTGTTCAAAAGACTCATTGTACTTACCTGTCGTACTCTTGCCAGTGACGTAACTAGGCAGCAACGAGCCCGCATCAATCAACGCGCCCCTGCACTGAAAGCAGGACAGAGAGCACCCTTTCCAAGAAAACAAGGTGAGCTCTGGATCAAAGGGAAGGGTTGGACCCCGCGGAAGAAGGGGTTCAAGCACAGAGACAACAGGAAGTTAAACTCTACCAATCCTGTGTTTCAGGCCCAGTCTCCAGTCGAGTAGACTCCAGGGAAGGGTTTGAGGTCGTAAGAGGTTAGAACAGGCTGAGTAACATCCCTGTGGATACCAGGTGAGCGTTACAGAACACAAAGCCTCACATCAAAATCCATCTGGGCGTCATGGAAACATCAGAAACCGACCAGTTAGCTCACATGTTGGTGCAGCTACGTTCCGAAGTACATGCAGCCAGGCAGAAGACAAACACCCTGAGGAGAGAGCTGATAGTAGCCAAAGAACACACTGATGATTTAAGCCGGCAACTTCTCCAGTCACAAGCAGGGCTTGCACCATTGCCGGAATGCGTGCCCTCGATGCCAGCACCATCAGCCAATCCTGTTCAGATAACCCTTCCTGGGGCAGTTCCCTTGGCCCCGCCCAAACGATTATAGGGGGATCTCAAGAGGTTTGCATCGTTCATGAACCAGTGCCCCCTTCACTTCCTTTGTAAACCAGGGGCCTTTCCGAATGACCAATAACGGGTCGCTTTTGTGCTATCCTACCTGAGTGGTAGCGCCGTGGACTGGTCTGTACCCTTTGTGGCCCAAGACGATCCTTTGCTGCATGACTTTAGGGACTTTCAGCAGGAGATGGAAAAGCTGTTCGCCCATCATACTCATGGGCAGGCGTTAGACAATGAACTTCTGCCCCTACGCCAAGGGAATCAAGACCTATTAACATACATAGCCACATTCAATAGACTCGTAGTTGAAGCGGAATGGCCAGTGGAGAAGAGAACCACGTTATTTCATCAGGGGTTGCGGGGGGAGCTCAAGGATGTTCTCGCACAAGTAGTGAACCCCCCGAAAGACTGCTCAGAATTAATTGACCTTGTTGTTCAACTGGATCATAGGTTGCAGGACCGAAGAGCAGATCGAACCAGACCGGACCCTCGCCCTATGTATGTGCGTTCAAAGGACAATATTGCCCGCAGAACGGAAGGTTCAGGAGAACCAATGCAAATCGGGGGGGTCAGATCCCCCTTGACTAAAGCGGAAAGGGATAAAAGGAGACAGCGGCAGTTATGTCTGTACTGTGGAAGGTCAGGTCATTTCCTTAAAGAGTGCCCTGTGAAGCCACCGAGGAGGACGGTAGGGGCCACGGACAAGGAAGATACCATCAAGGAATCGGAAAACTCCCCAGAACGGCAAGTATAGGGGTCCACTTGTCGAGCGAAGAAAGTGAACTACAGACCTCCCATTTTGACCATCTGTGGTCTTGATCAATCACCAACAACCATCTTGGATGCACGCAGTAAGAGCGTACATTGACAGTGGAGCCGTTGGGAATTATATCGACCAGGATCTTGCGGCAAAGATGGGGCTTCCGTTATGCCCTAAATCAACCACTGACACTGTTACCACTGTCGACGGCGCGGAAATAGCTTCTGGTCCAGTATCCCAATGCACTGCAGCTTTAACCTTTCTGTGCCAGGATGGACACCAAGAATCTATCGTTTCAGACCTCATTAAGGCAACATAGTTCCGGTTGATTTTGGGAATGCCATGGTTGGTAGCTCACAATCCTCGAATCGATTGGCGAGGAAAAGAATTGGCCTTTCCCGAGACTTGCACCCACACATGTTATCGCCAAGAGAAACAACCAATAGACACCAGAACCTTCACGCTTGCGACTGTGGCTATCGGCACCCTACCAAGTGAATACCAGGACTTTCAAGATGTCTTTCAGAAAGAACAGGCTAATACCCTGCCACCGCATAGACCATACGATTGCCAAATCGACCTGATACCCGGCGCACAAATCCCTTGTGGGCGAATTTACGCACTCACAGAACCAGAAAACCAGCACCTGAAGGCATATCTAGACCAATACCTGGCCAACGGGTTCATCCGTCCCTCGAAGTCTCCAGCAGCCAGTCCTCTATTCTTCGTACCAAAAAAGGAGGGGGACTTGAGAACGTGCATCGACTATCGCGTACTAAACCAGATTACCGTAAAAAAATGCTACCTCCTGCCACTGATCCCTGAAATGCTTGATCAAGTCAAAGATGCCCAAATCTACACAAAACTAGACCTGAGGGGGGCATATCACCTTGTTCGCGTAAAACAGGTGGATGAATGGAAAACCGCTTTTCGCACCAAATATGGCTTGTACGAATATCAAGTAATGCCCTTTGGCCTTTGCAACGCACCTGCAGCATTTCAATACTTCATGAACGATGTCCTACGGGAATTGATTGATGTCTGTGCTCTAGTGTACATTGACGATATTCTAGTATATTCTGCATCAAAGCAGGACCACGTTAAACACGTCCGATCCATATTGGAGAAACTCTGTCAACACCAGCTCTACGCTAAGCTCGAAAAGTGCTTATTCCACGTCTCGGAGGTGGAATTCCTGGGCTTTATTCTCTGCCCAAATGGAATCTGAATGGATATACACAAGGTAGATGCTATCCTGAACTGGCCATCCCCAAATTCATTCAAGGGGGTTCAAAGTATGCTGGGTTTTGCAAACTTCTACCGCCGGTTCATCCCAGGATTTTTGCAAATCGTGCATCCCATCACGTCATTGCTAAGGAAAAGCAACAAAAAGTTCCAGTGGACAACAGAAGCTGAAGAAGATTTCCAGGAACTCAAAGCAAGATTCACATCTGCCCCAATCTTACGCCACCCTCGCCCTGATCTCCCATACCTGGTGGAAACGGACGCCTCAAGCATGGCTATGGGAGCCGTCCTCTCACAAAAGGACCCAGCTTTCTTCTTTCTTCCAAAGCAAGCCTAGTCAAAGAGATGCCTTGGCCGCCATTGGGCTTCATCTACAACCAAGGCTTATCTAAGAGAGAGCCTCATCAATGAGAGACCCTCTTCTATTTGAAATGCTCATCAACAACAGGCATGTCTACTAGAGAGCCTTGTCAATGAGAGAGCCTCATCAACCGGAAGGCCTCGTCACCTAGGATAAAGTCTCTTTAATGAGCGAGCCTTGTCAACAGCATGCTTGTCTACGAGAAAGGCTTGTCTACAATAGAGCCTTATCAACGAAAGACCCCCGTCTATGTGAAATGCATGTCAATGACAGACGCTCGTCTATAAGAGAGAGCCGTCAAGGAGAGAGCCTCGTCAACAACAGACTCATCTGTGAGGAAAGCTCTTCTATGAGAGTGCCTCATCAATAACATTCTCGCCTATCAGGAAGGATTGTCTACGAGAGAGCCTTGCCAATGAGAAGACTTTGTCAATGAGAGAGTGTTGTCTAAAATAGGGCCTTCTCCACGGGAGGGCCTTGTCCACAAGAAAAAGTTGTCAACAACAGCATTGTCTATGAGAGAATCTCATCAATGGGACAGTATAGTGCAGAATGGATAATGGGCACAGCAGACAAAATTTTCATGCCATGGCTACAAGGGGGATTGTTGTCAAGGGCTGTATTGAAACACATGACCACATACTTGCATGCTGCATATACAGGAAAGAAATTAAAGAAAAGATTAGCAATTTTAGAGCTTTGGAAGATGTATCAAGAGGAAAGAGAAAACCCACACCTGAGGAGTGGATGCTTAATCAGCATAAAGGGGAAGGTGTTAAGCGGGAGAGTCTTGTCAACGAGAGAGCCCGGTGTACAAGAGTTCCTCATCTACAAGACTGCCTAATCTACAGAATTGCCTTGTCTACTGGAGTGCCTCGTCTCTGGGAGAGCCTTGTCTACGAGAGAGCCTTGTCCACAAGAGAACCTCTTCTGCAAGAGAGTTTTGTGTACGGTAGGGAAAGTGCTGGCTGATGACAGGCTCATCTACTAAAGTGCCTTGTCTTTGAGGAAGCCTGGTCCATAAGAGGAACTAGGCTATGTTATACCTGTCTATGTTACAGCCTTGTAACTGAAAAAGCTATTCTACAAATGGACCTTGTCAATACAAAGCCTACTGTATGACAGATCATCATCTATGAGTGGCTTACTCTTAGCACAGGCCCATCTAGTGAAAGCCTGATCTACTACAAACCTTTGTAGGGCAACTTCCTCTGAGAGGCCTTGTCTGTGATTGAGGCCTCGTCTACGACTGTTTCATCATCGACAAGCCCTTTAAATAATCCCTAATCTATAAGAGGCCTAGTATATAACAGACACCTGTCTTTTTGTCTTTTAGCAACCTTGTCTGTGAGGGATTGGGTCCAGGTCAGTTTATCACACCAGATGCCTATTTTATTCGACCAAGATTCAGCTGTACCAAGGTAGTGAACAAAAAGAAATATTGTTCTCGGCGACTTAACAGGAGACTGGCCTCATCCATGAAAGGCCTCTTCTACAAAATGCCTCATCGTCAAAAGTCCCTTTGTATGAGAAAAGGTATTCCCCCCAGCTTTGCTTATAGAAGATCTTATTTACGTCCATGATGAATTCATGTGTGGAAAACCTTGGCCAGGTCCCGGCAATCATGTAGCCTTTTCAGTCCTGTTGCTCTAAGCCACTATGTGTCAGGTACCACTTCAAAGCTAGGTCACAGTTGTACAGGGGCAACCAACAGCGCTGTGGGTCCTCCCAAACCAAAGGCCAGCCATGCAAGCAAACCTGTCCCTGAGATGGCATTGCCCTCCACTTCTGCAAGCAGAGACAGCGGTAGCACTACTGCTAAGTGCTGTGCCTTTGGTTCTGGTGATCCGGACTCCAGTACAAATGGGTGTTTTTTACTGATAGCCTAGGGCCATACCCTGGAATTCCTACACTGACCTCCCACCACCATGCCCTCAAACAATACAGGAAAACAGCTTTACAGCATCAAACAAGAAGATCTTATGCTTCTTTCAAGGTCTCAGTGGAGCTGGTCCACGCGTCCAGTGGAACCAGGGCGTATCCTCAAGCTACTTCCTTCTCAAAATGAAATCAGGCATTGGAGACCCATACTAGATCTCTGCTATATAAACAGGGTTATTCACTCCCAATCCTTTTGGATAATAACGTTGTGGCACATCCTCAGTAAACTACTGCGTGTCAATGCCTAGCCACAGCGGCTGCACCCCTCCAGAAGTCGGGCATTCATTTTTACCTGTATTTGGAACCAGCCTTACCTCAATGGGCTCCTCGGCCAACTACGACAAATCCTTTGTTAACTCCCTCCCATCAAATGTTATTTCCTGGGAGCACAACTGGACACCATCTCTTCCACCACTTCTCTTCCACCACTACCCCATCATCTGATAGGGTCACAACTATTTCATCCAAGGTCTACACGCTATCACAGCAACAAGTTGCACACTAATGTCCCTACTGGGAAAGATGATCTCTTGCATTCCACTCGTATATCATTTTTTGCTTCACATGTGGACAATCCAGGAGTTCTTCGATGGCTGCTGGAAAAAAGATCTCTGGCCATGGGGATAACATGATATTCATCACCCATCGTTTCCAACACCTGACATTGGTTGTTGGGCATCACCTTTTTACAGATTGATCTCTGTTTGTAATCCCTGCTCACCAAGTGATGGTGACAACAGTCTCGTACATGAAGGGTGTGGGAGCCACACCGCAAATCTTCATGGTAGAGTCCTCAGATGGTTGCAGACGGGACTGCACTTTGGGTTTTGGGTCACTGAAGTCTTTCCTGCCTACTATGCAGGGGAAGTGGTTTGGGTGTTCATGGACAACACAACCACAATGTTTTATATTCAAAAACAATGTGGCAAAAGATAACCTATACTGACTACCGAAGCACAATCCCTCAGGAAGTTGGCCATTTCTGACAGGATGTTCCTGTTCCCTTTAAGCCTGCCAGTTATCCACAATTCAATGGATAATTCCTGTTCATACGACTAGTGGGAACTCCTCCATAGTCAGGTCCTGCACATATTTTGGATGTAGGGGACGCAGGGCATAGACCTCTTTGACTCCAAAGACAACTCGCAATGCCTTGCAGTCTCCAGCAGAATCATGTAAACAGACAGCCTGGGGGGCGCCTTCACATTTCTGTGGATGGACAAGTTCCTATACGTTTTTTCACGTTTCCCGCTCATATCAAGGGTCCTTCAAACATCAAACAGCAGCAGTACACACTGATCCTTTTGGCCCGGCTTTGCCGAGACAATATTTTGTTTCTCAGAACTCATGCCTCTTTCCTCAGCACAGGCCATCAAGCTTTTGCCAGTATTCAATCTACTGTCCCGGGACAAGGCAACAGTAATTGACCCAGCCTCACTCAACCTGATGGCCTGGCTGCTGCCTCCTCAGAGTTCAGCAATATTTTGACATGCCCCAAGACTGCAGACACATCTTGGCGATGACTCAAGCACCTGCTACTGTCTCCTGCTACTACAGTAATTGAACACTCTTCACTGTGTGGTGCGCTAATCATGGATTGGATGCTCTCCACTTCCAACCGCAACAGGTTTTGCCATACCCGCTCTCGCTATATAGCCTGTCCCTCCCATCAGTCAAACTTCACTTGCCTCTGGTATCTCGCTATAAGTGCACTCCAGCTGTGCCTTCATTGTGGGCTCATTGACTCATCAAAGAACTTGTTAGAGGCCTCTTCTGTACCTTTCCGCCAGTGTACGCACCAGCCCCCGATGGGGAACTAATGTCCTGCTCTTCAAATTAATGAGTTATCCTTTTGAGCCTTGGCATAGGGCCGGCATCAAGTTACTTTAATGGAAAATTACTTTCTTCATTACTATCGCCTAGGCCAGGAGGTTTGGTGAAATCCAGGCGCTGTTCTCCAAATCTTCTTATCTTGTTTTCTATAGCTGTAATTGCTATATTTTGTTTCCACGGATTGAAGTTCTTCTACAGGATGAACCGTCCATTCATGCCTAAAGTGCCCTCCTCGTCTTACCCCAATGAGCCTTTGTTACTGGTGTTCTTCAGCTTTCCTTCCACGCCTGCTGAGCACCGCATCTACTCGCCAGACATCATGCGAGTGCAGAAGTACCATGTTACACATACCAAGCCATTCCAGAAGTCCACCCAATGTTTGGTCCCTTTCCTATTGGCAAAGTGCTGTCTAAGCATTCCATCTCCCGATGACTCGCTGCTTGCATTCCCTGTTTTCCACCACCTTGCTGACTGGCCGACTCCAGGTCAGCCTAACACGCATTCCACAAGGGCTGTCTCATTATCTGCTACCTTCCTTTATGGTATTCCTCTGGAGGACCACTGCATGGCGGTTATGTGGAGGTCTGTTCATACCTTTAACAATCAACAGAGGAGTCCAGATTTGGACAAGTAGTCCTTGGACATCTGTTCACCTTAAGGTGAGCTTTATCCTCCGGAAGATGAGCTTTGTCCGCCTCCCCGTTTTTGCATTGTGTGCAGAAAAATGTATATCTATTGCTGTGCAATCTATTGAAACAGCATGCAAATCTATGAAAAATCCAAACCTCGAAAAAGGAAAAAGTTAGTTATCTGTAACTCCTATATGCCAGCATTAGTAGCATTCATAAATTCACCTGCGACCTTCCCGCTGCACTGCTTATTGACTGGGTGCTAAATGGTAGAAAACAATACTGAGAAAACAAGTACATTGACTGCAGTTTCTGTAATAAATGTTACAGAGGATTCCCAACCTGAAGTTGAGTAATATTCAAACAGTATGTGAATCTATGAAAGATACCAATGCTGGCGAGCAGGAATACCTTAATCCATGTTCACTTTGCCTATAATGGTAGTAATGTCACTGTAAAAAGCGTGCCTGTGCTAGCTGGACAATTTTATGCCTGCATTGTCATGTAGGAACACACTCATGTTGGCTTTTCCCATAATGCAACTGTATGTAGACATGTCCATGCTGGTTGTGCCAATAGGTGCAAGTATTGCCTTGTGAAAAACTTTGAGGTTGGCTTGGTCCCTTTCCCTATCACTACGATAAGGAAATGGAGAAGTTGCCAGTGCCTTTACGGCGTTGCTATGCTTCTCTGCTTTCAATTGGCCTATACCAGCACATGTTTAATGGCACAGTACCAGAACACAGTGACATGGGGCTCCCATACTGTGATGAATCATAGGTAATCATCCCAGAAATCCTGGCATGGACCCCTTCTCCTATGGCCAGGGAAAGGCAGCCGCTACCTGATCCTGACCCTGGGGGTGATATTATGTGGGAGGATCATATGAGATGAGGTTCAGGTCAAGATGGATGGGAGAATACTCTGAATAATTTATCTAATGACCATACCATATTGATGGCATATTGTAAAATTGGAAATTCAGAGATTGAAATGAATAAGAACATTAGGGACTTCAAGTCCCATAATGCTCTTAGTACTGAGATGAGGAAGAGGGACTCAGAGTTGCAGAACTGTAGTGTTCACTCTAGTGGTGTGCCAAACCTGAGTGGGACATATAAACATCTAAAGGCCCTTCAGGTGCGGGCCATTAAGAAGAAGCTGTGGAAGCATGAAAAGCAGGAGAGAGAGGGAGGCGCCGGAAACGCTGATGTGTTACTAGCAGGAAGCCACCTTCAAAGAGTGGCATAGGTCAGGAATCCTGAATGCAGAGGACATGCAGCGGGAAGTGGCACTAATGGTAGCTGTCCAATGGGGGAGAGAAGCTCTCCTGGTCCTGTGTGTTGCTCCGGTGTGTGGCGTTCATCGGAAGTGTGAGCGGAGCAGAGAAAGCTCCAACTCCAAGGGGTGCGAGTAACTGAAACATTACCGGAGCTGTCAGACGCCTGTGCAAACCAGACAAAAGAGGAAACAGGACCAGCGGAGACGCACCGAAAGACCAGTGAGTTGGCCTTTGTCAGGTAACGGTTGGGCGCTCAGAAACACACCGCTGGCGCATAACAAAACTTGAATACAGAACTATTGAAGTGAAGCAATTTGGGTGCAACTCTTATTTTTAGAGAGATTGAGTTAAAGAATATTGTAACTACCATTGCCAAAGCCAAGGGGAACAATATTCAAAAAGGCAAATCTGATGTAAAAAGAGATTATAACCAGCCTTGCCTAAAACAAAGAAAGGCAATTAAAGAAAATAATTTCTGGCAGAATAGAGGCCCTCCTTGTAGCTATCATCAAGGAGGAGAGAAATATAACCTTCATTGCCTGGGGCAAATTAATCAGTGTGAGAGACATTGTCAATGTGTATTGCATCGTTGTAGAAGAATTTATAAACCCATTGTGGTTGTTGGAAATCAAAAGACGTATCCATGAAACAATTGTTGAATTAACTTTCCCCTTTGAGGATCAAAGTGTAGACAGTTTGAAGTGAATCTTACCACAAAGTACTGGTAGTAGTATTAGGAGGTTTATCCTGGCAGGGGAGTATACCAGGAAAGGGACAATTAGTGGTTAGTCCTGGCAGATGTGTGGACCAGGAAGAAGACAATTTGAAGTACTGCAGTGTGGGAAAAGGGTGTGTTCGAAAGAAAGTAGAAAGTCCACTAAATGTGTTCTGATGAACTGTTATAAAACCATTCTGACAAAACAGTGTTGCATATGAAGAAGAAATGAGATTTAAGACAGAGTAATTGGCATTCAAAGAAGAGAATAATTATATTGAATACTAACTGGATGTATGAAGATAAAGTATTTTTAGTTGTCGAGCAGAGGTTTTTGGAAACTTGGATACTTGTTTTGAGGATTGAAGAAACACGTTTGTAAAATAAAACATTCCAATTTCCAAGTCAAGGTCTTATGGAATTAAAGGAACTTGTTATGCTTGGAGTCAAACTTTGTTATTGAAAAGAACTTTCTTGATTTTGAACTTTGGTTTGAGACATCCTCAATTGATCCAGGGGAATGGGATTCCACCCTGGTTACAAGGATGTATGTTTATTTCTCTGTTTTGAATTTAAATGTTATTTTATGAAGTTTGAACAGACAGATAATCCCCATATGATTTTGTGGTACGTAAAAGTGTGACGGACAGAGATGTTTGGACATTAGGACATTTTTCCTTTAGCTTTAGTTTGACAGGAAGGGAAACCCTTGTTAGGTTAGGGGATGTTCAGCGTTTTTCTCACCCTTATTGTTTAATAAAATGGCTACTTGTGAGAAATCTCTATCTACTTGTCCGTCTCACATTTCTGACCCCTTGCTATACCCAAATAGGCACTTAAACATTAAAGTGAAAAACACTGTTTTTTAGTGTTGGCAATAAGGTGGTGCTTTAGTGGCAGCTATACGCTGAAAATATTGCATTTGAGTACAGTTAACAGGCAGATGACATTGGAGGAGGGACACATAGCTTGTGGGTGTTGTTTGGTTATTCACCCACCCATTTACTGCGGGTGGCCATGCAAATCCCTATGGCCATTCCCACTCATTACCTGCCCTTCGCCGCACAAAAGGCATACTCCTGATATCTCTTTGTGCAAAGGCTATCAAGCAGTAACCATGAAACATTGGATTGCCAGTGTTATTTTCTAAGCAGTCTGCTAAGATTTAATGGATTAATTGCATCTGTAATTGCGCTACTGGTGTAATAAAAATGTCAACTAAATATGCCGCCAACCACTTGTAGTATACAATTTATACGTGTGTACAACCTGTTCATTGCCCTGAATTGCTGTTAAAAACAAGCATTGGCACTGCCAGCTATGTGGCTTGTGTATAGGCATTTGCCAAGCGCTGTCATCATATGTTCAGGTAATCACATTATTTTCCAGTTAATTTCATATTATGCAAAGGTAGTACCATTATGGCAGTGCATGGCAATATATTCCGTGCCTAAAAAAAAGCCAAAATTGTTGTCTTTGCCATTGCTTGTTATAAGTATGTCTGCACCGATAGGTCAACATGTATATAACTTAATCTGTTTCACATGTGACATGGTATCCCATTTCAGCTCCCTTTTTTAGTATTATGTCTGCTGATGAAGAAGACGCTGCCAAAGAGTTGTACATACTGCAGTTGTATTAGTTGTAGCATGTTTTGTTACAGCCCAAACCTGTCTTTGGATATGTCTGCTCAGAATGTCATTCACCACCTGGATGTTCGGGTACTAATACCTCTTTTATATGCAAAGAGGAGTGGATTTTGTTTTAATGGCATCAGTATGTACGCCTCTGCAAACAATGTGCCATCTTTCTTTTGTTTAATATCGGTTTGATGTAGTTGGTTGAGTTGTTTAATTTGTTTATAACGATGCTTCTCTCACGTGGTATGCTATTTTTAGTAAAAACGTATCTCTAGATTTACAAAGGGCTCGTTTGTACGAATCCATTATTTCTTCATAGCTGGAGCATTGGTCTAGAAACCTTTCTTAGATCCAGTCATGTTCTATGTTGGTAGTTTAGAAGATGAGCGCCCATCCTTTCTTTTGCATCCATAGCATCTTTTTACGTCTGGCAAAAAAAGCTTTCCCTCACTGCAAGAACTTTTAAAGATAAATTGTGGAGAGGCTCCCTGGGGCAGGCAGCCGCTCCAGGATGCAGCCTGGGGAAAGATCTGTTAAATCTGTGACAATTTTGTAGGAGGTCGATCTTTGCAATTTGATCAGAGATTTGTGAATGCTGCTGTTAAAACCTCTTGTTTTCGTGTTGCTTTGCACATTTAAGTGTTTTCCAATGTTGTGCTACTTATATATTTTTTTTCTAAAGCATCCTCTGCACTGTGTGGTGTAGGAAAATCATTTTTTTCGAAGCCAGACCCATTGGCTTTATCAGTGCTTGTTTCGTTGTTCTCTCTGATGGGCAGATTGGCTAGAAAAAAACGGCACAAACCTAGACTAGTCACAATCCCTGATATAATCCTTTTCATGTTAATTAGCTGACATCCGGATTCATCTACAAGAGAATGAGATCTACAGAGTTTGCCATGAACCAAATTTACAGTAGAGTGTAAGAGGGTGAGATCTTGTCACCAGCATGATCTCCAAAGGGCAGTTTTAGTAGAGATAATCTGCATAGGTTTAGACCAGTGGTAATTCTCGCTCTAGTGCAGCATGAGGGGAGATGAACATCTGGGCCCAACTGCATCAGAAGTAACTACAAAGAGTTTGCCACAAACCAGCACAAAGAAGGTGCGAGGTAGAGCTCTTGCAACCACCAAGTGTTCTGATGGGCAGACTGGGCACAGGCAAACATGATATATATCCTTTCTTACTTTACTGGCATATGATTAACTATTAAAACCAGATTCATAGAAAGTAAACCATGCTGCTTCATAAAGGTCACCACAAAGTGCCATAGCTTAGGTTTATCAAAGTAGTCACTGATGTACCTGAAAATGATTGCTCAACAATCAGCCCAACTTTCATGCTTGATTTTCTGGAAATTTGAGTAGACATCTGCAGCCCTCCATCTCAATAAATATTTCACAGTGGGCATTAACAGAAAAAAAAGTCATATCATAGTTGTAGGACTCCTCGCCTAGCACACATCCACAACGGCTCCCCAGGTCTCTTTAACATTATTATGAGCCTAACAAGAAATGCTGCACCCATATACCTGCACATTCAGATATCCCTCTGCATATTAGACACGCACACCAGAGACCTACATTAGATGCCTTCCGCTATCCAGACTCCACACCGCTCCATATCTCCATATCAGACATTCAGGTCCTCCAAATTCTCACATTAGAAACCTAGGCTCTCCCAATCCTCAGATCAGACAAGATTCAATCACTCTTGCTGTGGCACCCACTCGTTCAAACTGTCTTGTGGCTACATACTTACACCCACACACATACACTTTGCAAACCAATTTAGTTGCTTACACATGGTCACCCACTCATTCAAACTTGGTCATGCATATACAGAAACGCGCACACACATACACACCACACGTAAACTCATTCAAACACACATGAACAAAGATTAAGTCACTCATTCACACACTCATTCAAAAACCTTTGTGTGTACATTTGCACATATGCATGCATTTACAACTCACACTCATACACTTTCTTTCCTAACTTCCTCCACACATCGGGGTGTTCAGCTGCTGCATGGCGGCAGTGTCTCAGGGTCCCTAGATCTTCTCTGCTGCTCTTACCCCTGCTGGTCAGAGGTGGCACATTCAAAACCCAGCAAGCAACTCTCCCAAGGCACCAAGCAAGAACCATAATAAGTAGTACTATCTGCAGCCTGGCAGCAATGTCTCAGGGTCCCTGGTTATTCCCTGCTGGATTTATCTTGGCCAAGTGAAGCTGCTGCTTCTGAAGCCTACTAACAGCTCACGCTCGACTCAGGGAAGGAACAATCATTAAAAGTAAGAAAACTAACAGGCCTGTGTAAGAATTTAATATGCACCCCGATTGGGTATACAACCCCCTTCAATATTTTGTTTTAACATTATTTTCTACAAACAGTAAAATCAAATAAAATCCATTTCATCTGGCAGTTTGTCTTATGTTTCATCGTATTATACATCTTAATTACCATACAGTGATTCCAACAAAATGTAATGATAGTCAATTAAGGCCTTTAAATAGTTATTGTTAATATACAAATCACAATCTTTTAATAAAAATATACAACAAATAGAAATAATATAATGAGTTTTTCACCTGATTAAATGTTATTCTTCACAATTTCCGACAGATTAATCGTGATAGCAATAAAGATTATTCTAAGATACTGCTTTTACTCTACACATTTCAGGTTCTTCAGGAGTCTCACTAATTGGGCATTTCTAAAAAATACAGTATAAATTAATGGGAGAGTAATCACCTATCTGCATATTCTGCACGCTTACGATAATGGTAACTAACCATGTAAGTATTTCAAACATCCTTGCTTCAGCTCTTCACACGTGATTAATATTCTGTAATCCAATATAGGAAAATGTATCAGTATTGGTTGAAATTACCATCATGGTTAAATGAATATGAAAAACCTGCACCTAGTCTTCTCATATCCTTCCATTCAGTTGCCAAAGGTTTTATGATAATGTCCTGTCAAAATCTTAAAGTGGCATTTGGAGCTTTCCAATGATTTTCGGTGTTTCCACTCAGGTAATACCCTTATATCAATAAATACAGAAGACGTCATTATGTTCTACCTATAATGCTAAATACTTATTCGTTGTTACTATAGTGAGCAGAATAATACTTACTTCCCGATATGTCTAGAACCATTTCTGATTCTGCCTGTCTCTAGTACTGGCATCTAGATGTAAAGTGTATGCTTTTGTAAATGCTCTTAATTTATGTTTCAAAATGGTATATTGGAAGTTACCACTCCATTGTTATTTACATTTTCCACTTAGAATATACATTTTAATATCAGAATTGAACATAGATTAGTACGAAGTTAATGGCGAACGTACTTAATATGACAAGCTTATGTTATTTACGCTATACACGCAAAGTCATTTCCGGTGTGGCTCTATTTAGAATCATATATTAAGAGCATTTGCTCAAACATATATTTCTCATCTATAGGAAAAGGCTGTATATCACGACCAGAGTGCATATTAGATTCTGATAGAAGTTTGTTAGATTCCTTCTTTTTATTGTATAATTAGGCTTGCTATACTAGCAAGCCTAGTCTATGTGCACCAGAAATGTATGAAGTTATTAATTTACAAACATAGTTTAACTAGAAAATGAATGTTGCATACTGTGCTCCTTATTAGATGATAACTTTTATGGAACAATAATTAGCAAACCGCATTAGCAAACTGCAACCATGATCATGACGTTCAGGCTCCTGGCAGTTCCTCATAGCGGCATCTAGGGAATAAGCAGCAACATCTCATCTTCTGGGAAACACAACTCTGGTGATCAATGAGACAACAAGCTAAACAATCATAAATATAAGTTATGTTTCGAGTTTTTGCTACCGTTCTAGTGACCACAGTAGTGGTGTGCCATCACAACACTTGTCCATAAAGTAGTGTATTCTGGAACCTCCAAATCTTTGTGTAGGAATGAAAAAGGGCATCAGAGAGGAAGAAGGATAAAGGGGAAGCAGAGTTAAAAACCTGCAAGGTTTGCAAAGATGGAAGTTAGGGATGGAGTTTGTAACAGTTTTCTGGGTGGCAGAAAAAAATGATCAAAGCATACTGGCTCATAATTAAAGGGCAAACACATAGTCCTCCTAAGACTGAGCATATAACTAATGTGGGCAGTTTTTAGTATTTTGGAGAAATAGTGACATTGGTCAGTAACGTGTTGTATGATGGGCTTGATGGATGCTCATGTGTACCCTTGAGGCATAAAGGCTTGTTGTGTTTTGGGTTTTTCTGTCACCTGCCAGACCCCAAAGGGAAAATCTGTGATTGCCCATCCAGCTTTAAGAAGTGACAGAGTTTAGGGTGGACTTTCTGCAATGTGAATTCATTAGACATAATGAGAAAAGCAGAATAGGAAGCGTGGCATGTCCTTCAGAGTGCCATACATGTATGGTCACATGCTGGGGTCTAGGTGTGATTGGGGTGGAATGTTATGCATTGCAAATTGTTATGTTTTTGGGTGGGGAGTACTGTGTTTTTCACTACATATATCAGTGAATGTAATTATATCTTAAACAGTTTATTTGGGTGGGGAGTGTTGTGTGTTTGACTGTGTCTGAGATGCAACCATCTTTACTCAGAGCAACTAATGGAAGCATAGCATGCAGATGTCATTCGTACGACTTCACTGTGCTGCCCTCTTGCCTACGAGTGCAGTCGCTGGACATCTCAGGGTTGCTCTGTCTGCGCAGCACAGGGTTGATCTACTAGGGGCTGTCTGTGTTACAAGACTGTCACCGCATAAGGTTATGACATGCTTGTTGCTAGTATAGCACTTTATGCCACAGTAAGGCCACCTCACAGGTCTGAGGCTGAGGTGTGGGGAGGGATTATTTCCAGGTGGTGGCCAACTAAGTAAACACTGATGTGCCAAAAGGTCTAGCAATAGAGGGGCCTACGACCAAATGGCCACAAACAGCCAGTTCTATATTAGGTGTAAGTGGGTGACCACAAAAAAAACATCCATGTAAGGTGGGCTTTCCCTCTCTGATGAGACCGGCTGCTGCTGATCAGTCATTGGGCCCTGCCAACAAGCCTGCAGGGGTTCCTGAGGTCTAGAGGAGTCTTGGCACCACTTAGACAGCTGCTGACCTTCTCATGGAAACATCTGCACATATACCACTTATTTCACACCACTTCTGTGAGCTGCTTTTGCCTAGTTAAGCAAAAAGGTGTTATTAGGGAGAAGTGTGAGGAGCCAGAAATGGGAGACAGACACAAAGGTATAGTTTTCTGAAAAGCTGCCAAATATTAAATAAAAAGGGGCAAGATAAATGCCTATCTTTCCCTAACCTAACAAGGATGGCCCTTCCTAGAAAACTAAAACTAAAGAAGAATTACCTAGTGTCCAAAATGTATCTGACCCTCACAATAATACATGCAACAAAATCATACAAGGAATGTTTCGCTGTTTTTAACTCCACAAAATAATATACCAAATAAAACTCAAAGACTTTAGGAAGTGCTCCTTGAGACCAGGGTTGGTCTCCCTGCATCTGGATCAAGTCAGGAATCCCTTGAGCAAAGTTTAGATTCAATAGATTTCTGTGCAACAACAAAGTTCCACTCAGCGTAGCATAACTAGTCTTCCATTCATTGGCTCCTACCACTTGGTAAGAAAATGTCTCTTTCACAAATGCTTGGTCACAAATCAAACCAACTCTTATTTTCCACAGCCTCCTGCTTGGCAAAGTAAATGTCTCTTCCTTGAAGCACGAGTTCATAAACCAAGAAAAGTGTTCTCTTCAAAAAGGCCATGTAATTATGACCACATCATACTTCCTCTTCAAAGGAACATTTTGTCAGGATATCATAGTGCGTATTTTTAACAATGCAACAGTTCATCAAGAAAGGTGATAGAAATGCCAAATTCCTTCTAACACACCTTTCTACCACAACCACAGTACTTCAGATTACCTTCTTCTTTCCGGGTACACTCGCCTGCTAGGATTAACTACTATTGGTCACTTTCCTGGTATACTCACCTGCCAGGATGAAGACTCCTTCAACTACAACTGGGTTTAGCGGTAGTGCTTGTTCCAAGTTTCTCCACACCAATGTCCTGGGTGAGGAGGCTTGAACAATAACTGCATCTCTTTACAGTCTCTTGACTCTTGACAATGTGGCTTACAGCTCTCCTCAGACTGGTATTTCATATGGGGAAAGCGGGGCCCTTGATGTCTGCATTACTCTTCTATAGTGTTTTGGCTCTTGGCAATGCGGGTTACAGGTTCCTCCCCATTGGCATCTCATAAAGGAGGGCTGTGCTCCTGTGGCCTTTATATCATTATCATGCACCCTATTGGGTGCTGGGAATGCAGGTTACAATTATACCCCTCATCGGCTGCCCTTGTATCAATCTTCTGTGGCCTCTTGTCTTCTGGCAATGCGGTTTACAATTATTCCCAATTGGTATCCCTTTTCAGGGAAGTTGCACCCTTTCTGCCTTATTTCATTAGATCAGTATTCAAAATCAATAGGTTCAATTGTAAATCTCTTTCAGAGCACCCCAGTGTCACCTATTATCTCAGGCCAACTCACTGGTTTCCCTTTGCATCTCCTTTTGGGTTGTGGGTACTGCAGCGGATCTCTTTGGGTCTGCCTGCACTACTGCCAGCTCCGGTAGGACTTCTGTGGTATGTGTAGCCCTTCCGGGGAGTTTTGACAGCTCTGTGAGGTCTCCAGTCTGGTTTCTTCACCGGAGTGGTTCACGGAGTGTTTGGGACTCTCAAAGTGGGTAAAAACCACTGAACAGGTTATCATGCCATGTTTTTTCTAGAGAGGGGCGCCTGCTACCTTTTTTGTATTACTCTTAAGCTTCATGTCACTTTTAATCTTCATTACATCTGAGCCCCTCTCTCTCGTCCCAGTACCACAGGCATTATGGGTTCTGAAGTCCGTAATTGTTTTTATGGTAGAAATATCTTTTTTCGAGCAGGCCATCAGGACTTTAGGAACATTAGGGGAATCATGGGTTACGTAGGTCACCAACTCCCCTGGAATGAGTCCCCTCCCATGTGATCCTCCCGCTCAGTGATGATCTCACTGGATTCATCACAGAAGACAGATAACTTGGTGAAAAGAACTCAGTTTGCTGGACAACATGCTTTTTGTACAGGACTAACCTGGACCCTTGTGTGCGTCAGGATTCTTGAAATGCCTGAGAAGCAGGACAGTCTTCAGACCAAAAGTTGAGCAAATGAGATCGAAACACAATTAAATTTGCTACACAACTAACTCCCAGACTAGACACAATGCTAGCAGCAGGAGAAAAGGGGATTTTGCTTATAGATACACTTGGAAATCTGAATTGCATTAAAAATGATCAAAGCACATCTGTTTCAAGGCTACATTTCCAAACAAGGCCTCTCGCACTACCGAAGAAGAGGTGTTATGTTACGTGGAATTTGTAAAACGCTTAACTGCAATTGGTCTGGTCCGAGATTAAATGATACAATCAAGAACCGCATTGCAAAATATGGGTAAGGAGTCACAATTGAGCATGACCCATTCAGTCTAGTGACACTGTCCGTAAAAAACAAAAGTGTGCCTGGTCAGTTAATTTATCCCACCGCTGCTCATTGCATCTGTCGGGTCTGCAAACTAGAAAAATGCATTTTAGTTATTTCAAAAGATTTCCAAATACCTTTTTATCTAGGCGTTTCTTGCAAGAGCTCTGGGAGCATGCAGAGTTCAGTGTATTTGGGGCAGGAAGAAATCAGACAGGTTTAAATGCGTTCCCTCCATCTGATGCTCGCCCAACACCAAACAAACAACAGGCACCCCCCATCGCCCCGAATGCAGCATTGGCCTCCAACCAAGCAGCAGATGCTATACTCCTTTTATTTTAGGCCGGCTGTTTCAACATGCAGCAGGAAAGGGAAGGCAAAGGGGGAAGGAGTAGGAAACCGTAGATACAAACAGGGGATGGAAGAACATACTTAAGTTGTTTACTTGTATAGCACCTCCTCAACTCTTAGTCCCTCTTGTAGGACTAGAGGTCATGGAGATTGGGAATAGGGGAACAGAAATAGTCAATGTCAACTGTGTTTTGTGACATGTTGTCACAGATGGCTCAAGAAACACTGGAATGGTCAAAGATGGTTCAAAGGTTTTATTGAATTTATAAAGGGTCCTATGGTAATCTCTCTCTCTCTCTCTCTCTCTCTCTCTCTCTCTATCTATCTTTCGCTCTCTCTCTTGTTATTGGGTAGAGTCAGATCACCAACCATGAAACTGGGAAAACGATAAAAGAGGGTACGAACTAGCAATCAAAATGCATGTGCTCAAATGTCTAAAATGTAGAGCGGGCTCAAATCATGGCTTCACCAGTCAACCAAAGCCTCCTCACCTTGGGCCTCATGTGACTGAGCCTTGTCCATGTCTTCTTTCCAAGTGCTGAGTGTGTTTCTGTGTGGAGAGGAGTGTAGGTGTGTGGAAGGAGTTGTCTGGGTGTCCTGCTTGAGGCATGTTTCATTAGTTTTTATCATAAATACAATTTTCCCTCCCTTTTTAAGCATTCAGAAAAGCCTTTTGTATGCTTTCAACTTGATTGGTATTTGTTCCCTCTGTTTTTTAGCCTTTAAAACAACAGAGTTCACTTTGCAAGAAGCCATTTTGCACTCCCCTCCCCAAAATCCCTTTAAGAAATCCAGGCAACTTATACACCCAGGAAGTCACCTGAGCCCTCCTCAGTCCTATTTCTAGATTTATGCTAGGACAGCCTTGCCCTGGCAGCCAACAAAGGGTGCTTTCATGTTTGCCTGTTCGCCTGCACCCTGGCTCCGCACTGACCCCTGGCTACAGCTACATCAAGGTAACGTTCGTCTCTTGGTAATACTCTGCCATTGTGATGGCCTTTTGCCAAAAGGTTATTTTTGTATGCAGGACACCTCCCATACAAATATAGCTACTCCAACATTTATATAAGCTTACAGTCATCCCAAAATACAAAAAGTTCCAAAATCGATCAAATTGTAGATTCTTTCTGGAAATTAAAAAACAGGTTAATCATACAAATTGCATATATTTTTTTTAAATCTTAAGATCGTTAGCTTCAAGGACACAGATTTCCCATAAAGTATATTGAGCCAAAAAGATTGTTAGCACCCCATCAATATGATCTAAGTTAACGTTCTTCATTAAGCCCTGGATCATTTTACGTGCAGTTCTTTTTAATTGACGAACATACACGCCAAACTTGTGAGGGTGGTGTTTCTTGATCGTAGTCCTCCGACTGGTGTTGAACACAGACCCCACTGTGAAATCAATGAGCCGTTTAAAAGGAACAGTTGAGAAAAGCAAGAGCTTAGTTTTATATGGGCAGTTCCTAAAATTATCAGACATCAACATGTTCAATTTTTGGATGTTTCCCTTGTGCCAACAAAGTCTAGAGCATTCCATGCTCACTGTCAGCATGTGGGGGTTTGTTGAACGTGCCTATTTCTGGCCTGGACAGATAAAGTACGAGGGTAGCATACTGTGATCAATAGAGGCACTCGGGAGTATGTCGAATTTCGTACAAGATTCCAAAAGGGCATGAGTAACAAAAATAACATCTTTGACAGATGGGTACTTGTTCCACACAAAGAAAAATGCGCCACAAATGTTGTTGTGTTATCAAACAAACTTGTATTTGTGAATTGTATATAATCATTTGATTGCCCTAGAACAGTGGTCTTCAAACTTTTTTGTCCGGGGCCCCCCTGAGCAAAGTTTGGGCAGGTCGGGAGCCCCCAGAAATGCCAAATGGACAGTATGTATTGCACGCTGTCACCTGCTCCCATCACAGTCGCTGGGCTCCCTCATCCCACTCCTACCCAGTCCCTGGTCTCTCCCCACCCCATCACACAACCTGGGCTCTCCCCACTCTGCTCCCACCATAGTCCCTGGGTTCCCCCCATCCCGTTTCCAACACAGTCTGAGGGCCAGTGGCGGCTGGTGATTATTTTTTTTAAGTGCAGGGGCATAACTATTTCATCCAAAAATGCCATAGTGACCGAGCATAGTGAGGGAGCCCGAACCAATAAAGGGGGTTTCGGAGGGTTTCCGCCTGTGAATTCTTTTTAAAATAATGGGTTAAAATGTTGCATTGTAGAGCATACTTTTAACAAAAAAAAAGGTAAATAGCCAAACAGTTTGCAATTGGTGCTGGGGGGCCCAGGGGGCAGGCATGACATTTTTTACTGGACATCTATGATAGATGTCCAGTAAAATGTTACCATCCCTGTCCCCACTGGGCCTTACACAATCAACATGATTATGTGTGTATGCAAGGCAGTGCACATTCAAACTGCAATCACTCTATCATTCACACAAGCATCCATCACCATACACTCACTCATAACATAAGCATACATGCATCCATACACATGTTTAAATAAAAACAATGAACATAAACGTACCTTCTGCATTTGCCTGCGTGTGGGTGCTGAAACACCCTGCTCCAGTCTGCTCTGTCCGTATGTGTGAGGAGGCGCAGGAGGTCCCACTCGGACATACAGACATGCAGTGCCCCTGCCAGCATTTCCAATGAGCTATGCAGTGCTGCCTGAGACAGTTTCATGCTTCAGCCCGACCATGTGAGTCACCCCTGCCCATTTCTTCCAATCCAAAAAAAAATAATAATGAGAATTTTTTTTTATATTTCATGCTGAGCACTCAGGCCCCCCCCGGGATGCACCCGCAGACCCCTGGGGGGTCACGCCCCACAGTTTGAATACCGCTGCCATAGAACTTTGTTGACACGTGTTTCAGCTTTGAACTAAGCCTTTATAAAAACATAGAGGGCATATGGTGTGGTGTAGTCAACTCATAGTCGTGATTTGATCTTGTCCAAGAAATTGTTTAATTAGGGGACTGCACAAATCATTGGGATAGATCCGTCCTCAAAATCACATACGTCGGCCTTGTTGCTTTCCTGTCAGGATTTCGCAAGACTTCTAGTTTGAGGAGGGATCTATCGCAATGACTTGTGCAGTCCCCTTATTAAACAATTTCTTGGACAAGAAAAGCCCCGGGAAC
Source organism: Ambystoma mexicanum (assembly GCF_040938575.1). Classification (NCBI taxonomy): domain Eukaryota; kingdom Metazoa; phylum Chordata; class Amphibia; order Caudata; family Ambystomatidae; genus Ambystoma; species Ambystoma mexicanum. Next base: position 885,908,428 of record NC_090930.1, read on the forward strand.
TTTGTGGAGACAGAGAAGAAGAAAGGCCCAGCCCACTCACGAGGCCAAGAAAAAGCTTTCTGAGCCGAAGCCCAACACAACGTTCAAAGTCCGGAGCTCGGAGGAGCCCTCAGGCCTGAGCTACACAGCAGGGAGTGCGAGCGCCCCTCCCCCTCTGGGACTCCACGCTACGCCAAGGAGCAGCGCATCGGCAGCAACTACAGGCGAGTCGCCTGAGTCCCGCCGGATGCGCTGCCCCTGGAGCTGCGGCCTGGACGGTGCCCCCCCACCTCATGGACACACATCACCATCAGCACGGTGTGTAGCGGGGTGCAACAGCCCCCGCACACCACCAGTGGGGCGTGCAGCGAGAGGGACCGCGGAAAGGAGGTGGGGGCTACGTGGCTGGAGGCAGTGCCATTGTCCTCCATCTCGGCAGCCGCCACCCCCCGAGCCCAACACCAGCAACTGTCTCCGGGGCCAGCGTGGGGGCGCGTCCATACCGCGGTCTGCGGGAGGAGCGGCCAGGAGCGGGGGCCCGGACAAAAAGACAAGGAAGTCTTCAGGGGGAAGCCCCCAACGAACGCTGGCAGTGCCCATGGCCTGCGCGGGGGGCCCACCGTGCCACAACTGTGAGACCAATGTGAGGGTTAAAGGACACACTCGCAGAAGAACCCAAGAGTCCACAAGCTCCTGAAGTCAGGCCCGAAGAATCAAACACCTCCGGGAACCCCCCAACCTGGGCCGACGCAGGAGTGTGCCAGCCCTTTGGCTGGAGGGGGACCCAACATGCAGGGACACGTGTAACAAGGTGAGGAGGTAGCACGGAGGGGGCCCCGAGCAAGTGGCACTGACCCCCACCATCCACACAAGGGGGACTAGCCAATCTGCGACCACTATCCGAGGGTAGGATCCTGTGAGCCCACGCACCTAGACACTGGTCCCCAGCCACGGGGCCCACAACACCGACCACCGGAGAGTTACTCACAGGCGCCCAGCGACACCAAGAGAAGTTGCGTTAACCCCAACAGGACCCCCTTTCAGCCTGGGCCGATGCGGGAGCACGCCCTTCCACACAGCTGGTGTGTAAAATACAGAAGGGGTCCTGACTGATGGCCACCACCCAAGTGGTCACCCCCGTGGCTGGGCCACATAGAGAAGCATCATCTACCCAGCAAAAGCCCCTGGGCCCAAGCTCACCCTACACAAAGCCCGCTCTCACCGCAGATAACGCCCACACGCCGGACCCATGCGCGCCTCAGACCCGGGGCTGGCCTACACCAGGCCCAGAAGGACCAAGAGATCCCTGGAAAGAGACCCTGAATCAAGGGCCAGACGAGCAACCAACAACCTACCCACGACCCAACTCATCCGCAGACCCACTGACTATGGGTATAACAGCCCAACCACTGAAGCCTCTGAAACACCGGCCAGGAGATAAATTGAAGTGGGTTGCGGGGGACAGCGACCACCACACGAGTTCTGCGGGGCCACCCACACACCCGACCTTGGCACAATCTACATGAGTTGGAAGGAAGCTCTTTCCAAATTCCAATTCCGAGCTGACGAGAACGAAATGGCGTTCAGGGGCCACCCTCCCGGGTCCCCCACCCTCCCCCCTCACCGGCCCCAGACCTGGGCGCGATCCAGAACAACATGCACATGATCCTAGAAGAGATCCAGGGGATCAGAACAGATATGGGGGCAAAGCTGGCAGACCTCACCACAAAAGTGACAACTCTGGAGGACCGCATGGAAGGGGTCGTAACGCTCACCGTGTCTGCTCTGTCCTCGAGTTTCTACAGCCACGCCCGTCTGTGATTTCCATCCATCGGTGCCTGGAAGAAGAAAAGGAGAAGAACAGGTGTTACTACAGCGACAAAGGTCTTAACTGCAATTCCGTCCATCGGTCTCGTCTCCAGCTGGTCTTCTGACCGCCGCCCCTGTTGGGAAAGGACTTCCGCGCAGGCATCCAATACTCACCCGGGATTCTGAATTCCTCCGGGTTACTTCGGAGCGGTTCTTCCATTCTTCATCTTGGGGCTGCGCCGCGCCTGCAAAAAGTGAACAGAAAACAGCAGGTTAGTCACACAAAATACAAAACGAACAATTGTTCAGCCATCCAGCGCCACACATCCGCGCTAATACTCGCCTGGAGGCAACCAGTTCAGCATCCTAGGAGAGTCAATTCTTCTTCTAGACTTCCGTACGAAACCGCGTCTGCAAGAAAGACAAAACACGTTTAAACCTTGGGACAATAAGACTTTGAGCATCTATACCAAGCTGTCATTGGGATAGAAACTTACCTGATTAATCCAAGCATTCCCAAAACACAGCAACAGCCACTCTGGAACAGTGAATTAACTGTGCCCAGAGAAAGACTGAGCCTATTGCGCCCCTGCTGAAGGTCAAGCAGGACGGAGAGCCAACCTCACCAAACTCAAAGGTGAGCAGGAGAGGAGTCGGGCATCAGGAGGTTGCAGGTAATGGGACCAATCCAACCCACTCATTAGCTAACATCTTGTTTCAACTTTGCTGGCTAACGCCTCCTGGGTAGATAACAGGGGAGAGGACACTATCATACCATCAAAACTACGCCAGTACAGATATCGGTCATACGACTACCTGCTACGCCCCCGTGGAGACGAGGTGAGCGTGACATTTTCGGCCTGGTGGAATCGGAGGGAGAGAGCCCGCTTGGCCTAGAGGACAAGATACACGACAACATACGGATGATTCTCGGCACAGAAGCCGCTGAAGACATCAAAATGAACAGAGTGCACTGCGCCGGACGTGGAGGCAAGGGCCCTCACTCGGTCCTAGCGAGATTACATTATTACAGAGACAAGGCTAGGACCTTGGAGAAGGCTAGGACTCTTGGTAACATACAATACAGGGACTTCACGGTGGCCATTTACCAAGACCTCTCGGCCCTCACCTTGCTGATGAGGAAGAAATGCGGCAACCTCACTAAATGACTCCAGGAGAGAGGGGTCAGATATCGTTGGGGCCAACCCTTCTACTTAGCATTTGAATGGAAATGAGAGAAGCACCACCTTGTACCTGAAGAAGATATCCAGAGGGTCACGGAAGATTTATTGAACGATCGGGCTGGCCCCTCAGCCAGCCAGGATGGAGACATGCGGGACCCGGGTCGCGGTCCTAGCGGCCCAGCCAACTTTAGAGGCAAGGCAAAGGTGAAAGGGGCCCGCAAGTTTCAGAAAACTAGACACCCCTCCTCAGCATCCGAGGGACACCTGACATGAACCAGATGCCGCAATATAGCTTTCAGTCTAAAATGTTGCTGGCCCGACAGCCACACACTAATCCATCAGAGAAACCGAGGACCGGGGTCCCCAGACACTAAGTTCACATGCCACGTTAGCACCAGGTTAGCTCCCGAGTTAGAGGAGCCAGTTTGAAGTTCGCCACTGAGGGCCGGGACGTGGTTGGCCCTGCGGCCATACCAAGGAAATACTAGTGAGATGGGAGGCGGGTAGGGGGCAGCACTTTGAAGTCTGGAGTGTGAGACTCTCTGAGAAGCCTAAATGGGCAATGGCTCTGACAAGAAGTTGAGGCTGGGGAATCCAGACAAACTATGACACCCGGGCCTGGGAAAGAAGCCCTGGTGGTTCGTTGACCAGCCCCGACAACCGTCGTGGGATGAAGGCGAACGCCTCGACAACTGGGAAAGGGGGGATGGAACCGGGGAGGGGGAGGTGTCGGGGGGGGGAGAACCCTATAAGGTTTGAGGGAAATGGGAACAGCCAGATCGAGCTGGGGCTCTTAGCTTCACAATGGGCTAAACCCCGGAAACAAATAGAGGAGCACAAAGAAAACACGATCAAGGACGACAACGGTTGAAGGCAGGATAGGCACGCTCAATGTCAAGGGCTTAAACTCTCAAAACAACAGATCACTGACAAGCAACATGTTCCGCAAACAACAGCTGATGGTACTCTTCCTACGAGAAACTCACTACAAACAGGGGAAAGAGTCGCCAATTAAAGGAAAAGAAATTGGGAGCTACTTCTGGGCCTCCCATAGAAGTTCAAAGAAGGAAGGGATGGGCACTTGTGAGAGCAAACGTCTCACGCTGGCCACCCTATAGGTGCCCAACTCTGGTCAGATACGGTTCCTGACCTAGATCTTCAGACTAATGGATGAATGGGCAGAGGGTGCCATGATACAAGGAGGGGATTTCAACCTCATACTGGACCCCAAACTGGACTGGTGGACGGCAAGAGGTGCGGGGCCGAAAGGTGTCGCCAAAGACAATCTAGCTCTACAAACTCTCCTAAGGGAACACTATTGGGCAGACGTGTGGTGCAAGGCGTGGCCAGGCCCGGGGGGATACACCTTCTTCTCTCCTCCACTCTATACGAGAATTGACCTGCTCTTAACCTCAGAGGAGGGGGGAGGAGTGGCCTTGCACCCCAGAGTGGAAGCAATAACATGGTCCGACCACGAACTGTTGGTGGCAAACTGGTCGCTGCCACCAACAGTCCGCGAGATCCACCCGATGGCGCTGCAATGACACACTCCTGAGACACCCAGTCTTCAGAGACTTCCTAAGGAATGAGATGGTAGCCTACTTTGAGATAAACGACAATGGGGAATCCGACATGGTGATGGTGTGGGAAGCCACCAAGGCCACCTTTCGGGGTCTCCTGATAGCCGAGGGCTCCAGGCGCAAGCGAGAGCAAGGACTTATTGAAAGCAAACTCTGAGAAGAACTAAAGGTCCTGCGCGCAAGGCTCGGTCTCGATGGGGAGGACAGGGAAACCCTCCTGATAGAGATGCAAGGGAAGAGACTGGCACTTCATACAGTCCTCATAGGGGAAGTGGTTAAGAAACTGAGGTACACTCAACAAAGGTACTACGAAAGGGGGGATAGAGTGGGGACTCTCCTAGCGCGTAGAGCCAGGGGATGTAGAATGGAAAGGAGGGTGGTACCCACCAGAGATAAAGGGGGCAATGAGTGTAAGAAGAAGAAGCAAATCGCAGAATGCTTTGCTGACTTTTACAGGGAACTCTACACAAAACAGGGGGGGGGGGAATCAGTGGAGGTGATCCGGGCATACGTAGAGGAACATCCATTACCCCGACTGACTGAGCTGGAGCTCCAGGGGCTGGAGGGGGATATATCAGTTGAGGAGGTGAAAGGCACCATTAAGAGGCTAAAAGTGGGAAAGGCCCGGGGGTGGGGGGTATACGGTGGATTTCTATAAACAGTGCCAAGACATTCTAGCAGAACCCATGGCCAAATTGTTCAATCAAATTAGAAACCGAGACACAATCCCACCCCCCTTCCTACAGGCCCTCATCAGTGTAATACCCAAACCGGGCAGAGATCCGGCAGACTGTGGATCATACAGGCCTATTTTCCTCCTCAACCTGGACGCTAAGATCTTTGCCAGAATTCTAGCTACCCGACTAGAAAGATGCCTCCCTCGTCTAGTCCACCCAGATCAGGCGGGATTCATCCTTAATAGACAAAGCTCAGACAGCATGCGCAAAACCCTCCATGTACTAAATTTAAAGGCGGTCCGGGGTGAAGGGGCTCTGCTCCTGGCACTCGATGCAGAGAAGGCCTTGACAGGGTCAGTTGGGGATTCATTGGGGAGGTTTTCTCTGCGGTGGGAATGGGACCTAGATGTTTGGGCTGGATGTCGGCGTTATACTCCGCCCCCTCAGCCAAGGTGGTTGTTAACGGGACAGAATCAGGAGCCTTCCGCCTGGGGAGAGGAATGAGTCAGGGCTGCCAACTATCCCCTCTAATATTCGCTTTGGTCATGGAGCCTTGGGCGGTCTCAGTCTGGAAGAATGAGGCAATCAACGGTGTACTGATAGGAGACTGTAAGATTAGCCTATTCGCAGATGATGCGCTCCTTTACGTCACCAAACCATCCCATACGGTTCCTCACGTGCTGCAGGGCCTAACGCGCTACGGAGAACTCTCAGGATTTAAGGTTAACCTGGGGAAGTCGGTGGCTTTCATAGGGGGACATCTATCAGAGACAGAGACAGAGTATGTAGGAGAGCTCTCCTTCCGACTCCAGATGGATGGGTTCCGTTATCTGGGAGTCCAAGTCACAGGGGACCCTACAGGCCTCTTCCCCAATAACTTCACCCCACTCTGGATAGAAGTCAAGAGGGATGTAGAGAGATGGGCAAGCTCGGTGCTCTCATGGATGGCGCATCTAAATCTGATTAAAATGGTGGTCCTCCCTAAATTCCTATTCATTTTCCAGATGCTCCCCATCCAGGTGCCCAAGACCTTCCTAACGGAAATAAAATGAACCCTTTTGAGATTCCTCTGGGCGGGCAAAAAGCACAGGATTTCATACGAGTTCCTAACAAAGCCCAAGGAAGATGGAGGGGTGGGGTTCCTGGACCTTGAAACATACTACAAGGCAGCCCAGTTGAGGGTCCTGACTGATCACTTTAACCCTTGGATGGAAAAGCAGTGGGTGGCAATGGAAAACAAGGTACTAGCCCCGGTCACAGTGGATGAATGGTTGTGGGTCCCAAGATCGCATATCCCAAGAAGGGTCCTACACCACCCTGTGTTGGGGGTCCTGTGGTCGGTCTGGAGGGAAGGAGGTTACTACAGATGGCTCACCACATGGGTCTCTCTGCTGAGTTGCATTTGGGCCCCCCCGTTTATAGATAAAATAGCAGAACCAGCTGCGTTCCAGCAATGGTACGAGGCGGGCTCACTAGAACGGGACATCTTTGGGTGGGGGGATCCTTCCTACCCTTACTAGACCTGGAGGAGGTCCTAGGGTTGGGAAAACTTTCACCGTTCCGCTACCTCCAGCTCAAGGGAGTCCTCACCAAACCTTCAGGAGAGACCTGACAGAATTTGAAAAACTGATAATCTCCACCCAGGGCTTCAGGGGGGGTCATATCTCAGCTCTACAAACTACTCTTACACTCAGCCCCCGGGGAACACCCGTCAGCTCGGACACAATGGGAAAGGGACCTGGGAGGGGCAATTGATGATAAAAGATGGTCCAAAATGTGCATATGAGCTAACCGATCAACAACCTTGCTTCAGTACCGACACCAGGCCCTGAAGATATTGCATAGGTGGCATTATCCCCCCCAGAGAATCGCTAGGATGAGGGTGGGATACGACCCACACTGTTGGAAATGCCGGAAAGAAAAATGTGATTACATACACATGTGGTGGAAATGCCCCATGGTGCAAACATACTGGGGAGAGGTACTATCCTGGATTAAAGGGGTCGATGGCGTGGTTAGATTTTTGTGCCTCTGGCTTCTCCTCTTCGGGATTGATGTAGGAGACGACCATGAGGAAACGCAGGGTCACATGCTACAGGTCATGTTGGTGGCGGCTAGGTGCTGCCTGGCCCAAAAGTGGAAGAGCCCACAGATGCCAGGAGAAAAAGACTGGGTCAACAAGGTCCGGGCCATCTACGACATGGAGTTTCTGACACATCTCATGGATGAATCTAGAACCAATATCGAAGAACTCTGACTCCCCTTTTTCGAGAAGTACGAACGCCTGGCCTGAAGTGACAACAGCACACCCAGGGCCCGATTCTGACACTAATGGCTACTAGGGATGTTGCCCCACGTGCATGGGGCACCACATTAATAACCAACCCATAAAGACTGTAAAAAGCTGAGCCCAAGACATCAGTGCGCAAGGAACTAACAAACTGTGCCTTGAAAAGTTCTCCATGAGCTCGCCGGACGAACTAGATACCCGCACCCAATTCACGGCTGAGGGTGAGGGATGGGTGGCGGGGACAAGGGTTATTGTTAAAATGTTCGAAGGCAGATATTGATGACATTTAATGTATGATGTGATAGTCAGAAAATGCCAATAAAATACGATTTTCGCAAAAAAAATACCCACCCACAATCACATCCCCGCCAGGGTAGGAGATGAACCATTGTTCTAATATGGAGTTGACCTATTTTAAGAGACAAGTAAGGTCAATTAAGGGGTTCCAATAGATGTTCAACAATGGGCTGTTTCTAAAAGAACTAACATTCCTCGCATTGATAAAGACTGCTAATAACCCCTTGGAAGGAACCAGGTGTTTTCTAATACTATAACCCAAATCGTTCCGAACCGCTACGAGCAAGCCCCACGCAGGATGCCCCCACACACCTTGAGTGTTTGGGGCGACTGCGATAGAGTACCTGTCAAACACTGAGGAATGAACTAACCATGTTTCCTGCAGGAAAATAAAAGAAAATGTTTGCAAAAAGGCACATAGGGAAGCATCAAATAGAAGGGAGGAGTAGCGTTTAGCATTCCAAGACATTAAAGAGAAACCATCTGTTTTGCTAAAGAGGACCTTTTATGTCCTTAAGCTGATTAATGGAGTTGCGCAATAACATGGCGAGCCATCGCCACTCTCCCTACTCTACTCTAGGGCAATTTGTACTTTTAGATTCTTCATGCATTTGAGTGATTTTAGATTGCCCAACGCAGACAGAATCACCTTCCCACACCTCAATCTGAGGGTTTCCTTTCACTGGGAAACAGGTCATAGCCCAATATATTAAGATTGGAAGCTTCCTTTAGGAGCACATCATAAACGATGCAGGACAGAATCACCAACCTTATGCTTAATATAAGCTTAATATATTTAGTTGTAATTAAACGCAGGGCTGGGATTTCATTAAAGAGGGCCAGAACTCGCATGCTGTTGAGGGAGGGAGGACCACCCCTATCAAACATATACTTCAGGGAAAGGCTTAGGTCGTCAGAGAAGGCTACATTTTTCCTTTTTATCTCCTCTTTGGCCCCACTAAAGCTCTTTACTGAAATAGGTATTGAAACCCCCACCTGAGATCTGCCCCGCCCAGATATATAGTCAGATCTAAAGCCAAAGGGTGGGTTGGTGTACTCACAGGGCCATCTCCCAGTTGTTCAATGGGCTTGTGGAGTCTATCTTGTTTTAGGATCTGGACCACTATTTCCATAATTGCTTCCTTAGTTACAATTTGGTTATCAGTGGCCGGCTCTAAACAAGGGGTGCATGCTGAGACCTGAGCATGCAGTTGTTGCGGCCAGACCCTTAAATCGGCGTCCCCCTGCAAAACTGCCTTAAAGCCCTGATTGGTATTTGGGGAGAGATCTTCTGGCCCCCCAGTTTGCCCACTTGCTGACCTCTGTTTGACAATCTTGGTTGACAGCTTGAGGCTTATTTTTCCTGAAGGAAAGAGCTAGTGAGCGCTTTTAAATATGTCATAGAGTCGTTGATCTTTCTGAATATTGTTAGAAGGCCTAGGCTTGCGACCTTTTGGTAGACCCTTATTTTTCATCGTGTCATCCCGGGCGGATAGCACAGCAGCAATGTGCGCGCCTTGGAAGCAAGACGACACGAAGCAACACAGGTTGGATCCCCGGGTCCGCGCTTAGAAACATCTGGGTGTTTAAGCGCGTTATAAATACGCAACTAAGAGAAAAACAATTACGCAACTACAAAACAAACAATTCCTGTAACAGCACCTCGATGCCTGTGGGCTGTATGAGCGCTTTAAAAATGTAAAAATAAAATAAAAAAATAAATAAGCCATTGGTAGATAATTCATAAGAACTCCCCATGTCACTGTCCCATTCTTTCTCCAGCTCTTCCAGAGCGGCTAGAGTGCCCCTGTCGATTGAATCATGCCCACCCAAATAATTATTTGATAGCTCGCCATAGCCTTCAGACTGGTCAAGTTGCTCCTCCAACACCTCCCTCAAGATGCCATTAGATGTTTTGTTCTCACATATGTGTTGACGTAAGAACTTTCTTGAGGATTTGTTCTGTTTTCGGTTTTTTTGATAAGTTAGCATGTCGGATAGCTTGGAGTGAGGGGGCACGGATCAAATAGCCATCCGTGATTGGGACCTTCCGAGCTAAAGAGTCTGAGCCCAAGTCCGCAGGAGAGATTAGGTCGCACACTATGATCTCTGCTATCTTTTTCTCAGAAGACGCAAGACATGAACTGACAGGCTCAGCATTAACCTGCTTATGCTCAGTATGGTTGTTCAACATAACAGTTTCCAATGCATGCAATCTACTCGCTAGTATCTCTAAATAGGCAGTATTGTTTTTCCGTTCACTGCACATTTCTTTGCATACGTTTTGTATTGCCTGGGAAGCCATGTTTGCTTCAGTCTTTAGAGAGGTAGAGGAAGGTTATGCCTTGTCTAAAGCAAAGCTGCTCTCAACTTCTTTTGAGTATAGTGGGGGGCCAGAAAGAGCAAAGGGAGATGTTTCAACTTCTAAGACGAGTGATCGAATGTTCGAGAGGGAGCTGTTCAGGGGTCCCTGTGCTGAGTACATTAATTCCAAGGACTCTACGCCCAAAATTGGATTCTGAATAGTTTGAGGAAGGTTAGGAAAGCCATTGTTAGTAAGTTGGGCGGAGTCTCATATAGGGTTCTTTATCCATAACTTGTGGTGGTTTATTTGTAGGTTCATCAGGGGCAGGGGGCAAGGGCAGTGCCAGGGCACGAGTCATGCTGTCTCTGTTTGGTGAAAATACCAGAGGGGCATCTGTGATATCAGGATGCAGCACTGCCGGTTTGACCCTTTTGCACATTTTACAGAAAAATAAAAAATGTGACTCAATAAACAAAACACCAAAAGCAACGTTGGGCACAAGGAGGAGCGTGAGGCCAGTTGCACTGTTCCAGAAAGAAGCAGCTCAAAGGGTGAGGCACAGGGCTCCACCCCACAGTGACCGCTATTCTCAAGAGAAACGGCTCAAAGAGTAAGGCACAAAGCCCTACCCCACAGTCACTGCTGCTCTCGTGCAAAATGCAGATCAGGGGGTCGCTGGTGGCAGCTTAAGACAAGCAGCAGTTCACCCAGCCCCGGAGACAGCCCTCCTCGATCTCAAAACCCAAATTGAGGATCTCAAAGACAAAGGGAAACTAGCCCTCCTACTACTTTTAGACTTATCGGCTGCCTTCGATCTGATTAATCACCAAATCCTCTGTCACCACCTGAAAACTGCAGCTCACTTCTCCGACATGGCCACTAACTGGATTCAATCCTTCTTGGATAACAGACAGATGAGGGTATTCTCGCCCACCTCCGCAGCTGACCCTGCACCAGTCCGTTGCGGAGTCCCCCAAGGTTCGTGTGTATTCCCCACCCTCTATAATGTATTTACTAAACCCTTATTTGATGTCCTTGACTATCTGGGTGTCACCTACACAAATTATGCTGATGACACCCAGATACTCATCCCCATCACGGGTGACTACACAGTAGACTCAAAAGCCTTAAATGACGTTTACCATGTCATTCAAACATGGATGGCCCAACATGAGCTCTGTCTCAATGATGACAAGACAGAGCTCCTCATCCTAGGTACTCAGCAAAGACTAAACAAGCTGAACCCTATGTTCAGTTCCTTTAACATCGATGGAAATCTAATAAAAGTCTCCAAAGATACCAAAACGTTGGGAATCTACCTCCATTCCACCCTCTCCCTTCACAGACAAACAAAAGCAGTTGCGGCCGCCGCCGCCTATACCTGCAAGCTGATCACAGCATGTCGTCCTTTTCTTTCCACGCACAACTGCACTGCCCTTGCTAGGACCCTGGTCATGTCCAAACTGGACTACTGCAATGCACTCTACCAGGGCACTAATCAGGGTAACCTAGACAAGCTCCAGATCATACAAAATAACGCTATCAGGGCAGCCCTCAACATTCCCAGATCTGCACACATTTCGGATACCAGGAAGAACCTTCATTGGTTGTCAGTCACCCAAAGGATCGCACTAAAATCGCTTGCCCTAACCTACAAATGCATGACTAACCTGGCCCCCACTTATCTCTCCACACGTTTCACGCTACACACCCCAGCTCGCTCACTTAGATCTACCCTGAACAAGAGCCTACTGATACCTAGATACAAGCTCCAAACAGCTGGTGGATCCAGCTTCCCAGTCCTGGCAGCCAAATTGTGGAACGCTGACCCCTTTACTATCAGAAACCTCCCCTCCCTCAACCTATTCAAACATAGAGACAAATGTTGGCTAGTCACTACCAATGCCCAAGCTACACTCTGAAAACGTGATGCAATAACCTGTGTATGGATGTACTATTCGACAAACCATGTATCGCTGTACTACTTACCTATGCCTACTTCTATGCTATATTTATTGACTGATATGTAATCACTGTATGCAATTTATGTAACCATTGCTTTCAAGATATGCACCGGTAGCCTCCGGGCCTGGTTTGCGCTATACAAATAAAATAAATACAAATTGGCTGCAGGGTGCACTAATCAAATGAAAGCAGTGATTCAGCCCACCCGCGCAGTAAGTGCTATTTTCAAACAGAGCGTATATTAGTTATTCAATGGGCCCCCACCACCTGGTTTCAGCTAATTCAGCGGGCCACTCGGGGGCCCTGACCCCCTGCCTTATCCCTCGGCAGGAGAAGGGCACATTGCTAATAACGGTGCAAGAGGGGCGCCACACTTCACCCGGTAACTCAAAATGCTACTACACATTTGCGTAACAAATGCTCACCCGCACTGTCTCTAGGTTCTTACTGCCTTACTGCCTATGCCGGGTTGCAGTGCAAAACTCACGGTTAACGGCTATCTTCAAACACCGGGTCAGACCTCAGCTGTCTCAGGAGGCCCCGGGGAAGCAGCCTTCTCGCTTTCTCGCCTTCCTTCACTCTGCTCGACGCAAATGAATGAACACACTAGAGGAAGGCAACACACAACGCTGTCAAACTTTCACTGCAAGAGAGGCAGCTGCTTCCGACAACCAGGTTTAGTCTTTATATAATTTTGACCAATTGTGTTTGGACTGGCAATTATCCAGAGGGAATCTGTTTAGCAACCAAGCTCATCATACTGCTGACCCCATAATAGCTAGACTGACTCTTGTTTGTACCTGAAATTCTAGCTAAAAATGTTGACTCATTGGGTTTGGACTGCATGACTAGCAATTGGCTAGACTAAATGTGTTTTTACCATATACTGCATATGTACAGGTAACTATTTTGCTGAATGCATACATAACACATAACCTGCTAATCATTGAGTTAATCATCACAACAATTTTGCTTCTCACCATACTGCTCCTTTGCATACCAAACACATAGCTAAATTTCACTCTTTCACACTGTAATTGCCTGCATACCAAGCACATAGCCACATAGACTGTTGGTATGCACATGCACACAACACAGAGCTAGTTTAAAACATTGTGTTGACCTTATACGTGCATTGCTTTTACACTACAACCATGCATATGTAGCATATAACTGAATTATGTTCAACTACTACCGTGTAGTTGACTCGCTGTTTTGCCTGCTACCTAGCACATAGCGAGATAAACTCGATTGTACTTATACGGGTGTCCGTAACAACTGTCTAAGTTAATATCACTACCTGAACAGCTTGTGCAAATCCAGATTTGATTCTTTGGGCCTCATTATGAGTTTGGTGGTATCTTGACAGTAAACAAGGCAATGGGCCTCATTATAAGTTTGCCTGTCCGGTACACTAAGGTACTAGTAAGCTTTCCGGTACCGTAGTTACCGGACCAGCAAACTACGAGGTCTGCCCATTGGTGCCTGTCAGCCCGGCAGGTCCGACCTGCTGTGGGGAACGGCACCCGCGAGCAGACCAACCCGGTAGCGCCGTCACCGTTATTGACGGTGCCAGCGCTACCGGCCTCTCCTTTCCCATTGAGCCCTATGGGGGTCAAATGGGAATGGGGAGTAATAAATAACGGCAATGGGCAATTACCGGGATGCCCTGGTAATTGCCCATTGCCGGGTGCCGGAAAAAAACGACTCCGGAGGCAGCCATACTGGTAATTACCAGCATGGCTACCGCCATAGTCGTAATGAGGCCCAATGTCTCGGACGCCATGATTTCTACGAAAGATCTGCAGATGCTGGTGAGCAATCTGACTGTGAAGATAAAAATCCTGGAAAGCAGAATTGTGGACTCTGAGTGGAGATCCCACAGGAACAATATTTTGACCCCCCCCCCTCCCCCCCCCACAAGACCACTTATTGCTAAGGTCCTGAACTTCAAGGACAGGGTGCGAATCCTGAAATTTTCCAGAGATGGTGGTCAGATCCGCAGGGGTTCTTCTACGCTGGCTGTATACCCAGATTACATTGTTCTGGTCCAGAGGAGGAGAACTATGTTTGCCCCAGCGAAGGAAAGGCTCCGGCAGCAGGGTCCGAAATGCATTTTGATTTAACCTGCCAAGCCGATGGTGCTACACAACCATGAATACGCCCCCGAAGATGTACAAACAATGAACAGACGTAAACAACATGGTGGCCCTTTGGGACACCAACAGAAATAAATGCTGATCTTTACAGGCTCTGGTTCTAAAGGTGGTCGGCCGTGACTCTAAACACGGCGCATGGCCCTGATTTTCTTTTACTTTTTATTTTCCAGGCCGGTTAGGAGCTCAATCGAGACATGCTTGACTTGCTGCTGATATAGATGATTTGGTATATGGACATTTTGGCTATGTTCCCCCTTATTTTTCTACTATTTTTGGATGTGCCCTGGGTCGGGTTACTCCAACACCTGCCATTGCCTTCAGTGTGGGCTGGGACAGTTGGGTATATTTGCTTGAATATAATCTACTATTGAGCGGTTGTTTTGGTTGTTTGTTGAATGTGTTGTGTTACATTTTCTTGCCTACTTGCTGTTGCCCAAGCAGCCAGATTTTGACACATCGTGATACATATATGGGGCTTTCTAAGCAAGTGATTATGGGATTGGATAATTCAGGAGGGGTTGGGGTGGGGATGTGCCCCACTCAGACAAATACTGGATGTTGGTCCCCCGCCTAATGTGTTGCTGTCCTACATGCTTCTTTAATGCTGGGCCATGGTTGATGGACCTCTGTTGGGGTTTTTATGGCGGCTGATCTGAATGTTGCGACCTGGAATGTCAGAGGGCTGAATGGCTACATTAAATGGAATAGGGTTGGGTCCTACTTGCGCAGAAAGCGGGTGATAAGAAGATTGCTACAGGAAACTCATTTTACGGATGCTAACCTGATCAATATGGTAGGAAGATGGGGGACGAAGGATTGGAGTTTGTATAAAATTATTCCAAGTAAGCGAGGGTTGTTTGATCTGAATTGATGCTTTGATCCCTTTTAGGCTGGTGTAAGCCCAGACTGACTCGGAGGGTAGGGTGGCAATGCATGGCTATGTGGAAGATAGGGAGGCATGCATTATTAATATGTATGCACCCAACCACACTGCCCCTGGCTTCTTTCACTCATTATATAAGAGGCTAGCCCCATTTAGGGATACCCCTTTGGATCTGGGGTGGGGATTTTAATTGCACCCCAACCCATTCATTGACCGATCTGATGATAAATATACTCGCCCGTCCCCAGCTGCGAGAACCATGGGGAGCGTGTTCAATGACCTGGGACTTGTAGCTATTTGGAGAGTGGAACATGTGCTACAAAGAGGATACTCTCATTGTTCTGCCTCACATAACATTTTTACATGAGTAGACTACATGCTCACTGGCATGGAGGACTTGCAGGAGTTCTTCAATACGAGCTATTTGGGTAGGTCAATATCTGATCATATTCCACTGCTTGCCACTTGGGTTTTCCATGGGGACTCTCCCTCTGTTTCGACATGGCGGTTGTGGGTAGAGGCATTGACTGACGTTTCGTTTAGGGATCACTGGGATATAATAATTGGGGAATTCTTTAAGATGAACGGAGGTAGTGTGGAGAGATACAGAACGGTCTGGGAGACCTTTCAAATGGTGATCGGAGGGGAGGCGATTTCTAAAATGGGATGTATGAGGAAGTCTTTACTGACAGATATGAGTAAAATAGAGGCTGATATTAAAGCACCAGAAAATGCTCCGGAGCTCGATCATTGGGAGGAGGTAGGCCTGATAGCTTTGCGACAGCAGTGTCTTGGGTCTCGGAAAAGGTTGAGCAAATACGATTATAGGGGGCACACTGAAAAAGTGCATGAGCAGAGAGACAATATGGGCAGACTACTAGCCTGGCTGTGTCGGAAAGAATACCCCTGCGCTACTAGTTGTTCTATAGTAGGTGAATGGGGGGAGCTGAGGCAATCCCAGAATGAAATCATCAAGATGTTCCAAGCCTATTATACTGCATTGTATGTCAATGCTGGAGCTGACTATAGGGCGGAGATAAACTGCACACTGTGTCAGATTACACTGCCTAAATTGTTGCGGGAGCAGCCAGAATTGTTGGATGCTCCTTTGACGGCTGCTGAACTGCAAGGGGTTGTGACATCCTTGCCATGTGGAAAGAAATCGGGAGGCGATGGGATACTGGCTGATTTCAACAAAATAGAAGGTGAAGACTTCATCCCAAATCTACTTATGACAGCACAATCTGCCTTTGATGAGGGAATGCTTCCACTAAGCATGAGAGAAGCTGTGATAGTTCTGACGTGATTCTTATCGACCCTGTCTCCAAAGCCCTCCCTCCACACCCAGGGGAGTGTCCAAGACCCACCCAGCTGGGGCTGTGGTAGGAATAGAGATAGGGAAAAGCATGTACCTGTCACTGTGCATCAGCAAAGAAGTAAATTGCTCCCATTTATCAGCAGAGGAGAGGTTTATTAATGTCACAATATTTTGTATTGATAGTCCGCTGCTCATACCTTCCAGTAACCCTTTGTGTGTGTATTAAACACATGAACCATATACAGCATATCAATATACAGTACATTTAAATAGATGCCCCACATATAATGTTCATATTCAAATGCTTCTTTAAAATTCATCATTAATGCATTAATGAACACTCAATTAATGCTTTTTACACTCTCATGTATAATGTAACTGTTTTTATGATGAGAAATAGGTACTGTAGAAACATTGCTACCATTATAGTCACTACACACAACAGATGTAAAATGCGAAACTTCATTAATGAATACGCAGCAATCTTTGTCATTGCCTCTGCGTGAACTCCTGACTCATGATTGATCAACCTTCTCCAAGACATCGTAGTTACCTTAAAAATGACCTGCCTCACCAGGTCTTACAAGACAACCTTGCAAACCTTGCTAGGCAGTCTTCATAGAAGTACCTGGCCTGTCAATACATCAATACCTTTCTCAATGTGATATCAATGAACGGTACACCTCTCATGCTCACTTTCTGTAGAAGGCAAGGAGATGAGGACTGGAGGTGACTGATGCCTGAATCAGTCTGCACAATCCAAGAAGAATGCCCAAAAATATATATTAAAAAAAAACCACCTAGCAAAGGTCTTGGTATCAAAAAAGCATGAAAATAGGAAAAATGCTTCAAAAAGATTCAATGTCAATTGGGATTAACCATGGTGCCAGCATCAGCTCAGCTAATTAAAAATAAGGTCTGTTCATAGGTAGTGAGCTCTTTTGACTTTGTTGGAAATGTCAAAATATTCCTCATACAACTCAGTCAAAAAAGAATAGTTCTGCTCAAAAGCCAACAGCCAGAGTCCTTTGGGGACGCACAATGCCTTAAAAAAGACAGAAATCTAATTTAGTGGCTTCAAAAACCTGGAAATAAAAATTGAGGGACTTGGCCCCCTCCTTTTCTTCATAGAGGATCAGGGTCCCACTGCTTCCTCCTCTCGCTTGGCCCTTCGAGCCATCCGTCTACCTCTGGTCTTCGTCTGCCAACAGCTAATATCATGCCCTGCCTTCCAAAGCCTCCCTTTTAAAAAAAAAATATGTTTATTTTAAACCAAGGCAGGACAAATTATCAAACACATTGCCTGAAAACAAACCCATAACGTTTCACTTGTGAACTATACCCCACCTCCTCCCTCCCTATCCCGGAGCCCCCTCCCCCGACCTCCAGCAACTCTTCCCCAGTCCCCACGTTCCTCTGGGATGGTTGAGGCCCCTGCTGCTCAGGTAGGTTCCCCATCTTTCAGGGTCCAGACGTTCTGGAAGCGGTGTAGCACCCCCGCTCTTGCCGCAGTCACTTTTTCTGCGATTAGGATGTCCCATAGTTTGCCCCACCAGTGGGCTATGTATGGGCCGTCCGGGGTCTTCCAGAAGCGGGCCAGGACAGTTTTACCTGCCAGGAGGCATTGCGTTATCAGTTTCGCTCCGTTCCCTGAGCGGGGATAGGATCCGGGGGTTGGGACCCCCAAGAGGACCTTTTCGGGCTCCAGGGGGAGAGACTGCCCTTTAATTTGCTCAATCCTCTCCAAGCATCGTTCCCAGAATTGCCAGATCTTTGGGCACGACCACCACATGTGAAAAAAGGAGCCCGGCTGAGAGCATCCCCTCCAGCAGGTGGCACTCAGCCGCGGATTCATGTGGTGTACTCTAAGGGGGTCAAAGTACCAGCGCAGCATGAGCTTATATGCACATTCTTTATTGGTGATGCAGGTCGAAGCAGAGTGGGCGTGTGTCCAGATGTCCACCCCCCAGGTCTGGTCGTCAATCGGGTGGCCCAGATCGGCCTCCCATTGGGCCATGCACCGGGTTTTAGAGATTAAGAAGTCTCTTAGGAAGCATCTATACAGTGAGGAGATCCTGCCGCGGGCTGGGAGATCCTTAAGCGTTAGTTCTAAGGCGGTGAGCGGCCGTGTGGCAGCCTGGAGGGTCTGAGGTTGTGAGCACCAGTGGCGGAGCTGGCAATAGGTAAACCTGTCCTCTTCCTGGAGCCGGAACTCGGCCTTGCATTGTTCAAAGGTGCGGGGGGTGTTCCCCACATATAGTTGCTCCAGGGTTCCGAGGCCGCCTTCTATCCAGTTCCGGAAGTTGCGTGGATGCATCCCTGGCGTAAAATTCGGGCTGAGGAAGATCGGGGAGAGGGGGCTTTGGCCTCTGGGGATTCTCTTTTGGTCAGTAGGAGGTTGGCCCAGTGCTCTCTCCGGGCGGGCTGAACGTGTGGGAGGAATCTGAGGGGGAGCAAAAGCTGCGCTTGCTCCAGTTCTACCCATCTAGGGCGGTCTGAGAGTATCTGCCAGGCCCGAACGTGAGCCAACTGTGCTGCTGCCCTGTAGGCCCGCAGATCGGGGACCCCCATTTCCCCCAGCCTGGAGCTTCCAGTAAGCGTTTTAAGGGGAATTCTGGCTTTCTTGCCTTTTCATATAAACTTCAACATTTTCCTCTGGAGATCCTGGAGTGCTGCGTTCGAGATCGCCACTGCAAGGGAGGAACACACGTAGAGGAATCTTGGGAGTAGGTTCATCTTGGCGGCCGTAATCCGGCCCATTAGCGAGATTTCTTGAGTGGCCCAGCGCTTTAGATCCCCCTCCAGTTCCCGGAACAAGCTGGGGAAGTTGCCCTGGTAAGCGTCTTGCGAGGCCGCCGTGATGTGGACTCCCAAATAGGGAATAGATTGTTTCTTCCAAGCGATTGGGCATAGCCTCAAGAGGGCTTCTCGCTCTTCGCGCAGGAGGCTGACGCCCAGGGCCACCGATTTGGCGAAGTTAACTACAAAGCCGGTAACCTTCCCAAAATTAGCCAATTCGCCCAGGGCTTGTTCTGCCAAAATGATGGGATCTGAGAGCAACAGAAGCACGTAGTCAGCGTACAACGCAATCTTGTGCTGCGATGACCCTACTTGAGGGCCTCTAATGAGCTCGTTCTGCCTGATTCTCTGGGCGTAGGGTTTCATAGTCAGTGCAAAGAGAAGGGGTGACAGAGGGCCGCCCTGCCTCGTCCCGCAGGTCATAGAGATTGGAGCGGATAGGGCACCATTGATCCTCAGGAAGGTTTTGGGAGATTTATAGTTGGCCATTATCATAGCTCGGATGGTTGGGCCAAAGTCAAAGGCCTCCAAGGTGAGTTCCATAAATGTCCAATCGACTCTGTCAAAAGATTTAGTGGCATCCAGGGCCATCAATGCCAGGCACTGGGAGCTCCGGTGGGCTATTTCGACCAGGTTCAGGGTACGCCTGATGTTGTCCCCTGCTGCTCTGTTCCGGATGAAGCCCGTTTGATCAGGGTGGATTATGGTCGGGAGGATGTGTGATAGGCGATTGGCCAGGATCTTCGAGTAGAGGTTGGCATCTATGTTCATCAGGGCGATTGGTCTGTATGAGGCTGGGTCTCTCGGGTCTTTTCCTCGCTTGGGGAGGAGAACTGTCGTAGATTCCTGCATGGATGGGGTCACCATGCCTGTTTCTTTGAACGAGTTGAAGAGCGACACCATGGTGGTGATTAAGTGGGTTTTGAAGATCTTGTAAAATCTTGGGGAGAAGCCGTCCGGGCCCGGGGCCCGAGCCTTCAGAGACTTGATAGCTTCACCGACCTCCTCGGCGGTGATTGGGGCCTCTAGGCTCTCTCTCATTGCGGCGGGCAGCTGAGGCAGGGCCGCTCCACGCAGGTATTCCCGCTGTTCAGCCCGGTCTCGGGGGGGCGCGGTCATTACTTGGGTGATGTGATCCGTGGCCAGCTGTTGTTTCTCCTGTTCAGAGTAGTGCATCCTTCCTTGTGGGTCGCGTAATCCTGCAATGGTATTGGAGCGCCTTACTTTGGCCAGTTTGGCTACGAGAAATTTGTTAGCTTTATTGTTTTTGGCGTAGTACAGTTGTCGGGTCTTGGCCATTAGTTGTGCAGTGTGTTCCGCGTAGTGGGCTTCAAGTTTTTTGCTAGCTGTGCGGATTGCCCGCTGCGTTTTGGGAGACCACCCCTTCCTCTTCTGCATCTCCACTGCTTCCTGCAATTCCTCCTCGAGGGCCAGCCGGGTTTGTCGGCGGTTCTGACCAAAGCCTCCCTTTTATACTATCTGAGCTTAAACTGTTGACTCCCTTTATTAACATAGTATCTAACAGAAGCAAAAAGCTGTTTAGATCTTCGGGAGAATTTCAGGGAAGTAAAAGGCATGTTTATGTTGAGCGCATGGATAATGCAGCTAATGCACATTTCACCCGCAAGCTGATGACTTAATAGCACAGCAGCTACAAGATTCGCAGGAAGTGTTGTAGTCCCCGTAGTTCTTTAGTTATGTTCACTATATCTGAAGCTCAGAAATGCTAAGACATTTTTTTTTACATAATTTGCTTGCAAGTACCATATCAAGATCAGGCCTGGCGTGGATCCTGGAAATCCAAACCTAAACGTTATTCTCTGCACTAAGAAAGATGTAAATCGTACTTCTTGCCTTATTTCAAATGCTTTACACTAGTGGTTCATAATAAATACATGGCTAGGAAATATGCTCAGATTTCATACCTTAATCATAGTAAAAATAAAAATACACAACAACCCCTTTCCCACCATGAGCTGTAAAACAAGCCCTGAAGACATCTTAGGAGTCATGGAAATAAGAGTGAGGAGACAAAAGAACATGAAGATCATCACATTCTACTTAGCTGCTAAACATTGTTCACCCAGGACCATCACTGGTTACTAAATAGGAAAACATAAACATATATCATCTTTAGAATAACCGGCTGGAGCAGGAACTTGTCAATGAACAACTTCCAGTCAGAATCAGAGATGGGTAGTACGGTTCGTCACACGAAAATGTTCCAAGAAGTTCTCATATATGAATCAAGATACAAATTTGGTGCCTTTAGCAAGTTCTTTGTTACATGTCACAACAAAATAAAAATATTATCCGGATCAGGATGAACCCAGCTGCGAGGATGTAGAACACAGGTGTGATCCCTGTGCCTATGTTTCCAAAGAAGTCCAATATCCTTTTCAATGGCTTAAAAGAAAAGTCTGTTTTCATCAGCCAGTTTGTGATGGATCCCAGGATGCAGCTTCCCTTTTTTGGATGGGAGCTTTCCAGTATGGCTTGAATCTCCTTTCTCCTTTCTCCTTTGGCCAATCTGGTGTTCTCTCCAGTCAATGTATGGCCTCTTGCAGTTCTCTGTTTGAAGCTTCCACAAAAGTTTCTGTTGTGCTAGTGATGTATACCTTCAAATGCAGGAAATATGCCAGTTTCAATAACTGCAGGAACTTCAGAGGTGATTGCTTCTCTTCGGGCCAATTTAATAGCACCAGTTGAGTCCTCACCCAGGGATGAAGGATAATGTCACAGCATTTTACCACCTTCAAGACAGTGATCAGGCTGGCAATTGCCACAGTCTTACCACCTCATGAAGCGTTAAACTACACGATGTAGAATCCATTAGGTAATAGTAGAGCTCTGCTATTTAAAGATTTAATTCTTAATGCACTCAGCATACATTTGGTGGAGTTTGAATTCTGCTCACATGGACTGACCTTAACAATTTCCGGGCATCTGGCATTAAGTATTCCCACACAACTGTTCAAGGAATACAGTTGAACTGTTGAGTCCTCATGCATCACACAGGCATGGGTACAGGGCACCTCATAGATGGTTTGTATCCATTGATTTTCTACTTGGTGTATGTTGCCCAGCACAGCAATTCTTCCCACGACAGAGGTGTACTTGCTGGCACAGGAATGTTCAGGATCCCATTCAGTGTCCATGACATAAAGTCTTTGTCCCACACTGATATTCTGTAGAATGTTTTTCTGATCACACTCAGTAGAATGTAGGTGGACTCTGAAATGGCTTGCCTATGAGCTTGCCTTGATAGGTTAAGGTCTGTCAGTTGCTCTGGCCATGTGATGGTAGTCCATTCTGGAACACCTGTAGACAGTGTGTCCAAGATGTCTGTGACTTTCAGAAGTTCAACCATTGCTTGTTGTTCATCTTGTAAAGTTTGCAAGTCTTTTTGGATGATATTCACCATGTCTGCAACCACATCTCTCAGATTCCCTGCTGCAGTGCAACAAAGTTTTCAACAGCGGTAAAAAGAATCATTACTACAGGTTATCCAGCCATTTTCCAGAGTTCCAGGACAGCTTTCTTCCAAGTAGGTTCTGCTTTTTTCACCTCCCTTTTGTTCCTAGACCTTTCTAGGTGACCTATCCGGCGGTCCAGGACTGCTGATCAATTGCCTGTTCTTCTCCATGTGTCTATTTTGTTAATGACCTAATTTAGAGGTGCTAGCTTTGCCATCATTTGGCATGTTTTACCTATTGATATAGCATAGGTATGTGAGATATTTCGTGAAGACCATGCTATGTAAAGCCCTGTGGCTATTCCTTGGTGCCTTTTTACGACATTCATTGGCGTTAAGATTCCAGTCTACTGGAAGGCCTGAGGCATATGCAATATGTTCATATTTGTTTTCCTGCATTGGTTTGATAAACGTTGCAGTTGTTCACCAAAAGCCACCCAAACATGGATATTTGGTCAACCAATCTGTACTACACATTACCTCAAAATGAGTGTGATTGAGGAAATAAATAAAATGTGGATTCCTACATGCTAAATGTAAAGTGTTTGTTCCATGTGCTTGCCAAAGTTCCCCGCCCTTCATCCCATGTTTAGAGCCACTTTTTCTTGGCATGTTGTCTCTGTCATTGTGGAATAGGATGTTTTATCATACTCCACCTATTGTGTGGACCACATACACTGGCCATTTGTAGATGGTGGGGGGACTATGTATCCATTCAGCATGTTAAGCTCTCCCTCCAGTTTTGGTACATAAGGGAATTGTGCCTTGAACTCTAGCTAAAGCTTCTATCTTAGCTCTCAACAGGTTCCTACTGTTATATACATCGTAGGGGTCACCATCCCAGATTCATCTCTAACTGATACTGTATGTACCTGTAGTTACATACTAGAACCACTGTAGGTTTTGTACTGACATGTCCAGAATTGCCCTAATTCTAGTGGGTATATGCTTATTTGAATTGAGACTCCGCCCCCATCAACATCCTGCACCTCCCTCTTCTGTATTGGGTATAATGCATGTGCAACATCTAAAGTTTAAATTTTCAACTGTCTGCTGCTCATTGGGATCTCCATTGGGATAAATAAAGTGTCCCGAAGTCAGTAAGACAAAAAAGGTCAGAAGACTTATCCACGACAAGGTGTAGAACAGGATCATTGCTCCAACAAAAAGTTGACAGTTCTTGGTGCACTTTGGACGGTCAAAAATCCTTTGGATGGATGTTGTGCTTGTCATTACTTCTAGCCTAGTTTCTGGTTCATCTGTTCCCGGAAAAATAAACATTTTCTCATAGATTTAGGAGGTTTCTGGGGGTATCACTAATGTCAAATGTTCTTCTATTCTTACTTGCTGGTCAAGTTGTTCAAGATAGAGAGTCTCCTCCCTTGGGAAAAGGGGCGTAACCATCTAGCGCTGGCTTAAGGTGGTCGACTGACACTTGACGAGTACCTTTCTTATGAGGCAGGGCTAGTAGGGGCTAATACGTTTCAGTACTTTTACAGGAGGTCTGTAACACGGTTCAAGTGCTTCTTTGTTGTGGATCTTTTCCTGGACACAGTCTCCAGATTTCAAGATATTTCATGGTATTCAGTGACATGTCTTTGTCTTGATGCTTCTTCACCATGGATGGAGTCACTCATGGGATTTATGAGAAGCAGCTGGTCTGGCTTGGTGAGAGAACTACAAGGATTGTGTAATTCAGGCCAAACAGCAACTCATAAGGTGTTTTACCCTCACATTGAGAAAGGCGAGGTACATTATATATGCCCATGCTGCTCTACAGGTACATTATTCACCCAATTACCACCAGAAGAAAGGATGCATTTAGTCAAGGCTTGCTTTACTATCCCATTGGCTCTCTCTATGACTCCATTAACCTGTGGGCAAAACAAGATTAGCGAACTACAGAGTACAACCCCAGCTTGACAGGGCCCCTCTTAAGGCTTTGCCTGAAAAGGCTGGCCCATTGTCAGCTTGGAGTAATTTTGGTGCTGTCATAGCTACTAAGGGCAGCAAACCGTTTATGACCTCCTTACAATCAGCTTTCTTCTGGAGAATTAGCCATGTGAATCTTGTGCACGAGTCCACCACAACTAACAAATATTTGTACTTGTTGGCGGGTCTTAGTGGATCTATGTGGTCCATATACATGCATTCAAAAGGCACTGTTGCCCTTGTTAGTGTGCTTATTGGTGGTTGTGTCCATTGTTGTCTGCAAACATATAGAACAATTTGCTATGTACCGTTGTACCTCTTTACTGACCCCTGGCCACCAAAATCTATCCTGTAAGACTTGTGTAGTAGCTGCAACCCCAAAGTGGGTTGTGGCTGCACTTGCTTGTGCTACAGAGATTACATTGAATCTATCCTGCTGTTCAATAGTACCCTGTCAACAGGGCCTCCTTTTGACCTAGGTATAGTCACTATCACTGTATTCTCTTTTACAGCGTAGTTATAAGTAGTGGGGAACCTGTGTGGGTTAAGACTGTTAGCATCCAAACATGCTTTTATGTCCTCATGTATGGATGTAACTGAGCATGTTAATGCCACTACCATCTTTAGTGAAGTCCGCTGTCTTGCAAACTGATCAGCAAGCACATTGCATGCCCTGTGCTCAGAATATATTCGATGTGCTTTTGTGTGCATAACCCAGATGGGAGGTCTAGCCTTTTTGATGTCCCATACTTTAACTTTGTTTTGACAACATTAGCTTGCCTTTAGAATATCTGAATGAGTTGGTTTACCACCATTGAAGGTCAAAATTATAACCGTGTACCTCATAGTCTGAATCAGACACAATTAGAGTCGGCTTATGAGGATCAATTTGTTTCAGTGCCAGGAGGCAGCTTTGTAACTAACCAACCTGAGTTGATGTATCCCCTAAATGTTTTGTTTGTGTATCCTGATGTTCATTGTTATGGTTGAATTGCTCTTTTGCAGCAGCACATTCAGCAGAATACTTAGAGCATGTCCCGACTGCTGACACAGCACTTCCATCAAAGTATAGTACATTTGCAAACATCCAAAGTGTGATGTCCGGTACTGCTTCATCTGCTTCTGGTTGTAGAGACCATTGCAGTTCATTTGTGGTAGTTTTGGTTTATTGTGATATTTTATGTCTCGTGCTGTGTGTGTCACTGCCCATTGAACCCATCTGGAGTGTAGTGCCTTTGCATTTACAATACTAGACCGTGTAGCTACTGCTAACTGCACTAACGGTGTGTTTATGTGCATAAATTGGTTACTGCTAAGGTGTGTTCTTTCTGCGCTATCATTTGTACCACAGCCAGAATCTTTTCTTCTGGAGCAAATTTCAGCTCTGGAATTAGACACGTGAATCGCATACTATGGGTTTTGTTCCTCATGGTTATACACTACATATGTAAAATCATTCTCCCTCTCGCTTGGTCCTTCCAGCTGTCCATCTGCCTATGGTCTTCGTCTGCCAACAGCTAATCTGCCCTGCATTCCGAAGCCTCCCTTTTATTCTATCTGGACTTAAACTGTCGACTCACCTTAGTAGCAGAATCAAAAAGCTGTTGAGACCTTTGTCATCCCAAAAAGATATTTAGCTCATCAACCCAGCATGAGTGTAAAGCATCTTTTTAGAGTAAAGTAAAAAGTGTGTTTATGTTGAGAGCAAGGCTAATGCAGCTACTGCACCTTTCACCCACTTTTGCTAACTGCTGGCGTCATCACATGTCACTTACAAGCTTCGCACAAAGTGTTGTAGGCCCGGTAGTTCTTTAGTTATGTTTACTATATCTGAAGCACGGAAATACATCTCAAAAACATTGTGTACCATAACATTATAAGGCCTGGATCCCGGAAATCCAAACCAAAACATTATTCTCTGCTCCAAGAAAGACGTACATCTTACTTCTTTATTTCAAATGCATTACAATAGTGGCTCATATCAAATACATGGCTTGGAAATATGCTCAGATTTCATAAAAATAAAAATGCACAACAGGACCCATACCTATACCAGGGAAACTTCCTCAGTGCTGTGGCTCCTATAGACCCCTTTCAATGCGGAATCAGGATTTTAAAATCCTGACAGCCATACTGGTGGGTAGACTACAGAGAGTAATAAACTCCCTTATCCACAAGGATCAGAAAGGATTTGTGACGGACAGCAATACTTCGCTCAATTTAAGTTGGCTACACCATGTCATTTGCAGGACTAGAGGCCTTAACGGATGCTATTTGGTCGCCTCACTGAATGCTGTTAAACCATTTGAGTCAGTGCTTTGGGAATGTATATACGCAGTCCTTAATCATTTTGGGTAAGATTAAAGGATAGTTCCGGGTCTTTTTTTTTATTGTCCCTACGGTTCGGCCATGTGTTTTTAAGCATAAATCGGTAGATCGTAGAAAACTTTCCCATGGACCTTACCCGACTTTTCGTCCATTAACGCACTCGAAATCAGCCGCCATTTTCTGATAATCCTATCATTTCCCCCCATCGCCCTGGCTCACCTGCTTTTGCGGCACTAAATCAAATCCCCGCCCCTGAAACAGACTTTATCAAAACATTCATATTCCCCGCCTCTATCCGTGACGTGACTGTGCTGCGTAGGCAAACGCGCCCAGGCGTCTTCTACGCGACTACACACAGAACCCGGAAACCAACACAGATCAGCTCACAACACAGCGCGCCACAATTGGGAATATGAAACTGTACTTTTAAATCAAACCGCAAGATTGTAAATTTGGTAAAGTACATTTATTTGACATCAAATGTTTAGAGAATATTCAGCGATTTGCATTTTTATTTGCTCACGTTCCAAAAAGTTCGTTTTGAGGCACGCAATGTTCCTTTGCTGTACACAGGGTCTTAGATCATCTCACAATACAGCACCACAATTCGGAATATGAAACTGTGGTTTAAAAGCAAACGGCAAGATTGTCCATTTGGCAAAGTACATTTATTGGACATCAAATGTTTAGAGAATATTCTGCGATTTGCATTTTTCTTTGCTCTCGATCCAAAATAGTTCATCTTGAGGCAAGCGATGTTCGTGTGCAGTACACAGGGTGTTGGTTTACGATAAAATAAGCTCTTCGGTCGCTCTGATAATCGCACGGCTGTTCCAACAACGAGGCACTAGACCACCACAACGGTCTGTATGTTGCATCTAGCCGTTAGTACCGCGTAAGGGCATACTTGTACTTGGCGATCGTCCCATAAAATGGTCAGGGTGGTAACGTTGTTCACGCGGAGAAGCAACTGGCGGTTATAAAAGCCATCCGCCGGTGTCTGGTACTCGTGACACATACAATAATGAAGGATGTACCTGTTTTAAAAACATAAAAAATGAAATTAGTCTCACCATCAGATCTTTATTAAAATTATTCATTTTATATATTAGGTCGGGAAATTATTTCATAGCTAGGACAGTGCAACTGGGTATTATACGTCAAGGGGGGGCTGTAGGATACTGAGACCCCAGTGCAGGGGTTGACAGGGAGGCAGTGCAGGTGGAGAGTGGAAGGGCCCAGGACCGAGGTCGCAGACAGTGGACCAGTTGTAGCAGGGGAGAGGGAGAGAGAAAGCAGAAGCAAAGAGGAAGGTTTTGAGGTGCTTCCGTAAAAGGAGATGGTTCTCCTCAAGATAGTGCGCGGTACAAAACAATATGCCACATAGAACAAACAAGTACAACTTAACCTGTCTTTAAAGCTACTGTATAGTAATTAAATTGCGGTATAAACTCATCTAAAGAGTTACTTACATTATATTTGCATTTTCCATTGTGTCTGTGCGTAGGGCAGCCCCGAAATACCACTCCTTCTATGCCGACGTTATTTCTTCTAATGAACGAACATTAAATGGCTTTTGTTTCTGAAATTATATTCATTATCGTTTCTTACGTTATTGCCCCACACCCCCAAAAAGAAGTCTTTCGGGATGGTGCCGGCCTGTCAAGGTCAAATAACAATAGAACCTTATACTGAGTCGTGGGCCATTCCGGCACCCGAGAAAAAAATCATAGCAGCTGACCTTCACTTTGAACGAGCACACATTCCTAGTTAGCTACATTCAGTGTAAGGCCATCTCACAGGACTCACAGAGCAATCACTTTTATTTACACAATACATAGCTACACATATTCAATGGGCCTGCGACATGAGGAGACTCGAGCGAACAGACAATCAAATTACAATCATTTAAACCGTGATGTGTATTTCTCAATGAGCTCTTCTTTAGGTGGACATGGAACAGAGGCAATGTTGGGTGGCAATGCAGTTGTCCCCTGCACAGGTTCGTTCACAACTCCATGTATGTGCCTATCTAGGACATCAACAATAAGTCTCTCAATAAAGTCATATTGCATATCCTCAAACACTGGTTTGATAACCCATTGTTTACTTCTTTTAGTGAAGGCCTTATTGTAGCGAAGCGTCCCTAAAGTTCCGGTCGTCCTACTTTGTTGACGGCCAACATTATGGTTATGCGCCAAGACCGCTAGAAGAGTCCGATTTATCATGCCCTCCATGCCAAAATGCAATCGTTTTGGCCTGTACTTTAGGCACATATTGTGGAACACCTCCAAATCTCCTGTGTGGCAGAATTCCGTGAGTCCCCTCAAATCTTTTGTTATAGTTTTATCAAATACAATCTTTTCAATGGCTTTGTGAGTGGGTGATGAAGGAATCAACCACTTCTTCTTCCGTGCCTCCTCTGCGGACAAATGGCCATGTTCACAATTGTGGAAATGTTGGTTTGTGGTCCAGCGGTGAGCGTTGCTACAGTGTAGCATTATTGACCGCCATTTTTCCAGTAGAATTTCCAACGACCCTCCACATGTTTTTGAGCTCCACCAAAGATGGTTGCTGATTGACTTGGACCACTGTGAAATACCTTGCATATCTTTTTTTTTACCTGCAGCCGACATTTTTTTATTGATTGTTTTTGCAAGATGCCAAACGTCAAATTGATGATTTATATTTTTGTACTCTTCTCTCATTGTCTTGGCAATTGAAACGTGTCTGTCCGTGGCTATCAGGTCGATCACCATTCCCCGCGATTGTAGTTCTTGCAATGATGCTACAAAGCCAACTTTCTCCATGACCACTGAGGATGTACTTTGTGACACCTGCACGACCACCGAACTCACAATTTTCTTACTTTCCATGTCCTGAAAGTGGTAGGTGCAGTACTTGGCTGAAAATCCTGGGCTGTCGCACTGTCTATCACCGGCTAGCCTGAACCGTTTGCCCGCGAATGTACTATCAATAGACATTTTTTCCATTCTCCAAGCTTCGCTAATGGCTGGAAATAGATAATCGGTTTGGTATTTGTAGAACTGAGTTTTCGCAATGAAATTGATTCCCACAAACTGAAAGAAAGACTCTAACTTTTTAAAACTTGAACCACTAAAAATTGCAGCCGCTGCACAAAGTAGATTGCCTGCTGGCAGTTGCCCCAGCATGGGTTGTGCAGACCATGAGAAAGGATGATATTTTGTACAGGTGGCATGTATTTTAAGGTTAGTGCCTCGAATTGCACGAGTCACATTAATCAATGGCTCCCCACATACTTCCCCACCAACCGAATGCCCACATTTCATCCGAATAATAATATCAATCAAACAACTATCGAATACAATGAATTTGGCTTCTTTCCTTATACTGTCACTCTGCATCCCAGCTGGTTCGGCCTGTAACGTTGAGGACATGTCACTCACATGAAAGGTAGAATCTCTGATATCGTCTTCCGCTATGTTCAGTGATATTGATGGTGTTTCATTGTCGTCCACTTCATTCTCTTCCATTGCAACATCTGTTCCTTCTCCGGCGATGGGTGAATAAAACAATTTCTTCAACTTTCTCGCGGTCTTAGTTTTTGCGGGTGTGGATTCTGTGAATTGATCTCCGACTGCATCCGAACTACCAGGAGGACATTCACTATCAATGGCTGGTGGTGGTATAGCTCCGTTGTCAATCACTTCATATTCTTCCCATTGGCATGATGCATCTCCAGTCTCAAGTCCCTGCCAAAAGGTTTGACAAGCAACATCTCTCGTTCGCTTCACTGTCTGTGTAGATTTAGTTCGTACACCCACTCGCAACTAGAGGACAGATTGGAAAAGGGATGTTCAGTTTAAACACAACTTACAGTATTGAACTATTAACAGTGAAAAACAACATAATATAGTGACCAGGACACTAACCTTCTTTTGCTTTCTTTTCTTTGAAACGTTCTTGCCTCGAACTTCAACATCAGGACGCTGTTGCTCCGACTCGTGTGTGCATGTCTCCACTTCCTCTTGCGCTGCAACGACTATATTTTCATGATAAGCACATCCATCACGCACTGACGCTCCATCGACTCCCTGAAACATAGAACTTTCATTAGTATGTATAATAATATTGAAAACACAAAATGTACTTGGGGACCAATACCCACGTACATCTCAATAGCAAAACACGAATGAACGCTTTGTGTAGAACATTCAAACGACAATTATTCACGCATTGTTGATCTAGTTAGATGGAACTGTCAAGATCCATACCTCGGGCTCCTCATAGACTTCCATTGATGATATTATTGAAGATGATGCTTCAGTAACTCCCTGAAACACAGTAATTGCATTAGTATGGTTTTCTATTTTGTTAAAAAGAACATAAACTTTGTGCAGGCGTCAGCGGCTCATCTAAATAGACCTGCACAAATGATCAGTTGTCTAAAATAAATAATGGATATGTAAATATGATTCGATTTGCTCGATCGTTGGAAGTGTCACCACCCAGAGATCTGCATCAACTACTAGGGGTGATGTTCTTGTAGAAGAAGCTCTGTCATCTCCCTGAAACATAGTACTTGCGTTAATAAAGAAGGAAGTATAGCGGATGTAATCACGTCATATGATTTCGCTTGATCGAACTGTCAGTATCCATACCTCGAAATGCATAAGAACATCAAGGGACGATGTAACTGCGGTGCACACTTCTGCAAGCTGTTGCGCCGACCCGTAACTGCATGCTCCCCCTTCTTCTTGGACTAATGCTCCATCGACTCCCTGAAACATAGGACTTTCATTAGTAATGAACACAATATTGAAAAAAGAAGACACATAGGAGGGCGACGACAGAAGGACATATCAATGGCTAAAAACGAAAGAAACATTGTGTGTAACAATCACG
The DNA here is from genome assembly GCF_040938575.1 of Ambystoma mexicanum. Taxonomy (NCBI): domain Eukaryota; kingdom Metazoa; phylum Chordata; class Amphibia; order Caudata; family Ambystomatidae; genus Ambystoma; species Ambystoma mexicanum. The sequence goes on from NC_090930.1 coordinate 885,940,295, forward strand.
CTACAAGAATGCAAGATCTGATGATCTCCATCGATGGAACTGTCCGGAAACGTACCTCGAGCATCTGAGTGACATCAACGGTTGTCGTCAATACGTTGGACTCCTCAGCATCTCCCTGAAAGACAGTACTTGCATTATTTTGGATAACAATAATTATAACTGAAAACAAAGACTAGAGGACGAGTACAAGGGTGTACCATTAGGTAAAATAATCACACGATAAATTAAAACTATTGATTTACATGCCCAAAACAAGTCAGTGGCAGAATAGCTAAGTAAGATTACCCGATAGGCGCTTGAAGTGGCTGATGACTGCAATAACGACATGGATGGAGAATCTTCCGCCTTCATATTGAGTGGATACATAAATGGGGAAATTATTGTTAGCTAATGCTACACACTACCGCAAGGCCGAGAGATAAATACCTAAACTTGACTCACCAGTGGAGGGATGTGGACGAATAGAGTGGGAATAGCGGTTGAGAGCAATTTTCGCCTCGCTCGCGGTGTGTTCTTCTTTATTAGCAATGATGTGGAGTACATGTCTGAGCTAAAGTGCCTGCTGCAGATGCGGTATCGATCACCCCTCTTGTCCGCAAAGACTTCTAGGACTCTACTTTCAAGCTCAGACGGTGGATATCCGCAATATCGGACCCATTCTCTTATCTGATCTATTGTCTTAGGGAAAACATGCATTATAGTACCTTCAGATTTATTATGGGTCTTCGAAGGGCAACCGCCAATGGAACAGGCAGGCATTGTGGAAAGTTCTGAAAAGTAAAGATCAACAATTCTCTATGAATACCAATGTGTTAAAAAATTAAATGACACATAAAAGGTTCAATGCAAGGTTCGTTTTGGTTCTTGGAACTATACACGTTATTCACATGCGGATAAGTATTTGAATAACTTTAAAAAAATAGAAGGATAATTTGACTAGACTCAGAACATGTGACTAGTTCCTTGCATGTACTGTCTTGAACGAAAAGAAATTGGACGCAAAATGATTATGGTACATGGCCTTACCTTGACGAACAAACAGTTAGATGCAGGGATCAGAGTAGTTTCTTGTCGTACAACAGGGAGCAGTTCACAGGTTGCAAACTGACGAGTTTCCTCGAAGTGGTCACGGAAGTTCACGAAGAGCAGATAACCAGCACCTTCACGGGTTGACTAGCAAAGCGCAAAGAAGTTCTCATTAGAAATATGAAGTGGGTTATAAAGAATTCGAAACAGGGGTGTGTTTGTGAATGAATGACGTGTATATGTCGTGGCATTATGCGGTTTGCAGGGGGCCGTCCAGCGTGAGGGGGATGCTTGGCAGGAGACACGGGGTCTGGAGGTAGACATGGGAACAACAACCCATGCTCTATAGACCACTTTGAAGTGTACATGGTCTTTGGCACCTCTTGGCCTTTATCGCTCCCTGACAGCTCCACTTGCCAGCACAAGTACCCCGGTGCGAACTGCCTTTGATAGGGCGGGGGGGGGGGTGGATTGGGGCGGTGGTCGTGCAGACAAGACACAGGAAGACTCGTGAATGGAGACACACTTATGTGGATTGTAGGGGGCCGTCCAGCGTGAGGGGGGATGCTTGGCAGGAGACACGGGGTCTGGAGGTAGACATGGGAAAAACAACCCATGCTCTATAGACCACTTTGAAGTGTACATGGTCTTTGGCACCTCTTGGCCTTTATCGCTCCCTGACAGCTCCACTTGCCAGCACAAGTACCCCGGTGCGAACTGCCTTTGATAGGGCGGGGGGGGGGTGGATTGGGGCGGTGGTCGTGCAAACAAGACTCGTTTGCCGCAGGGCCTCACCAAGGAGAGGCCATCTAACTGCATGTAAGAGGCAGGCTGCAGGATCTAGTACATGGAAGGCAGGGGGGTGAGTTTATAAATACCTCACCCTCCCAGGAGAATATATGGGTGCAGTTCACCCTGGAGACCCTGGATGCCTAGGCAGTTAGTCAGCAGCAGACTGGCCTGTGGTGGCAAGGCGGCACGGGCCAGAGGGGGTCATCTCTGTACCCGGTGCCCAAAAGGATGATTTATTATGATCAACCATATGGATTATTTACCTATAACCATGTTTCGTATCAATAAAATCCAACGGCCTTCCTTTTATTGCCAACGCTTGAACAAAGTGGTGTGGTAAGTATTTTTGGGGGAGGAGGCAAGGCCGGGAGGCTTGATGCCAACCCGCAAAATAACATATGTATGTCTGCTGCATATGGGTTCAACGGTTATGTGGATTGAAGGTGGGCAGCCAGCGTGAGGGAGGATGCTGGCCGGAGACATGTGGTGTGACAAGACAAGGCACAGGAAGACTATTCAATGGAGACACACTAGATTCATTTAAAAAATCAAAACAACCATTGTTAAAATATATGTTGGGTTTTATTTTAGATCTTAATTTCAATTGAACATAAATAATAAACATTACACATTGTAAAGTTCCGGTTGCAGCACATCCAGGGAAAATCCGCGGTATTGTCCACTGTCGCTGGGGAAATGTTGTCTAATGGCAAGTACCGCACAGGCAGGTATTACTCTCCGAACGCGGTGTCCGAGCCTCCCGTGAAGCCACCAAGTGAAGCAACGATAGGCCACCAGCCTGTACCACCTGTGAAAATGAAAGATGCAAACTGTATTAAAATGACAAAACTTTCTTATCACTGTCGATTCAGGTAAAAAATGTCATTCTGCTTTGAAAAAAATTCTATCTAGAAAATGCACAATATGGAACCAATTTACATGCATTCGAATGATATGTAGATGTAATTTTATATGTGGGAGACGACCATGACATAGTAGTGGCATCACTGACATCACAACCAGAGTATACTTACTCGTTACTCGGATTACGCGGACGAACAGTGCCGCGATGTTCGTGCATAAGCACCATCATCATCCTCAACACGGTCCGTGAGAGGCAGGCTTCCCTGAACTCTGGCAGCTCGGTGATGCATTGCGGACTTTGCTCGCCTTCCGAAATGTAGGCCAAGCACCCGGAATTTTCAAGGCAGCAGCAGTTCTCCTCCTCAGTTGGCATTAGCTCGCACCGATTGCACGTGCACCAGGTGGAGACGCCGTCCATGCGACATGGTCCAGGCTCTTCATCCGTTGACTGGTGCTCCCAACTGCCGTCCGAATCCCCATCGTTTTCGCGTGCTTGCCTTTCCAGTAGTTCTTCCTCAGTGTACTCGGGCTCGTACATATACGGCATTATTGTAGCCATTGTGTGGTAAAGAAAGTAAAATAATTTACAGAGATGGTACAGGTGTTCACAAGGCCTAGAAGCGGCGAAGGTAGCTGACCAGAGCACAGAAACGAGTCACAGAATACTCAAAGTAACACAGAGAGAGTAATGGAATCGAAAATCTGCTGCTGTGTGTTGTGAAACGGTGTGTTTATACTTATAGAGGAAAGAGGCGTCCTGCCATTTCCATGGCGACACTTCATTAGCTGAGGCGCAGCGATTGTTGACACGAAACGTGCTTTGGCGTTGGGAAATGGGCGGTACGCGTCTGCTGATGTCAGGCTCAGGGGCGGGGGATTTGATTTAGTGCCGCAAAAGCAGGTGAGCCAGGGCGATGGGGGGAAATGATAGGATTATCAGAAAATGGCGGCTGATTTCGAGTGCGTTAATGGACGAAAAGTCGGGTAAGGTCCATAGGAAAGTTTTCTACGATCTACCGATTTATGCTTAAAAACACATGGCCGAACCGTAGGGACAATAAAAAAAAAGTCCCGGAACTATCCTTTAATTTACACCATGCTCATGGCTAGGGTGAGGACTGAGAGAGGAATCTCTGAGCCCTGGTAGTTAAAAAAAGGCACACGACAGGGGTGCCCGTCCTCCATTTTTATATTGGCACTGGAACCACTGGCTGTGTTTATCAGGAAGTAGTTTGTGGAGGCAGGTATATTGGTAGAGGGCCATCAACACTTAATTTTCCCCTTTGCAGACGATATGCTTCTGTATGTCCAAAATCCAGAGGAAAACCTTCCGTACATTTTTGAAGTGTTAGTTAACTTTGCTCGGCTATCTGCCATAAAGGGGCTCATTACGAGTAGGGTGGTAATACGGCAGTAATTCCACCAGGAGGAATTAACATTACTGCCGCAGTGCCCACCAGAATTACTGCTGCATTACAACGTGTCCGGAGCGCCCACACAGAAATCCGGAAAAATTGTCCAGAGAGCAAAACTGTGTTGCTTCCAAATTGTATCAGTTTTATTTTATCATGATACAGAAATTTGAAAAATAGTCAATTAATGACACAATACTTTAAAGAACATATTATTACATATCACAACAGCAAAGTTACATATTAAACATGGCTAAAATGAGTCCATCATCAAAACCATTCATAGTGCAGCATTCAAACCATACAACATTCAACGTGACAATCATCCAAACAACAGTAGCTAAAAATGACAAAGTTAATTCATAATAGGGAGTGAGCACAATCCTTGCATCCCATCTAATGATTTTAATATATTTTTTTGGTTTTATAGAAGTAGAAAAACATACAATAGAAATAATTAAAACAATATATCATAAGGGCGCATCTAAGGATGAAAATGTGGTGTAGATCACATCCCTGGTAAACAAAGCTCAACCGGTTTCGACGTGGTATGTCTATTGCACAACGTCTTCTTCAGGCGATATGGAACAGAAGACTGCAAGAGAAGAGCATTACTGCATAAATATGCGGCAGTGCCCCACCTCATAAAACAAGCTGAACAGTTAAAAGTGTAATTGATACCCACCATGTGCCACCTTTAACAAACCATGTGAAAAGAAAGAGAATTAGTTTGGTGCTGGGAAAGTCAAATAAAATCAAGAAAATATCCCAGAGGCGGAGGTAATTATAACAGTCCAAGCGCAAGGGTGCCTACTCCATAGAGTGTGCAAGAAGACTAGTTGGAAACACCACAGAGAGGCTCAAGAAGAGGGCGGCAAGTGTGCCAAATCAGGAGATGTGACTGAATAACCTCGGGGGTCAGACCCCCTGATGCAGATGACTAATACGTATTAGACCAAACTGACCTCACTCAGTCAGCCATACACTGGCACGATGAATGGATGAGGTGTCTGTGCTGGAATAAAAGCCCAACAAGGGACTAAGACTGTTCGTGGGCTGAAAGGCAGGAATGGTACAATTAAAAAGAGGAAAAGCATTACACAGTAAATGCTAACTGAAAGGGGTAACAGGTTACCTGTCAAGGCAAAGGAACTATGCTTGATGGTGCCCATCGTGATGGAATCCGATGAGGAGGCCTACTGGGCGTTGGATACAATACGAAGACTCATATCGGCTTCAGATGCCTGGGCTGGCTGTGGACCAAATGATAGTATAAAGCACAAGTTATGTCCACAAAAATGAAGCAAGCAGTGTAATGCTAGGACAATTGGAGAGATGACACAAGGAACTTCCCGTGGGGCAGGCCAAATGACACTATAATAGACTGTATAGTGAGTTAGTAAGCGTACCAGCAACACCACGGCAAGCGTAGTGTAATCCTAAAACTGTGACAAATGGATAATAACACGAACAAGGTACAGGACCCTGTCTGAGAACCAGACCAATAGGCACTGTTATGGACTAGGTGTCTAGGCGAAACAGCAAGTAATGCTGGAACCATGTGGGGGTACACGGGGGCCGGGAGAACCCCCGTAGTTGGAGTGCAAAAAAGCAGCAAAGCTGTCCCATTAATAAAAAGTGGCTGGCGTATGCACGATCAGCACCATGGGGAACACAGTCGAGCACAATAAAAAAGCACAAGGCTATGAGAAAATCAAGCTGGACTTACTAGAGACTGAATGTTCAGGCTGGAAGGCGGGTGGCTGTGAAGGAATAAGGCAGTCCACTCATGGAGGACGGCACCGTCACGTCCTGCAGGATCAACAGTGCGGGAAATACACTGGATGTAGCTCGGCCCGCGGCGTAGGTCACATGACCAAGACTCAACGCGTAGCCGGGCTAAGTAGCATCATGTAGGACAGCCTCCGCAACAACACGATCGGCACGCCCAGCATGGAGACAGAAAGGGGACTGGTGCTGAATCAAAGTCGAAACAGCGGCTACAATGAGGGGGGTGGGTGCGTGAATATGGACAAAGGAAGCCAGTTAATGGGACAGAGGGGGAAACCCGCAATACGGGGGCCGTGCCCACATGGATGCCACCGCGGCACCCCGATGTGGACAGTATCCAAGAGAATGGATAAAGGATAGGAGGTGGACGGAAAATCCAAGTTGTGCTATAGTGCACAGGGTGAGCTTGGAATACGGCCATAGGTTGCATGTAAAGCCAATATGTGCAGGCGAAGTAGTAACCTGGCAATGACAGCCCCTGCAATAGTGGACAAATAATTCAAAGTGTGTAATGGTGCACAGCAATAGCTTGAAGTACGGCCCATGAAATGCATGTAGGGTCAATGTGTTCAGGTAAGTGGGCAACTGGCAATGACAGCCCCTGCAGTGGGTAGAAGATGTCGGCTATGTATGATATGAGCAAGCATATAAGTACAAGCTAAATAGGTGAGAGTCTAAAGCAGCCACTTATTGTTGGGTTAGACCTGTATATACCCTTGTCGCAGCAGGTGTTAGCCTTGGGAAAATGTAGACTATCCCACATTAAACTCCCATGTTTCCATGGAGTTAAGCCCTTTTTGTAAGGTCCTGAGATTGAAAATCCACATTTGCTCTTTGTATGCCAGTTTGTTAGTAGTTTGTACATGGCCATTAGCTGAAATGTTCTCAAGGCAGAACCATCTTAATGAGTCTGCGTCATGACTCCTCTCTAAAAAATGGGACACCAATGGGGCAGTGAGGCAACACATCCTGATCTTGGAGCGGTGTTCGTTGATCCGCACATGTATCTCCCTAGAGGTCTTGCCTATGTAAAACAAGTTACACGGGCATTGGATGGCATACACCAGGTTCTTGCTTTTACATGTGGTGAAGGTACGGAGATCCCATTGCCTTCCTTCCTTCACAAAGTATGTGGTCTTTTTGGAAAATCTACAGGCCATGCATGTGGTACAGGGATAGTGCCATACCACAGGTTGTAAATTGACATCCCTAACCACGTGGTGTTGAAATGGCAATCTGTTGGCTTGGGTGAGCTTCTGTGCCAAACTCTTCCCTTTTCTAAATGCAAACAGGGGCTTTTTCAAATTAATATCCGCGGAATTGAGGATCCTCCAATTCTTGAGGATGATCTCCTTAATAGGCTCACTAAACTTACAAAAAGTAGAAACGCAAACAATCTGTTCACTTTCTGTGTTTTTAGGTTTTGCAATGAGCAAAGCATCACGGTTGGTATAACGCACTCTTTTTCTAGAGTGTTTAATGAGTTTTTTAGGGTACCCACGAAGTAGCAGCCTCGCTTGGAGTATATCTGCATGCTTATTGAACTGGGAAATGTTAGTACAGTTACGCCGTAACAAACTGGCATACAAAGAGCAAATGTGGATTTTCAATCTCAGGACCTTACAAAAAGGGCTTAATTCCATGGAAACATGGGAGTTTAATGTGGGATAGTCTACATTTTCCCAAGGCTAACACCTGCTGCGAGAAGGGTATACACAGGTCTAACCCAACAACATGTTGCTGCTTTAGACTCTCACCTATTTAGCTTGTACTTAATGCTTGCTCATATCATACATAGCCAACATCTTCTACCCACTGCAGGGGCTGTCATTGCCAGTTGCCCACTTACCTGAACACATTGACCCTACATGCATTTCATGGGCCGTACTTCAAGCTATTGCTGTGCACCATTACACACTTTGAATTATTTGTCCACTATTGCAGGGGCTGTCATTGCCAGGTTACTACTTCACCTGCACATATTGGCTTTACATGCAACCTATGGTCGTATTCCAAGCTCACCCTGTGCACTATAGCACAACTTGGATTTTCCGCCCACCTCCGACCCTTTATCCATTCTCTTGGATACTGGCCACATTGGGGTGCCGCAGTGGCATCCATGTGGGCACGGCCCCCGTATGGCGGGCTTCCCCCTCTGTCCTATTAACTGGCTTCCTTTGTCCATATTCACACACCCACCTCCCTCATTGTAGCCGCTGTTTCGACTTTGATTCAGCACCAGTCCCCTTTCTGTCTCCATGCTGGGCGGGCCGATCGCGTTGTTGCAGAGGCTGTCCTACATGATGCTACTTAGCCCGGCTACGCGTTGAGTCTTGGTCATGTGACCTATGCCGCGGGCCGAGCTACATCCAGTGTATTTCCAGCACTGTTGATCCTGCAGGACGTGGCAGTGCCGTCCTCCGTGAGTGGACTGCCTGATTCCTTCACAGCCACCCGCCCTTCCAGCCTGAACATTCAGTCTCTAGTAAGTCCAGCTTGATTTTCTCATAGCCTTATGCTTTTTTATTGTGCTCGACTGTGTTCCCCATGGTGCTGATCGTGCATACGCCAGCCACTTTTTATTAATGGGACAGCTTTGCTGCTTTTTTGCACTCCAACTACGGGGGTTCTCCCAGCCCCCGTGTGCCCCCACATGGTTCCAGCTTTACTTGCTGTTTCGCCTAGACACCTAGTCCATAACAGTGCCTATTGGTCTGGTTCACGGACAGGGTCCTGTACCTTGTTCGTGTTATTATCCATTTGTCACAGTTTTAGGATTACACTACGCTTGCCGTGGTGTTGCTGGTACGCTTGCTAACTCACTATACAGTCTATTATAGTGTCATTTGGCCTGCCCCACGGGAAGTTCCTCGTGTCATCTCTCCAATTGTCCTAGCATTACATTGCTTGCTTCATTTTTGTGGACATAACTTGTGCTTTATACTATCATTTGGTCCACAGCCAGCCCAGGCATCTGAAGCCGATATGAGTCTTCATATTGTATCCAATGCCCGGTAGGCCTCCTCATCGGATTCCATCACGATGGGCAGCATCAAGCATAGTTCCTTTGCCTTGACAGGTAACCTGTTACCCCTTTCAGTTAGCATTTACTGTGTAATGCTTTTCCTCTTTTTAATTGTACCATTCCTTCCTTTCACGAACGAACAGACTAAGACGAACAGTCTTAGTCCCTTGTTGAGCTTTTATTCCAGCACAGACACCTCATTCATTCATCGTGCCAGTGTATGGCTGACTGAGTGAGGTCAGTTTGGTCTAATACTTATTAGTGCATCTGCATCAGGGGGTCTGACCCCCGAGGTTATTCAGTCACATCTCCTGATTTGGCACACTTACCGCCCTCTTCTTGAGCCTCTATGTGGTGTTTCCAAATAGTCTTCTTGCACACTCTACGGAGTAGGCACCCTTGCGCTTGGGCTGTTATATATACCTCCCCCTTTGGGATATTTTCTTGATTTTATTTGACTTTCCCAGCACCTAACTTATTCTCTTTCTTTTCACATGGTTTGTTAAAGGTGGCACATGGTGGGTACCAATTACACTTTTAACTTTTGAGCTTGTTTTATGAGGTGGGGCACTGCCGCATATTTATGCAGTAATGCTCTTCTCTTGCAGTATTCTGTTCCATATCTCCTGAAGAAGACGTTGTGCAATAGACATACCACGTCGAAACCGGTTGAGCTTTGTTTCCCAGGGATGTGATCTACACCACATTTTCATCCTTAGATCCGCCCTTATGATAGATTGTTTTAATTTTTTTCTATTGTATGTTTTTCTACTTCTATAAAACCAAAAAAATATATTAAAATCATTAGATGGGATGCGAGGATTGTGCTCACTCCCTATTATGAATTAACTTTGTCATTTTTAGCTACTGTTGTTTGGATGATTGTCACGTTGAATGTGGTATGGTTTGAATGCTGCACTATGAATGGTTTTGATGATGGACTCATTTTAGCAATGTTTAATATGTACCTTTGCTGTTGTGATATGTAATAATATGTTCTTTAAAGTATTGTGTCATTAATTGACTATTTTTTAAATTTCTGTATCATGATAAAATAAAACTGATACAATTTGGAAGCAACACAGTTTTGCTCTCTGGACAATTTTTCCGGATTTCTGTGGTACAATAATACTCTGGTCCAGAGTATAGAGTTTCCCTGCTCCTTTCTACTTTTGGAGTATTTCAGCCCTCGGCTGTGCAGGTTAGTCCTGCTTGTGATTCTAATGGTATCTCTCTCTCTGGGAACCACTTCCCTTCTTCTTTTTTCTTGGTGATTGCGGAGCACACTCTACACGGGGGTGCCGCTCTGTCTTGCGTGTAGGTGCACCATGGCAGAGTCAGATACCATTTCTTTTACTGAGGCCCAAATAGCAGAATTTATTGAGGGCCCCTCGTTTTTTGAAAATCTCCAGCTACCTACTCAGGATAATAACACCTCAGGTGATGCAGTCCTTAGACTCAAAAAGAAACAATTTCGCACTGAGATGCACGGTCATGTGCTGAAGGAATACCTTAAGTCTAGTATCATTCCACAAGGCTTACAGGTCAAGATCATTCCTTGTTTATTCTTGGATGATATGGAGTATAAAGTAGCGTTTAGCCAAGTAGCCACCAAGTGCAGCCGCAATCTACTAGTTCTCACCATTACCACCGCCCAAAGAGTGAGTCAGAAGATTATGGAGACTGTACTTGAACAAGAAAAAGCATTTTTCACTAATTCTCTCATTACTGAAGCCAAACAAAAACTTGAACTAATTGAAAAATCTTTTATCGAGTTCAAAAATCTAACTATAGATAAGAAGACAACTAAACTCAAAAAAGACATTTCTATGTTCAAAAAACTAAATTGCATACCCATATTTGTCGGAAGATTTTAATCCTCAAACTTTTTGGAAACAATTTGGTAATCAACCTGGAGGACCTGGCAGGAGGCGTGGTGTCACTTTTTGTGATACCTCCTCCAACATTTCAGACAATGACAATTTGACCAACTCTAATTTAGGGACTCACCCTTTTCGAGGAAGGGGCGGCCCCAGGGGCTGCAGACATTTTCAGCAGAGCAGGGGCCCCTACAGACAGCCGCATATGCAGACACAGAATGCTCCACCACAGGGCCAAAGACATCGGGATTTCCAAACCCGCAACCGGTCCTACAGGTGGTAAATGAGGTTTTACCTATCTTCAATTTATCATCTCGGATATTGTCGGAACCAGAATTAGCTGTACTTAAACGAGGCTTGTCATTTGTCCCTACACAAACGCCTAGTGCCATGGAACTCACAAGTGAGATTCAACAGTTTCTGAGAAAAATCAGATTGAGGGTATTCTTTGCTGATAAGGAAAACATCTGTGAAGACAACATCTCGGGCTTATCCAAGCCCTCGTCTTTTACACCCAGTGCGGCCGAGCTCCCCCTGAAGTCCTCACTTTTGAAAACCTTGTATTGAAGGAGTTAGACAAATGCTTGTTACATTCTAGAAACAACACCAGACCTAATTTGGAACTTGCGGAATACCACGCTATGAATTCTTTAGCCCAGGATCCCACCATAGTGATAAAGGCTGCAGATAAAGGTGGGGGGATAGTGATCTGGGATGCAGAGCTATATGATCAAGAGGCCCTTAGACTCCTCAACATACCAGGTCATTATCAGATAATCACTAGTGACCCTTGCTCATCCATAAAAACGAAAATACTTGCACTTAGCGATAGTGGGCTTCATGCAGGCTTTCTTTCTTCCAAAGAGCATCACTTTATTAATTTTTCAGAGGAAAGAATTCCCCTCTTTTACATCACTCCGAAAGTCCACAAGGATGCCTTCAGGCCCCCTGGCCGGCCCATTGTCTCTGAATGTAGCTCTATTTTAGAACCAATGTCTAAATATATTGACACCTTCATCAAACCACTAGCTATGGCCACTCCAACGTTTCTTTTGGATTCTAGGGATGTCATTAATCTGGTCAAAGCACGTCCATTTGACACCTCCACACAAATTCTGATCTCCTTAGACATTGAGGCACTTTATACTAATATCCCTCAGGATAAAGCTGTCTCCAGTCTACGTACCATGCTAGATAGACGGCCTCTCACTCATGCTGTTCCCATAGAATTCCTTACTGATTGTGCTGAATTGGTCCTGTCCAATAGCTTCTTCAAGTTTAAAGATACCTACTACCTGCAAACTAAGGGCACGGCGATGGGCTGTACCTTTGCTCCCAACCTGGCCATCATTTTCATGTTTCTGTTTGAGGAATACCATATACTCAACGCTACCAATCCCTTCGGCCAACATATCAAACTGTATCGCCGGTACATTGATGATATCTTGTTGCTCTGGGAAGGGGATTTCATCACACTGGACAGATTTATGTCTTGGCTCAATCAGGTGGACTGTAACTTAAAGTTCACGTTTGAATTCTCCACCTCTCGGATTGCCTTTCTCGACCTATCCATCTATGTTGAGGAAAACTGTCTTCATACAGAACTGTATAGAAAGCCTACAGAACGCAATACCACTCTGCAATTTAAGAGCCAACACCCTAAGAGCCTACTGCGCAGCTTACCGTACGGCATGTTTCTACGGCTACGGCGTAACTGTACTAACATTTCCCAGTTCAATAAGCATGCAGATATACTCCAAGCGAGGCTGCTACTTCATGGGTACCCTAAAAAACTCATTAAACACTCTAGAAAAAGAGTGCGTTATACCAACCGTGATGCTTTGCTCATTGCAAAACCTAAAAACACAGAAAGTGAACAGATTGTTTGCGTTTCTACTTTTTGCAAGTTTAGTGAGCCTATTAAGGGGATCATCCTCAAGAATTGGAGGATCCTGAATTCCGCAGATATTAATTTGAAAAAGCCCCTGTTTGCATTTAGAAAAGGGAAGAGTTTGGCACAGAAGCTCACCCGAGCCAACAGATTGCCATTTCAACACCACGTGGTTAGGGATGTCAATTTACAACCAGTGGTAGGGCACTATCCCTGTACCACATGCATGGCCTGTAGATTTTCCAAAAAGACCACATACTTTGTGAACAAGGGAAGGCAATGGGATCTCCGTACCTTCACTACATGTAAAAGCAAAAACGTTGTGTATGCCATCCAATGCCCGTGTAACTTGTTTTACATAGGCAAGACCTCTAGGGAGATACATGTGCGGATCAACGAACACTGCTCCAAGATCAGGATGCGTTGCCTCACTGCCCCATTGGTGTCCCATTTTTTAGAGAGGAGTCATGACGCAGACTCATTAAGATGGTTCTGCCTTGAGAAAATTTCAGCTAATGGCCATGTACAAACTACTAACAAACTGGCATACAAAGAGCAAATGTGGATTTTCAATCTCAGGACCTTACAAAAAGGGCTTAACTCCATGGAAACATGTGAGTTTAATGTGGGATAGTCTACATTTTCCCAAGGCTAACACCTGCTGCGACAAGGGTATACACAGGTCTAACCCAACAATATGTGGCTGCTTTAGACTCTCATCTATTTAGCTTGTACTTATATGCTTGCTCATATCATGCATAGCCGACATCTTCTACCCACGGCAGGGGCTGTCATTGCCAGTTGCCCACTTACCTGAACACATTGCCTCTACATGCATTTCATGGGCCGTACTTCAAGCTATTGCTGTGCACTATTACACACTTTGGATTATCTGTCCACTATTGCAGGGGCTGTCATTGCCAGGTTACTACTTCACCTGCAAATATTGGCTTTACATGCAACCTATGGGCCGTATTCCAAGCTCACGCTGTGCACTATAGCACAACTTGGAATGTCCGTCCACCTCCTCCCCTTTATCCATTCTCTTGGATACTGGCCACATTGGGGTTCCGCAGTGGCATCCATGTGGGCACGGCCCCCGCATGGCGGGTTTCCCCCTCTGTCCCATTAACTGGCTTCCTTTGTCCATATTCACGCACCCACCTCCCTCATTGTAGCCGCTGTTTCGACTTTGATTCAGCACCAGTCCCCTTTCTGTCTCCATGCTGGGCGGGCCGATCGCGTTGTTGCGGAGGCTGTCCTACATGATGCTACTTAGCCCGGCTACGCGTTGAGTGTTGGTCATGTGACCTACGCCGCGGGCCGAGCTACATCCAGTGTATTTCCCGCACTGGTGATCCTGCAGGACGTGGCGGTGCCGTCCTCCGTGAGTGGACTGCCTGATTCCTTCACAGCCACCCGCCCTTCCAGCCTGAACATTCAGTCTCTAGTAAGTCCAGCTTGATTTTCTCATAGCCTTATGCTTTTTTATTGTGCTCGACTGTGTTCCCCATGGTGCTGATCGTGCATACGCCAGCCACTTTTAATTAATGGGACAGCTTTGCTGCTTTTTTGCACTCCAACTACGGGGGTTCTCCCGGCCCCCGTGTGCCCCGACATGGTTCCAGCATTACTTGCTATTTCGCCTAGACACCTAGTCCATAACAGTGCCTATTGGTCTGGTTCACGGACGGGGTCCTGTACCTGGTTCGTGTTATTATCCATTTGTCACAGTTTTAGGATTACACTACGCTTGCCGTGGTGTTGCTGGTACGCTTACTAACTCACTATACAGCCTATTATAGTGTCATTTGGCCTTCCCCACGGGAAGTTCCTCGTGTCATCTCTCCAATTGTCCTAGCATTACACTGCTTGCTTCATTTTTGTGGACATAACTTGTGCTTTATACTATCATTTGGTCCACAGCCAGCCCAGGCATCTGAAGCCGATATGAGTCTTCGTATTGTATCCAATGCCCAGTAGGCCTCCTCATCGGATTCCATCACGATGGGCACCATCAAGCATAGTTCCTTTGCCTTGACATGTAACCTGTTACCCCTTTCAGTTAGCATTTACTGTGTAATGCTTTTCCTCTTTTTAATTGTACCATTCCTGCCTTTCAGCCCACGAACAGTCTTAGTCCCTTGTTGGGCTTTTATTCCAGCACAGACACCTCATCCATTCATCGTGCCAGTGTATGGCTGACTGAGTGAGGTCAGTTTAGTCTAATACTTATTAGTTCATCTGCATCAGGGGGTCTGAGCCCCGAGGTTATTCAGTCACATCTCCTGATTTGGCACACTTGCCGCCCTCTTCTTGAGCCTCTCTGTGGTGTTTCCAACTAGTCTTCTTGCACACTCTACGGAGTAGGCACCCTTGCGCTTGGGCTGTTATAATTACCTCCGCCTCTGGGATATTTTCTTGATTTTATTTGACTTTCCCAGCACCTAACTAATTCTCTTTCTTTTCACATGGTTTGTTAAAGGTGGCACATGGTGGGTACCAATTACACTTTTAACTTTTGAGCTTGTTTTATGAGGTGGGGCACTGCCGCATATTTATGCAGTAATGCTCTTCTCTTGCAGTATTCTGTTCCATATCTCCTGAAGAGGACGTTGTGTAATAGACATAACACGTCGAAACCGGTTGAGCTTTGTTTCCCAGGGATGTGATCTACACCACATTTCATCCTTAGATCCGCCCTTATGATAGATTGTTTTAATTTTTTTCTATTGTATGTTTTTCTACTTCTATAAAACCAAAAAAATATATTAAAATCATTAGATGGGATGCGAGGATTGTGCTCACTCCCTATTATGAATTAACTTTGTCATTTTTAGCTACTGTTGTTTGGATGATTGTCACGTTGAATGTTGTATGGTTTGAATGCTGCACTATGAATGGTTTTGATGATGGACTCATTTTAGCCATGTTTAATATGTACCTTGGATGTTGTGATATGTAATAATATGTTCTTTAAAGTATTTTGTCATTAATTGACTATTTTTCAAATTTCTGTATCATGATAAAATAAAACTGATACAATTTGGAAGCAACACAGTTTTGCTCTCTGGACAATTTTTCCGGATTTCTGTGGTACAATAATACTCTGGTCCAGAGTATAGAGTTTCCCTGCTCCTTTCTGCTTTTGTTGTGGAGCGCGCACACACCATTTACAGAAAAGGTAATTCCATCCAGGGGGCCAAAACAGGCCTCCCCGATGGTAAATCTGCCACCATCCAGCAGAATTGCCGTTACCACCATGCAAAAGGTGCTAATTCCACCGGCAGAATTACCACCGGCGGAAATAGCATCATCGCCAGAATGGGAAGCACAGTGTCGGCCATTTTGCAACCTCAATCCAATCTCAATTCACCACTACCTGTAGCCATCCACAGCAACCGGATACAGGAACCATGTCCCATGACAGAGCCAAAGCCAAGGTGCCAGAACTCAAGCTCAGAAAGCCCAAGTTCAGTGAGCGGGAGCTGGAGTTCCTCACTGATGAAGTGGTGACACATACAGATGAACTGTATGGCAGCCGCCACAGGAAAACCTCAGGCCATCACACCTTGGCCATCTGGGCCTCCATCGTCCCGAAAGTCACGGCTGTGGGCACAGTCCTCCAGGTTGGGGAGGACTGTAGGAAGAGGTGGAATGATCTCAAGGTGAGGCAGCGCAGCCTCCTGTCAAAACACAGGCAGAAGTCACTGGCCACTGGGGGTAGCACCACAGAGCAAGTTGTCCCGACCGCATGGGAGGAGAATGTGTGCTCAATCCTGGACATGGACGGGATAGAGGGAGTCAGTGATGCTGAGACAGGAGCCAGCAGCCAAGACCAATCTGGTGAGTCTGAAGCCCCCCACCCTTCTTTGACAGTGCACTGGGGGTGGGAGGTGTGTGACTAGCAAGCCAACATACCAATATGCGTGTTGAGTGACTGCATGTCATTGTTCACCCACCAGGGTCACGGCCAACTCAGGAGGAGGAGGGTGAAGGTCCATCAACCTCCCATGGCCGAGCCTCTAGGTTCACACCATCGGCCACCACCCAAACACCGGCCAGCGATGGGAAGGGCAGGCAAAGAGGGCGGCAAGCAACACCAGGGTCCAGCTGCACCACACCTGCCCATGCCAGCGCAGGCACTGCACCCATTACAAGTGATGGGACACAGCCACTGGGACTGCACCCATGGTACCTGTGACTGCTTCCAACAGCCGGTCAATCTGGACGTGGTGGGGGAACCAGCTGCTGGCAGGCGTGCAGGAGGCATGGTGCATCCCACCACCCAACAGGCCCATGAGAGCAACTCGACACCTGAGCGGGGTAGCCAGCATCATGTGCAGGAGTTAGACGGTGACTCAGACATCAGTTCCTATGGGTCACTGTGCTTCAACCCCAGCCCTCAACCCATTCCCCAAGCCACATATGATGAGGCAATTGTGAGGAAGCTGTATGCCATAGCAGAACGCCCGGTGCGCCTGGAGACGCTCACAGATGCACCGGTCCTCCACCTCCAGGCCATCTGGGACTGTGTACAGGGTTCCACCCACAGGATTGTCAGGGCCATGGGCCATGACCGACATCAGGCAGATGCGACATCTGCCGCCCTGACTGTCTATGGTCAGAGGGTGTGAGAGCTCAAAGAAGGCTTCTCAGCCTTCGCCGAGGCCATGCAGGCCAACATGCAACTGACCATGCAGCACATCTGGCGGACAGGGTCTGAGCAATCAGCTCCATCACCCCCACAGAGGGCTAGTTGGCCAGCACCCCTAGGCGCTGCTCTGCACGCATGCTAGCCCCAAAGGTGCTGGGGGACACCAGTAAGAGGAAGAGGCCACAAAAGTGACCAGGCATTTGTTGTTAGGCACAGGAGTGTGTTGGGCATGGTGCTGTGGGGATGGGGGGAGAGTCTGTTGGGAAAGGTGTGTTGTGGATGGTGTTGTGTGGAGGGGGCAGGGTATGTTGGGTGTCTGCCCATTTTCACATTAAACATTAGTTCACCTGAAGCAATGGCAGGACATTCCTTTTTGTGTACATGTGTTTTATCCTTAATGTGACAATATATACAGTGGTACATGGCATGTGCTCAGAAAAGATTGTCCATGAGTTCTTGACAAACCATTCGTCCAGCACTGACCTCATCCCAGCCACAGCGTGCTGCTGATTCAGCCACAGGCAGGGTGTCGGCCTCTTCAGGGGTGGCATGTCCACACCAGGGGATAGAGGGAACATCTTCCTTAGGCACATGTTGTGTAGCATGGCACAGGCAATCACAATTTCCCCAACCTTTTCCGGTCTTTACTTCAATGCCCCTCCAGTCCAGTCCAGTCCAGGCAGCAGAAATGAGCCTTCAGAAGGCTGAAGGTCTGCTCAATGTAGAGCCTGGTCTGTAAATGGGCCTCATTATAGGCCAGCTCCCGTGGTGTCTGTGGATCCCGCACAGGTGTCATAAGCCATGGTACCTGGGGGTATGCAGAGTCACCTGCAAGACAAAGATCAGAGGCGTCAGCCCAAGGGCATCGTGGATGTGCTGATATTTTACTACAGCATGTTGAACAACATTCTGGCCATGCCTCACATCCACAGTACATGCATGTAGGATCATTCAGTATTCAAATTGTTCTGTTACACCATGCACCGAGCTAACAGCCAGCTGTTGACGCATATAGGGTCTGTGATTGTCATGACATGGTACCATGGTGCCTGTTTAGGGCCTGTGCATTGATCTCATGCATTTGCCCTGATGGTTGTTTAGTTGTACCTCAGAATGTTTATGTTGTCTGCGTCCATTCCGTCATAGCATCAACTACCCGAGTACATGGCATCACTACTGCCAGTGTTACTGTAATTTGCTGTTGTGTTTCACTTTGTGTTTCAATGAGTATGGATGTATGATGTTGGACTGTGATACCTGTAGTCACATGTGTGTGTTTCAAGTCTGCAGTGGTAATGTGTATTTGCAATGACGTACAACATTGTCCATCATGTCCTAGTCCTGTGGTTTGTAGGCTATCGTAAGTGCGGTGAGATAGCAGGTCCTGCATGTACAGAGCCTTGACAGAGCATGCATT